>NC_090706.1:37525147-38150147 GCF_040954835.1 Lepisosteus oculatus | reverse complement strand
TACAAGTGGTAAGGTTGAACAAGTACGCAGAGTTCAATCTCTTATCTTTCCTCTGCGACACAATGGTAATTCCAATGAGCAAGAGCTTTTCCCCAAGGAACTGGTTTAATTAACATGCTGCAACATTACTAAATGACTGTTGATTCAAAATGCGTTTGTGTTAGAATGTGCCACTATAGCTGAAATGAATGGTCACTAATGTTCTCCTTGAAGGTGAACCAGAACTGTGACCAGCCGCCAAATGAGCAACATCTGGAATGCGGTAATGGCCCCAATACAGAACTGCAGCAAATCACGGGGAAGCTCTCTGAAGTCTCCCAGGATCTGGAGAAGAAGAGGGCTCTCGCATCCGAGCTGAAGGAAGCCCTCGATCAGGAGCGTCAGCAGTTCGCCAAGTTCGTGCGGGAGGTCAAGGAGGAGCTGGAGCCGGCCCATGAGAAGATCGTGGACAGTTACAGGGCCTACATCCTGGAGCTGCAGGAGGAGCTGAAGAAGGAGAGGAGCCGGGTGGGGCAGCTGGTCCTCCAGCTGGAGCAGCTGGAAAGGAAAGGAGGCGTCACCGAGATACGAGCGCCGGAGGCCCAGGGAGAGGAGCAGCCCTCTGAAGGGATCTTGGGAGTCAAGCGGCTGGGCGAAAGTCCCGAACAAAGTGCCAAGACCGCCCAGGGAGACCAGAGGCGACCACAACAGCAAGAGCTGCTGGGAGCAAGAGAAAGCAAAGTGAACACGATCCCAGCTCAGGTAAGGTCACTGCGATCACCAAGCGGCAAAAGAGCTTCTGTAAGGGTTTCATGCTGGCTGGGGGCAGGGAGGGTCTCAAGGTTAAGAGCTGTTAAATTCATCGAATTATACTTACTTCGCAGATGAGCTGCTAAACATTGCCCAAAATAAACATTCGTCATGTCTATCTAGAGGAAGTCTTTTTTTAAATGATACTTTTTTACTATTAGTTTACAACTGCAACAGAGAAAGAAGTATTTTCCAGCAATGGGGGTTTTTTGCCCATATCAAATAAAACAAGCAAGCAAAGCACAACATGCCACCAGTGTATTTATGGCTTCTCAGATTGCCACAGCTACAGTATGATGACATCATTGCATTGAATAAGAAATCCAATGGTTTTAGATCAACTTTGAAGCTGCACTTTGCTACCACAGCTGAGACCGACTTGGAAAAAGTAACTAACTTGCTTATAACTTACTGTTCGCCACGTAGGTGCAGCAGACAACACACAGTGGGGTTCTGGAGCAAACCAGCAGGCTTCTGGAATGCGGCTGTGGCTGTTCCACAGAACTGGGGCAAATTCAGGGACGGCTCTCTGAAGTCTCCCAGCACCTGGAGGAAGAGAGGTCTCTGACGGTGAAACTGAGCGAGGCCCTCCGGCGGAAGTGCCAGCAGTTCGATCGGTTCACACAGGAGGTCAGAGACGAGATAGGACCAGCCCAGGAGAGGATTGTCAGCAGTTACAAAGCCTACATCCTGGAGCTGCAGGAGGAGCTGAAGAAGGAGAGGAGCCGGGTGGGGCAGCTGGTCGTCCAGCAGGAGCAGCTGCAGAGGAGGGGGGGCCTCACGGAGCAGCAGCAGGAGTCGGCCGCCCAGGCCAGCAGGCAGGAGGCTTGGAAAGACAATGAGTCCACTAACGGGATCCAGCTCAGCCTGGAGAAAATGAGAGCGGAAGTCCAGCACATGGCTCAAGTGCTGGAACAATGGCAGCTGGAAGCAAGACTGCAGGGCCGGTTACCTCAGCACAACTCCCCAGCCTTACAAAGCACAGACACTAAAAGGGCTGAGATGGCTCAGGCAGACCAGAGGCAACCATATCATGGGGGACTAAAGGAAACGGGACAAGGGAAAGCAACGAGGTTTCAAATGCAGGTAAGGAATGGACACAGTGACATACCACCAAGCAGCTCCTTTAGGTATTGTGTCAGGTTGGTTTTAACCAGAAGAAATGAGACTGTGAGAAGACACTGAATTCATTCACTCACTATTCTAATTTTCACCAACAGGCTTTTTGAGCCTTACCTAGAACGCATGCTTTTCTCACATTTAGGTTTATGGAAGTCTTCTCAGGTGTTATGTTTTTCTGATCAGTAGACGTATATAACTAAGACTGATAAGTCAGCTTTGTGCATGTCAGCTTTGACCTCAAGCTATGAGACAGGCAGTGCCTGCAGAGTACCACTCTTAGAATACAGCAATTGCATTGAATATGAATCTTTGCAGCTGGGGCATTTTAAAAAAAACATTGTAAGATTTCTAGATTAACACTGATGCAAAATCCATCTGAGATTACACCACCACAACTGAGACTGATTTTAGAGAGGTTAACTAGTGTTGCTCTTCTCTGTGTAGGAGCGCCAGTCAGTACATGGCGATTGTCAACTGCAAAACAAGAAGCACGCAAAATGGAATAATGACCCCAATGCAGATCTGCAGCAAATCACAGGGCAGCTCTTTGAAGTCTCCCAGGATCTGGGGAAGGAGAGGGCTCTCCAATCCAATCTGAATGAAGCCCTCGATCAGGAGCGTCAGCAGTTGGCCAAGGAGGAGGTGACCCATGAGAAGATCATAGACAGTTACAGAACCTTCATCCTGGAGCTGCAGGAGGAGCTGAAGAAGGAGAGGAGCCGGGCGGGGCAGCTGGTCACCGAGATACGAGTGCCGGAGGCCCAGTGCAACTGTCAGGAGGCACAAAGGCAAACTCTGGCTGCTGGCAAGATCTGGGGCACCAGAGGTGAGCGAGGCAAAGCCCAGAGAGGGCCTCAAAACCTGGAGGAGGAGTGGGAGCAGCCAGCAGTCAGGCTGCCGGGTAAAACGATTGAGCTCATCACTCCAGTCTTACAGAGAGGGGAGACAGACAAAGGAGAACAGAAGCATCCATATTACCAAGAAGCACAGGGAGCAGCTGATCGGAAAGAGATTAAAGCTCAGGTAAGGAATGTCCACCATACACTAGATGTGATGGACTAGCAAGTCAGGACAAGGGAGTAGAGGTTACCTGGGAAAACTTACCCCGAGCAAGGGAAAATGGAAGCATTTCCATTTAGCATAACAGGTGCACTGTTTAGAAAGCATGTTTGCATTAACACCAAATTACAGGGTATACATTTTAAACGTGCTTTCATGGAAAGTAATTTTAATTTTTTTCCCCCCCAGCAAACAACATAGTCAATTAAGCTTGGAATTTTCTGCTTTCAGAAGCAGAAGCTCCAGGTGAAAACCTGACGTAGGAAGCTTTTAGCCATTTTCTTCTCGCTGCTCTCGGAGGCTATTTGTTCGAATAAATCACCAGTGCAAAGTAACCCTGGGTTCCCTAATGAACTTTCAGCTTGACTAACCACGCCTTTGTTCCTCTTAGGTTTCGGTGGTTCAAGCTTCATCAGTGACAGATGGGGACCAAGTGACTAAGATCACAAGTGAAGCCTGGCTTAAAGCTCTACCTGTTGAGGAGCGATGAGGAATCTGTCCTTGCACCGGAGCCCCATGCTCCCGGACCATGGACCTCCACCGAGGAAGCACAGAAAGACAAGCGCAATGAAAAGTCACTGTGGAGGGAAAAAAAAAAAAGCTGTGGTCGCTTGTCAGATTCTGTCCGGCATATGGGAACACATTGCACAAGAGGTTTGTAAATATATTAAGGATTTCTTTACAATAAATTTTTTTTTACTAAATGGCTCATTCAGTTTTTAAAGGACAAGAGTTTGTCAAACGAGATCATCATCTTTAGATGTTTACCTGGCCTGCTGCCCCTTGCAAGCTCGGAGGGAGTCTTCCTGCTCCTCGTTCCTCTCTTTCAGGTTTCAGGTGCAGAGCTTCCTTGGCCAGTCCATGATCTGTTCATCTTGATATGCGTCCAGCTTATTGTCGTGACTTTGAAAGGACATTACAGTCTTACTTGAAACTATCCAGTTATCCTTTTCTCTTCTAGCTATTCCAAGTAAACCCCTACTTCTGTCACCTGTAGTTTCAGAATCAATTTTGGATTAATAATTTTTAACATTATCACAAGCAGTGGTAAAGGAACACATACACACACAAGCCAATTAAATCCATTCCGCAGGTATATTAACATGCAAAGTAAAAGATATTAGACAGTTTGTTGCCTGTTTAAAGATAAGGCAGTCTTTTTATGATTATTAAATTCTTACTCAATTTCCCCAATATATTTATGGAAATAACAGAATCAGAATTAGAAATGATCAGGGATTCAAGCTTTATTTCTTTAATAAGCAATACTGATTGATAACTGAAAAAACACTGAGGAAACTCAGAAGACATCAGCAATGTAACAGCATGCAGCACAAAATATGCCTTAAGAGAAAATGAACATTTGTAGAATTCTGTGTATATCCCAAAAAGGCTAAACAGGACTCTGCCAAGACTACAGCGTCTGTTGTCCACGTTGCATTGAACAAATTGGTGTGGAATACAGTTCAAAACATTGAGGACAAACTGAAAGGTGACAAGACATGGAAGAGAGAATGTCACAATTATATCAGCATTATAAAACTTATATTCAGTGGGGAGGAAGAAATAACCCCAAATCCTTACAATCCTTACAAAACCAGGTACAGATGCTAAAAAATAATACCCATTTCTAAGTGACTATGAAAAAGATCACAGAAATGAAGCAGCTTATATTTTTTACTTCATTTTTAACAGCACTGAAATACTCAGCTTCCAGTGCACACAGAATGTGTAATACACATAGATCTCCATGCTAATAAAACACTTAAATTTTGGAATTCTTTATAACCATCTATAAATCATCTATAAATGATCTACTAACATGATAGTAACAGATTATTTATGGCCTTGTCCTAACTCAATTATCAGTGCCAGGGGTATGGTTCATGTAGCGGTCAGGATTATAGATTTGTTACATTCAACTAAACCATAGCAGAGGCTGGCTACCATCACATTTTTCACTGTATTAAAACTTTATAAATGACATATGCAACCCCTAATCTAAAGTGTCATCAAAAAACTGTATTATCATTCTCATAGCTATAAAATGTCAAGTCATGCATTTATTCCAGGAAGACTAAACACTTAAAGTTGTGGAAAAATACCGATTAAATCTATATTTCAAATATAACACGTAGTTCCCTGTACACTGACAAAAGTAACATTACGTTGTGCAATGTCACATTTTTTATAAAGATGGGCAGTATCAAAGCCATCCAGACTCTCTGTGGATAGTTGGTGATACAACACTGCCTCAGATCCTTGCTTCAACTGCTTGAGCACTATAAGTCACACAGACATAACTAGAGTTTCAGGAGTGCCAAGGAGCGTGTACCCAAGATGAAAACATATCCTGATGTCGACAGTGCAAAGGGAACAAAGTCTGAATATGAGAAACACGCAACGCCTGCTTTCTCGAGTGCAGTATTTGACACCACATTCAATGCAGGCTGTGGCTGTGGTCAAATCCTGCTTAAATCGAGTTTTAATCAGGGATGGCAACGGATGTGCACTTGAAACATTTTCCAAAAAGGTAGCAATTGTGGGATTTCTTTTAGGCGTGTAACTAGTAATCCCAGCCCAGCCATGTGTGCAGAAATATCAACAGTACCGGAGGATGCATCCGGCGGGCGAGACTACAGATCCAGACTGAGGAGCCGCATGGGGGCCGCGTTCTGGCCTCGGTCGCTGAAGCAGGTGCTGAAGAAGGGATAGACCTTCCCCGGGGGCCCGCGCACGAAGGAGTAGAGGAGCACCATGTCGTCGGCGCCGTAGAACGACACCCTTCTCTCTTCGCAGTCCAGCAAGACGCCGATCCTGCAGGGGGCGCCGGTGAGCCGCAGCGGGGTCCCCGGCTGAGTGCCCGCGGAGTACTCGTGCCCGCGGCGCAGGCGGAGCGTCCAGTAGCCGTTCTCGGGGCACAGCTTGACCCGCGCCTTGCGGTCCACGGACTCCAGCGCCACCCCCAGGTCCCACTTGGTCTTGCCCCTCACCCCCACCTCCCAGTAGTGCCTCCCGGAGTCGAAGCCCTGAGCCGCCAGCAGGTTGACGCACTGGCTGAAGCGCCTGGGGCTGGGCTCGGACAGCTGCACCTCGTCGCACTCCACCACCGCCGTTCGGTCCCGGGACAGAAGCAGGTTAGGGTGGGCAGTCTCCGGGTCAAAGGTCAGCTGAGCCAGCCCTGAAGACAGAACGGCATTTGCACTGTGAAACACACCGCGGACGGTTACAATGGTCCGCCCCTTTCATTCGTGCGATCACTGCCGTTTCCTCCAGCTGGCACTGGGGCATGCAATCCTTCAAGACTGTACTAAAATGTATCTAATCAATGGAGGAGCTAGACAGATTTTGTAATAAATGCAACAGACTCCAGTTCTGTTGATAAAAAGGTGATGTTAAATACCCTCGTGATACTGGAATTGTATTCACTTCAAGGCAGAGAGGGCAACCTCCACCTTGGAAATCAAGCATCTTGATATTACCTGGTTTTAGAAGCTTATACATCTTCCTCCAGATCATGTACTGTAACGGACCCAGGTATTTGCCATTTTCACGCTCGACATCGATCTCCGGTTCGTTGTTCAGTTGCAGTGCTGGGCTAAAAAAAAAAGAAAAGATGTAACTGCAATGTTGAAAGACTGGCTATGTCAGCTATGTTGCAGACCTTCACACATCTCCTTTTTAAATGCAGATCTGTTTTTTTTATTTAAATATCCAATCACCCATTTATTTAGGTCTCCCTTTTCCCGTCAGTTTTGGGAAAATACTACAGACAGATCAGCCAGGCTTGCAGCTATAGCCCTTACTCCTGCACCGGGGAGATGAAGACCTTGCACACTTCCTTCCTCAAAACACACTCGTCAGAGCCATCGGCGCTTTCTCGCGCTGTGAGCGACACCAAGGATCACAGCAGGACTCGCGCAGGTTTGAAGAGTGAAGTGTCTCTCACCTGGTGCAGGTGTCCAGCAAGTCCCAGCATGCAGGGAATCCTCCGGCTGACTACAGCCAGGTGGCGCTAGACCCAGACCATACTGTTTGGGAAACCCCATTCAATCAATGACAGAGCCCCGACTTAAACAGTGATGTTAGAATCATAAGACACAACTTCTGGTGCATAGTACGTTTTATTCACATGTCACTGTTTATGACCCATATGTTTATTCTGACACAATTCAAAGATTTAATTTTTTTAAAAAATCTGGAAAAATGTCAATTACTTGTTTCATTAATTCATTAAAGTAATGTTTTTTTTTTAAAACGACCCATTTACATTGACAACGCGTATATTTAAATCAGAACTGCTGTGGAGAACAGAATCTGTGTGCAGTTTATATCAGGATATGACAAAGAAAATACAAAAAAGTGTTATAATAAAATGGGAGGATTTAGTTCCATCTAGCCTCAGTGACAGATTTGGGTTTGTGTTCCTGTGTCGTTATACAACCAGTAGACAAAATTAGAGCTAACCAGAGCTACATAAGATTTTCTCAATTACCCAGACTCTGCTAATCTTAAAAGAAATCCTCCCTTCTGATTAAAAAAAACACATTTTAGTCAAGGACTTGAAAGTTACACAATGCCAGGGATTATCAGAATTATTTACTGCTGAAATACCCAAAACTACAAAATTAAATATAAACACAAGATACTGAATTTATTTTTCACTGGAATGTGCTAACTGGATTAACAGATTTATAAAATTTACGTAATGGATAATAATTTATTAAGGATTTCAAGACTAGTTTAACTTGCTCCTTTTACTGAAAAGACAATGAAAGCATCACAGGTCTCAACACAGAAGGCCTGTAAAATGTTGAACCTTTTGGCCTTGAATCCATTGGTTATGAGATTTTTGATGGCCTACATATGCTTACTTAAAAAAAAACCCATAAAGCCATCCGTGCTTATTTAACAAAGACAGGGATAGCCTTAGAAACTATAGTCTCTCAATCTAAGGATTATAAATCTTCCCCAAGGCAGAACCATGTTATTCAAAAGCAATTTTGGTCATGCAGCAAATTCATTTTCACTTCTACTCTGAACAGCCAAAAACTCCCGTCTGTTTACTGTGATAAAATAACCCTTTTATATCTGAACTAAAAAGAAAATCACTAAATCCTTTTAGAAGAGGGTCCCTCTTGTAAATTTAATGTCTGATCCTCCTTCACCTTTTCCACTATTTAGAAGTTACTTGAAAAGCACCTTCTCCTCACAGAGCCCTTAGACACATGACCAGATTATTGGAAACCACAGAACAATGAATACATACCCTGGGTCACCTTCTGGAATCTGAAAAGAAAGAAGAATGGTGAACAAAACCTTGAAACACATTTTGGATACATGTTCTTTTTGCCATGCTAAAGGAACACTTGTCACATGATCAGCAGGGGAGCGCAGGTTGTTTTTCTTGACAACATGCTGCATTCTTTTTACATTCCTTTTCACACCGCGCTCACGGGCAAAAGCCTTATTTTTTTAACCACCAAATTCGTACCCTCCTAACAAAATCAAAAGTGCAGTCACAATTAAAATTGTATTAAAACTGTCAGGGTGATAACTCAGTGAGAGCTTTCTTCAGAGTCGCAAAGATCACAGCAGCATGTGATGGTGCAATAAGACACCGATGACCATCATGCTACTGTTGTGCCCTTATAACCATATTAATCAGGATTATCATCTCCCACTCTCTCCATTAGCCACATGCTATGCTATTAATTTGCAAAAGATCATCTAATGCCATATTGCATACTGCAATTAAATGAACAATTTCCTTGGCTGCAATCGCAGGTGAGCAAGACATCACTGCAGACACTTGTCAGCAGGAAGCCACAGAACCATCAGTAAAAGCAATCTGATGGAATGACAGAAACCCACAGGGGTAAAGGTATTTTTTTTTTAAATGAAATAACCCATCAATCAGCACAAAGAGAAAGGAATCAGGGGAAAAAAACAGGATGAAAAGCCAGAAAAGAAAAGAACTTGGGTGCAAACGTGAAAGGTGGAACAAGCAAGGAAATCGTGATAAAGAACAAGCAGGGGGGTGGAAAAGACACTGTGCTGTGGGTCATAGCGCACGTCATGCTGTCGTCATTTAAACAGCATTCCTGTCATTTTTTGTTTCCGTAGTTAACACAGCTTTTTCCAGCAAGTCTATTTAACCATGTTTTCAAGAGGTCTCATTTTCTGTACAGAGGAGCGTGACATTCCCCTCTCCAGTGCCCTTTGACCCCAGAAACAAAATTCCAATAGGAGACTTGGAATCAGTTCCCAGAGGACCTGGTGTCTCCTGGCTTGTGTTCCACCGGAGCGCTCAGTTAAATAGCTGGAGTCATCATTTAATTTACAGCACGATTACAATGTGGCAGAACACATCTGAGTTGGTGATCCTCCAGTTGGCGATTCCAACACTCATGTGGTTTTTACCATCAAGAGGGAGTTTGAAACCAAGGGCATGAATCTCTGCGATGTGAAATTAAAACGGCATCGAAACGGAATCGAAACAGAACTGAAAGGTCACCTCCTCCAGCCCACTGTTCTCCATGGAATCAATGTTCTGCTGCAACGCTGTGATGCTCTCCTCCAGCTTCCTCACGGCCCCTTTCAGCTCCTCCAGGTGTCTGCCCAGCTCCCCCAGCATCTTCTCCTCCTCCACCCTCAGCTGTTCCAGCATGGCCATCTCCTCACTGAGCAGGACCTGGTGCAAGGCCTGGAACTCCTCCTTCACCCTGTCCTGCAGCTTAGTTCCTGCTCTCTGTGGGCAGGACAGTCAGATCAGCTGGGCAGGATGTATCTGCTCCACGATTTCTAAGGCCAAGATATTTTAAAATCTAAAGGAGGCACATCCAACATGGGCTCCATGCAACAGAGGCAAGGCTCTGCTGTAGCTCCATCCCATCTCGACAGATGCTTATGGGTAGTTGCAAGGTAATCAAGGACCAAACAGCCACAGTTGGCTGGTATTTATAAAACACCAAGAGTGTTAAACCTTGTTGAATTCACAGGTAATTGGTCCAACTTAAAGCCTGGATGAAAACCATGCAAGTATCCCTTGCTAAGTCACACTAGTGGGTCATCCGTCATTTCCTAACAGTTTGCTTTTGTTACCCACAGATTAAGGCCAGGGAGGCGTTAAATGTGTCCAAATAAAACAAAGAATAGGGTATTCGAGGGCTGAGGTGGAGCCAATCGCCGAAGGTCATGCAACCTCATAGACTAGTGTTGATGATGACCGTGTAACTCTATTAACCTGACATCTTCCTAAATGCACTGAGCAACGGGAAAAGCAGTAAGAGGTGATTTAATGGAATCAAACAATATCCAAGAAGAGAAACAAGTGGAGCTGTGGAATTAATCTATTTGCTCATTTGCAGTCTGCACTCGGATTCTGCTCCCAACTCAATACCCAAGCAGAAGCCAAGATATTCACCTTCACAATGTCCATTTTCTCTCCATTGCGCCTTATCTTGTTTAGGAAATCCTCCTTCTTGGTCAGATGAGACTCTAGGGAATCTTTCAGTTTTTTCTATGTGAGACACAAGCAGAAAAAAAGGCACTGTTGCCTGCTCATTTGTATTTCTCTTCAATAGGCTAGCTCCAGCATGCAAATGATCAAAGAAAAAGAAATCCCTTCCAATTTCTCAGTGACAAGTCACATGGTGTAGCTGAGATAATATTCTCCCATTTCTAGCAGGTAAAAGGTAAATATCTTTTATCACTCTATTATAAAACAGGAAGATAAGCTCAAATCATACAATGAATTTTAAGTAGCCAAAGCTTTTATCTTTGTTTACAATAAAGTAATGAAGCTTAACAATGCATGTTATAAACACCAGAAACAACTCATAACCATGACCCACAATGCACTTAACCCTTTCCTTTGTTCCATTTGTTCATTTACATACACAGGCTCAGACAATACATGTACTTCAAGGTCAGATCACATGGACTTCGGATGTTCGGATGAGTCTTCCCAATCCACATTTCACCTCATAACACACAACTGCGTTTAGGAGATAACTAATATATCTTTTATTTAAAAAAACAAACAAACAAATAAAACCAAATTATGAAGGAACCCATACCCTGGAATTCTACTGGTCTCTCGAAATCTCCCTCCGTCACACAGAATAATTGGAGCTCTGCCCCAGTCCCAGAGAGCTAGCGTATCTGCTCTACTCCTCACAAAGTAAACCAGCTGGTTACTGGACTAACTGGACCACTTTAACAGCTTTTCCCCACTCTCCCAGTACTTCTGCTTAAAAGAGACCTAGAAGACATTCGGGCATGCCCTGCCTTTAGGACCAGGATTGGACAGCCCCGAGTTAGGAGTTCAGGAATTCAGCTAGAACAGCAACCGGAAGTCTTTGTGGCCTCTGAACCACGGTAAGTCTAAAAGAAGAATCAGAATTAAAATATTTGATGCCCTTTAATTTCCCTTTTGTTCTCTAGACAAGTGAAAACATTCCCCGAATCTCCTAATAACACATCCCCAAATCCTGCTATTAGATCTTCAGGATTTCACTGTAAGCAGTTAGGCCTCATTAGTCAGATTTAACACGATCTTTAGAAAGTGGGAGAAGGCACAGTCTGTATGCTACACTGGAACTCTTCTGAACGGGTTCGGAGACCACCAGCATGCAATACAACACACAGGACAAGCAACCCTGCCCATACCTGCATGGTCCTCTGGTAGCTCTCAGTGCTCCTGGTCTTGACTTTCTCTACCATGCCCACCACAAGGTAGTTGGTCTGGAAGCTCTTGCTGGGGAACTCGCGGCGACACTGTGGACAAGACACAGGGCCTCTCGCCCGCCTCCAGAAAGCCGTGATGCAGCCCTTACAGTAGTGGTGCATGCAACCTAGCATCACAGGATCGGTGAAGAGCTCATAACAGATGGGGCAGGTCAGGTCTTCCCTCAGACTCATCCTCCTCCTGGTGGCTTCCATGGTTTTGTTTTCACCGTCTTGTCCTTGTATTGCAAAAACACTGGGGTGTCCCTCTTCCAGTCCAGTCTTCACTTGGGTGATCTTGGGTCAGCCTGCACAGTCAGACACTACCCTGATCATCAGAAGTCCTTACAAATCTCTGTACAAAAAGTCTGCACCCAATATTGGTTTGGTTATTCCATGTTATGACCATCTCAATAAGCTATACAAACTGTTTAATGTGTTATCTCACTAAATGTGGCAGACCTGATAAACTACGTCATACAAATTACAATGTCTTTAAAATCGAACTGTCTTTGTTCGGTCCCTGTATGAAACTTTAATCTCTTAACTCAGAAAAGGTCGGTATTAACTAGAAACAAAGTTTTCAAATGCACTGGTTTCTTCTTTACGAGAAAACATTTTCATTTCATAACTAGATTACAAATCTGTGGATGGCGTTGAGTTTCTCGATAACAATCCCCTGCCTACCACAACTGTTCTCGCTGTACTGACACAACCACAACCGGGACACTGACAGGTGCCCGCTGCACAACTCACAGAAGTGTCGCAGCTACTGTGCATTCCGCCTAGTAGCTACCAACACGCATGAAATACAATCTTAAACACTGTTTTAATGAATGCGCCAAACCATGGTGACTACTAGGGAATACAGCATTCATAAAGTTATTTTTAAGAGCCTTTAGTCTGTCCCGTGAAGTGCCTCATTCCACTTGCAGATTTAGGTGCAAGACAAACGGAGCAGCGTCCGTTTCCAGGCACATATCGCCAATCCACGCATTTTCAACTAAGAATCATTTCGATCTCAAGCCACTAGACAAGCAAACAAAACTTTCTTACCCACTTCGGGCTGACTGCAGCGGCTGTTTGCCTACTTCCCGAACAGCAAGAGGTGTGATTGAGCTGATCCCTGACAAATGAGCAAGCTCCTTTCATCCCTGCCCGGTTCGATAGGCGGATACACTGCACGTCGTATGAGCTCTTCTTTACACGGAGATCAGGTGCTCGGGGTTACATAAGTGTATCACTTTTAAAACCGAAAGTTTAGTCTGGGAGGAAGCTGGACTTGGAGGCGAAGTGTTTTTTTGTTTGCCGACGGAGCGAAATAAAGTCACGAGTTTAGTGGCGCTTGCCAGTGTTGCGCAAGACGAAAGCCCATGCAGCGCATCACGTTTTCAACAGTTGAAGTCTTAAAAAGTGTATGAACCCTTGGTTATTCACATGAGAAAAGAAACTAGTGAATTGCATTGCATTGTATTTTTGAGTCCATATGTTTCTAGACGTCGTGAACAAGTACTGTAGTGTGACGCTGTTTTAACTTTGAACCAGTTTGTTCTCAGCTGGTGAGCACAACAAAGCGTCACAGAGCCAACTCAATTTTACTGCAATGACACAATGACAAAAGGTCAGTCACAGAATCGACTTTTTTTATTATTCGAGTAAAAGCAGATGCCGAAAACAGACCTTAAATCACCACACATAATAACGTCGCCTTAACAAAACAACACCTGTTCTTTTTTCTATCCATATTCAGCACCACTCAAAATGTGTGGAAGAAAAGCAGATAAACATGTCTCAAGTGTTACTTTATTTGGTCTGTTAATTTTGTGGTCTGTTAATACAACTAATATAATAATAATTCTTCCTTACACTTAAATAGCTCGTTTATAGACACTCCACTCAAAGCTCTTTACAGGTAATGGGGATCCCCTCCACCAATGTGCAGCCCCACAGTGCGCCAGAACGCTCACCACACATCAGCTATTAGTGGCGAGAAGAACAGAGTAATGAAACCAGTTGATAAATTTCCCATTGGTAAGGACCAATGGGAAATTTGGCCAGGATGCCAGGGTGACACTCCTACTCTTTTCGAGAAACTCCCTGGGATTTCTAATAACCTCAGAGAGTCAGGACCTCGATTTTACGTTTCATCTGGAGGAAGGCACCTGTATTTTCCAGTATAGTGTCCCCATCACTATACTGGGGCATTAGGACCCACACAGACCGCAGGGTGTGTGCCCTCTACTGGCCCCACTAACATGCTGCTAGAATACATTTATACAAATTATTCATCGTTCTGTGGAGAGATGATTTAGAACACGACCTGAAAAAAATATTCACTGTTCCGGAAGATTAAGAAGATCAAAGAGCACTGGCTACTTCAAAACCGCTTTGAAAACCTCTGATGAATTATCTCAGTGGAGCCTGTCACCCGAGCAGTTGTGCCTTTTTCTTCATCCCCACGACACTGGAACTGGGTCTGCACACAAACGATTAAAATCATTCCATTGGTTTTGATTAAGATCATTCAGAATCTATCACATTTGAATGCTTTTCGAAAAAGTAACATTCCTTTTACCCATTTTCATACTCGTTACAGTAGGTATCGCAAAAGTTAAGCAGTGCTAATATGAAAGACAACAACACGTGTCTTTATTTTTTAAATCAACTTTTTATTTACCTGTCGAAAAAAAGTAATGTGTACTCAGACGACATGTCTTCTCCACGGTAAGAGGCAAACGTAAGAGCTACTACATTTTGTTGTTTTGTTGGTCTTGATTCCCATTAGTACTACTGTACTAATATTGTACATATTGTAGTATGTATTGCAAATCACTTGCCAATATTGTGCCATGTGTTCATGGGACTGAGATAAAGTTAATTAGAATTGACAAGATATTTCTCCTTTTCAGTTTTTTTCCACGTTACGCAGCTTCAGATGGTTCACACTTTAATAAACAGCAGAGATGGGCGGCCATCTGAAACTGCAGTCGGTGGCATTTTGAGAATGATGGCAATTTGATGATTTCCATAGAAAGCGACATTTTTGTCAGATGATATTGAACTGCGCTGCTTACACTTCAAAAGAAGACAAAACATCCATACATTCAAAAAAAGTCAATACTTTAGAGTAACGCCTATTGCTTTGTCAGTCAGTTATTACTGTTTTTCAATAATTAATTTTCAGCTTCTTTGCAGTGCTGAAAGATTTTTTTTTTTATCCTACACCAAGTGCACCAAGTGAATCAAAGCAGAACTACAGCAATCACAGGGATGGAACCCCTCCCTTCTTCTGTGGTTTCCTCAGTGGCATTTCCTTCCTTTATCTTCTGTTTAATTGCTGGAGTAGTTTATACAGAGGCTCTTCACAGACGGATGTCAGATCAAAAAAAAAAAAGAGTGGTCTGGAGTGGTCTAGATCAAATCTGAACAAACTCAATTCAAGTTTGGATGAGGATTGTGAGCAGAACAGAAAATCACCCAAGAGATTATCAGACAGCCCTTTCATGTTCTTATGATGGAGTTAAAGATGAATGTCAGCAGTGCCAGAGATAATCACATTTAACAGAGATATCTGAAATTTGTTTTACATGGTGGGTACAGTCCTCAGTCAAATTCCCTCTGTTTCTGTCTGTATTTGCTGTTCCAGATGACAGTAGTGACTCTTTTCTGCCAGAATGTTCTCTGTTGCCCTCTGTTCCTCAAGTGCATGATGTCAAAGAGAGCCCCCCAGGGCTCATGAGTAGCCCGAGGGCAGGTCTTATTCCCTGGTGTCCTGACCGTCTGGGTCCGTTATGAATTTAACTTCCTTGATCCTGATTCCTCACCCCCATTCCTGTGTCTGTTTGGATAGATATCCCGGATATGGACTTTTGGACTGCTTGCTGGTTTGCCCTTCAGGATTGTTTTGGATTTGTTCGCCTGCTCCACGCCCCCCGAACACCGGAACACCGCCGTCACGCCCCCCTGTCAGTCATCCTGTCTTGATCTTTCCGTGTTTCCCTGTTGCCCTTCTCCAGTCTCTTCCGGATTTTACCGTCTGCATAGGGTCCTAAATACGCACTACACGGGAGTCTGAACTGGTTCCCGTTACAGTTGTCAGGTCAGATATTATATTATGAATATTATAGAAATATTTACAATATTGGGAAATATTTCCACACTAAAATTCACACAAGTGAAAATTCCTGCTGCAATCCAAACTATTTTGTTGAATGTAAAGAGTGGATATTTTAAAACTGGAAAACAGAAGCACGGACCCATCTTGATGTCACTGATGGTTACTTCTCACCAGCCTAACACATAAATAAGTCAAATTACATATAAAAGAACAGAAAGCTTTTGGTATACCCTGGATTTATGTAACATAATGACAGCATTACAAATAATGAGTATGTGTATACAGTACTGAATGAAGCTGAATCTGAGTATTTTTGAAAAACAGTCCCTATGACTCTAAATTGGATGAAGTGGTTAGAAAATGGATGCATGAATGAAAAATAATCATGAATAAAATAATAATATTATTAGAGGTACTAGTCCTATTGTCATGTGTGACTCTGTCATTTCAGAATATTGTCTACAAACCTATAGGGAGTGACTTGTCAGGTTTGAGAGTCATTGTGTCTCGTTAGATCAGCTGTGGTGCCACTCATGGCTGAGCTGCAGCTGTTGGACGTGTCTGATTTAGGTGTGCAGATGGAAAGCTTACTGAACCAAATGCTTTGAAAAATCACGGAAAGGCAAGAGTTTAATTTGTTGAGAGGATGTCTGAACGTTGGCTCTGTTTCAAGCCAATGGCTTGTCGACAGACATAAACATTTCTTTTTGGGGCCTAGAAGTGGAATGAACGTTGTGAGAACACCCCACTGAAAAGAGATTTCTGAGTGCAGTTTTATTATGGGGCGTTCCTGCTTTCACTTTCACAGAGTGTGATACCAAAACAAAGGGAACTTCCTCTGTTCTGGTGAGGCAATGACACAATCTGTAATAAACATAAAGAACTAAGGGGCTAGCCTCTTTGAAATCTACCTAAATAAATTCACATGAAGAAAATACATTGTGTCACTGCAGGAAGACAGCCAGTATTGTCGTCGACTTCAGCTACACCTACTCTATTCTTCTCAGACCTTTGATGTCACAAGTAGAGTCACCAAATACTTATTTGACATTCTTGGATTTCTTTTGATTGTTTCACTTTCATTTTTTGGATGTCATATTTGTGTTTGATCCTATCTTCTTCTGAATTTTCTCCAGTTTTTCCTTTTCTTTTTTGCCAGGCTCAAGGTCTCTGTCACCTGTTATTTTATGCAACACTGAGAGGTTTTCAACTCTATCAGCAGTATTTAATTTATTTTAAATCCAATATACTGTCAATTTAAAACAATGATTTTTTTAGAAACAGGTTGTCAAAAAAGTTTAATTTTCTAAATTACATTTAAGGAAGGCACAGTATAAATTCAGTTGTTAATCAATTGAGTCAATTCATTTAATTGGTATACTGTATTTGAAACATTTTTTTTCTTTCCTAAGTGCCACACATAAGAAAAACACATTATAAAGAATAGAAGGTCACACTTCACTCTGAAAAAGGTAGCAGAGGTTCATGAAACATTTTTTTAAAATCAGGTAAAGGATTTCACTGTTGTCATAATTTATGCACCAGCTAAAGTAAACTACTTCATTCCATAAGATGAATTTCAGAGACAGTATGCAATGTTTATGCTAAAATATTCCTTAAAATTGTAGCTAACTTCTCATGTTAGGTATGACATGGTGTGTGTACATCCTCGAAGCTTCTTTTTTTAAATCACCAACTCAACTCCTTTCATCAAGTGTCAAAGGTCAAATTGTGACCTTTTGAAAACAAAGCACACATAAATTCAACTATTTTTCTTAAGGTTTTCTTAACTTGCAAAGCCACACAAGAATAAAACACAGGCCTAACATGGTTTCAGGCAAATCAGGTTTCTGCTAGAGATCAGCACTCTTTAGTTGATCCCAGGAATTGTATGACATAAAAATAAATAACACAAGTTTCACAGAATTTAATAATAATGTCCAAAAACCATTGGGATAGAGATATCAGCTTCCTTCACCTGTCAAGTAAAAGGTCAATCTCACTTGTCATTGTAAGCAATATCAAAATACAGTGACTTTTAAAGTCCTGTCATGATGGAGATTCCAAATAAATGATACCAGAAAAATCATAAGACTTGACGGTAACTGTATATTTCAAACTTTCTTTACATTTAACTTATGCCACAAAGAGCTTGATCTATTGTCCTCCTCGAAAATCAATCAGCAAAATGAGACGTGTTCTTAGAATTAGTATTACTGTACTTCTGTATTTCAGCCCAATATACTTTGTCTGCAATGATTAAAATACCAAATAAAATAAAATGGAAAAAAAAATGCAATCCAATATTCAAGCCAGGTGATGAAGACATGATCGCACACCTAAACGGGCTGATTAGTGTAAAAAGAGAAATTGCACATGCAATTCAAATCAATCACGAATGATATGGAAAAGAAGGAAGTTATCTAGCTCAGTGGCATAAAAATCATTAATCAATAGCAAATTAGAGAGTGATTATAGTTGCTTCAGTGTTCAAGGAATGTGAGCTCTTTGAGCAATCCATCTTTAGTGTGAGATACAGAAGCCAGAGAATTGCTTCATTAGTGCCAAAGTTATAAAATATGTTCATCTAGCTTCAAGGCAAATTATTACGTCGTCTTGTTTGTAGCCTAAATTGGATCTAAAACTTAACAGACCGTACAGGATGCCTATACTATTTGTGTCTGGAAAAGGCAATATGAATTCACCGTTCTGGAAATGTGTGGGGAAATTTGACAATCTCACTGAGTACCACGAATTTCAGATGAGGGTGTGATAAATACAGAGACCTGGAGCGGCTTTGAGGCCCATTTAAAGATGGAATTGAACTCTTCTAACGAACCTTTGTAAGGCCTTTAACATTTGTGAGTGAAGACAACATGGGTAGAATTGTATCTTCAGATTCAAGGGGAAAGATTCCCTTTATGAAACCTTTAATCCCTGTAACATACAAAAAGCCTGAACACAGAATAGTCAATGACATGGTAGCAATTACATATTTGTTAACAATAACCAGCATATCTTCATATCTAATTGCTTTACTAATAGACTTGTGCTGTAACAGTTAAATGGACTGGTGTCCCCTCCAGGACCCTGGGACAGGCTCTGTCTCCCCTGTGACCCTGAATGGGATGAAGTGGTGAGAAAATGGAAGGATGGGTATATCGGTAAAATGAAGTTTCATTTGTCAGCCCTAAATCCACATGAGTCTGCTAAATGTTGTGGAGCCATTAAGAAATTAGAAACATTGACAGGTTTTCTTCTCATCTGGTCTTCAGATCTCCCCCCTTTCCAAAAGCTGGTTCACTCTGCAGCTGAGATTTTTCTGTACTTTAAGAACAGCAGGAAGGTTGCTAACAACAGGAGGCCATCTGCTCCATCTTGTCTCTTTGGTTGCCTGTGGCTTCGTGATCCAAGAGTCGTTCCTTAAAGCACATGAAGTCAGTTTTACAGACATCATTAGGGATTTTCTTCCAGTCCCTTGTGACTCTTTGAACAAGGAGGCGTGTGCTTCCCAACTAATCCGATCACAGATTTTACCCAAAATGATGTTTCAATCTTTATTTAAGGGAAGTTAAACATTACAGACTTTTAGGCTACATCTGCCAACATGGAAACTCCCAGGTTTCCCATAGTGTCCTCATTCCACTTCCTCTCTAAAAGTACACAGATAACCAGTTAAGTCTATAAAGCTTAAAACAGAACAGAGGCTTGTTCCTAATTTAATGATAACACTCTTTTTAGAGTTTTATCAATTGCTATGCATTTTGGAAAATGAGAAATCAAGAATGACAAAAGCAGATTTGTGGCTGTCAATTTTGTTTTCTTCTGTCTTGCACATTTTACAAACACTGAGCCATTTAAGACAGGGCTAAAATAAGGAAAAGCTTTGAACTCACATGTGAATTTTTAAAACCGTTTTAAATTGTTTAAACTGCTTTCTGGGGGTTCAACTTGATCTTTTTCTTTTCAGAAACAAACAAAAAATGAACACACAAACAAAGCAAAATTCCCACCTTCATCTGCCCCCCTCCAAGAGCACAGGCCTTTCAAGCCTTCCTCAAAACCCACTCTAGCAAGCAACAGGTGTTACACGCGGGACACCAGTCCATCGCAGGGCGCACGGACACAAACACACACACTCACACCAGGGCCAAGTTTACACAGGCCAATCACCTACCAGCATGTGAACACGGGGAGAACATACAAACTCCACACGGACAGCATCCCAGGAACTTAACCCAGGGCCCCGGTGAAGCAGCAGTGCTCACCACTGCACCACTGAGCCCTCCTCTAATGATACTATTTTTTTCTCAGTTAACCATATTTTTTTTCAAGACAAAGGCATGTTGTTTATTTCTCCCTGTCTTCCGGAATTCGAATTCCTGCTGGTATGAGTCATGTGTAGTCCGGTGGAGAGGTATGAACCAGGTTAGCACTGTGCAAGTATTCAACGTGTCCTTTGGATCTCACCTTTTCTCAACTATGGGACTGGCAGACACTCTACTTATAGAAAGTGATAAATATGGGTCATTATGAGGCAGATTATAGGATCATTAGTGCTCTGCAGGAGACCTAGGTTGACTGTTATTGTGGAAGCAAAGGTAAGACTATGACATGGGTACTGGAATTAGAGGTCTTGCAGTGATGGATGCTAACAAGCAGTTTAAGAATCAATCAGGGCCTTTTTTATCCTGTGACAGCAAAGAGCACCATGCTAGCAAGAAAGTCCGAAGCCCGGTCTGTGTGCCTGAGATGTAAAGAGATGTGCTCACAAAGAATGTCACAAAAATGACACAGTGTCCTAGACTTTTGCATTTCAGAGGCTTCACTGATAATACTGTGATCTTCTGTTTTTCACTGTCAGCTTCAGAGATTCACTCTCAATAAAGACAGTCCAAAAAGTCAATTTTTCCAAGGTATTTCCTTTGAACTTGATCTATTCAGTTAATTGGAATAACCATAAACTAATATATTTTTAGAGCTTGAGAATGTATTAGATTGTTAATCGTGTATATTTGTATGTACTTATATCTTCCCCTTTAAGAGCAAAACTATAAAACAGTGAAGGTTTTTTCATTATATAACTAATCCTACAAATCAAGAACCTGTGCACCTTAACAACATCTGTAGACCCATTATATCAAGAAGGCCTTTATTTCAGTCACAGGCGTTTCTTAAGGGCAATTTCATTGACTTAAAGTAAGACTTTGTGAAAAGACTTTCTCAATATGAAACCCTGAAGGCTTTAATAAGACAAATCAGAAACCTTTTAATCTTTTGTTGTTCAGATGAATTTCTTGAATCTGCTACACAAAAGTAAAAAAAAACACATAACAGCTGTTTGTAAATTGTACCATTTTCTGAAGATAAGAATTGAGTTTAATTAAAAAAAAAACAGGGATAAAAGCATCATGGGCTTTTAAAATGGGTAACCTTTAAAATCTTGCTGTCTTCCCAAGACAAATTTACTGTACGTTCAGTGACTTAACTGGAGCAGTATATTTAAATTTCAGAAAGGCCACTTCAAAATGGATAGTCTTTCTTACGTTCACATAAACAATATTGTCAAATATTATTGGTTTTCTAAGGACAGTGATGAAAGTGAGGTTATATATTAAACTAAGGTTACCATAAATTTAAAGCAAACAGCAATCCTTTTGTATTGGGTCTAAACAAATTCAAATAAAGGTAATGGGTTTTTTAAATTTTGCTCTGGAAGATTTCATTATGATTTTTTCTACTTACCAAGACCAGCAAAATCCGCTTTGTAAGCTTTGCTGGGTACATGTTACAGCACCTCGAAGAACTCTCTTGCCAGCACGCGCTGCATGCAGATTTCACATCCGTTTTATTTGAGTTCTTTGAGCTGTAGCTCAGAATAAAAGGATGTTATATATAACAACAGGACAAAATGAGGGAAAATAAATATTACATCACTTAAGCAATATTACTATTATCTTCTTCTTATTATGGACTTGTTAGCCTATTCTGTGTTTTTAGGGAATTCAGATTTACTGTGTGAAGAATCACTCAGAATGGCCTCTCCTGGTTAGTGAGTGCATTTTAGAATAGGGAGAAAGGCTCCTATTCATTTTGTGGCATCCAGATTAGAGAGACAAGGATTCAATCATTGGTTGTATACTATCTAGTTTAGAAGGCAGCTCATCTCTTCTTTTGGCCTCTGTAGGCATTATTTAAGAGTCGAACACTTGGTTTTCTGGGTGGTCTAGATGTGGATCTCCGAAACACATTGTAGTCTTGTAAATAGAGAATCTTTCCTGTTGTATGTTTATGTTTTGTGTAGTGTGTGTGTGTCACTGTCTTTGTTGTTAAACATTTGTTTAAGCAAGAATGCCTGAATTATTACTGTTTTCACCAAAGCTGTGCTAGAGAACAAAGAATTAATGCGCCTCTATACAGTACTATACAGCACCAACCACTCGGGTATATTCTTGGCAGAAATCCTTACAAGTGGGGGATTTAATTATTTATTTCACGTATTGACTAATCTGCTTGGTCATTTCCTAATATTTCTCCATTTCGTAACCCCCCACCTGTAACATGACCTACGTTCTCTTCAAGACCAGTCCACAGCACCTATTTTTATCTACTGTACGTTAGTGGTTCCACAGGGAGTAAGGACTTGGTGCTGAAAAAACACTAAACCAGCAAGCAGACCAGTTACCAGTTTAATCAGGCACAGTGATTACAGGCCCATTTGGACCACTCTGGGTGCAGGTGTGAGAAACACTGCTCTAGATACTATCAGACTGTACTGCTGGTCAGTTATTACCCCAGGTTTCCAACATCTACAAAGCCAGTTATCTTCAAGAAGGTACAGTACATGGTGCGACTGACAGTACCTGACTAGTCCTCCTCATGAAAAGAAAAGTCCAACATCAAAGATGCTGATTAGACATTGCCTGAAGGTTTACCACACATACAGTACAGTGTCTCTGTGCAGCATAAATTCATAGACAAACACACTCTTAGGTTTTTACTCTACTACACTTCTATCTGTTACATAGTGGACTTACCGGGGCATGGTTTTATTTTCTTACCTTTTTATTATTTTGAGTTTAATACTAAAGTACAGATTGTTTTAACATTCCCTCATTCCTGAGTCAATCTCCTTTAATACGTTCTACATTAACCACAGAGGAAGAGTTTTCATCTGAATGTGTATTTTTTCTGAAGCAGAAAAAAACCCTGAAATCAAATAGTTTTTTTTTATGCAAACAGAAGTTAGTGCCCTGGGGCATGAAGTCATGAAATCCAGTCAATTATTTTTTTAAAAAAACCTTCATTATCAATCTCCATGGAAACCTTAGCGCTGCATGGAAACTGTAAATCTGGTCTAAAACATTCTGTCTTAAACAGTGTCAGACAGTCAGCTAATTGTTTCATCCTGTTTAAGAGTTCCAAACACAGGAAAAAAAATTTAGCTTTCCGTAACTTGTTGCTGTTCTAAACCTGAAACGGTGATCCATTAAATAAATACAATCAGGCCCGTCTTGATGCACAGAACGCAATAAGATTTAGAATGCATATTGAATGTCCATTTAGACACAATTCTTTTTTGGAGGAAAGAGCGAATCTTCACATACTGAGCTGTTCCTTTTGCATTTTAATCCATGCAGTCCTATTTCTAACTCCCTCCCTGCCACAGAGCATTGTTATTGGATTGTATGAATCTTCCTCATAGAAGGAAAGGGCATCAGAGGAGATGTGCAAAGGCGTGGCTCTTCATGGTCCTGTCTCCCCAGCTCTCCAACAGCGCAGGGCTATAAACTTCAGCAAAGACCTTGAATCTCATCCTAATGCAAACACTGACTTCTCATCTCATCATATAATATGGAACAAGCTGCCCATCCATGTGGTTGAAGCTGATGTCATGGCGTCTTTCAAGAAACAGCTGGATGAAATCTTTGGATCAATGAAATATTAACTATCAAATGCTCTTGATGGGCCAAACAGGCTCCTCTGGTTTGTAACCTCTCTTGTGTTTGAATGATTATGTCTATAGCTCCTACATCTATTGTTTTTGTCTTTCGTAATGTAAGACATGTGCCATGAATATAGGTAGAAAGGCATTAACCTAGCTAGATTGTGATTTACAACGTGTTTGCAAAATAAGTTAAACAGGCAATAGGAACTGTGACCTTTTTCATAAGTAAACAAGCACATCAGGGGCTTCATCAGAGGTGATAATATAGGGAACATGACAACAGAAACCTGGAAATTGCTTGTTAAGCCTCTTCTGTATGAGAGATGAGCATATGTCAGCTGAATGTATCTTTCTTGGCTGAAAAAGAAAATGATCCCAACAGACAAGGTGAAGAGTTACAAAATTAGCTGATCTCAAAGATCATTCAGCTGTCTTTCCTGAATTATCCAATAGGTATTAGAGGTACTTTTGCTAAAGATACATAAATATGTTATGTTATCTCTGTATCTCTGAATGGTAGACTCTGTGAGTTCTTAATCTAAGTAACAAAATACTCTCTGCAGGGGATGCAATTTTAAAGTATCTTCAACACTATTTAAGAGCTGATTTGTCAGTTCAAGTGCTCAGATACCTGTGTACCTCAATGACAGGCCCCATGCGCTACTAATTGGATCTCTTCATCTACCTGCTTCAGCAAACTGAACAATTAAATTATGATCAGGCCCAGCTATTAGCCTTCTGTGAGAGAGCCTCTTAAGTTTCTGTGTCAAGACCTTTCGATCAGTTATACAGTATCAGCGTTCATTTGTCTCCAGTTTCTCTTCCTCATGTTTCTGGTCTCTCTGTTGCTTTCCATAATATGTTTAGTTCAGCCCTTCACCCATGAAGAATGTAATCATGCTGTTGTCACATTATCTCGCCATGTCAATGTCACAAGCAATTGCAAAGAATGGAATTGGCTTTGATTCCATAAGTGTAAGTTAATTTTAATAACATTTAAAATAAAAATAATAATCAGATCAATTTGGGGTATGTAAATGTTAGCGTTGACTCTATAATGTAGAGTGCTCATGCATCTCAATTTGGTTAATGGCGTTCTTCAGACTTTTAGCTTGCAACCCACAGAACTTGTTTTATCAGCTACCCAGAGTTTACCAGTTTGTCTGTTCCACTAATGGGTCAGGGGAGCAAATAATGGCATAGTAAACCAAATGAAGAAAAAAAATACATTCAACAGCAATGCCAAAAGACTAGAACTCTATCTTTGGGATCCTGTTAAGAGCACAGAAAAGCATCCTCCTGAAGCTGTGAACATTTTCCACAGCAGTTATTCAAAGTACATTATTGAATAACATTTATCTAGACTGTTTGTACATTCTCTAGGGCTCTGCAATTTGCTCCACACGCTGAAATGACAAGATCCACAAGGTGAGCCCAGAGATAGCTGGCTCACATCCCTGCCACGCCGGCTTTTTTGACTGATTTGACGCCTGGCAGAAGGCTAAATTCGCCGTGACCGGAGAAGTGCCTGTGAACGATTATCCCAACCGGACCTTGGGAATCCTCACTGGGAAGGCAGCGAGTGAAACCAAAGATGGCCAGCGATGCCAAGCCCAGTCCTTCTGGCTCCAGGAGCGGAGAAACACCTGCTGAATGCATTCCCCCGAGGAAAAGGGGATAGAGAGAGAGAGAGAAAGAAAAGGCGACTGTTATTCATAAATCCCAGTTGTCACAAAGCTGTAAAGATGTGACTTGAAATTTGAATTGGATTTTTTTTTATAGAGCCTGAAAAGTAAATTGGCTCTAGCCAAAAAAGCGAAGGAGGGGGAGGATGGAAGAAATCTGAGCAATTCACTGCGTCTGCGGTGTAATTCAGAATTGTCTAGGAAACAAAGGCTCAGGGCTGAGGCTGGTTGGCAAGTGTGCCTAATATGCCATTTGAGGGAGCCAGGTACTCTCATGCTTTTCCTGATCCCATTTACACTGGACTCATCTCTCATTATCTAACTTCACCGGCTGGGGTGGAGGAGGCTTCTTGCACAGAGAACAGGGACAGGAATCAGCTCGTCTAAGGGGGGGGTTACAACTTTTCAATTGGGCATTTGGGCTGGCCGGGCTCGGCCCAGCACCACCCAAGTGCCAGGTGGCAACGAAATGATTGAGAAGCAGTTGGATCTGCTGGAAATCCTCAGTATTTCCCCTATATGGATTCCTCAATCAGTAAAGCAACTGAAGAACAAGTGCAGAAGCTACACCAGCACTAGCCAAGAAAATCAGGTATGAGTGAGTACTGGAATCAGTAGCATTAGTATCATTTTTAATGCATGTCAGTCAATTGTGTGTCAATAGCACATTGGAGTCATGTGACTACAGTACCACATGCTTCACTGACTCTTCCTTTATAAACTATACAGGTTGAAATACAGTAAGTGTTTGTTACTTGTGTGTGAGAGCATCATTCCTTCTTATTTATGCAGTTACTTACAAAATGGCGCTGTGTCTTACAAAGTGAAGTAGTACTGTCTCTTTTTCAGTCACTGTTATCTCTATAAAATCGTTCTGAACTCCCACTTCTGGAATAAAGATACAATTATTGACACCCCACAGTACAAAAAAAGGAATTCTTTCTTAATGCCATTAAAAAAGAAAGGGGTCATTTGGTACACTTAAAAGAATTAATACTGACACCATATTATCAGACTCAGTTCTGCAGTGTAGGCCAGTAATTCATAGAACTAGAAAATAAAATTAACAGCCCCAGAGTGGCATGCAGAGGTTAAAATGCAGCAGCTCACTGGGTAATCCTGAGTTTGAGGAGGGTAGAAAGGAGCACCGTCATTACTGGAATCTTTGCTCCTTATCCAGAGTGCATACCACATCTTGCTTAATAGGTAATTTAGTCTCCTGCTCGGGGTCTTCGTTTTCTGTGCCAATTATCGTCTCATTTTCCATGGCAGAATATGTGAAGCCTATGTCAAAGGAGATAAAGGAGGACACAATACATGAAACTCAGACACTAAATTAAAAAAACTTGTCAGCTTCTTCTGCAAATTCTGCCACTGAAATAAAGAGCATAGTATGAATTGTGCAAAAATAAGAGAAAAGGAATGCCATGTCAGATCATTCCGAACAAAACTCTGGTGGAAGAAATATCAGAGTCTAATCTCTAGTCTTGATCTAGCTCAGGGGTTTGCTTTAGTCCTATTATTAATTATTGACCTTCGCTTTCTGATTTCTGATCTAGATATATACTTCCATTTGTTCTGTTTTTGAGGATTATGATTCAACATTACACTTTGTGTAAAGTTAAGTGAGGAACTGTTTCAACCCTTCTGATACTTTTTAGGACACCGACATCACGAATGAAGTGAATGAACACTAAACTCTTATCCAACATTCCAAGATCAAAGTACAACATATTTTAAACACTACCCCTAACACAAACACTACTGTGCCCCAGTTTCCTTCCATATGCGGAAGACCTGCTGTCTAGGTTAATTGATGTCTGTAAATTACCAGCTGTGCACATGTGTGTCTGTCTGGGGCGCTGTCCTTCCCTGTGCCCTGTGCCTGCCTGGTTAGGCTTCAGTTCACAGAGCTCTGAGATAGAATAGATAGAAAATTGTTCACTCACCCATCGCCTTTTATTGAAAATCTATATTTATTTCCAAAAGTAAACTTTTTTACCAGTCCATTTTTAACTGGAACTCACTTACTTTGAGTCTGTCCTGCGACGATAAGATTTATACCTTTCTTTGTTGTTGTTTGTTTACCCTGGCTACATCGAGTAGGTGATGGGAACTTTTATATTTAAACTGAGAGGAAGGTTTTTAATAAGATGGGTGACTGTATTCCTCTCTGCTGGCTTCAGTGGTCATCATTACAGATCTTGCCTGCTGGATCTAAATTGGCTTTCAATGGAGCAGACAGGAGTGAAATTGGCTCGAGATAGTGCTGAGAAAGGCAGAGAGATCTCCTAATCTCTGACTGACTGAGTTGTCTGTTCCACTGGATTTCAGCTACAGCTTTAAGAATTCCAGTTTTACAACATGAAGGCCCTAAAGGGTTTGCCTGTTACCAGGATTTACCTCTTGTTGTTTGCTTTCTCTTGGAATGAGCAGATCATAATTCTGTCTAACCTGGCAGTGTGTCCATGGATAAATATGTGAAGAGACCGGAACAGCATGAAAACGTACTGTGTGTGCATCATGCAATAGGCATTATCTTGCGTTATAAGTCTTCTCTAAATGTGAAAAGCAAGAATAATAAGGAAGAGAGATGGATTTAATAACAGAAAACAACAGATCACTGAAAGGTAGAGAGGTGTTCTGCAGTGCCACCATCTGTCTGCAGAGGCTGGAGGGAAGAGTTTTGTTTTAATTTCCCGCTCCATTACAGTGATTGTTTTCTTGAATACTGATGGACCAGAGGAAGCTCAGTAGAAGGTTCCTAACTGTGTTTCGTGCAGAGAATTTTGGTGAGGCTGGGTCTTGACACAACATTAATCATCAAGAGAAATAATTAAAATAATCGCAGTTCATTTTTTTTAATAGAAACGTTATTAACTATCCCCTTATAAGCATTTATGGAAGTGGAGCCCAGCACAGTATAGCAAATTTGTGAAATCATGGCGAAAGCAAAGTGATACATACAGTGATAGGCCAGAATGAAATGAACCATGGCACACCAGGACAAAGCAAAGTAAATACATTTTAAAGACATGGGAAAACCATGAACATACTATGTGGTTACCACAGTAAACACTCATATTGATTGGTTCAAAGTCACATATATCTGCAAGGACATGCAAACTCTGTCAGTGAAACCTAGGATCACCATTTACCTACTCAAAACAATGGGATTCAGTAAAGAACGGCCACATTCACATCCGCTTCTAGCATATTCTGATGTGCCACGAATACTACTGCTTGTCTTCTACCTTCCCAATGCCCCCTCTTGGCGTTTTGCACAACAGCAGCAGCAGGAGAGATTGGCATGATTAAGCACAGCATGAAAATCTGTTCTCTATCCTTGCAAAGCTTCAAGGTACTTTTTTAATAACTGCGTTCGAGGGGTAATGCTGAAGACTGAAAAGGAAAAACGATACCAACAGTACACGATTTCTGTATTTAACTTTTGATCTGTACCTTTTTTGGTGCTAACAAGAAACAAATCTGGGAAATACAACTCTGAGACAGGGCATACCTGCTCACAGAGTCTAAGATCCACTTTTCTCTTTTTTTATTAAACTCTTAGAACAGTTTTTTACTTTATGTTTTTGATGCTCTTATCCTTTATACAGCTGGGGGTTTTATTGATGAATTAAGTTACTTGCTTGAGAGTACAACAGCAGTGTCCCATCAGGGAACCTACCAGAAAAAGGCCCAGAGCCCTAACCATTCTCCAAACCAAGCACCACCCACTCCTCTGCTGTTGCTCACTGGAGATTAATGCTGTATTTGATGCCGTACTATTCTCACTGAGAGAGTCATCAGTCACATTGGCTGTGCTCTTACAATACAAGATGAGTGAGGCTCACACATATCCTGAGCAATTAAAACATTTGCTTGAGAAAAGTCCACAGTCTTAAGTGTGAGATTCACTTCTTGAACAGTTTACTACTAGTTCAATTAGTTTAACTTACAATTGCTTCCAGATTTCACCCACTGACAGGTTTGACTTTTAAGTTGTGTTTTAAACCCTGGGCTCTCCAAAGTAGAAACACGTTTGAGATCTGAGAGACTGGCTTTGAACACAAGATCAGCTGGTATTGTGTAAGACATACAGTAAAAAAGTAGGTGGAAGACGCGCATAAAAAAATTTCAACCTGCTCTTAAGTTACATGTTGAAACGTACCGCTGTTGCATCGATTAGTTCAATCACTTTCACTGCAGTAATTCAGTTTTGCATTACTACTTTTTTCCACATTATTGTCAGACCATAACTGTGGTCAGAGATAAATAATCCATGAGGATCTGTCAATGCAATTTTAGAAAAAGCATTATTCCGCTGCACAGTTCTTCTAAAATGACTGGCAGTGGTTTCTCTTTTAAACAGGTCTTTGCAGAAGTCTGCCGAGCTGGAAAAAAACCCGAAATGATTTCCGAGGTTGACATGAAGTTGGAAGGTCGGTGCTGATGGAAAGAGTTGCTCTCGGGCAGCCGGCTCTGACTTGACATTTCTTCTCGTTAAAGGGAAAATTCGCCCCTTAGATCATAAACCTCCGTGGTGAGATGGGGCCTCGATAACATCTGCTGCAGCAAAGGTGTTCCGATAAATCTCGGGCGCTCAAACATGTACAAAATATTTTAATGGCATTTCCAATTTAAACACATCGGTCCCTAACTGGACTTCGGAGCCCGAAGAGGAAGACGTTGATTTATGTACAGTAGCATCAGTCATATCTTTAACACGAGAGACAAAAGCTTTCCACCCGTCCCACGAGTTCATTTAAAATGAAAAACAAACTACAGAGCCCTCCCAGCGACCTGGGGTATTTGTCGCACTTTACGCTGGGTTTTCCTGATGAAACAGTCAATCTATTGTTTAGCTGGATTACAGAAAAGTAAGAGATCGCTTGGGTTGCACGGCATTATCGCATGGTGCTGGGATCCCGGTCTGGGTTGTCAGAGTGCCCTGCAGCGCAGAGCGCCACTGAATGAACGCCTTCCCCCGGTTTCACTCTTTTATATCATTGTAAATAACAGATGGGTAAAATCCAAACCCATTATTTGAAGCCAATATGATGTTGCTCCTGTACACCTTTTAATTTTTGAACATACACGTTTACATCCAAATAGATGCGACTTATTATTATGCGATAGAAATGTCTTTACGTATCTATTTATTTTGGATACTTAAATGGAGCTCATTAGAAACATTAGAAAACCCAGCTCCTACAGTGCGTTTTGAAGTAGGCGGTCTTGACGCAGAACCAGTATTTTCACGAAGACACAAAACCTGGAGGGCGACTTGCAGGGCCTGAGGCAGACGGTCGTGAAGAGTCCTACCTTCACTCCAAGCGTACTGTAGCTGAATCGTCCATTTGCACTTGTGCTCTGTGTGCGTTGTAATTGAATTTCATCGGCTGACGGGAATATTCACCTGAAATCTTAACTGTGCGGTGGGGATTTCTGAGCCAATTGACAGTGTGCCCATCATCTAGTCAACAGGACTCCGCGGACACGAAAACCTTCTGGGAGTCTCAGAAATGTATAGTCTAAATAAATGATCAACTTTATTTTTGAGCTGCACCGCTTAAAGGCTAGTTACACAATCCCACGTCGGGTTTCAGCCTTGATTTGACACGCACGATTATTTCTCTCGGGGGCTCATTGACAGCCTATTTCATCACTTGAATAACGGAACCATTCAACGTTACCGATAAAAAAAAAAGACTTCAGACTTTTCATGTCGAGTAGCAGAAATACATAAAAGATGTATACGTTTATGGAATGTAGTGCTGACGGTTGGAAAAAAAGACCCTTTGCTTTTACGTACGGATGCTATTCAATACTCTTCTAAGTTAATGATTAAAGTTAGTTAAATTGCTAAAAGACTACTAAATTGCATCTATTACGACTCCAGGTTGGGCTCGTGCACGTGCACTACTGCCCTTTCGCAGTTTGTTAGATGTCTCCGTGCGGTGGGCGGTTCTGTTTTAAATTATGTGGATAGGTTCATGAAATCCGGTTTATTCCATGTGATAGAGAGATGTGCTTTATTCCCGACCGCACCTGACAGCGGTGGGCGAAACCCGCGCAGCTCCAGACTAGCAGAGCCAGTCTCACTGACGGGCGCCAGTCGACAGACTCGCGCTTTCTGAAGTCTCCGTGCTCCTCCCGACACCTGCTGTACCCCGGCACAGCTTCAGCTTCAATATCGAAACAGCAGGTGTCTTCATCCCCCTAAAATACCGCCGTGAAAGAGAAGGCGTACTTTAGGGCTCTTGAAAGTCGTTCGAAATGTGAGAGACACGATTCCGACTTGCTGCGCGGAATTTCATATTGATATTCCCACATATACATCTTCTGCAGATCCAGCCGGTTGAGGAGAAATCGGGTAAGTTCACCGTGCATTGCTTTCAAGAAATATAGAGACGAACTGCTGCGCAGCTTTTACTGATATTATATTTGGATAAGTGGAAGATCACTGTTTCATTTAATTGTGTTATGTTGTTTAAAAATTAAATGAAACGCATCATAGCGAAAAATACGCTGAAGATGCGTATTTTTATATAATGTATTTATTCTAGTGTAGATGAATAAAACAGAATAATACTCCAACAAGTCGACGATGCTAAGCATACTTTTCAATCCGGTTGTTTTGTTGTTGTTGTTGAAGAGGGTAGTTTGGATCTCATTTTTCCTGTGATGCATTGCTATTTGTGCATGCCACTAATTTACTTCTATTCAATTGCTGTTGTGGGGGCTCCTGAAAACTTATTTTTCTTTTAAGTTAAAAATAAAACTGAACAGTTCCTGCGGTAATTTTACGTGCATCCGATTTCCAGCAGCTCAGGTAGCTGTCCGTGGTGCTGTTCACGTAGTGATGAAGATTGGCGAGCGTCTTCAAAACACGTTATGCACCCGGTTTCTGTCCTTGGTGCTGTTCAGTTAGTGACAAACACTGAGGCGCTTCATCAATATCCACCCATACACCCGGGGACTTCTGTCATATATGAAAGAGTGGTAAAACAGAGGAAACTTTGCTTTTTGTTGTGTTATAAACCGCAGTTAAAATATAGTACACTGGGACTTGACGAAAAGTGTCTCACCTACCAGGCACGCAAGTATCCCCACAGCTATAATATCAAAAGGACCTTCCCACGCTTATTCAACTAATTAAAATTATAGCAATTACAGACGGAATCGGGTTTAGCACAATTCTGTATCTGAAAGCTCTTATGCCTTGTGCAGTGAACTGTGGCGCTGTGCTCTTCTGATGGAATAGGAATGACGAGGATTACTGTTGAGACGCGAACCGGCATCCTTCTTTTTCTGGAAATGTTCTTTAAAAACAAAAAAAAAAAGGCCGAACGATAGATATAACATTTTTACACTGCTCTTCAGTAAGCATAGTGCTCACACACACAAATACTGGAGCTTTTGATTGACTTTTTTTTCCACAAGCCTTTGCGTTACCTTCGCTCCGAACGTGAACAGTGAGCAGAAGGTCAACGTGATCTCAGAGGTTTCTGCTTCCTGAACTCACGGTTCCCATGGCAATATCTTTTAATCACTACGAATAAGGGGCATAACCATTCCCTGTAGCAGATTTTGAAAACAGAAATTATCCAAACTTTCATCCATTTACCTCTAATTGTGTTTGTTCCCCCTCTGGTGATTTGTTTTCAATAGAGGTGCAGTGGAAATATGTAACAGCAATCATAATAATTGTGCGAACCTCAAAGCTACTGTACTGGTCTGAACAAGCTTTAAAAATAAATAGCAGTAATGCCTTTTTTCCAGTCTGTGAACCATAGCGTACCGGATTAATTGAGACCTTTAATAGTAACAACAAAAAAATTGAGAAAAAAAGCAGATGATCTATTTTGAAATCATGCTTTGCTTGTGATGCATTAAAATTGCACAGTCACAAAAATCCAGAATTAATACAACAGTCAGGCCTTTTTTTTTTACAAACCTGAAAGGACAGCGGGTCTCCTTCCTATTTGTCTAGTGGTGCTGCATTGCCTTTACTTTAACTTTAGACCAAGTCTGCTAATTGCTCATATCCTAGTCACCTCACTACTGTGACAAGTGACAGTTTTACTTAGTTTTCATTTGGACAGAAAGGAAGACTCCTAATCAGCTGGCTTTCTTGTTCATCAGAGCTTGCCGTGTTGGAGAATATTTTAGTTTCTTAGCTGGAGGGTGTTGGTAATGAAAACGAACACTGACCTGGTAATTTGCTGAGCAAATGACCTTTCAGAGTGAGTGCCGGCTTCCTAGCCCATGCAGAGACCCACTGGGAGGTCCTGAATGTGAGTTCACTGGGCCAGCTGGGGGTACCCTTCCTCCTCGTGGTTTAAGGACTCCTCTGTGTTCAGGTGAAATACTGAAGACTCACGTCTTGGCCACGTCTTCTGTGTGTCGCGCTTTGATGTTTGAAACACTACCAAAACAAATGCAGGAAGTCACATTGTTAGTGTGCAGAAGGCAACATGTACGGATTAGCTCATCTACAGGCTAGTGAAGGATAAGCTGTGTGTATAAAAAATAAGGTGAAAATCAAACAAGTCTATCAAATCTGAATAAAAGTTCGACAAAGGCAAAGAGTCCACTCTTTTTCTTTTTGTAAAAAAAATGAGGCAGTACTGCCATTCTGTCTTTAACTGTGCCCATTAATCCAAATGACCTCTGAGTCCTATGCAGTGATTTAGGGTAGTTATCCTCTCATCATCTGAAAATACTCGGCCACTCTTGTCTGAGCCCCTCATCTGAAGAAGGTAGTTCTCCATTCAGAGGAGATAAGAGTGACATTATAATAGACTAAATCGGATACTCAGCAGTCAGAACGTGATAAGTGCTTTTTCCAGGGCTGTCTCAGGTTTCTATGCCTTTCGGAACCCTGCAGCATAGATGTACCAGCTTCGTGATCCAGCCTGTATTGTTCACTTCGATTGAGAGAAAAAAAGGCAACCAGAGAATGACATATTGATTCCCACATGTGCCACACCTGGAGATTACCACTGTTCTTCTGTAAAAGCTGTTTAATTTATCTCACATGGGGATGATGTAACACAGTGAAAAAAGCAGGCACGTTGATCCCTCTCAATGCCATATAGTGAGCCTTCAGAAGCCCCGCATCGGTCATGTTAAATTAATGCTTCCAAGTGTTCCATTGATACAGAAGTAGTCCCTTCTTATTGTGACTAGAGTCTCCAGCACTGGAGAGGAGGTGAAAAAAAAGGGAAGGGAAAGAATTTTCCTTGAACTGGAAAATGAGACAACGTGTTTCTGAAGCCAGTGAGTCAGTCTGAAGTCTGAAATGTCAGTGTGGATAGGGTCCGGCAACACTGCAGGTGGGCTTGTGTTGCACGCCGACACCTCTGTGCTCCTGGTGCAGGAGGTAATGTGAGATGTATGCGGCTAACACAGCACAAGTATCTCACTTCAGAAGACAGAGGAATGAGTGGGTGACGGTACGAGGGGGACAGTACTAAGAAGGTCAACAGCCTTCTGTACCATTGGAGAACCCTTGTGTTAGTACGGGGCGTAAGCAAGGTTAATGTAATTTTACACTGATTCCAGCGTCAATACATACAAGACTGCAGACCGTTTGTGCACCTGTGCACTCTCCAAGTAAGCCAGAAAAATGTAGGGGATGAAGTGAGGAAAAAAAAGATAGGGCTGTTATTTCCATTTATCCATTATTATTGGTATGTGGGTGAGGTATTTGGGGTGTGTTTTAGAACATCCGCAGGTGATGGGGATTGTCACTGCCTACACTCAAACAGAAGCATCTGAAGAGTGAAGAGTTTCTCTTTAATCTCTAGATGAAGTACACCTTAGCATTTAAGACTTAAATATCAAATTTGCATTCTGTTTTTTACACTACAGTATACTAATCTGGAGATTTTTCCTTATTTGAGCTTCATTTTCTTTGAACTCCTCTCCCCTCATGCAGACATAACTAAAGAAATCATTAACCCAAGCCGTATTTCAGACTGATACCTTTCTCCTCTTTATGATACGGCCACATTATGGACAAGTCCAATGTTGCTGTGGGCAACCTGGCACCTGAACAGCACTAATAGAGTTTTAATGTACAAATCTCTGTCTGGCTCACAGACTTTGCTGTGGAAGAGAGCTTTCCCCAGTTATAGGGAGAGTCTGAGTGTCAACTGTTTAATTTAAGCAGCTGAAGTTTTGCTGATTAAAGTGCCCATGTTCATTGCACTCTGTCCTTCAGGCTTTGGAAATTACACATCTTTCCCTTTTCCATGCAGCACGTGTGAGTATAAAAACAGACAATGAGCAAAACAGAGCATTTATGCTTTTCTTTCATGTTTGTGTTATTTTAGATGTTTTGTCCCTTCTGTGTTAAAACTAGGGCTATGACAGATCAACCTTGAAGGAAGCTACAAAACCAAACCTAGAGGTTAAAAGGTTCCTCAGTGAGACAGGAATGATGAAGAACAGTGCAATTTAGGCACTGTGGCCCATGACTTCGCCTTCACTTAAATGTCAGTCCAGGTACAGCTTGTGACAGCACACAGCAAAACCACAAATGACTTTGAATCACTCAACTGCTTGAAGCTGGATACACTAGAAGAATTGAAAGAGGCAGGAGGTTGAAGAATGTTTTGCACATCTGAAGTGCTTATCTGTCGTGACTTATACAGTACTAATACTTCCCACTTACGCCCAGTACTTTAGCAATGTCTCAGTGTTTTAATGGCGGGAATTTATGGATTATTATTGCATCTCACCATTTCTTGAGCAGGGGAGTTTTGATCATGCTGCATGGAAACTGCAATGCTCAACTGCGGGAGATCAGGTGGCTTGGCAGCAAGCAGAATTGTTTTTGATGAGCAAATTGAAACAATATCACGGACTTGCACCATGCAGAGATAGGAATGTTGTTCCTTTTTTTTATAACGCAAGTGTTTGTCTTCATTTATTATAAATTTAGAAATGACCATAAAATAAAGGTACAGAAGAAGGGGAGCCTGTCTCTCTCCCTTATGCTCCATGTGTCCGTGATCTTCACCATGTTAGGTTTAATGTATATATTTATATCCAGACTCATTGGTCAATATATTAGGACCCCCTCAACTCCGTCAACTAGATAAATGTACTGGGGCCTCAGTGAGCTCCAGGAACAGCTTGAACAGGATGTGACATGAATTTCAGAAAGTTAAGAAACCTTTGCTGCCCAATCCCACATCTTCTTCCAGCATGATGAAAATGGAACCAAACAGCAGTTTCCACTGGTTCTCAAAACACTGAAGTCTGAGGACCAAAGGTTGTTTGGGAAGGTTTTCATTTTAATATGGAAAATGTCCACCTCACGATATACACACTGTTTGTAAAAGAACATAAGAATAAGAAGATAGGAACAGCCATAGATGTGAGAAGGCCATTCCAGGACCATTTTGCCCAATTGATAGTAGCTATTTGATTCCAGAATCTCATCCAGCCATGTCTTGAAAGAAGCCAGGGTATTGGCTGGGTAGCTTGTTCCATACTCCCAAAACCCCCTGGGTAAAATGGTTGTTCTGAGTTGTAATTTCTCTCCTATGTAGTTTCCACTTATAACGTCTGGTTTGTGTTTCCCAGTCCATTTTGAAGAAGTCATCAAACGTCCTTAAGGATTATGAATACTTCTATCAAGTCTTTGGCTGCCTCTTATTGTCTGCCGAATTTGACCTTTTCATGATTATGATTAACATGTTACAGATAGCGGATACTTCGCTGAGGGACGTTAGCTTTAGAACAATGCTGTATTTAAATAAGTCAATCTTTAGATGATGATCTGTCATCTGCAGTGAATACAAAGAAAACTGCCCTCCACACAGAATACGTTATACTAAAAAAAACATCAAGGCAAGGTAAGAAGCTGTTTGAAGAGGAAGGAAGGCATGAAAAGAAATTATTCCCGTCTGCGATGTCTATTAGTTATCCAGTAGAAAAAGAACATCAGACAGACAGATTTGGAAATAGCACTTGATAAATTCCAAGCAAATATCTTAATACTCAGTCTATAATTTTAACTGTGAAAAATACTTTGTGAATAAAACAAATAAAAAATACATGGCCTTCCTTTTTTCTGATCTTGCATCATGGGTACTGTAGCATTAAAACTGCTGCTTTGGCAAATGCATGCACAAATCTCGGCGAGAATGATTCATATACTGCAAGCCTCAGCTTAATGGGCAAGGACTCTATGTGCTTCTTAAAAAGAAAAACATAGAGCAACATCGTCGCCAAAGAAAGCTGGAAAACAGAAAATAATGTCTAGAGGTGTTGAAAACTGTGATGGATGCAAACAGCTTAACTGTTAAGAAGGAAGGATGATCATAACTACAAAATCTGTTTTTGTTTCCGTTCACTTGAAGGATCTGAGCTTCCCAGGATTGTGACCCACTGCTGTCATGGGGCCCTTGGATCTCTCAAACAGCTCAGAGGGGGCAGCACTGGTGCCGGGCAGTGCTCTGTCCACTCGATGGCATCAAGGCAGCACGAGCAGTGGCCGTACAGACCTGCACAAACCCGGCTTTGTCACGGATGTCACGAAGCACCTGGGGGTACAGATCACCCTCATCGCGGCCTACTCCCTCATCATCCTCCTAGGCCTGATTGGGAACTCACTGGTCATTTACATGATCGTCCGATACAGGAACATGCGGACGGTCACCAACTTCTTCATCGCCAACTTGGCCCTGGCAGACCTGATGGTGGACAGTCTCTGTCTCCCCTTCACGCTGGTGTACACCTTGATGGACGAGTGGAAGTTCGGGGCCGTTTTGTGCCATCTGGTGCCTTATGCCCAGGCCCTGAGCGTCCATGTCTCTATCCTCACCTTGACCGTCATTGCACTAGAGAGGCACAGGTGCATCGTCTTCCACCTGGGCCACCGCATCTCCAAGCCCCTAAGCTTCGGCATCATAGCCCTCACCTGGGTGGCCGCGGCCATCCTAGCAAGTCCCTTGGCCATCTTCCGGGAGTACAGGTACGAGGAGATCCCTTTCATAAACCTGAAGATCGCCGTCTGCTCTGAGAAGTGGCCCCATGGATCCAACCGGGACGGGATCATCTACAGCCTCTCCATGCTGCTCCTGCAGTACGTGGTGCCCTTGGGCATCATCAGCTATGCCTACGTGAGAATCTGGTTCAAGCTGAAGAACCACGTGAGTCCGAGCAACAGGAGCGAGAGTGTCTACCGCCGGAGAAAGACCACCAAGATGCTGGCTTTGGTGGTGGTGGTTTTCGGCGTGTGCTGGCTGCCCTTCCACATGTTCCAGCTGGCCAGCGACCTGGACCTGATCATGAAGTTCAAAGACTACAAGCTGCTCTACACAGTCTTCCACGTTATTGCCATGTGCTCCACCTTCGCCAACCCTCTGCTCTACGGCTGGATGAACAAGAACTACAGGAACGGCTTCCTCATGTTCTTCCGCTGCGAGCACAAGCCCGAGACCATCCACCCCGAGGGGTCCTTCAGGACCCGGTCTCACCGGGCCTTGACTCTGACCGGACCCAGCATCGGACAGCGGCCCACAGCCGTGTAGGCCAAATGCCAGCGATGGGAGAAGCAGCTTCTGACGCTAACAGTGTCATGTTTAACCTCATTAGAGAGAGCACTGCTCAGTGCAATTTGCATATGCCTGTTTACTCCGCACAAAATTGTCATTGAAAGGTTTGCAAGTGTTGCTTAGCCAGGATTTCTAGTGTAGATTTCTAGATCATCCTACAGACGCTTTGAAAACTTTCAAATCAGATCGTAGAAACAGATGCAGTGGATAGAATCAAACCTTTTTACATACATCCAATACTTTTCAATGTAAATATTTGGTCATTTCATTTTCTCCTTTTGTCTTTATTCCATCATGCACCTTATTCCACTCAATATGTTTTTTTTAATCTTTCCTCCACCCCACTGTTCCCTTCTTAAGAAGCTAATTGAATTTCCATTTCTGATCACCTGTTTCACTTTGCTTTGTCTCTTCATTTCTCTGCGTCTCTGTGGGGCTGACTGGAAAGCTTTTCTTGCAGGCATGAAACGACGTGAAACTGAAACAATGTCTTTGGTAGCAAGCACTATGTTGACATGAAGGAAACTCATGCCTTCAGTTTCGTGCCTTTTTATTCTTATCTTTTGGAAAGTCTCTACATTCTGCAATCTTTTAAACTTCTGCCACGTTTATTTAATCACAGTACCTTGGGATGATAGTCTTCAAGACTGCTCGAATGAAGAGCCAAACAGCGCTCTCTGCTATGTGTGGAACATGACCTTATCTCATTAACCAACTGTTAGCTATGTGCTCTGAAAAATATTTTGCCAGAACATAAGCTAAACTCTCTGTTTTCAGCCACACTTCAGCTTATTATATAATGAACCCAAATGTCATTTAATCATAGCAGCTTGGTATGAGTGTGTGCTGACTTCTCTGGACTTGGTAGCAGCTGTCACTCAGTTTGTGGGCCGGACGATCCTACAGTCTTTTACACTTTAGAGCATGTGTCGAAACGCAACAGACGTGGTGTTGCTTGTTGACAAAAATAAACCAGAAAAGAAAGTGCTTTGACAGAAGCCTGAGGAGAAATGGAACTTGCCAGGTTCACACAAGAAACCAAGAAAGCATTAATTTAAGAAGCAGACAAAGTATTAGACAAGCTGGTTAGTGTATATAAGCATTTTAGATTGGGTGTAATGGGCATCTGCATTGTCTCCAAGTGAAACGGCATGTTTATGAAGGAGTGAGAAGCAAATTCGCATCAGAACTATTATTAGCCCAACATGCATCACTCGCCATGCCCAGGAAATGTGTGTTCAATACAGACAGGTGCAGTCTCAGGGGTTGAAGTCCTCCAGGGCTTTCAGTGCATCCCAGTCTGCAATGGATTTAGACCTAGCAACTACATGATTTCAGTTCTTATGCAAATAATCGGTTTAATTAAGACTCCAAGATTAGGCGGAAAGTGGAAAGCAGGTAACTCCGCAGCTCCTCCGGTCTGATTAGGTTTATATAGTAAATCATCATTTTTTTTGTTTTAGGTTAACAGAATTTAGATAAATATGAAAAGGCTTTTTAAGAAGCTTTATACAAACATATAAGGGAAAAAACACCTTTGCTAAATTGAATGATATATCATCTATAGTTAATGAACTTTGCAATTGCTTCCAAAAATGGTTTTAAATAGCTGCTATGATCAAAAGAGGATAACCTCTTACTTAAGAACCTTGTCAGGACAGAACACTTAATTTGTCATGTACACTTCTGCTCGCTCATACACTGAAGCATGTAAGTAAAGTAAGCAATTTTGTACTACATCCATTTAAGATACTGTATATCAGTTACAACAAAAGCAAGCATTGTTATTCTTCTGATTCTGGAACAGCACGCTACGGTTCTGTCAATTTTCACAAACCCAACAAAACAAATTGGTGTACTAAGGAGCATGTTTTTTAAAGTGATGGCACTGGCTTTCTATGAAGAGGCAAATTTTGCAGAGTAATAATTACAAGAGGCATTTCTCTCCATATATTTACTCTACAATAATCGGGTGAGGGAATGGGGGGCAGATGTTATTTTAATTTTTTTTCTAACTGTTAGATCCATAAGCCCAGCTGCCTGGCCCCTCTCTCACTGTGATCGAAAGACCTCTTACCTAAATCATGGCTTCTCAGCTCAGTATGGAATATTCCATACAGGTCTGAGGATCTAGGCAGCCAGTTCACATCCCACCCACAGCTCCCTGACAGGCTGCTGGGAAAACAGTGTGTATGATTCCATTCACAGGAGTCTGCTGTATTATTAATTGTGCCGATGTTCTGCTCAGACTGAGAATGTAACCCACTCTGAAATGAGCCAGCAGGAGAGGAAAGATGGCAAAGTAGTGTTCTTGTGGGGGATGCTGACAGTGTGGGGCAGAAACTCTTTCTGCACAGACATGCAAAATCATTTAATGTTTGTGAATAAGTAAACACATTTCCATGCTCTGAGGACTAACCCAAGTGTGTGGCATTTTCCAAAAGCAGTATTTTCTGAAACTAAATTTGTTCTATTTTGTATATCCAGTTGAGATTCTTTTATGAAAACAGAGCTCCTTAATGTAAAAAGAAACCTGTTAATGGCTGGAGTTATATTGTGTTCTGATCTCATTCTTTTGTTAAAAACAAAAAATATATGTTTCTGTTTATATATATATTTAGATACACATGCTGGGGATTGGAAGGCGTTCATAACATGATGTGCAAAAACATTAATTCCAGAATATGCATGCTGTCTCAGTGATACTGAAGTAATGTGTGCACGTGAACAAGTATGCTTTAACTCCACATTGTTCACTGAACCTTTATATTTTATTTGAAATAAAATGTAAATAGTTTTAAGCAGATATGCATCACTGAAAGTATTTATGAATTTGCATTGTCACCTTATCGCACATTTATTTTGTCATGAATATAGTTGTAAAAGTCTTATTAAAACATGTAATCCCATCTATCATATTTTGGAACATGTTTGTGTTTCCCTGTCAGTTCATTAAGAAAGGATTTTGAGTGCCTGTATACACAGAGAGATTACTTTCAAGCCAGACAGACAGATGCCGTCTTTGTCCTAGATATGTGAATTTACTGTAGACTTACAAGGGTTGAGTCACAACATAAGACAGATGACATTTTAATGAATGATAAAGCGTGATGCAATGGTTTATATAGCTGCCTTGCAGTACTGGGGCCCTGGGTTCAATTCCACACCTGTGGTGCTGTTTGCATGGAGTTTGTATGTTCTCCTTGTGTTTGTTTGGGTTTCCTCCCACATTCCAAAAACATACTTAGTCGGTAGATTGGTTTGGCCGCAGGTGGGAGTGTGTGCACGTCTGTGCCTGTGCCTGTGTGTGCCCTCCAATGAACTGGCGTCCTGACTTAGCCTGACCCTCCCTTGCACCTGGTGCTTGCTGGGATAGGCTCTGACTCCTCTGTGACCGTGCAGGCAGTGGTTGAAAAAAATGCATGGAGGGTGTGTTCTTGAAGGTGTGCAGCCGGTTAATTACAGTTATATGCTTTTTATAGAGATAAGGCCTTAGAAAGGTATTCTTTTCAGTTAATTTGGAAGACTTTTAAAATACACTAGTGAAAACCAAAAAAAAAAAGATATCACCATTGTTATATTACCTGCATGCATAACAGTTCATCCAGAGATTTGCCTTTCTGACATAAAGTTATCATATGAAAGTAGAAAGAAAATAATAAATGGCCACACCTGAAGAAGGATCCACGGCCGAAACGTTGTATTTTCTTTCTTCTCTTTTCAGCATGAAATAAACCTTTACTTGTTCCTTTGCAGCCCACGCATGCTGACGCAGCTACCCACCTAAAATAATTTTAATTCATATCGAACAATGTAGTCAAACGCATTTAAATATCTCCATTTTGGGGTTTGGAAAGACTAAACTACTCGCCTACTGAAAAGGTACACACGACAGGAGGACCTTCGGCTTATCTTGTTTTTCTCAGAATTGTGTGTACCCATCCTGCTGCTGAATTTATCTTGCGCCGGAGAACAACAGCAAAGGTCACATCTGCGAGCTGCGGCTTTTGGCCGATTCCACAAGGGCACCACGGCGAGCTGCAGCGCCCTCTTGTGTGCAGACGCCCGACCCGACAGGGCGCTGATTTTCCTCGTACGCGCCTCGTTCTCCGGGTTCATCCCGGTCTCCCGCCGCGACGTCGCGGCGCGATCAAAATCTGGGCGAGGCCGTGTGCCCCTTGTGCTTTTTGCTTGTGTATTAACAAGAAGAGGAGCGGTGCTTTATATTCCGGATCATAGCTGCCCGGTGTTTCTGTTACAGTGGCGGATGACAGACGCTGAAGATGAGCGAGTTCGAGTCAGTTCTGCATCTGTAACAACGGGCCCTTCAGCCCATGACCAGAATACCAGTAAAGCGATTACTGCAATTCCCAGCAACTTCAATCGGCCTTCCCTCTCATGCACAAAGGAGCCATTTCCTGCGAGTCAAAACCTCATGTCAAATATCTTCTACCTGTGCATTTAACTACATTTCTCCTCAGGAATTCAGCAAGATGTATTATAATGCACCAACGTCGCCAAGAAAATGCACTGTACAGTATATAAATGCGCTATAAGCAAAGGTCGTCTTGTATTCTGCTCATCTTCCTACCTGATAGGTTATGTAATAAGAAAGCATACCAAATGGTCAAATGGTCTGTCATTCATTACTTATACAATACATTCTGCACATTTTGTGAAGGGCCAATAACCTCCAGATTACAGAAAATCACAGCTTTGAAAGTTAATTAACAGGGCCCAGAATAGACGAGATCCACATTTTTTTCTCTCGTACAGAAACGCGGTGCAAATAACGTGGTCCAGATCTGTGCATCAATGACATTTTTTCCTATAGAATTTACGCTCTAAATATTTGAGAGGAATGAAAGTGCACCACTCATTTGAAATTTTAAACACTTCAGTTGGCACTACAGAACCATTTATCTTTCATGCTGGTAACTGCGAGTCCACAAACAGATAAATATTGCGGGGTCTGGTGCTCTTATGATAATTGATGATTTAAAAGTGCATATAAATACTATGATGTAAGATGTAATTACAACTCAGAATATTGTTGCTCTTGCAATACGCTTTATTAAAAGACACTATTGCGTGCCCTCTCGTGGTATAGCGTGGTACTGCACGTCTGCCTTCATTGTTTTTTTAAAGACAAAGCAGGACGTGAGACAATCAAACGCACGAAGTGTTTAACACTGCACGGAGGACATTGGACAAGCCAGACGTGCGTGGAAATTTCTCCTTTACTGTACTTCTGAAGAAATATATTATATTATTGGGGATTACAGTGCTAAAACGAGTACAAAAAATGGAAGGGTGAGAAAAGTGTACCAAAGTACATATTGTAGCGACTTTGGGTTCATGGCGGTTTCTGCCCTTGCTGCTCCTGCCCCAGTTCGTCCCCCACCTCAGGATCGAACCTGGGTCTCCGCTATGGGCAGGGGAGTAGAGGGCAGTGCCGTCACCGCGCTGCGGCCGGCTCGTACCACCTGTATGCCGGCCGTTCGTTACACTCTCCATGGCTTAATTTTCGCCTCAGCGAAGCGTTATCCAATCGCGCCCCTGACACCAATGTAGCCATGTTTAGTCTTGAACAGAGAGGATTACGTGGGGACTTGATCCAACTTTTCAAAATCCTTAAGGGCACGGACCTCGCCAACCTGGAGGAGACCTTCAAAAGGAACAGCGAAACAGGAGCCACAGGACACAAAGGATTGTGGGAGCATGGAACGAGCTAAACATCCATGTAGCTGAAATCGAACCCAGGTTGTGATCCTTGGATCAATACGCTACTAACCACCAAACAGGCCCGATGGGTTAAATGGTTCCTCTCATTTATAATTTGTAAGGGCGCTCCGGCTCTTTCTTGTTTGACTTGATTTTTTGCACCTGCCTCCTGTTCCAGTCCTTCCCTTTAAAAGCCAGATGCTCCTACCAATCCAGGCTCAGCTTTGGAAGACGACGCTGGGAAGCGCGTCTACCAGTGGGTCCAGGAGTGGCTCGACGGCATAGGCTTCGCAACGGCGTTGTCACGAAGCGCTTTTCAGGACCCCATGCAGACGACAGAATCCGGAAAGGAGTGAGACAAACATGGGGAAAGGAGACTAGGAACTGGGCTGGTAGACGAACTGGGGGGTGTGTCGACATGGCACTGGTGCTCAGGGTGGGGGTGTGGTCCAGGCAAACAGCCCCAGTGGAGTCCGAAGGGTAATCCAGAGTGGGTGAAAGTCCAGAGCCGGGTGATCCATCCATGATAAAGACGACAAGAGTTAAAAGCCGGAGCAAGATCTGGCGAAGGGTCGGGAAACAGAAGGGGTAACAGGGCCAGGCGCTCCAAGCCCCGGACCAGAATTTTGCCTACTCTGGATTTCCCTATGGACTCCCTTTGGACTTGTTTGCCTTGGCCACACACCCCCGAGCACCAGCGCACCGTCGACACGCCCCCTGTTCTTCTTCCAGCCCCGATCCTGGTCTTCTTTCCCCGTGTTTGTCTCACTCCCCTCCAGATACTATTGTCTGCATAGGGTCCTGAAAAACGCTTCGTGACACAGTACTTGTTGATTAGATCGCAGATAGTTTTAGAGCCAAACCCAAAATTTTGTAAGGTTTGAGCAATAAATGGATGTTCCAGTCTGTCAAAAGCCTTTGAGAAATCTAACAATAATATTAAACCATCATCCAATATTAAGTTTAAATAATCTAACAAGTCCAGCACTAAACATATATTATAATGGCTGTTCCTTTTATAAATCTTAATTAAGTCTCACTTATTACTTGCGATAATCCATTTTCAATCTGTTTGCATAGACATGTGAGAAAATCTTGTAATCTATATTTAATAATGAGATTGACCTCCAGTTGTCAATATATTTTAAATGTTTACCTGTTTTAGGGATTAATGTAATGACACCTTGTCTCATAGTAGTAGACAAAGTATTATTGGATATGCACCCCAAAAAGGTCTGGTATAGAAAGTCTCTTAAGTCTTTCCAAAATAATTCATACAATTCAGTAGTTAATCCGTCCATGCCTGGACCGTTGCCCTCAGCTAGCCAATTAAATGCCACATCAGCTTCTTCAATTCTTAAATCTGAACCACTCCTTGCTCTGAACCTCCTAAAGTGTTCTTAACCTGAAGCTAGATTAACATAGGAACTTTAATTCTAAGACACTATGCAAGAGTTAAACTGCACCACCATGTTTCTGTCAGAAGAAATATAATTTAAAAAAATAATCGTAAAACACATTGCCGTGATCTTCCATACTCATGAGTTTAGCCATTAAGGTTTGTAGCTTTTATACACAGTGTGTAGTACAACGGCGTCATGGCGCTGCATTAACAGACTAAACCACGGTTCTGTGCAATACCGCACAAAATCGACTTGTTGTTTATATCTATGGTCTCCACTGACAAGAACCGGAAGTGTCGTCAATCTTGACCTTCTGTGCTTCCTGACTCACGTCTCGCATGTAAGCACACACTAGTCGCACATTCTTTGCCTTTTCCAGATATCAAGGGCTACGAAAACGTTGTCAAAAACAGATCGAAATGAAAGCGTGTTGACGTGTTGATGTGGACAGGAAGAAGGATAATTCGGTGATATCTGCCGATACGGCGGTTTACCCGAGATTGCTGGTGAGTATGTCATTCATTTGACTGGCCCATTCATGTGCATCGATTACAGACCATCAGGTAGCCTAAACCGGATGTACCATTTGCTTTCAAAGTCCTATTTAACATAAATCAATATAGTCAGTGCATTATAGTTTATTTAGCTGCGACATCAAACTCACAATTACCTTGGTTTCGTCCTGTTTCAATGTTGATGTCTGTCTTTTATATTGGTAATCCTTAGTTGTGATTTCAACATCGCAGTCGGTGCAAAACACGAAAAATAGTGGCATATCTTGGGAAACGTTAGTGTGACGTTTAAGCGTTTAGTTTTAGAGCCTCTATCAAGAAAGTGTGCGAAAATTTGAAGAAGCTTCCCGCTCAATTCCAGTCATTAGAAATATGAGAGAAAATAATGTGTTGTAGAATTACCTGAGTCACTTATTTTGCACCATTGCAGTTATGTAAGGCTTGTGTCCACTGTGTTTGCTTGATTGACATTTAAGATGAAAAAGAGATTTTATATTGGCAGCTGTTTGGCAACTTGTTTCTGTGTAACAGTGAGCTCGTCTGCCGATCGAGGTTCTGTCTTCTCTCCACTTGCGACTCTCTCCATATCCCGAAAACGATGGTGAAGTACTTCTTAGGGATCAGTGTTCTGAAAGCCTCCTGGGACCAAGTCTTCATTGCATTCTGGCAGCGGTATCCAAATCCTTACAGGTACTATCAAATAGTGACATGGGACAAACTCGGGGTTGAGGCTGTTTGTACAAAGTCTGTGTGGAGCCATAGCTGTGCTGTTGGTCACAGTGGCCACTAGCTTCCTACAGGGGGAGGGGTGGGGTTGTCATGCTTGTGTGTTGTCTGCTTTCTTAAACCTTTGCAGTACTCTGTCCTACTCCTGGGGTTGTAAAATTCTGGCCCGTGTTGCAACCTCATGAGGATTTTTACAACTGATTACTTGAGAGAAGGAACACTTCTACGGAGACACCAGGTTCTCCGCGAATTGAGTTGGAGCTGCTGCTCTTGCAGAACTGGATGTTTTTTCAAACGCAGGGTGTTTTTCTTGAACTGGGGGAGTGAAAGTCCCCCCCCCCCCCCCCCACCCACCCACAAACCCACAAACCCTGTGGCAGAACCGCTCCTGCGGTGAGCACTTGCAGATTGTCGGTGGCTTCTACAAGAAGACTGATTTTTATTGTTATGGAGAAAATAGGGCAGAATGTGCAGGGGGTACATCAATTATTCATTCACTGTGCAGAATATTTATGTACTAAGACCTTCTCATCTTGGAAGTTTTATCTGTCTTCTGAAGCAGTCTAATGTCCTTAATATTCCCAGGTTAACAATAATACTCATTCAACACTGATACCACAGGGCCAGGATGCTACGATGCTATTAAATGTTTCTTTTCTCCCATGTGTAGTTTAATAGCTTCAAACATTGCTTCACAGTGACCAAACGCTTTCTCACTGCTGGTTTTCCCTTCATCCCACTGTGGGATTTATCGGAAAGCGTTTGGTAGGCTCGGATATCTTCCGCTTAAAGCAAAGGGACAGCCACCGCTCTCCGCTGTTGTTTCAGTAAGCACGTCCTGACGGAGGACATCCTGTTCCGGGAGGTCACCTCGGACAACCGGCTCGTTTCCCGGCGCCTGCTGACCAAGACGAGCCGGGTGCCGCGCTGGGCGGAGCGATACCTCCCTGCCAACGTGGCCCGCTGCGCCTACGTGATCGAGGACTCCGTGGTGGACCCCCAGAGCAGGACCCTCACCACCTTCACCTGGAACATCAGCCACGCGCGCCTCATGGTCAGCCCCCCCGCCAGACTCCACTTCCTAGGAGTATCACCCACGTTGGGCCACGTCCCACGCCGAGTTCGGATCAGTTTATTGTCATACGCGCAAGTGCCATGAGATGCTTGTTTGCATGTTTGCTCCCATACAAAGAACAGCAGCAGCAGCAGCGACAACAACAAGTTGCCTTTATGCTCCTATAACACTTGCCAGAGAGAAAAAAAGTGGGAAAACAGGATGATCGTTATCCTTAATGATACTTCCAGCCTTCCCGAGTCAGCGAGTTGTAAAGATATCCACAGAAGACGGGAGCTGAACTCCAGTAATGGACTAGGCTGACCTGATCACCCCCTGTAATGCCTTCCGGTCAGACAGCAAACTGCTTAGTGTCTGATTCATGCATTTCTGACATCAAGGCTTGATTCCTGCAACTCTTTACTCTATGGGCTCTCCTACACTCTACTCAACAAGACGCAGTAGCACTGCCTACTGCAGTGTGTCTGCAAGGAAAGATTGTGCCCGTCTTCCATTGGGCACTGCAGCTCAGATGTTCACACTGCAGTAGGCAGTGCAAAAAGACACAGTTGGCTTGTTTGATTCCCGATGTGGGGAAAATACTGTTTGTCCTTGGTTACCTCAAAATGAAACAGTGCACCAGGCAAGCAGAAAGAATTGCCACTGGCTATTCCAATGTAGGATTTTGATTCCGCATAATGTTTGTATATCGTCCTACTGCATTCATTGCTGCTTGTCTTTTTGTGAAACTGGGGGTCAGAGCCCGTGTATTAATTGTGCTGTGTCTGTTGCAGACTGTGGAAGAGCGCTGTGTGTATGGGATGAATCGGGAAAACGGCAGCTGGACTGAGATCAAAAGAGAAGCCTGGATCTCTTCCAACTTGTATGGCCTCTCCAGAGGTATTCAGGTTAGTGGGTGAAGCAGAGACAGGGCAGTAACATGGAAACTTTTGACTTCTAAAGCACAAGAATAATGCATTTACTATTATTACCTGCACCTCCTCTATTTAATTCATTTGAATTTAAAGTGGTACAGGGTGACTCATACTGTACTCTTCAGTCAGACATTTGCATGGCTAATTAGAGAACCTACTCCTGAGTTCTGATCCACGTCTTTACGTAACCCAAATCTTATGTAAGTCACTAGTGTCCCTGCTGACACTTCTATGAATTGAGCAATGTGTATCTGAAGCACGGCATTGTCTAAAATCAGTTTTTTTTTATTTGGTAGGAATTTGGCCTTGCAAGGTTTAAGACCAGTGTTTCGAAGACCATGAAGGGATTTGAGTACGTCTTGGCAAGAATGCAAGGTAGGAAAATGCAGGCAGCTGATATGTAGAAAATGAATACAGAGCAGTTACGAGACAGTATGTGAAGAAAATGGCTAATTATTAATTAATTCATTGGCATCAAGTTCCAGACATAACACACATCTGCCACAGGTGCTGATGTTGAGTTTTAGATGCAGTACACCCTTGGTTTAATAGTGGGAAAGGGGTATTATTGCCAAATGTCTGTTAAAAAAACAATTGTATTGTCAGCCCCAAAACACAATTATATAAGATATACATGTACTATATATCAGCTTTTTGGATCTTCACATTTTGTTTACAATTACAATCAACATAGTCGATGACATGTGTTCCTGTGCCTTTTTATTATATATAGAAAGATTGCGTTGGGTTTTTTCCCTGACCTGTAAGCGTGTCTTCCTCAAGGTGAAAGTCCGTCGTGGACTCTGGTCGAGACGGCCAAAGAAGCACGAGGGAAAGCGAAGGAGACGGCTCTGGCTGCCAGGGAGAAGGCGAAGGATCTGGCTTCCCAGGCTCAGAAGAAGCAGTTCGTCTGATCTGTGACTCTGTGATGGACTAACACTCCCTTGTGGCTCATGCTCTCGCAGAACAGGGGGTCACCTGGCCCCAGTCTCTGCAGCTTGGAGCTGCCCACCTGGATGTCAGAGCCATTTGTTGGAGAAACATGATTCCAAGACACACATGTTCTTGTAATAATTGCAGCCAATTCCCATAGACTGAACAGGAAACTTGACTGTCCTAACCTTTGTAATTGTGGTTACAAAATGTCATGTCAGACATCACTTATTTTTTCCCTGTCTGTTGATTTGTTTGCCTCCTGTTTGTGATTTGAAACAGGTGCCCTCAAGCATAGAAAGTTACAGAACGGTAATGTGTTCTGTTTGGTACACGTGCATTCAAATCCTAGGAAAAAAAATCATGTGACATAAACTGCTTTTTTTCCATTTACAGTACTGGAAATTCAGATCTGCTTCAAATTGAAGTAACCTTTTATTGAAGTGTAATCTTTTGGTCCACCGTAGTGACCATCACACTGTGAGACAGAGTTCTGTGTACCTGCTGCCATTATAGGGTAATGAACTGGAATAGTTTTCTGAATATGACACCCTTCGTTAATGGTTATTTTTTAAGTATTGGGTTGCAATTCCTGGGCACTTCAGAATATTTATAAACATAAGTAGTGGTAGTGCTCAAATTAAGGAAAAAAAATCCAGTTGATTTTAGGTTGAGATTTTGTTCAGGACAAATAAACATTCTGGAAAACTAAATGTGTAGCATATTTTATTCAAGTGGGTAAGAATTTAACTTAAAATCTTTTACATCAAATAAGCTTCTTATAAAGGTTGCAAATAAGGTTGCAGGCAGTCATACCATGAATGTGCAATCCTAAAACCTTTGTCTAGCTGTCTAGACCACTTTCCTTATTCTGCGTTTGTTTAGATCTTCAGAGTCTAGATGCAATAATTATATTCCTACGTTGGTTTTTAAAAAGCTGATGAATGTCTGCCCTGTGTGTTGATGGTAGCATATGTAAATGTAGGAACCACAAACCTCTTTCCATGAACATTTCCAATGCATTTACACCTATTTATTTAAATAAACTTGAAACATGGATAATTCACTTTCTCTGAAAGTTTAGATATAATGCATTTATCAATACCCCACACACCTCAAATTAAAACCTTTGGAGTTTATATAAAATAAAGACACAAAGCACAAGATTGATTTAAATATATAAAAATATTTATTATACAAATTCTAATATTAAACAATGCTACATCAGATTACTGGGATAAGGGAATGTAAGTACATAAAAATGGTCCTTATTCTTTCCATTCACATGGTAACGGCCCACCTAGCCCTAAAAACATCCAAAAGGTGTGCATTTCAAGCAGGAAATATAAAGGAAGTGCTATTTCTACAGCTTCATCTGCACATTAAAATACCAACAGTTTAGTCAGCAATGATGCTTTAATCAGCAGAAAATGGAGCACCACATGGGTGCTGCAGAAGGCCATGTCAATAAACCCTAGCAGAATCTGAAAACGAAGTCGGACACTGCCAGTTTCACCTGTACCATACAGCAAGTGTAGAATGAGAAACGCCTTCAACAGACCAACGTAGGGACAGCGGTATCGACACCTGTCCAGCCCTGTTCTTTCAGGCAGTACCAGCTCTCAAGCCTGCTGCGTTAACGGACTTGGCTATTAAACTGAATTAATGCCCAAACGTGGTGACCAAGCAGTATCTGCATTTCGAAACCTGTCGGCTCCATCTGCTTGATTAGCATAATACTTTGTTTCAGCTGGTGGCTGAATTAAATCCGGTAAGGCAAAGGTGTTGGAATTTGTTTCTGCCAGCATTTGGCATGCTTAATCCCCATTGTCCCACACAGAACCTACACGGGTATTTTGCAAACCCACAGCAGTATGGAAGACTATGCTTGTGCCTCTTGAAGCTTGGGAAATGTACACTATAGTCTCTGAGGGGACAGGGGCTGCAATGGCAGGGGCTTCTATTACCTGTCTTGTGCAGCAAACTTTAATTTAACCTGCAGGGGTCTTATTAAACAGTTATAAACAGGGCTGGCAGACTAAAGCTGTGAATAACTGTTTCTTGTAGAACATTTCTATCATGCACAAGCGAATGGCTTTTCAATACTAAACTGCTGGCAGTACAAAAGGGGGTGTTGTGGCGGAGATGCTCTATAGAATGTGACATTCCTATGGTCTTGTTTTCACAACATCTTATTAAGTACAAAATTTTAGATTAGATACACAAATTTTAATTCAATCTATCACCTTAAAATAAATAAGTCATAATCACTGGAAGGAATTACCCCAGAGGAGATAACATAAATATAGATCATAGCCTCTCGCAGGGTGTGCTCTAGCACTGGTTTGTTTTTAAATCCGGACTAAAAACAGGGCTAATTTAAAAATTACGTTTTAAGTTTAACCTCTGAGTTATTTCCTTCCTTCAAAACAAATACTACAGCACAATTACATTTAATAATGTGCCAGAATACATCATGAAAAAGAACAAGAAAACAAATGCATGCAAAAAAAAAACCATAAAAAGAATGTTTAAAATCAGTGCTTGCTGGTAAGTAGCAAAAGAAAAAGAAGGTGGTCTTAAGTGCTGGTAAGAAAACTGGAATGTACTTCAGTGATGCATTCGAATACGCGCAATTCAAAACGGTTAACAAAAAACACAATTCACTAAAACAAACCTTAAGAGCTTAAAATAATGAAGCATGTCCCTCCAGGATATTTCCATCTAATTAGCTTACACAATACAAGGCAAAAGAAGTGCAATGAACTGCTGTAAAAAGCGCTGTGCCAGTGAAGCTTGTCAGCATAATTGGAAAAATGCGAGCAAGTGTGGCCCTCAGCTCTCTGCAGAGGAGTGCTCAGAATCAGGACCGGCCAGTCCTCAGTGCACCAGCAGTACTGTGCGCCTGCTCTGTAAAAAGCTGCGTAAATATTACCTGGGTGGCACAATACCTTTCCTCCTGAAAACGGAATATGTGCTCATGATTATTCCATTCCGTACTGTTACTGGTCTATTCTTTCCCAGTGGCGGAAGAGTACTGCTTCCAGATATAACATTGGCTCCAGTCTCAGGGGTGCTCCTGCTGTAACCTTTCACAAATCCTTCACTCAGACTGCTCCCACACCACGCCCTGCTGTACACATGGGCTCCCTTCCTGCTCCTCTCCTCAGCAAGGACTCATTCATGCAGAATGGAAGACTCAAGCTTTTCAGAACAGGAGCTGCACAAGGACCAAGAGATTTAATAGGAGTAATCTTTTTCCAGATAACAGACCATGCAATGCTAGACGTGCATGCTTATGGTATTTCGACCTCCCACACTTCAACAGGTTTCTCAAACCTTCATCAGCAACTTCTCACTATGCATTAGGGCTTGGAAAAAGGAGTTTCTGTTCCAAATTAACTTTAAGTGTACTTTGAGCACAAGATTAAGCTAAATTCTCACATACTTAATAACTCCTGCTTTTTTCATTGCTGATAATGAAGAATCGAACAGTGAGCAGTTTGGCAATTTTCACTTAGACATGGGGTAGTTTTATCTAATTGAAAAAGATCAGGAAGCACATAACAAGGGATGGCCTTAAATGCCACGCTCTTGTCAGAATAAAAGCACGTGACATCCCGCCAGTTACCTCTCACAGAGCAGGCGCTATTGTCTGCTCTTCAGACTCTGACTTCAATCACATCGGTCTATTGGTCTCACATTGTCAAAGGTTTAAAAAAAGGATGCATACAGGGTTCTGAGTGAATGACATCTCCCACCATCTGAGTTTTACCTAAGAAAATACTGTCTTTTAAAACAAAGCAGCCAATTAAATTAGGCTCACACGGGCATGAGAAGGCATTGGAGACTAAAACTGGATTGGTGTTTCCTCACTCAAAAGCCATCACAAGCGCCAGAGTGCAAGACTGACAGTTTTCACTGCTCTAAAACTATCCTACAGCTTCCTTTTTCCTTTGGATACAAAGGAATCGACTCCGCTTCCATCCTATAAAAGGCACAAAGTTATCTTGCCTGTGGGAACTCGCTCAGAACCTTCCTCAAGCAACTGGAATTCCAGCTGTGCAAAGATCATTTATCATTTCTGATCTACTAAGTGCTTGGGAACATTGCATGCTGGATTTGATCACTTTGTTTAAGGGTGTTTGTTTAAGGGTGATCACTTTGTTTGGCTTCCAACAACACCACTCGCCACTAAGGAATAAAAAAAAACAGACTGCTGTACTGCAAATGAATTGCATTGCTCCTGGTTATACAACTTCTAATGGTGCTGAATAGGTAGTGTAAAACACCGCACTTAAAACTAAAACAGAGCACCAATAAATTCATAGTAAAAATGTTACTGTGGTAAATTTGCAAGGTAATTTCTACCTTTTTTCTATTTCTTGATAAATGAGTTTCATGATCTGCATTTCACCATGCCTTTAACTGCAGTACACACTAGTACAATTTTATAATGTAATCTCAACTCATTGCAAACGCACACACTACCTGAAATAATAAAAAACGCAAAATATCCTTACAAAAGAAGAGCTAACTGTGCATGTCATGTCAAGGTAGTGAGAATACTTCATCCAGAACAGATGTCATTTCATGGTCGTTACAAAATAGTTTTTCTCGTTGGCTGCATCCTGTTCAAGCACGCATTTGCAGCTCTTAAGTTTTTTTTGCTTCACTTTTTTTTTTAATCCTGACACGATCAGAAAGCTTCAGACAACAATGATCCATTCAGATCAGTGCATGTTGCCCATGCAAACTGGCCCAGAAGTAGATTTTTTTTAGAAAAATGCTGTACATCTCAAAAGGTAAATGCATGTCAGTTGCTGTTTTTTGTGCTATATTTGCATTGCGCTTCTAGTGCAGAAAAAGTGCCTTGAAAATCTGGAGCATTTTCATTCCTGCTGTGGCCTGTCCGACGGACTTGTTTGTTTTGTTCAGTTTTGTTTCTGACCAGCAGATGGCGCTCTGTCATAACCAAGCCCGCCCCACGGTGGAATAGCTGTGGTCACCTTCGGCTTGCGTCGCCCCGAGGTTCTCGGACTCCACACACACAAACAGCGTGCTCTCCACGTCAATCTCCACGTCCTCTGCAACGACATACGCGCGACGTTAATACTTTTGCAGAAGCAGGGTGGCATTTCAATAGGGATCACATTATTGCACGTAGTGTTTTCTGACCTCCTCCCTAGTGGGGACACTTCATATGCAGAATAAAAGCGAAGTACAGGAGCCTAAAGCCATGCTCTCTTGCAGCAGTACTAAACTTAGATCCAGTTGGTCAGCACATGAATTCTCCTGTATTGCTGTCTTATTTCAGAGGGTGCACTGGTCCATACAAGCCCAGTCTCTGAACGGGCTTCATCACTCTGCTCCCCCGCCCACTGAGAGCCGCCGTGTGTGGGGAGCGGACTGGGCGCGCGCCAGCGCCGTGTGGGGAGTGTCCCGAGCGTAAGGAGACCAGGGGCAGTACCTCTGTCGGAGTCGGACCTCTCGGAGGACAGCGCGGAGCCCAGGCTGTCGCTGCGCGTCCTCTCCGCGCCTCCCAGCAGCTGCTCCAGGCGGCCCCGCAGGCCCCTCTGCTCCCAGCGCAGGCGGTCCTTCAGCCTCTCCGCCTGCTCATCCTGCTCCTGCAGCTTCTGGAAGGGATGCCAGCGCACAAGCGGGCAGTCACCACCGGGGGTCCCAGCGCACGAAACGGAGCACGCACAAACACACTCATGCGGGCACTCGTGCAGAAACAGGGTGGGCAGCAATACCAGGGGCCCCCGAATTCAGGGGGACAAATCCCACAGACGGGAGGGGGGTCTCTCCCCGACGGCCCATCGCAGTCACGAGCACACACACGCGGTCTGGAGCGCCCGCGGCCGCCTCTCACCTTGATGTGCACCCGGGCCCGGCGCAGCAGGTTCAGCGTGGTGTTCCGCACCGAGTCCGAGGACAGCGGCACCTGCTCCTTCAGGAGGTCCAGGCAGTGGCGCAGCTGGGCCCGCCTGTGCCCCACGGGACCAGGGCGAGAAAAGAGGGGGGGGGGGAGAGAGATCGTGATGTTTTCAGCAGGGAAATGTACTTTCCGTCAGCCGGAGATTCAGCAGAAGAAAGACCCCTTCTGTTACGCGTTGGTATGGAGAAATGTTTAGCGTCCTGCCCCGCGAAAGGCTTAGCGCGGTTCTGAAGGGGAACGGAAGGCCTTTCCTTGCTCTTCTAGATTCTGACAGAACTGCTCCCCCGAGGGACGGAGGGAGGTCATGCTGGATGGGGAGGGAGGTGGATTTGGAGAGGCGGGACGGATGTCACCAGAGCCTTAGAAGGGATTTGGAGACTGGAGATGTGTTTCTGTGTCTGTATCTTTCTGATTTCTTTGTTCTTTTACTCTGCGCCTGCCCCTTGATGACTGCATGCGAGCGATGCTGGACACGAATACCATTAAAAGGGATGAAAGAACGTGCACGACTCCCAGCTGCGCTTAGTGAGCTGAGTCTCGGCCCCGAGGCGCTTGGCCGGAGAGGGCAGCCGGGCTGCCTGTCTGGACTCCCGGGGGGAACTCGGCGTTCTCCAGGGCCGCTGGCGAAACCGCGTGGAAAACAATCCCAGATCAGAGCACAGGGCCTGAGCCCTAATTCCAGGCCCATTCGCAAATTCTGCTTGCACTGTGTTGTGGGCTCAGTGATCTTTTCGCCCTTTCTTTACAGTGCCAGCCAAATAAAACGGGGATTTAAGAGCTGTAGTAGAGAGGTCCAAGGAAGAAAATAAATAAAACATTTTACCTGTGCTTTTCCAGCTCGTTGTGCACTGATCTATGGGGGAGAAAAAAAGCACAGGTCAATCAAACTACCTTAAGAAAAGCAAAAGGGTCTGCTGTATAACTAAACCACAATTCAATCAACACGACTTTGGGAATTATCTAAAATGCTAATATTGGGAACTCTTGAGGCCACTGAAAAAAGTATTATTCCTCCTCTCGTGAGAAGTGTCTGATGGGGTGTATTTTTTTTTTTAAAAAAGCAGACAAGATTATGTGCGATGCTTTAAACACAACGACAACGCATATTTTAAGTACATGACAATTTTCCATTTCGAATCGGAAGCATCAACCCACGTTACCACAGGCCTGAAATTAAGATTTATTCAAGCCTGTGCTTCTGCAGCCCTTAACTGCAGGAAATTAGTGCAAGTCTAACCGCACGTCTTGAGCGCTCAGGAATAATGTTTATCACAGGAGCACGGTGACACCCGAGTAGATTTCCCGTCTTCTTCACAAAACGATATTTCTGGGAACCCTTTGACAAAATCCTGAAGTTTGAGTTGGGATTAGAGAGGGCGAAATCAACCGCAAGACCTTTAGTACTGTAAATCTTTACTTTATTTGTAACACAGCAAACCTATTAACAACCGAGTAAGCGCACCACGCCCAAACTCGGGTTAACTAGAAACGTAAACACGGTAATCAAAACTACAGTAACAGTTCCCGAATCGCTTGTCCGATACAATATTTTTGGGGGGAATAATAATTTCACTTGAAAGCAGCGCGCTTTTGGACAAGAGGCGCCTTACCTGACGTTGTCCGGATTCTTCCTGGTTTTGGGTTTGTGTCTCTTGTCCGACAGCCCTCTGCTAGTCAAAGGCTGCAGCGATGCATAGCCGTGCTCTGCTTCTAAAAAAAAAACAAAAAACAACAAGCCGGGGTCACAATCTCTTTGTCTGTCCCCACCAGACAGGGTTAGAGACAGGCTGGGCTGCGCTCCACCGGAGCCGCCTTTCGCATTGACGAGCATTACCCACCAGACAAACACGTCTGAAAAGGGGAGATATTCCCACACGCTGAACTGTAACTCGGAAAAGTAACATTGCTGCTGCACCCAATTCCTCATCTCCGCGCGTTTCTGCGGGTTTGATGCAGCCTTGTCGACGACAGTGACAGGTCCCCCTCCCAACCAGCCGGCGATCAAAACACAGACGGTCTTTTTTGGCGCCACGGTCAGCGCTAATCTTGGGATGCCGCACACACACACACAAAAAAAACCGAGCTGATTTTCAGGCGATTTCAGGCTCAAGCATCGGAGAGAAGGAGCTACCCTCCTCCCCGGTGCAGGGCTGCGTCGATGAAATCCAGCTCCGGGCTCGTCTCGGTTTTTGAACCAGTGACGGCTTGGCGCCTTTGCGCAATAACAATATTGTATAACATAATATTTGGGTCAGCCAGGGGGACGGGCTCAGCGCGAAGGCCAGCCGAAACTGGATCTCGGCGGACGCAAACAGCTGCACCTCGATACGATCTGCATTTTGCACGGAACCCCCCCACCACACAAAAACAAAAACAGGAGAATAGTTCAGACGCAGCAGTCCTGTCTGAGCTGCAAGCCAAAAGAGAAAGTATCCGAGCTGGGAGCTAACTTACCTCTTTCTCGCCTGTCCAAGTACTCCGCGGCCTGCAGCAGCACATGGATGTTACAGTTATTATTTTCCATTTTTCCCCCCACCCCTTGCTTTTAAAGGCCGTGCAAACTGGAAAGATGGGTGCAGCTATTCCTCCTACCAACCCCACTAATTCCGTGCCGAAGGGGTGCAAAGTGCTACCGAAGGTGCCTTGTTTAAGGCTGACGTCACCTTCCCCCGCCTCCCTAGACGTTAGGGCGCGCCCTTGCAACGTCGACAGCCACAGAAACACGCCCCCTGAGCGCCGTCGGAAGGAGAACAGTGCCATCTTTGTTGTGGCGTAAACTTAAAAATACTTCATTTTTACCCACCGCCTTTAAGCCCTCCGACCACCATCGTGTTGTGCACATCCAAACTGGCCTCGGCGCTGAATCTAGGCTGCAGGGGCAGTTCAGGGTGGGGTAAAAGGATCATCACAGCCTTCATCTTTCACTTCCCCTGCATCGACTTCAGTAATCGATAGAGCAAAAGTATAGCTCCAAACTTTGAAGGTGTTCGCCACATTTGGTCAGATCAATGAACGGATATGTCAATCTCAAAATATAGCCCTTTCTCGGGCAGGAGTGGGAAATAATTCAGCCGGTACTTCGGGGAAAAAAAGTAAAGTCGTTCAGCATTTAATTCTGCCGCATTCAACATGGACGTCTGCGTGTGACATTGGCGTTTGACCAACACGTTGATTTTCATTGGCCAGTGGGCGACAAGGACCGCCCCCACAGCGCGGTGTTGTAGCCGGATTGGCGGTCGGGAAGGGAACGTGACGTCTTGCAGAGATGGTTTAAAAATACAAGCAGGCGGGAACAGGCGGAAGAGTTTGAAAATTCAAAAAGGTAGAGAAAACGAGGGAAAGTGGTCCTTTGCGTGAAAGGACTGCCTTTCTAAGTCCAACTTTCTGAAACGCAGCAGACGTCTTCCGGCATTTGCACTGAATTACGCTGTGTAATACTGCGACGAGGACGGAATCATTGGAGATGGTTTTCTCGTTGCTAAATCTTACTTTAGTTTCACTACTGGTAAATTATGAAATTACATAAAACCACAGGGAGCACAGACCCGTGCTGCAGATTAGGTTGTTAAACATTTCAAATTTATTGTCGAGAGGAACTCCATTAGACTTTTTTTTTACAAAAACATTTTTAAAAAAAATTCTACCCATTATGTAATTAAATACAATTTTCACGTTTTAATGAAGTTTGCAACTTAACTAGAAATTCCCTGAAATTACTACATCATGGTGCAAAAGGGGTTTCTCTCAATACTTGAAAGCATAAATCCAGAATTTCACAATGTGCAGAGCTAGAAGAAAAATAACCTTTCTTGCTGAAGAGCAGATGCATTTCTGGAACAGTGATAGCCACAGGAGCCTTAGGAACTACAGATCTACAAAACTCTTGGGAAAATCTAAGGGAAATACATACAAAGGCTAACTTAAAATTCTGTAGAGAGTATACAGAAAAAAAAAAGATTAGTTGTGACTCAGTCTGCAGTCATTGGCCAAGCACACTACCGAACACCCAGCTTTTTCCCCCCACAGAACCAAACCCTCCAGATCACCCCCACCCCACCCAAATCAAGTCCGTTTTCCGTCCACTCCTCTCAAAGCGGCGTGGTTTCTCCCACGATGTGGAAATCGTAGCAGTGGTTGCACACGCGCACCGGCTTCATCTGTCCGAAGCGAGGCAGCGGGGCCTCGTGGGGGGAGCAGCGCGCACAGAAGATCTGAAACGAGCAGGAGAGGCCAGGCCATCGACTTCGTCCTCTGCTGGAGGAGGCAGGATTATCCGGTGCGGGGTCGCGGGGGAGCAAGGCAGGGTACAGCCCATTTGGGACACCAGGACACACGCACACGCACACGCACACGCACACGCACACGCACACGCACACGCACACGCACACGCACACGCACACGCACACGCACACGCACACGCACACGCACACCAGTGGGACTTTGTATTTGTGTGGGTTTCCTCTCGCAGTCCAAACACTCCATGCAGGTAGCGGCCCTGGTCCGGAATTGAACCCAGGATCCCCAGAACTGCAAGGCAGCAGCCCTAACCCCGCTCTGCCATCCTCTAACGATAACACTTCTTCTAAGTGAACCAATTTTTTTTCCCCAGAAAAAAAAAATCAAATCATGCCATTTCGTTCTGCCTCCCCAGGATCAAAAACATGCAACACGGAAAACGAACAGATCCTCACTCACTCCAAAAGCCAGCAAGCAGGTTCGGATCTGGGTTAGGCTGGCGAAGCTTTAGCAGAGCCGCGTAAACGAAGCGTTTAGCACGCCCCTTGAGCGGCGCCCAGCAGGCCGCAACCCTCGGTCCTGGTGCCTACCTTCCCACAGCTCCGGCAGTGGTGCCGCCGGCGCAGGATGGTGAACGGGGCTTGGCAGGCTGTGCAGTGGTCACAGGCGCTGTCGGGCACCCAGACGGGCGGTCCTGCCAGGGAAGAGACGGCTTGTGAGTTTCCCCCCCCCATACTGTATGTGACGGGGCTGGTGCACTGAACCCATCTCTGAAACCTAGATGGTGTGGACCTCTGTGGCAGAGTCTCTTGGCAGGTCTGTGCTTGGATCCCACAAAAGACCTGGGCCAAATCCCAGCAGGGGCAGAGAGAGCTGCATTTTCAAGAGCTGACCTTAAGCCCCACAGCCCACTCTTCTCCTCCTCCTGCTGCTGCTGCTGCTGCTCTGGACTTTCACCCTTCAGCCTCAGTGTGGTTTGACGGGTCAGAGCACACTTGACTCCTCCGGGAAGTTATCATGGAAAGTGAAAACCACCATCTAGATGTGACATGCAAGGTAAAATGCTAAACGTCGGGTACAACAGACCAAGCCTTGGCACACGGGAACTGTAGCATCCCGAAGAGCAACTCAGGAGGTTGGGAAAGACCATTTGCAAGGTATCCTTTCTACCCATAGATTTGAATTTGCTGCCTCACGGTACAATAAAGAGAGGCCCTTGCTATGAAAAGTTGATAACATTACTCCTATCCTTGAGTCCTTGCACTGGCTTCCTGTCAACAACGCATGATAATTAAGTCTTACATTTTAAGAGACCCCTTCAGTACTGTATTATAAGGAACCCGAGTTATACAGTACCTCTGGGTTAATGTCATTTATTAACTTGGTTGAGGCTTTTATGGAAATAACCTTACTTTTATGCCTATTAATATAGCAATTAATCGTTTTGCTCAAATGTACAACAGCATTACCTCACCTAGGATTTGAGTCCTCAACATCCCCTTTACAAATCCACTACTTGATACATGGGGCTTTTAATAGACTACAACAACATGTGTATAGGACTTAATTCCTAAGAGTATACAGTACCATGTTGCACTCAAGCATTAGCTGCTCATATCCCATTGGAATCTAAGCCATCATTTTATACAGGTGCCGTTCTGGAAACTGCCCTCCCCTCTCAAAAAAAAAAACTTAGGTAGCTCAAACCAAACACCAGGAGTCACATTTCTGTGGTAGTAACATTATATCCGAAGATGGCTACATCTGTAATACGTCTTATGTTTCATTTCATGTTAATACAAAAAAATCCTGGCCTAATACTGCCTTTATATACGCGTGCATAAACAGAATGTACACAAGAACACAGGCATATACAAAAAGTATGCAGTTTTAATTTAAGAGAACTTGAATGACCAAATCTGCAAGTGCCCTGAAAAACAAGAAGTAGGTCAGTTTACCTTAAATATCCATGTCTAACAGCTATGCGCCCTGTCAGGTTTAGACCCCCCTAATCCCTTACCTCCTATATTGCCCATGTCTGAAACTCCGGCGTTCAGATCGTCACACAATTCACATTCCTCTGGGCCAGGATCGGGACCTTCCTCCAGCTGCTGGTCTTCCTCCTCTCCCTCTGCTGCGAGACAGGAGAGAACGCACTCTCCTTAGATCCGTCACTCTCCGCTTGGCTCACTCGGAGCCTGGAGCGGCCAGGATGCTAAATTAATTCAGGGCAAAAACGGGACTCGAGACTCTGGCACATTCGTCTAATTGACGGAGGCTTCAATAGCTTTAATCACATTTTGCGAAGAGGAATGCACCAAGAAGGGAATTTACTAGGCTGCAAAAAGCAAGAGGTTTGTGACTTTGATCTAAATTTAGTCACCAAATGGTGACAATCTGTGCTTGTTTAAATAAAACACATAGCAGGCATCTACAATTTCCTATCCTAAAAAAAGCCGTCAGCTTTCATATATTCATATTGGATAAGGCTGGCCATCAAGCCTGCAAAACAAGCAAAGTGTTTATTGGAGCTCAACGTCTGTACTCAGGAGGCGTTTGAAAAAGTTTCCTGCCCACAACAAGATGACAAGTTTGGCTTACTGTGAGGCGGGACAGAGCCATCCCACACTTCGTCCTGGGAGACGATCAGCTCAAAGACGCACTTCAAAATTGCTCGCATATCGCTGGCAAAGTTCGTCTGGAGCTGGTCTGCAACCCCTGCAAATGAAAAAGGGTATAAGCACTGTCCATCCTATGGGATCTGGGAGCATTTTACATACAGGAGGAGACCCAGAGGATTGAAGTGTTCCACCTGCTTGGGTAACGGGTGGCTGCCATTAAGAACCAGCAGAGCAGGCAGAGAAGTGAGAGATCTGTCCTCAAGGGGGCGAACGTATTTGAATTGAAACTCCTTTGCAAATTTAAGAAATTTAGGGAAGCCAGATTATTGTAAGTCCCAAGAGGAGTTCACCCAGGACATCAGGGTTTACACCCTTTTTGGTTATGAACAGTGCCATGTGATCATTAACGATCAAATAGTCAGTAACTAAATGTACCGTCTCGTTCAAAGGACAAAAAACAGCAGTGTCACCTACTGGTAAACCAACACTGTTTACAGAAACATCCTTAGAGGTTTCCTAGGCCTAATACTTTATCTAATGTAATTCTCAGAAGGTATGCAAGGTGGTAATGCTGCAGTCATTAAACAAAAGGAGCATTACATAAACCTTATTTTTCATTCTTTTTGTTTCATTGAAGCTAAATCCTAACCACTTATTAAATGCCTTGGCTTTAACCCAAACTAAAGGGTGGATTTTAAGATGCAAGATTTAATATGAAAGCCCATTAAGGAACATTCAGATTTCTAAGGCAACAAATTGTATCTATCACCACCTCAGAGCTTTATGCAGGGCCTGGTATTGGAATATTAAACGCAGTGGGTTAAGCGTCTTAAGAACTTCACTAACTTCAGCTGATTGCGCCGAGGTGCATCAATGAAAGCAGTGTCGTTTTTCCAGGACTATAAAAAGGAAACTAATCTGTAGGCTACCTGAGATGCACACAAACAGCCTGTGTATCAGGTCGTTGCTGCAGCTGTACCGAGCACGGAGGTCCACTCTCTCATCGTAGACGCCCGCTTGGCTGGTCTGGTTCTCCTGCTCGCTGCCAATCCTTCAAAAAAAGGAAATAAAGATTTATAAAAATCAAGATTCTGCTAAATCAGTGTTCCAATACTAATGTTAAATTATGTTATTTAAGTGAAGTATATTTTCAACAGCTGGCTTCTTCTTACATGGGAGGAAGACCTCGTCTTATACCTAGTAACTCAGCTGTCTCAATGAAACCCAAACCTCCATCTCCCAGTCACATTTGAGACAGACCCTTCCCATACTCTTCCAGGCACGCTGCTGCTACTTAAACTCAGAACTCTCCTTCAACCTGCGGCTGTTTCTTTAAGACCGAGGTCACCCTTTGTCTCGGTGCCCTGCCTCCCGGTGCATCTGTTCACTCGTTACCTTCTGCCGTCTCCGAAGGGGCGCCTGGCCGCCACAGACGGAAACGGCTGCCCAGAATGCCAACTGTGCACCATCACTCTGCGCCTCCACTTGCGCTCCCTGGCTTCCGCCTCGGTGTCCGCGCCAGGGCTGCTGGGATAGGGGGAGCGATGGGAACACAATCCAGCGGCGGCCCGACCAGCAGTCCGCCCCGCCTGCTCCCCAGAGCCCTGCGGACCCGAGTCCGGCACATGAGCAGGCCCGCTCTCCCCGGCTTCCGCCGGCTGGCGCCGCCCCTGCTCTTGGAACCCCGAGCTGCAGAGCGCGCACGCGGCCCCGGGGAAGGTGGCGCCCCATTTCTCGTGGGAAACGGGGGACCGTCTGTCACATCCCACGGCCTCCTGGTCCGGAGTGGGGCAGCGAGGATGCTCGGGCCAAACGCCAGTGTCGCTGCAGCAAGGTGGGGGTGCTGTGGAGGAGCAGGGGTGGCTGGGATACGTGGCAGGTGCCTGGCAAGACCCAGGCACAGACGGCGCATCCTCCACTGGCCTGGAGTCAACAGTGGGGTCAGTGCCAGGGAGGGACCCTTGTCCTCCAGTAGTAGAGGCTGAAGAACACAGGAAGTCGCTGGACTCGGCAGCACACAGGTTTCTTTCCAGGACATCGAGCTCCTCCTTGGTCAGGACCCGCAGCAGATCCCTGCAAAGGGATCCGTATCGGTTGATGAAGGAGGTGCAAAAAAGTCAGGAGTCCCCCCCCCTCCCCCTCTCAATTCAGAAAGATTGACATTTCAGCCTTTTTATATTTTAACGCTGCACAAAGACAACAGAAACATTGCCATAAATAACATTTTTATGAACATTAGGAGCAAGATGGTAAAAAAAAAAGTTTCTAGATCCTAAGGAGTAAGCACACAAAGTCATTTGTATGAAGCAGAGTATTCCTTACAAAAATAATCACAAGTTTCTAAAAAAAAAAAGTACAAACTTTGCCAGATGACTTTTTTTTAGAAAACTGAGTGAGAGTGCATTAATGCATGGCACTTTAATGAAGTCTAAAGAGGAAGCAGTAGAGGCAGCTGGATGATGAGCAATGCAGTGGGGCAGGCCAGGCCACAACACCCCGACTGACCTGATTTTCAGCAGGAGGGAGTAGAAAGGGCTGAAGAGGCTAGACATGCCCTCTGGTCCATGCTGGAGGTTCAATGGGCCATCTGGGAAGATCAGCAGGCCACTTCGTTTACAAAGAGAGGGAGAAAGGTTCATTCATCAGGAAACTCCACACAGCCATATCAGGCCATTGTCTGTGTAAGCGGTTGATAAAAACAGGCATTTGTGTCATTAGATTTTTTTTTTATTGGAAATCAAGTATTGCAACGTCTGCAACATTGCCAGTGGTGTTAACTTTCTGCTTTAAAAGCAGATGAGTGCTCAATGAGTTAAATCTGAAATTTTGTTTTACAATATCTAAAGTGTCCCAGGAACCCTGATCTACAGAAAACAAAAAAAGAACAAAAAATATCAATGTGTCTTTACTAGTAGCGATTTAGACTTCAGTAGCGGGATGTAAAAAAAAAAGATAAAACCGGTTGTTTTGAGATTCTATATCAAAACACGGAATGGAAAACCAAAATTGGAGCATCTTAACTTCAAGTACAAACTGCAGTGAGCTGCACATTTAACGTGCTATAATTTCATATTTTCCTTAGCCTGTTTCATTCACTAAAACTGATGCCTCTAAAAATTAGATTCATTCACAAATAAAACAATCCAGGTGTTTTTATAGCATAAATATGTAAATCAGAGTACATATTTTCTTATAACTGTGTACAAGTGGGCTATTTTTTACAACTTAGGACAGCAGAAGCATCATTCCTTCTTGTTGTGCAGAAAGAAATTTCACTGAAGACTACACAGATCAAAGAGCAAAAAAAAAAACATGCTCACCAAATTATGGCCAGTCTGGGGATGGTGAACATCACCAGTGGTTCATAGCCATCAATCAGCTCCTGGCTTAAGTACCCCAGTTTCAATGCTCTATAAAAGGAGAGAACAGAATCAACTGACAGTGGCTTCATTATAAAGTGGTGCACTCGATATTCAGATAATTATTGTAGCCAATGCAAACGGCAATAGGCAAGGAAAACATGTTGCTAAATCAAGCACAAAAGTGATTATATGGTCAGTTTATAAGACTACTTATACTGTGCTACTTTGAGTCTTGTTTAGTTTGACGCTAAACTACTGTACAAGAGATCTCCAGTTAGTCAACCTGTGTAACTAAAGGACTGATAAAAACTTTTGGAGTGATTTAGTTTGAGCATGTCCAACCCTAGTCTAGGAGACCAAAAGTCTCTCCAGGGTTTTCCCCAAGTCTCTAAAGCAGCAGCACCTGGGGTTGAGTTGATCTACATTTCAGTCCGAGTCGGAATGAAAACCTGCAGACACCTGCCCTCCAGGACCAAGACTGAACATCCATGGTTAAGAAAATCTGGTGCATCAGCTCAAATTAAATACCAAAAATATTTTCTTGCCTGCAGAAAGACTTAAAATGTTGAAGCTGGATATTTATGACACATTCATAAGTCATGACATCCTCGTGTCTTGTCTGTTTTTGATATAGACTTTCTAAAACTGAAGGTTTAAATAAGATTCAAAATAGAGTATCCGGGTTTTCCAGAAGGTCCATTTAGTCTCACCTCTCCACAGTCTCGCAGAACAGCACCACGATCTCCTGCTGCCTCTGTAGTTCCTCTGCCGACTTCACTGGAATCACCATGGAAATATAGCTGAAAAACAAAGCCCCTTTCAGCACCACACCTCTCACAACCTCACACCTCCCAGGCACACTTGTGTTCAATCATAAATAAAAGGAGTCACAATAATCAGCTTTCCCATTAAAAAAGTTCAGGATGTTTGCGCATAGTGGCAAGTACAGGCCTGAAAAACACTTCTCTTACGTTTGCCTGAGGGCAAAGCTAAACCACTTCGCTGACTTGCTCACGGTGCTATTGTAGCAGTCATGTCTAAGACGCATCTTGGTAAAAAATGTAGTTAAGTTACACACATCATGAGTACAGTATTACAGTCTGACAAATCATCTAAATAAGAAATGGCCAGGTAGCCAAAGCCACAGACTTTAATTCATGTCTTTCTCTCGTCACTCAAACGATGAGGTAAAATTAGCAGACCTACAAATAAGATCTGAAACCAAGACATGCTTATTTCATTTTCCCTGTTCAACGACCAATTGCATGATGATCAAACCATCTGCCTTGCACTTTTTCCTAGTCATTTAAGAAAACCACACGAAGCAAGAAACCACAATGACGGCACAACGAGCTTCAGTGCGCTCATCCCCAAGGAACCCCAAAATTCTCCGTTGTTCCCATGGCCTGCATTTCAGAAGGGGGAAAGTTCAGACGTCAGTGCCTTCATTAATCCAATGTGAACAATCCATGAAAGCCACAGCCAGTGGTATTTACCTCCGTCATATCAGCAAACAAGTCTAGGATGCAGTTACAGCATGACACAGAGGCCACCACTTATCAGATTCAACCTTGACGGTTCAAGGTTGCTCAATGCACAAGACCACAATGAGTTGAAAGGCACTGGTCTGAAAAGAGCAGACAGTTTTGAGGTTGACAGTTTGCCAAGAAAAATACTGCAAGCAAGCGACAAAGCACCTTTTGAAATCCAGAAACCTTTCAATAACGAGTTTAATTAAACATCAAGGTTTTTTCAACGCAATATGGGGGGAGGAGATAACACACCCCACCACCACCCTTGCATGGTCATCATTACAGCAGGAGTAAATGGCTGCACTGTACTGAACAGCAAATCTTCTGTTTTCAGCAGCAAGTCACTTCTGCATCCCTAAACCTTTCGCAATACAAAGCTTCTCCACACTATTTCATTCTTTCATTAAAATAAGTTCTGGACATCGCGGCTTCTGTCCAAGAGGAAAAGAACAGCCGGGCCGATCAAAACCCTCTCATAGGATCCTGGAAGACAAGCCTCAGCGTCCTTTACACTAAATCTACATGTTTAAGAGCTTGCAAGCTGGAATGAACTACTCCAACGTGAACGGCAAGCAGGCAGAGAACCGAAGGCTCCGACGATCCGAGAGGGGAAATAAACACAAAGAACCAATATGAATACAGGAATTAATTTCTACTTGGAGACCTGCATTTTATTACGCTAAAAACCACAAGTTGCATACGATTTTGAAAGGGAAAAAAAAAAAAAGACATTTTAAAATTGAGAGACGCGACAGCTGCCGGCACGAGGCCACCGAGAGCAAGGGGCCGGCGGCCTCCCCGTACCTGAGCTCGAACTGGGCGAAGACGCGGTCGTACTGCAGCAGGGCCTCCCGGAGCCGGGGGGAGTAGCCGCGCGGGTCGCTCAGGCACTGCTCCCTCATCCGCAGCCTGGCGTCCTCCAGGCAGCACAGGAGCTGCCCCGCCAGGGGGCGCAACAGCAGCCCCTCCGACTCGCGCACCTCCAGGAAGGAGCCCACCAGCAGGCACTGCGGTCGCGAGAGAGCGGTCAGCTTCCCGACAGCCGCCAAACAAGGCAGCGTGCGGGGCGGAACAGGGGCTGCAGAGGTTCGCCCCCCACCCCACCCCCCCCCATGTCACGTGTCGGGATGTCAGGTGTGCTTCCCGTCAGTGGCTACTGGCTACATACTGTAACTCTGCACCACTCTCCCAACTGTTGGCCCAGTAGAAAAACAGGGCCAACGTATACCAGTGTACTACAGAAGAGGTAAGGAGTGAACACATGGGACCTCAAACTTTACAACAGGATCAATAGAATATTCTATATTTTTTTAAAAAAGGACCATAATTAAAATGAACATTGGACAAGGGGTGGGTGTAGGGACAGGATGACACAGCCAGATGGGTGCTATGGCTGTGTTTACAGCTCCACGGAGGACTCCACAGACGTCTCCCTCACCTCCGCCGCGAACCACAGCTGCACGCCCAGGTTCTCGTGAAGGATCTCGTCGGGAAACTTGACGTGGTAGTCGCGGCTCTGTCTCTGCGCCGAGATGCAGTCCTCCATCACCAGCTCAACGGCTCGCAGCACACGATCCTGCCAGGCGGCACAATCACAGGGGTTGGTTCAATTTGGACTTCGGACCTAAATTACTCGGCAGTTTAACAGAGCAAGGCACCCCTCGGTAAAGGGCAAACGAGTTCAACACGATCTTGTTGCGTAGGAGTGCTCGCCGGCTACCTGGCTAATACGGAGCTGGTTGAGAAGCACCAGGTACTTCTGGGGGTCCTTCCGCAGGTCGATGCCATTCAGCTCAGCTGTGACACGGGTCAAGTCCTCATCAGCAAAGTAGAACTGGGCCAGCGGCCTCCGGTCCGACCTCTGAGAGGGGAGAGAGCACGACAACTGATGAAGGCCTCCACTGCCCATGGAGCTCATCCACGTGCTGGGATGCTCCCTTGATCCAGACCTCCAACAGCATTAAGAGCAAATTAACAAAACTAAATCACAGTATAAGAAGAAAGTCCACCCCCCTGCCCTGGACGAACACCTTCGCCTTAAGTGATTCACGACTGTAATGCTTGCTCGATCAAAGCAAATTGGGGAAAATGAATAGTTCAGTTACGAAACAAGTAAAGTATCCAGTCCCCCTACCCCAACTCACAGACCACATTTTGACCTAATAAAAGAAAAAAAAATCAGATTCTAATCTTCCATCTTTATAAATACAATATTGTGGCTACAGATTCAGACGGCCGTGGGGTGCCCCAGTTCTGCTTCAGAATGTAGCAGATCCATTGGCTTGCAGGCCATGTTGCCTACAAGCTCAGACACATCCTCCAGATCTGTGGTGCTCCGTTGTAGAAGCCGTCAGGCCAGAAAGATAGGAATGCGAGTAGGCAGGTGTTGACCCATCCCTGCAGTTTCCTGTGAATCAAAGGCACGGTCTGGGAAATGCTACAGTCATAGGGATAAATGTGGATGTATATGCATTAATGCACATATTTTAGTTCCATTACACCATCATTTGTGCAATCCATCCTCGCCTCCAAGCCACAGAGCACAGGCCTGACACTAACACCAGTGACGAAAGTAACAAACCACTTCTCGATTCCAGGGCCTTCCAAGAAGGTCAGATTACAGCTGTTGATGGAATAATGGCATGACTAATGTGTACACGTTCAACATGCAGAAAAAGCAACAATCAATATTCACAGTTTCAACAGCTGGCTTAGTTTCATTAAAAAGACCTGGAGAGGAGCAAGACTCGTTTCCTTCTGCATCTACGCGAGCGAATCTGGCATATGTCTTTCTTAAACAGGACCCAGCAGTGCAATGAGAAACACAATGGAAACATCCTTTCAGTGCCAATGCACAGTACACACAATGTCTGCTTCTGGATGAACAACAGGTGGTTTCTTACAACTCATTGAAAATGAGTGCGAGAACTCCATGCCCAAGATACCCCAAGATGACCCCTAATCTTCGAGGGGCCCCATCTAACATGGTGTAAGATGTGTAACTGGTGTAAGCAAAACCAGGATACTGCCCATAGGTCTCACAAATGTGTTTTTGTTCCTCTACAAGGTTTCATACATTTAAGCATCTAGCCCAATTCCAAAATAATTGGTAATCTGCCATCCAGTCAGATTTCAGGTGAATGTTTTAGTAACGATATGAAAAGGAATTAAAAGTGCAAGTCGATATATTAAGGTGTTGGATGATTGTCTCCAGATTTGAAACCACTCTACCCCTAACCCCACATTGGTTTAAAAAAGGAAAGTTTTGTTTAAAAGCAGGGGGCAGAGGGGAAAACTCATCTTAAGTTGTGGAAATTAAATTTTAAAATCTGTGGAACTGTACTGCACAAAAGCTTTAAGGATCTCTTGAGCCCATAAAATATTTAGTATCAAAGCTCAATACTGTGGAGTCAATAAACCCCTCAAGACTGTTGTGGCTCAACAAGTTTAACCACAGCCAAGGAAAACAAAGAACTGGGCCTATCTTGTCTGCGACTGACTGCGGCAGCCGACGCTGAAAGAACAGGCTTGTGTGAAAGGGAGCGATGTGGATCAAGGCAGGTTCAGAAACCACAGTCTGGAGACTGTAAATACCATTGCATCACACGCCGCTGTGCTGCGGCTCAGCACCACTCCAGGCAAAGTCTGGAGAACGTGAGGGAATCCACACATTTCCCCAGCTCTTTCCCAGCGCGGCCTTTGTTTTTAGGGACAACGGGGAAAAAATCCGGAAAGAATGCGAAGACGGGCTTGGATATTTCAAGCCGGGAACGCCTTCCTTTCGTACTATTCCACAGCCAACAAACCTAGTGGTCCCCAGACTGACATTCCAGAAAATCCCATAAAAAACAGCACAGAACTCTTAGACCTTCTGTTCCTAAATGTGTGCTTTCCCCTCGGAAGCAGCACGCATTTTCCCCAAATCGATAACGAGGCCGCCGAAACATCTAGTATTCTTCTGCTCTTAATTCTGGGTACTGGGGTAAACGCTAGAACAATTTGGGAAGGCGAATAATTCACATTCAAGGTTCAAATTCAAATGAAAGCCAATATTCGGCCACTCACCTTAAGTTATGTGAAAACGCTGAAGTTACAGTGACAGAAGCATGGGATGCTCACAAACCCCAGGGGAATTTAACACTAAGGCTTTTCTTTTGGTTATCTGGAATCTGGGATTACCCCCCCCAAATACAACCTGTATGGACCCTCAAGGATGAGCCCAAACCCTTCAGCGAGGCCAAACGGGTCTAGGGGCACCACGGGCTCAATTCCTCAGGCTTGTTTCCTTCCTCAACACCCGAGACATTCTAGATGTTTTGAAGATTGACTTGGCAACCAAAACGATAACTTTCGCCCTCCTGCAAGGCTGGTGCTATACATACAGTATAAAGAATCTGCACCATGCTCGAGCCGGTAGGTCTCCGATGCAGCGGCACCAACAAACCACAAGGAGCAAATATCTTCCAACCTCACAAGTCACTCGAGTCAAGCGTCAAATGAGCCTGTTTAAACTTGCTAGAGAAATAAAAACTCCACTGATCTTCCTTCACCCCTCTTCTCTTTTCTTTCTTTTAAGATTTGATTCACAATCGTGTCGAGGGGAAAACCCACACCAAAAGCACCTTAACTGAACAATCGGGTTTGAAAGCCTTTCAGGACTCGGGCTAGGCATGCCGATGAAAACAAGAGCTTTTAAACTCTCCGACGCCGACTGTCAATGCCCACTTCTCTGTTCCTAAACCACGCCTGAATGTCAGTACAGGCATCACACAATCGTATTTGAAAAAAAAAAACCCATTTTAGCCTTCCGCTTTCTCATTAGCTTGGTGTTTGTACATCTTTGCCGCCTCTGGTTACTTTTATTAGTGTAAAATGTTATCCTTTATGCTTCCTAATGTTTTATGAGTGGTCATCTACAGACTGTTATCCCTTACCAAGAAGCTACATCGGTCAGGGTGGTTTTGTTGCGGCCCATGTCAATGCAAGAGAAAGTGGATAAGGTTTCGGGATGATCAATGTAGGTGTCAGGAATTGCCCGAAAACAAATAGAAAAACTTACCTTTGGCCGGCAAAACCATCTCCTCATGAGGGCTGAGAGCATTTTTTTTTAAAAGGACGATGATGTTCTCGAGTTAGGACGTTTAAATCTGCTGGTCAAAGAGAACTGGCAGGGTTTTATGGCGATTTTTCAAGCCTGTTACACGTTCCCTTTTTCCTTCGCGAATTAGCTTCTCGGCTTCATCGCCTTCGTGAGACGAAAAGTTTCTGGTAGCACGGAGCTTTGTAGGTTAGTGTCGGGTCTTTAATAGAACAACATCTCAGTTTTCCGGGGCTTTTCGGAGAGCTTCCAGTTTAAGTTACCGTAGCCCTGCTTGAAAGAGTTTCTGTCGGTACATGTCTACATAAATAATCCAGAGATCGATATCTTTCCCACTACACACACACACAAAAATACATACAGTTGCCGTTTGATTTTGCCGTGATATCACCTCGGAGTTGCGAAATCAATCAGTTTCAATCGCGTCATACTTCCAAGGCACTCCGCGGTGTTCTCAGGAAGTACGAAGTACTAGCAACTGGATGAAGAAAAAAAAAACCACACAACTTTGCGTCTTCTGGTTGTCTTCATTTCTTTGTCCGACTTTCACGCCCGGTTGCTACAGCGCCCCGCATGCTTGGTATACAAGCAAGCCAGGCTCACTTTCGCGAAATGAGGCGTCTCAGTTCCTGTTTTACCTGGGCGTCTTCTATACTTCCAGGTAAAGACACTTTTACTCGGCGGCTTTTTTGTTGTAGGCTTTCCGCCCCAACACGCAGGCACGCTTGCTTGCTTGCTTGCTTGCTTTAATCCTGCCTTGCTTTCCCCAAGACGCTACCTCGCTGGAGTCACTTTAAAACTTGGGGAAGAAGAAGAAAACCCAGAACCCCATGTCTCGCCTTTTAATCTCAGTGCTCAAGGCTGGCCGCCGCCGCCGCTCCACGCCTTTTCAAGCTGGGGGGGGCGGCGCATGACGTCACGCCCCGCGGGCTCGCGACCGCCTCTCTCCCAGCACCTGGGCTCACCTGCGGCTCCGTGAAGCGGGGTGATTGATGTATTGCGGTCCGGGGGGGGTGCCTTCGGTTTGGATCTCTTATCTGGGGAAGGAGGGGGGGAAACAACGTGTCATACGCGAATTGCTGTTCTTTTTTTATTTGCTCTTCCAAGTTAATGAGTGTTTCGAAAGGCCTGTTCAAACCCACATTCAAATCTTTATTTTTAAAGTTGTTCATACTTGGTTATGTTGAGGCTGACAACTTTCCCTATTTCACGCACACTCCAGTATTTTCTTATGCGTTACAGCTCCATGCTGCCTTACAGTGGCAGAGTTGTTTGGAGAGCTGTCAGTGGGTAAGAGCTTGCAAGTTTTTTTTTTGCTTTTTTGTTTGCAACACTTACTCTATTCACTAGCTGTATTGACTGAGACTTTTTTTCCCAATTAGGTACAGGATTCCAACCACTTTTATAAAATTGTTCATGGCACAATTAATTAACTACATTGGCAATCATGGGGAAAAAAGAATTTTAACTTTAAACATAATTAAATATAAAATAATAATAACAACAATAATAATTATTATTGTAATACATCAATTTCCCTACGGGATTAATAAAGTCTTATCTATCTATAATAATCTGACTCAATCTATCCATTCTGCCCCAACTAAAAATGGTGAGAATTTACTTGTCTGCCCTAAAGTTGAAGTGAAGCCGTTTTGCCAACACTTGATTGACCTTTGAACTTAAGTGTTTGCCAGTACTCCGCCATATTGGCTGTTGTCTTGCCCAGAGAAGGTAGGCAAGGCTTGTGGTGCTGGAAGAAGCGAAAGTGTGGTTTTCCCACCGGATAAACTGGTACAAACTGGGCCGAAGGTTATCGCTGAAACTTGTAGGATGGCTCGGAAGAAAAGTAAGCAGCAGGGAGCTGGGAATAAAGAGCTGGGAACAGGACAGCAGAGTCTAGCGAAAAGCCCCGTCTCTCCCGGCGATACAGCTGGCGGTGGCGGAGATGCGGGACTGGACAGGCTGGCCAAGCCGAATCAGGTAAAAAAAAATCTCTTTCTGCACAACGCACATATCATGTATGCATTCTGTGGGGTTTGCTGGCTGCTGGATGTTCTGCGTTAAGGATCTAATACGTGCCGATCTTCTAGGTTGGATGGGGCGGATCGGGAGAAATTAAATAAATAAGACACATGCACACTGTTTAGGCTGACGGTGAGTGTAAGCTGTGCTATATACACGTATTTGTGCGTGCATATATGGATAGTTTGATTCGTGCAATGCAGGGGTCTCTTACATCTTTAATGTATGGATCTCAGCTCAGCTCATTGATCCGTGCATTTTTAAATTTGGCGAGGTCCGAGTTCTTCTGCGCCTCTTTTCGAGAGGTTGCATTGACCGGGGTGCAAGGATGCTTCTTTTTGGGCAGAAACGCACCTCGGAGGATACAGTGTCGGCAGCGCTGTGGGTGCGTGTCTGAGAGGGGCCGGGCAAGGTGAAGGCGATACTGTGTATCGCAGCCGGGAGTTTCAGGGCTCCGCGCCCGGCCGGACAGACAGGGCACGCCGTCGCGTGGCGATGCTCACCGACGACCACGCCGAGAAATAACGTGCGTGTTTTCCGAGGGTGAGAAACTCTCTTCTTCCTGTAGTCTACTTTTAAATAAAGGCTGATATATATATGTGTGTGTGTGTGTAAAATTGCAAATTGCGGAGGATTATAGGCATTACCCTTATAGACATATCCGAAACCCGTTAACTGCACGTTAGTTTTCATGCCGCCGTCTGCAGTAGGTGTGTGCGCGATGAATTTCTGACATCTCTCCGACGGTTTGCGCATTCTTCTCTAGGAAAGGTGCTTCTTGCCAGATCGGCGGACGAGGTATCGCAAACAGCAATTGAAATTATTATGGCTGTCACCTTTGTCTATCCAATTAGATGTGCATACGTTTACAGTATTGCATTTCACATGCAGGTTGTTTTTGGAATGGCTTTTTTATAGAGATCAATCTATATACTAATTTGACAACAAAATTATACCTCAGTGAATGGCTTTTCAGACAAACACTGCACAGCTCTCAATAGCAGCTGAAGACTGTGTATCAGCAATTTTACCGTTTCAGAACTCCTAAAATGACAGTCTGTTTGCTATTACAGCCCTGGAAAAGAGATGAGAATGAAATAACTGTTATTGGAGACTGTAGTTTGAGCTGGTAGGTATTCAGGAAGTATAGCTTAGATGTATGCGTGATTAAAGCATGTTAGATATTAGATAATATTTTTAGTAGACCGATTTAGACTTTAAAATGCGTTAAAGTAATATCTGAACCCCTCAGTTTAGTGTTTTGGATCTTCTAATTTTAAATCTGGTTTTAAAATGAAATTACAATTACAAATTCTTTTCCTGTTTCAGAGAAGCACATTAAATACTACTTTTAGACCACAGGACCTAGAAAGGTAACCACTATTTTTTAAAGTATTGGTATCACTTTACCTGAAGAGCACGCCATGCTTCTGCTTGGAAAGCCACAGCTGTCATGATAATGTGCATTGTGATTTCCAGAGTCAAACGTGGGACTGTGTGGTACTTTATCCTCAAATACTTGTACTCTTGCTCAGCTGCAAAGCCAGTGGGCGCAGGGGCTTCTGTTGTAGTCTGTTCAAGTTCACTGCCATCTATGGTCTTGAAAAAAAGAAAATCCTTTCCTTGAGATAACCTTAGTGGGAGACTTTGTGTAAAGGAGAAATATGTTTCTTCTGAGGGCAGTCAAACCTGTTTTCTGTGAAACTGTGTTCGAGCTAGCAGCTACAGTTACTGTGGATCACACAACTGGGTAGAGACAGCCCCTGCCCAGGAAACTGAATTGTTTTATTGTTTCACATACCAGAAGAGTGTTTTATCTGCACATCTATTTAGTTGCCCAGAGACGTGGGAAAATACCTTCATCGTTCAGAGTTGTTCCAGTCTGCCTCTGCAACTAACAGCGAAGAAGCTGAAACTTAACCGAGTTCATTAATAGTAACAGTAATTCTGTATGAGTTTTAAAAGATTGAAGCTGTTCTTATTGATATTATCAGGTGGAAATGTGACATCGTGAATGGCAGCTGTAAGTCAGTTGATTAAAATGTGCAGAAGTAAGTCATTTCATTTTTTCTAGAAGATAATCTGATCATCTGTCAAAATTCATAATTCTGCATTTTGCCAAGTCTGGTTGATCTCATTCGTCAAATGGGCCCTTGAGTGTCACCTGTTCTGTTAGGAAGAGAAAGAGTTCTGCAGCAAAATGCAACATCTCCACTTTACAGCTACAGTTTTGTTGATGAAGGAAACTGCAACAAGCTGTTTGCCATTATATTTTACAGCATTAATCATTTTACTGCACCACTGAAATGGGACTGACACTGCTTTTAACTTTCATAGTAGGAAAGTGAAAGTAACAACTGTATAGGTATAAGTGTATAAGTGCACAACGAAGTGAAAATATTGTATCGTAAAAATGCAGGTTAATTGTAAATGCAGCTTTCATTTGCCTAGATTGCTGTTATCAAATAGTTCTACTACCATGTAAATGGTTGTGCTTTAGAATTATCAAGAAATAAATACTATGGCAATAATAATCTAATCTAAAAATGTCCTTATCTGCATTTCTTACGTCTTTCTAACCCTTAGTTTTAGGGCAAGTGGCATCATCTATTTAACATTTTGGAAGTTAATATCCAACAAAGCTGAGCTTCAAAGTTCCTCGTCACCTATGTCCGTTCCTTGACTGTGGAACCTGCTACTGTGGTACTGATGAATGTGACGTTATGTGACAGTGTAACAACTGGCCACAGTTCACTAAGGTGCTGCTTTTCAAGCAAGGGAGTCTCTAATTGAAATTCCTTTGCCTTTAAAAAAAGAATCAAGGTCTGCCCATATGTATTAATCAGTGAAAGTGTGGTGAAGAAATGTTTGCTTTGATAGCAATGACTGTAACAATATGCATTCACTCAGAGACACAGTTATTCTCTTTTACCTTTTACCTGTTATAAGTTCATGCTGAAAGTGTTCTCCCTTTCCAGGCAAACAGGGAAATCGAATAATTCTTCCATACCGAATCTGTCCAGTGGACAGCGGGGCTTAGGGTTTAGTAATTCTTTCTTTTCAGGACCAAATGAGATATTTCAGCGAAGCTTAGAAACAGTGGTTTGTTTTCTCTTGCTAAAGTATATTGTCACTTAACCAGGCACTGGGAAATCATTTAGATTTGAATAAAAAAAAATGACAGTGTCGGTTTCAAGTTGGTGGGCTGGTGACCTGAAACTTCTGTCAAGTTCCTGTACGCCGGGTGTGTAGTGGGTATCACGGCGGCATGGCGCCTCTTCCATTCGTCCACTACGTCACCCCCTGGCCTGGCCTGCCATGGCCCAGCTGCCTGGTTCCTGACCCGTTCCTCTCCAGCCCTGCAGACCTCACTTGTGGGCCTTGGCCAGAACCCCCTGTCATTCAGCATGCTGTTGGCCGTATAATCGGCAGCTGGCTCTGGGCCCAAGAATCCCTGGAAGAACACCACCCCCCCCCACCCCACCCCCCGCGCTGAGGGGGGGGGGGAGCTCTTTCTGTCTTGCCTTCGTCCCCCAGAGCGAGCGGGGAGCCCGTCGGAACAGCTGCTGGCTTGTGCCCCAGCGGTCCCCCCTGTCCGTCCTGCCCCCCGCGGTCCTGCTCACTCGTTCGCTGCGGTGCTTTTCAGATCCACTCTAGGCAAAGCAGACTCTTTCAGCAGACCCTCAGGCTGGGGCGGTTAAAATAATGAATGGGGGCTGTGCGGCGTAGAGGATGAGGCTCTGGACTCACGACTCGTGGGTTGTGGGTTCGAGTCCCTGCTGCTGACACCGCTGTTGTACTTGCTCCACGTGGCTCCAGTCCACACAGATGCATGAATGCGAACCAGCGTTTTTTGGGGGGGGGTAGGTCCTGCGACTGACTGATGTCTGCCCCGGGGAGGGAAGAGTCTTGGACTCTCTGTTCACTTGACACCAGGAAACCAGGATAAGCTCTGGGCCAACGAGCCATCGTGGTTTGAATCCGGAAATTACCTGCCTACGTCACGGATAATGCTATCGGCTTCAAGTCCTTGTTTTGACTTCTGTTCATACAGGGTGATCTGCAGAAATTCTTCCATGAAGATATTGTTTGTTTTGCATGGTTGGCAGTAAAACTCTGTTAAGTACTGTAAATCCCCCTTTGAAAGGGGGTCCCTTCTTTTAAAAGAAACTGGGCCGTCTAACTGAGAGTGTTGTGTGTTGTGTCATGCGGTAGACAGGGACGCTGTTGAACCTAAAATTATATTTAAGCATAACAACAACAAGGCCGAAAAGAACTGACTGTCTGCTTGCCAAACGCAGTCTGGATTTTTTTTTATTTTACATAAAAATAAATTGAAATGGGTACAGTGAAAACACAAACATGCAAGATTATGTTTTATATATATTTTCTTGTTGGGGAGAAAAAGAAATTCCTTCTGAATTGAAAGGGAAAGCTGTCAGATTTCTGTATATTATTATGCAGTGCTTAAGATACTATTTCTGCCCTGAACCCTTCTGTTTTTAAGGGCTCATGTATTTAATGTTTCAGAGTACACTGTAAAAATCAGTCACCTTGCATGACAATTGTTTCGAAATGTGTGGCTCCTGTATGGAGTGATATCATTGGTTTTCATTCCTATAGAAATATATTGTTATTTCAGCCTTCCTGCAAATATTTTGTGCCTTAGATCAGTCATTGCCCTTGTTTTAAAAATGGGTTTTGTCACCACAGTGGTATAATGGAAAGAAAAAAAACCTCTCTCCACATTCTTCGCGAGCTCCTGCTTTTAATTGGTTAGTCATAAGACCTTTATAACTCTCCTGTTAAGACGTATAGAGTATTAAGTGGGTTGGAGTTATGAGAGATGAACTGGAAGCGTGAGTCAAAGATTGTATTTTTGAATTCTCTGGTGTTTCTGCTTTCCCCGCTGGTAAGAGTAGCTCCATGTTACTTTTTCTTTAAATGTCATAAACCTCTTAAAGTAGACACATCTCCTGGTGCATTGCCTTTAATTGAACCTTCTCTCTCTGCTCTTGTGTGAATGGAAGACTAACAATCTAAAGCTGTTGTCTGCAGCCGGGGTAATGAACTATAGAGTAAAACGTGATTGCTGCAGCACCATTCCTGCAGTATGGAATAATTTATTGCGTACTTTAATGAAAAATATTACTGGCAGTCTCTGAAATCTTTGTTTTTAAAAAAAAAAACAGGAATATGAATTCAGCATAGCTCAATTTAAGAAGCAATTTGGTTGAGTCCTTGACAGAAATTTTCCAGAGCACAGGGAAGTTAATCCAATGACAAGTTGGTGTAAAAAGGGTTTAAATTCAGTCAAGAGAAATGGTGGTGGGTTTGGGGGTAGGCACCACAGTTAAGGAATGAAGATGAACCCTGTAACGATGCAAAGAAAGTAGGGTTGTAAAGTAAATTGCAATAGTTACATATGAGCTCGATGTCATCGTGAGAAAACATGACTTTGAGAAATACACACCATGTGCATGATTCAACTCTGTCTTTTCATTGCCTTTATGTTACAATAGTTTGGGAAATAAAAGCATGCGGTTATGTACAGGCCTTTTGTAGATGAATGTCTCATTCACTTCGTGCAGATATTTTTCTAATCAGACTGAATTTAAGTTTCTGAACTGCCTCGTGTCACAAATGGAAAAAATACGTTCTATCGAAGTCAGTTTTGTGTTAGAGAGAACACCTGTATTATTAAAATTTTAGTGGCTCGGTTTTTATAGAAACTCAACTAAACTATGAAGATTGTTTTTATACGTTGGATTTTAATCCTACATCTTAAGGTAGAGCAGGGGCTTCATTGGTTTGTTGGACCAAATTGGCAGGTTTTCCCCAGCTCCTCAGATCTTTCAACTGGTGCTTTACAGAGGCTTAGACAGATGCTGGACTAGACAGCCTGTCGCAGGGGAATGCTTCGTTTGTAGCACTGTTTCAGTGTCTAGTCTGAGCACTTGCGTAGGGTCCAGTTGTGGGCAATAGAAGTTTGTTTTACAAGACTCAACAATAACTTTAGTTGCAAGATGTTTGCCGTACAATGATGTGCAGGCTTTTCAGTTTTGCAATGCCAGTCACTGTTCATAAACATTGAAAGACTGATAACTGCCTTTTCATGTCTTTTTTTCCAATTCTCCTTCAGCTCTCAACCACTTTTTAAGACTCTTCCCCTGCTTCTATTTATGTTTCTTTTTAATGTGTTTAAGCTGCAGCCCGCAAAGATGTTTTTTTAGTTCTGGATCCTCATATGACAGTCTTCAGGCTACAAGGAGGAGAGGGCAACTCTCGACAGGTGGTGTTCAGAATTGTGTGTGAAGTGTGCAATCCTGCAGGCTCAGACTGCTTCAGAAAAACAGCTGATTTCTTCCCGGCACTTCGCAATAATTAAAACAAGATTAAATTACTGTCTCCCCACCATACTGGTGGCACAAGAAAACAAAAAAAGTAATCCATAGATCTATAGCAATATCTTTACCCTTATTGCACCTGGTGTCTTGTCAGATAAACTTAGGAACAGGAAACATTGCAGAAGATGAAGCTCTTTGAAGGTGAAAAAAAGAAGTTTCAGTTTATATTTAGAAAGTGAAAGAAGAGCAGCTGTCTTCAGTTGTGCCTTCTGCTGTAACGTGCTCCTGAACTGTTTCATCTTACGAACCTGCTGCTTATTTACCAGCACCTTCAGCTGTGGGGGATTAACTAGCCTTTTTGCGCACTTTTTCCCCAAAGCCCCCCGTGTTTCTTTTTTTTCACCGGCTGATTGAGATTCTCAGCTCCGCGCAGCCATGCTTGCAGGTCGGTGTTGTTCTGCGGGGTGGAAGTGTGCAGCCTCTCACTGGTGTGTTTGATGTGTGCAGGTGCGTGTTATGCAGCGCGGCGCTGCGCTGGGCTCGGCGGGGGGAGTGTGTGTGGAGAGAGCCGGGCTAACTAACAGCGGGGGGGATGGGGGTCTTGTCCTTGCACAGCCACTGCACCTCGCCGCCGCCCAGCCCATGCACACCCGCTGCCTGCTGTGCCACCGCGAGTTCAAGGACTGGGGGGCGAACCCCGCCAACGGGCTGCCGGGCCCGGGGCTGAAGCTGGGCGACGCCGTGCCCGCGCTCTCGCAGGCCCTGCTCAAGGACGCCCCCGGGAGGAAGCTGGCAGACGCCGTGCCCGCGCTCTCGCAGTCGCTGCTGGGGGAGGTGCCCCTGTGGATCTGCCAGAGCTGCCGGAAGACTGTGGAGGAGGAGGAGCGCCGGGCAACGCAGGAGCAGGCCCTGACGGTCGGTGGCCGACGCCTCCTGTTCGTCTCCCATTGACAGGCCCTGGCGTTTCTGTAGTGCTGGTCATCCCCGGAGGCCCCAGAGCACCCCACAGTGGCGCTTTCATCGTGCACTCTGACATCAGTAGTACAGCTTTATTCCCTGCTGAAAAGAGAAGAAAAGAAACGCAACATTTCGGCTGTGGAGCCTTCTTCGGGTGTCGCATCTTCACACCTGAAAAAGGCTCCACGGAGGAAACGTTGTGTTTCTTTTCTTCTTTTCAGCATGGAAGGAACGTTTACTTGTTCCTTTGCATCATTATATGCACTTTATATTCAGATCTAAACCAGTTTATTATTATTATTATTATTATTATTATTATTATTATTATTATAGTTTCAGCACGACAGGGAGTGTTCCCAGCTGTAGGTGTCAAGAGTGGCGCCAGTCCTCAGCATGGTGGCTCTGTCAACTGTATTTTGCCAGTGTCTGCACAGGCTCCTTGCGCAGCCTCGATTTCGAACGCGTGACCGGCACGTTCCTCGGCGCCGCCCTCTCCAGTGCCAGCCGCGGAGCGCTACCGCCTCCGCGGCTAAAGCCATGTTGCCGTCCCCGATGCAGGTGTCCCTGTCGCACTCCTCCTGCAAGTCTCAGAGCTGTGGGAACGGCTATCCGGAGCAGAGCTCCGTGGAGTGGGACCCCAGCTCCTTCCTGTCGGCACACAAGCTCTCGGGGCTGTGGAACTCGGCTCACGCGAACGGGGGAGCGCACTGCAACCACGGAGCGGCCGCACACCCGCAGCAAGGTCAGGGAGCCCGCCGGACCGCTCGGGCATGTCGGGGCAGCAGCTGCGCCCGCGCACGTCTTGATGCCCCCCAGCCTCCCCCGCCCGTCTGTCTCTGAAGCTCGCACACCGATGCACGGGGGTCACATTGCTTAGCCCGACTCGTGTGGTAGATTTCGGTTTTGTATGAATCGGATAGAAGTTGTGCTGCCGTGCTTGGTTTTGCTTCTGTACCGCGACTAACGGAACAGATGGTTTGTAATAATTGTGTGCTTAACTGCAGCGCTACAGATAAATCTGTCAATCAAAACAAGGCTCTTTTCATCCTTCCCTCAGGCGACTCTAAATGCTGTGTCTGTGTTGCTCCAGGTGGCACAGAGGGACCAAATTGCCACGAAAAAAGGCCTTCTCACGAGGCCCCAGGGAAATCTGCAAAGATTGCTGGGACCAAGGTTTGTCCTTATAGTCACCCAGCTTCCCAGAACTCCAGTGCGACAGCTCCAGGGTCTCCTCTTTCTACCTCTTCTGATCTGTGCAAGACCACCCCCAAGCACTTGAAGTCCATGTGCCGGAGGCCCACCCCTCCAGGTGAGATCAGAGCTCATCGTTTCCTGTGTTCAATGGCTAGTGTTATTCACTGCTGCCGTGTCAGATTTTCATTACGTGAGATGTGGAGCTAAGAAGCAGAAGATAAGAATGCCTTACATTCACATCACTGCGGTTTTTCTCCATTGCATTTTGAGATGGGCGTTGTTGATCATTCATCACCGTGTATGAGATGATACACTAAAGGCAGAAGCTGTTGCATTTTTGCAACTTGACAGGCTTTATAAAGAAACAATTTTGTGTAGTTTAGTAACCATCTGTTGGAAAACACCTCACAGAGCTTTGCTGGGGTCAAAATCTTTTTTTTAAATAAGGAAAGAATGATTCTGTGAGTAAAAATACAGCTTGTTCTGCAGTTGTATAGTTTGAGGTCATACGCTGTCGAGTAGTTTTGCCACGACGCAAACTCTTGTGTGTCTTTCACAGGTGAGGCCTTCCATTCCACTGAGCACCATCAGCACTCAGACCTAGCTGTGCCGCCCAACAGCCCCACTGGGCTGTCTTCCCAGCATTCCTCACTGCTCCCTCCCAAGCAGTCCTCCAGTCAGCACGTGCACGGGACCTCTCCCAGCCCTGGGCTAACAACACACGCTCCGTTCACCCCTTTGGTACCGAACCTCCACGTGCCAGTATCCAAAATGGCAGCCGGACCAGACAACCCCGCTTCCCTACACAAGCCGGGAGCGTGCAAAAACTCCCACATTCCGGCAGTGAACACGCAGCACGCTAAACTGGCCCCCTCGCCGACAGGATGTGGCCATCCCTGTAACGGGCACAGCAATGGGACTGTCACATCTCCCGGCGCGGGACACGTGTCGTCTGGAGCCTGCAGGTGAGCACCAGTGTTATTCGTTGTCAGTTAAGGGCACGTTTAGAAACAGGTTCGTTTTTTTTTTTTAAATGTGAACACTACTATATAGTTCAGAACAGACCTGCACCTTGTTTCTTATTCCTGTTATTTTTCTTTGGGGCAAGGTGGTTTTGTAAGGATCAGTCATTCATACTGAGACTCGTTCTTGCCTTCACAACTGTATATCTACCTGGTTGAAATAGAAGTCATATGGATTCAAAGACCGCTTTCTGGGGGGTTTAATGCAAGCTGTGTTTCATCCGTGAAGCCCCTGAAGGACCCAGATCGCTGGCTCGCGCGTTGGCGCTGCCCGTACCGATTGCCCTTGCCCAGAGCTGCCTGTCTGCTTGCAGGGACCAGGCGTGCAAAGGGCACAAGCTGGCGAACGGCACCGGCGCGGCGTGCCACCCGCCCTGCGAGCTGGAGGAGGGCCTGGGCGAGGACGAGGACAGCAGCTCGGAGAGGAGCTCCTGCGCCTCCTCCTCCACCAACCAGAAGGACGGGAAGTACTGCGACTGCTGCTACTGCGAGTTCTTCGGCCACAACGCGGTACGCTCCCGAATCGACCGCGGGGCTCCGTGAGGAGCTCGAGTCTGCCTGTCAGTCCGCCGGCTGGGCCAGCTTGAACACTTTCCAACTGTTCTGACCGCGGGACACCCAATTCCAAAAGGACCCTATATTTGTTGTTACCATCTTTTCAGTCACCTTCACGTATTTAGACCATACAGTTACAGACTTAGTCATATTCACTTTCCTCTGTCTAATATAAGACTCTTTAATAATTGTGTAAATAAGCATTATTTGATATGTGTCTGTGTTCCTCAACTCTTTATTTTCTGGGTTAAATGAACGTGCATTCGTCCTAGTAGGAGCTATTTCCTTTCAATACAGTGGTCTTTAAGTGAGTTCCCTGGGTGAGGTTTAGGTAAGGCTTCACTACGGCGAATGGGAGCTGAGAAATCAGAATCTGAAGGCGGGTTAACCACTCCCGTCAGATTGCCCCATGAGTTAACATTAACATGTAACAGTCTTGTCTCCCCGGGATGCCCGGGAGCCTTCTTAATGAGTTGTTAGAAACTGTTGTTCTGGGCTTTGTAGGACTGGAAATTTTAAGAGTTCATTTTTTTTAACAGGCACAACTTGAGCTCAGACACCAGTGAACTAACCGTTTGACTTTTAGCGTGATGATTAAACCAGTACTAACACAGCATCTCGTTCCGTGAGGGGTGAAGGTTTGGCTTTTAATATGAAGGAGCCGACTGACTTCATTGCCTGCCTGTTATTCGAGACGGGGTGTTTTTGTGACGCACGTAGCTTACGATAATGGAAAACACTAGGTATGTGCCGTCTGCATTCGGATATAATACGTTGGCCTATATTTTGAGTTGGTAGACACCAGCCTCACCAGACTTTTGTATCACGTATCCCGACATTTAAAGGAACCGAAATGAATGTGAAATGAGCGTCAGGTGTTCTGATGTTGTGTCATGTTGTGTGGGATATGTGGTTGAAGCTGAAAACGAGCACAGGAGTGTTTGCGTCATTTAAATGATCTCCATCGGACTTAAGGGGAAAGCAGCCTGTCGTTATCCCGGCAATGTGTTTCAACCTGCAGCGGGGAGACGTCAGTCAAGGGTGTTTGTTCTCCGATCTCTCCAGCCTCCCGCCGCCCCCACGAGCCGGAACTACGCGGAGATCCGCGAGAAGCTGCGTTCGCGGCTCACGCGGCGCAAGGAGGAGCTGCCCCCGCGCCAGGACTCGGACCCCGCGGCGCCCGGCGCCATCGACCACCGCGACGTGGACGAGCTGCTGGACTTCATCAACAGCACCGAGCCCAAGCCGGTCAACAGCGCCAAGGCCGCCAAGCGAGCCCGCCACAAGCAGAAGAAGAAGGTATTCTTATTCCCCGAGTCGTTATTAAAATGATTATACTGCAAGGACTTGACAGTACGTATGTTTATAACCCTTACTACTACTGTGGGAGCTGACGCTCACTCTCACTGTGCACATTCCTGTTTGCAGGTACTAATTATGTTTAGAGTTATCAGTCTCCCAGCAGGTTTTTTAATCTCTGTTATTGGATTTTTTTAATAAGCCTTAAAATTCCTGTATGGAATGTAGTCATCTGTAACGTGCCCTCTAAGTGCTTGCAGTCAAGTGCTCTTACACTTCTACAGAGAAATATATTATACTGGGCAGATGAACTGTACAGGTTTAGCTGCTGTAGTGGGGAAAGAGAACTAATGTGCTGTGGCTTTGTAGAAAAATAATCAGGATTGTCCTAAAACGATCAAAGACGTTCGATTTGGGAGCCCTATTAGTTGCAAAGCAACAAGTGAAGGTTAATTCCACCAAGAAAATTAGAAGTAAGAAACAAAACGTTTTGGCCTTTGAGTCGCCCTTTTCAAGCATTCACCTCCTCAGCCAAAACTTTTTGTTACTTCTTTCTACGTTTTAGTGCGGTATTGACCTTTACTTGTACCGTTGTCATAAAATGCTGCACTCGCACACGGGAAACGTGCCCCTTGATATGAGCGCCGGTTGCTGTCTGTGTGCCCCCCTGCAGGAGAAAGAAAAGGCCCAGCAGTGCAGTGCGGAACCCTTACACATTGATGCCCGGTCCTCACCCCCGGGGCAACCACAAGAGGGCGCTCCTGCGCCGGAGACAGAGGCAGGCCGGCTCCTGGAATGGCCGCAGCTGGAGCTGGAGCGAGTGAACAGCTTCCTGACCAGCCGGCTGGAGGAAATCAAAAACACTATCAAGGACTCCATCCGCGCCTCCTTCAGCATGTACGACCTCAACCTGGACGTCAACGATTTTCCCAAGAAGGCCGCCACCCTGGAGGGCAACCACCTGCTGTCGCACCTCAACGGCTCCTCCGACCTGCAGCAGATCGACCTGGACCTCTCCCCACTCACCCTGGGAAGCCTCAAGAACCACCTGGTCAACGGCAGGGAGGGTCTGGCCGCCCAGGACGTGCAGCGACTCAACGCCACGCCCAGCCTCTCCAAGCTGATCCGCGTCCGCTCTCCGGAGAGGAGCCCAGGGAGGAACACGTCTCCAGTCCCCTCCAGAGAGGGGGCGGCTCTGGGAGTGAAGAGCAAGGAGGAGAGTCCCGACGCGAAAGCCGCGGGGGCCGCTGGCAAGCAGAGGAAAGGAAAGAAGCAGCAGCAGCAGCAGCAGGCGCCTGCTAAAGCTGTCAAGTCGGCCACTGGGAGTGAGCTCCAGAAAAACAAGGAAACCCCAGCGAGAGCAACGGGATCGGGGAGCAACTCCAAAACTGGTCCCAAACCACCCGCCCAGCCGCCGGCAGCAGCGGAGTCCCAGAAAAGCCATGTACCGCTGGCGAAGAGGCCCGAGGAGGGGAAGGTGCCCAGGCCAGGCCTCGGGGGTCCCGATTCTGGTGGCTGCCGGCCGCCGGAGAAGAACGGAGCTGACAGCCAGGAGACAACTGGGGGAGCCAGGCCGGACTTGGAACCTGAGGCCCGAGTCCATTTCCTCACTGCCGCCGGATCCCAGCAGCCTAGAGGAAAGAGCAAAAAGAGCAAAAGCAAGATGGATAAATCCAGCAGCTCCATTGGTAAGAAGAACTCCTGGGTCCCCTATAGCTTTATTCCGATGAGCTAGTGTGATAGCCACTCAATTTCTCAAGTAAAAACAGCGGTTTGTAAGTGCTACAGATTAAAATCGAGAAATATCTTTAGGCTATGTTTTGGGTTCTTGTATCAAAATAATCTAGGAATTATTGCAATCACAGATAATGCACCTTTGCAAGATACTCTTTGCAAAAAAATTCTAGCTTCCAAGTACCAGTGGTAGCTCTATAATATGACAAATACTTTACTTATTCAATTATATGGCTCTAGTTTTTTTAGATTGGCATAAATACCTTGATCCTGGGAAAGCAGTGAATTTTGTGAGCAGTGCAGCTCGTGCTATTTAAATGTCCCCAGCCCCTTGATTTAAGTTTGTTGGTCCTGTGCTTGTCACAGGATGTTGACACAGGATATTTGGGAAAGTAATGCCGAGAGATGAGTTCAGATCTTTTGATTTATATTTCTAGTCACCTTGTGATCCTGGGATTTCATCTTGAAAGAAGCGTAGTTGTAGGTTGGGTAGCATATTCCATAATCCCACAACCATTTGCGTAAAAAAAAGTGCATTCTGTTACTAGTTTGAAATGCACTTTACCTTGGTATCCATTTGAACCTTTAAATTGAACTATGTGCTTGGCTTGGATTTTTACAAATATTGGAGCAATTATAAAGGATCATGAAGCCAATATTATATGCTGGACTTCAGACCTACCCTTTCTATTTTTATTATTATTTCAATGACCTGGTTGAATTAAACTACTGTTACCAGGCATCACTAATAGTGCTTGTTATGGAAGCCACCTGTCTCTGCACATTATTAACTGATACCAGTTAGAAGCTGTTTTGAAAACTGTACGAGAACATCACTTTTTATTTCCTAGGAATGCTACACATAAACGGGAATATTTGAGATGGTAATTGCTGAGTGGGGAATAAAAATAAAATTCAGCCCGATGGTTCAGCAAGTTTTTATAAATTAAGAAGTTAGTTGAAACGAAAGCCAGAAGAAGCAGGAGGGGTCCAGGACTGGGAGACATGGCTTTCTGACACGTATGTATGCAAATAATTCTGTTTCCAGCAATGACGTTCGAAACACGGTGGTGGTTGTAATTGAGGTCAGTTACTGATTGACTGATTGATTGAAGAGGTTTGGGTAGGTTTCCATGCTGAAAGGTAGTGGAAAGAAACACTGTCTTGGCTGTGAAGCTTTGTTCAGGAGTCTTTACCTGTTTCTGGTGTTGCGTGTCTTGAACCGAGCCCAAGACCCTTCCTTCCCCCTGCTGTTGTTTTGCGGTTGTTATCTGAGTGTCACCGTTTTCTTTTTCCCCACAGATGACGTGTTCCTCCCCAAAGACCTGGATGGGACCGAAATGGATGAAATCGACCGGGAGGTTGAATACTTCAAGAGGTATCGTCTGTTAGACTTTTTTTGTAACGGACAACAAAGACGCCTTAGTGGGATTATCTCAAATCTTCCAGAATCCTGACTGAGACTGCATGTTCCATATAGTATTTATTTTAAAAGTACATAATTGACCAAATTTAACAGTGTACAACATAAAACTTGTTATACCTGCACCTTGCCAGAATCTTTCAGTTCTTTTCCTTTGATTTGAGTCAATTCAGTCATTGAGGAAGTTGCCTGGTGTCAACTTTTTGGTGAAAGACATATTCGCGTTGGTCATAGTGCCGGCAGCATTGGTTTTACTCTATATTGGTGGCAGGTGATGAATCCATGAAGTCCTCTTCTTTATAAGAATAGGCAATAGACCATTATATATGTGTTTTGTGGGAACACTCATACAATTTCTGTTGACGTTTATTGGAACATGAATTTCCTGGCCCGAGTTAACTCTTTTTAGTTAACCTACAGATCCGTACCGATACTTCCCTAGCAGTGCAGAGCCGTGCGCTCTGTCAGAGTATGCTGATCGAACTTTTGCTTTCCTTCATGCTCAGGTTCTGCCTGGATTCTGCCAAACAGACGCGACAGAAAGTGGCTGTGAACTGGTCCAACTTCAGCCTCAAAAAGGTTCCCTCGAACGCAGCTCAGTAAGCACACGAGCAGAAGAACAGACAGCCCAGCGCACACCTCCTTCTTCATCTCCTCCCGCGCCACTTCCGCCACCCTCACCTCCACGGCACCCCCGAGACTCGCAGGCCTGCGTGACGCCCCAAATCACCGCGGGCAGCTGGACTGGCAGCGGGCTGAATCCTCCACCGCAGAAACCAAGGAAACTTTTCCAAAGCCGCTTCATCTTTTCTGGGCCGTTTGTTGTGCGGCCAGTTACCCCCCAGGGCCCTGAGGCATTCACCACCTGTGACACTCCACGTATCTCCCAGCCAGTTTGTGTCACGTGTTCGGAAGAGACGAGCAGTGGCTGCAGCCTGCCCCCTCCAACGCAGCTGCCTGTCAACATTAGCTTGCTAATGGCTCTGAAGACTCTGCTGGTTGTAGGTCCACTGCCTTTCTCCCATTGTGTGTTCAGGGGCCATGTTATACTGTCCTCACTCTTATTGTACTAAGCAAGCAGTCACTGCTCAATGCAGACATTGCTTTTTAAAAAATAATCTGCCAGTTTGGCGCTTTCAATTAGCAGATCTCCAGTTTCGCATCAGGTTATAGCAAATGGTTACGTTCTTAATGTACTGTTCTTATTCAGATCCTCCTTCTTGGTGATCTTCAACTCTGTTTTTATTTCTTCAGATCATTGTTGTTTGTTCCTACGTATTCGTACCAATTTTAAAAAATTTTACAGTGAAATTCAACAATTTAAAAAATTGTTTAAGTTTTACTTTAAGTTGAGCGCAGAGGGGACAAACTGAGAGCACTTTTTAGGGAGACTAAAAATTGGTACATTATTGTATTCTGGCAAAATCATTCTCACAACAGATGAGTGCACCTTGCTTGAATGATCCGATCATGGTCATATGGGAACTAGAAATATCCCACCACACTAAAAGTTTGTGCCGATTAACATTGCTTTGAGACCTTTTACTGGTTTTTATAATTCTCGAACAATAAGAAGAGAAATTGAAAACCAGTGCCATCTGCTGGTTGTTTTGATCACTCATTTCTATTACTAGATAAAAGCTGGATTGACAATGTACCACACATGTCTCATTCGCATCTGCTATTGTGAAGCTTGATGCTGTGTAGTGGTGGTAGGGGTTTTGAATTGAACATAATGTTGGTCTCTTTCCACCACTGGAGATGATACATCTTGCGCAGCATTAATTAGGACCTTGATGCTTCAGAGTGAGTGGAATCCTTACTGTCAGTATAGTTGCCACAAAAGACTTTCTGTAAATTTGCAGGACAATATGAACACGTATGCTTCCAATTGACACTGGTTTCAATATGCAGATCTGTAATACAATAGTCCTTCTATGACAAGACCTTAAAGTTTTTTATAAGTCATTATAATTAAGTACAAACCTGACATGAATTACAACACTAATAGAAAACCTTTAAAATTCTCTCAATGTTGAATATTTGAAACAAAGTTTCTAACTTTTCATTTGAAAATATGGATGTATCGAGAATATACTGGATATCTCTTATTGTTGCATGGAATTTTAGAATGACATTGGCTTCATTTTCCCCACTTCCCTTTTAATTTAATTTGACTTTAACCTCTTGTTAAAGAGTACATTTTAATCAACATGGATTTCAGTGTTTTACAGAAACTAAATACCTCCTGCACAGCGGTCTCGGATAGAGTTCTTTACTGTTACCGTACCCAGAATGCTGTTGCTGTCAGTCCAATACCTTGATTCTGTTTTCTGTGTACTTCCAAGACTGTTTTACTGCATGACAGCCTCAATTAGTTGTGTTGTATTATGTCAGCACTTAAAGCAGCAGAGCTTTTGCAGTTATGGTACAATTCTTTTCTTTACTGTCCAGATCCCTCTGTAAACTCTCTATTGTCTCAAGCCTACCTGTTGTGTCATTTCGTGACCACGTCAGCAGTGATGTGTAACTGACAGTGCATTTTTGTTCCAGTACTAGTACTGCTTTTACCTTTCAGATACTGGAGACCCATTCCCAGAACTGGGAAGTGGACTACATTGTCATATGGGCTTTCTCCATCGTGTTTCTCTACTAGCTGGGCAACCCCTTTAGATATAAGATGAAATACGTTTAAGGGGGAGGTTTGGGTTATTTAAAACAAAATACTTCCTTAGTCTGACATGAATGAGATGATGTTTTTTTTTAAATCTATTTTGAACTTTTTTTGTGTTTAATATTTTACACGATCTCTGGTGCTATCCAGGTTATATTAAACTACAAGACAATATCCTAAAAGTTTGGAATGTAGATTTATACTGTACCGTTAAGAGCCAAAGTGTATGTTGGCTTCTCTGTTTTTTATTATTCTTCACTTTTGATACTGTGAAAAATCTTTCATTCTGAAAGGTTAAAACAATACAGTTTTGACAAAAGAAAAGCTGTGTCGTGTTCTTTTTTTCTCTTCTTCATTTAATACATTAAATGATATACACCAATTTAAGTACTAACTGCTTTAGCCAACAGTAGGCCACGAGGGTGCCTGTTGGAGAAAACCCATGCAAACATCAAAAAGAACCTTTCTTAAATGCATGAGAATTAGTGTACAGTTACAATAACATCTATTTTTCCGGCTTGAGAATATAACTAGCTGAATATTAAAAGAGCTTCGGATCCTTAAATTATCGCAGGTGTCAGCTCGACGTATCATTGTGTGGATGTTTCGATATGATAATCAAGTTTATAATTCCTGGAATTATAATATTCAACAAAGAATTCAGGTTATCTGAAGATTACAGGAAACAGTTCAACTTGACCTGTTTTTTTAGGCTACTTCAGTATGTGCAGTATAGCAATTAAGTAACTTTTGAATTAGCTGTGCATTTACATTAAAACATTCTCAACATCTATAAAACAAGTAACAAGGAACAGAAATATTTAAGATATAGACTTCTTTCCCTTTAAATTGTTTAACATTTCTCCGATTTCGTTCAATGATCTTGTTCAGTGTCTTACATCTGGTTGTCCTTTGGCAAGGTTTGCACCTTGTCAGCCACCGTAGCTGTGTCGTCAGACAAACGCGACGGACGTGGGTTTGTTTTTTCTTAGTAGACCAGCGCTCCTACGATCCGGAAGGGGAGTTTAAACACGCTTTCTATAACATTTCGAAGAGAATTATACAGATCCAAAAAATGGAAACGGAAAGCAGAACGAGAAAGGTAAGTTAAAATGCTATTAATGTATTATTATTAATGTGTACACACACACACACCAGAAGAAGGCTCCACGGCCGAAACGTTGTGTTTTCTTTCTTTTTTTCCAGCATGGAATAAACCTATTGTTCCTTTGCAGCCTACGCATGCTGATGCAGCTACCTACCTGAAGCATATATAGATTCTTATGCAGAAAACGAAATGTTAGACTAGGCGATACAATGAAACTTTATAGATTTGATGAACGGACATTGGCATTAACATCCATTTTGATAGGATGTTAGTGCGATAACTAAGGGATAAATTGGCTTAATTACACAAGTCATAATATCTATCTTTGCAGTGATAAACAGGCACATTTAAACTAGACACCTTTTCAAGAAGATATACCAGAAGACTACTTATTTTAAAAAGCCATGATATACTCTGCCAAACCTTCCTTATTTCGTCTCTTCACAGAGAGTTTACCAGGAAGAAGAGGAGGCCTCCGATTTTTCCGACGAGGAGAAATATGTTCCTTTTGTTCCAGTGAAACAGCGAAAACAGCAAATGGTAGAAAAAAACTGACTTCTGTTCAGACTGTGACGGTTAGGAAAAGTAGTGGGGCACACAGTTTTGTGTTATGTCGGTTGTTTTGAGGAATAGAAATCCTTGTTTGGGACTGGTCGGCTGGTAGATATGAGGAAATTTGTGTGAAAACTCTTCATAATTCCATCAGCCCTACCCACTTTTTTTCATCTTCTGGAGAGAGTACCGAAGATTCGTCTAGTACACACCATACAGCAGCCTTTGGCAGACATTAATTTGAAGTCTGTGAAAGTTTCCGCATAGCTCTTGTTTTAATGCTTAGTGTAGTTTTTTTAACAACATGACTCACTGATGTAACAGAGACCAAAGTTTATCACTTGATCTTTCCCATACACCTTCTGGTTTGCATTCATAATAAACTTAGCTACCTAATATTTACAAGTTTTTCTACTAAGATGTAGAAAACAGAGTTGGGATTGTCTTTGACTTGTGAAATGTCATACTGTAGTTACATACTGAAGTCAACCTTCAACATGTTGAAGAGCTGCAAACTTTCAAACAGTTCAGATTAATACTACTAAATATTTAAAGACAGGTTCAGTCGTGTAACCCTATCCAGAACAAACACCCACAGGTGTCACAGGTGTTTGGGTCTCCGCCAGGAACCCCTGACTTGGAGAACAAGAACTCGCTGCACAGTGACTAACGACCAGAGTAGCTAGATGAACTGCAGTGCCGTTTCTCATTTACAGCCTTTAGTATATTCTCTAGAGCGAGACAGCTAACCTGTGCTCTGCGTGTTCAGTTACAGAAATTGCTACGTCTGAGAGGGAAGGGCTTGACTGAGGAGGAGCAGAAGGACAGTGGCAACGAGCAGAGAGATGATGAGGAGGCTATAGGGCCACGCTCCAATGTCAGCCTGCTTGACCAGCACCAGCACCTCAAGGAGAAGGCAGAGGGTACAATATGGAAAATGCCACATCCGCTCTCTCGTTTTATTCATGCGCAACTGAAGCCTGCAGGGCTCATGGCAGAGCACAAAGAGGCTTTGTCGTTGGTTGAAAAACCGTTCATGTGGGATGTGTGTGCAAGGCGTTAAACAGCACGCGCTTGACTCTTCTTCGAAAGCTGGACTAGCTGATGATGCCCTGATTTCATCACACTCTTTGAATTTGTGTACTACTGAAGTATCCTCATCCATTGTCTCATTTCTGGATGAGGCATTTTAAAGATAAGATCTTGATTTTTCTTTCCTGTACAGGCTTTTGCTATAGGGTCATTCTATGGGAAGTCAATTGCTAAAAACCTTATCTTGCTTTGATTGTGAGAGATGCCTGCCTTGCATGGTTTCTTTGGGATAAATGGTTACAGTTGAAATATTAAGACGGTATGCTCGGAAGCAATTCAGTGGTTTTATCTTAAACATGCAGCGAGAGTGAGTAAATGTCTAGGGTATTATGCACATCACACTGCCACCACCATGTTTGATTTTTGGTATGATGCTCTTACTGTGGAATGCTGTGTTTGCATTATGCCAGACATAATGGGACCCATGTCGTCCATAAAAGTTCCACTTTTGACTCATCTGTCCATAGAACATTTTCCCAAAAGGCTTGGGGATCATCCAGGTTCTTCTTGGCAAATGAGAGATGAGCATTTATGTTCTTTTTGGATAGCAGTAGTTTCTGCCTTGCTACTCTCCCACGAAGCCCATTTTTGCCCAGTCTCTTTCTGATTGTGGAGTCATGAACACTGACCTTAGCCGAGGCCAGAGAAGCCTGCAGTTCTTTAGATGTTTTTTTAGGATACTTTGTGACTTCCTGCATGATTTTACACTGCGCCCTTGGAGAAAGTTTGGCAGGTCGGACACTCCTGGGAAGGTTCACTACTGTTCCAAATCTACTCCATTTTGAGATTATGGCTCTCACTGTGATTCAGTGAACTCCCAGAGCCTTAGAAATGGCTTTGTAACCCTTTCCAGACTGATAGATACAGTATCAACAACTTTTCTTCTGACCTCTTCAGGAATTTCCTTTGATTATGGCATAATGTGCTTGTTGAAACTTTGTGCTGGCAACTTGACTCTGATGGTAAGGGTCAAAATAAGTCAGGTTTATATTGAGCAGGGCTGACTGTAATCAAGCCTGGTTGTGTTCAGTCAGCTGACTCGAAATGATCCCTTTAATTGGTTTGATTTAACTAGGGGGCAATTACACACAGTGCCGGTTGGTGTTGGATAACTTTGTTCATTGAATAAATGAAATAAGTAAAAACAAATTTGTTTATTTGTTCACTCAGGTTCCCTTTATATAATATTAGATTTTGGTTGAAGACCTGAAAATATTCAGTGTAAAAAATCTGGAATAATAGAGGAAATCAGGAAAGGGGCAAATCCGTTTTCATGGCACTGTATCTCACAAACAGGATGTGGTCCAGACCTAGTATGTGCACAGTATTGTGCACTCCCAAAGACAGAAAGGAAAAGAAGGAGTTGTGTATCAAAGTATACACTGGCTTAACAGCGTGGTGTAAAGTAAAGAGTGCGATATCTTGACTTGCTTAGTTCAGGTGCACTGTAAAATGTAAGTTGTTGGACAAGGGGATTCATGTGCAGAATGTACCTAACTGCTTCCTGTACCCATTTGACCCCCTCCAGCACGAAAGGAGTCTGCAAAGGAGAAGCAACTGAAGGAGGAAGAAAAAATCTTGGAGAGTGTGGCTGAGGGGAGAGGTAAGAGCTGGGATACATGCTGTTTCCCTTTTTCCTTTTGTTTTGAATTTGTTTGTATTCGATTGGAATTTAGCAAATCAGTTTCCATGCAAACTTGGTATTCAGTTGTTTTCTCTCTGACTTTAATTTGATAAATAACATACCGAACACTTTATTATTTTAATACTTGTAATAATTCTTTAATGTATTAACTGTACTTGCCTTCTTCCATCTTAGCTTTAATGTCTGTAAAGGAGATGGCGAAGGGCATCACATATGATGATCCAATAAAAACAAGGTGAGTATGTTTTTTTTATTAAGTTATACATTCATAAAGCCTTCTGTGCTTTGCTTCTTTGAAGATGTTAATCTTTATGTAGACAAAATATCATAATGCACCATGTGAAATGAATCCAAGAATATTTTAAAATCAGGTGATGACTATATCGAGACTTAAGTTGTTTTTTTTCTTCTCTGGTGAATATTTAAGATGATGTCTTTGCATATGCTGTAAATGTTTGTCTGCTGTGATGGAAGATCTCGGAGGAAATTTTCGTTGCTGCTATGTGTAGTTTACCAGTAGGTGGCACTCTTTCCTCTGAAGCAGAAATTACACACCAATGCCCCATGTAGGAGGTGCTGTTCTTCAATTGAGAGATTAAATGAGCTACCGATAATTTTGTCGTTAAAGATGCCTGAGCAGTTTTCAAAGTTTTCATTAACTTTATGTATATTTTTGTCACATCGGGTCATTTTAAGATTAATGGATACCTAAGTTTACAACCCTTAGAAATCAACATAGTGTTTCAAAGGCGGAGCAGTGGCTCTGTGGCTCAGGATCTGCGCCTGTGGCTGGAAGGTTGCCGGTTCAAATCCCGCGGCCGGCAGAGGAATCCTACTCATCTGGGCCCCTGAGCAGGGGGCCGTATAAATGGCTGACCCTGCGCTCTGACCCCCAGCTTCTCTCCCTGTCTGTGTCTCATGGAGAGCAAGCTGGGGTCTGCGAAAAGACAAATTCCTCATACAAGAAATTGTATCTGGCCAATAAAGTGATGTTAGAAAAAGAGAGCTGTCATTGTGAAGATATGATAAAATGCGTCTTAATTATAAACAGTAACTCACCGTACGGCATGTGCTATCTTTAGCTGGAAGGGCCCAAGATACATCCTGAGCATGCCTCCAGCTCGCCATGACCGTGTCAGAAAGAAGTACCACATTCTGGTCGAGGGAGAAGGTATCCCACCACCAATCAAGAGCTTCAGGGAGATGAAGTTCCCTGCAGGTAAAGAGATTTGCTTTCATTGGGGGTGTTTTTCTTTACAGCTAGCTGGCAATGCATGTTTGGACCATACCAGAACCTAGCTTGTAATGCGCATCTCGCAGTATACAGTGGAATAATTTGCATGAGGAGACGATTACATGTCAGCTCATTTTCGGTTTTGTTGTTTTAAAGTGCAGGATTGCTTTTTTTGTCATAAATTACACTTAAAATGTGACTCTAAGCGCTGTGTACACTGTTTCATAAAGGGTGTTTAGTTGAAGCACACTGTTCTCCGCCTTTGAAATACAGTAGAACGTTACTGTTGTTTCAGTATGCTTACTTTCATTCTTTGTTTTGCAGCAATATTAAAAGGATTGAAAAAGAAAGGAATTGTTCATCCAACACCTATTCAAATTCAGGGGATTCCAACTATGTAAGTTTTCTGTGAAAATCACAAAGGAGAGCCTCACACATTATTCTGTTAGTGATTTAGGTTGTAATGTAATGATCATCCATTAAAATGTTTATTTGTGGGAGTATGGGAGATAGCTTTAGCTGAGTGGCTGCATTTGTTTCCCCAAGTACAATAAAAGCAAGTAAATAGTCATTTATAATAATACTACTACTTATAATAATTGCTTACACTTGTATAGCGCTTTTCTGGAGACTCCACTCAAAGCGCTGTACAGGTAATGGGGATCCCCTCCATCACCACCAGTGTGCAGCCCCACCTGGATGATGCGGCAGCAGCCATAGTGGACCAGTACTCTCCCCACACATCAGCTATTAGTGGGGAGGAGAACAGAGTGATGAAGCCAGTTCATAGATGGGGATTATTAGGAGGCCATGACTGGTAAAGGCCAATAGGTAATTTGGCCAGGATGCCGGGGTTACTCCGCTACTCTTTTCGAGAAACACCCTGGGATTTTTAATGAACACAGAGAGTCAAGGCCTCGGTTTTACGTCTCATCTGAAGGACGGCGCCTTTTTACAGTACAGTGTCCCCATCACTATACTGGGGCTTTAGGACCCACACAGACCACAGGGTGAGCGCCTCCTGCTGGCCCCACTCACACCTCTTCCAGCAGCAACCTTAGTTTTTCCCAGGAGCTCTCCCATCCAGGTACTGTCCAGGCTCACACCTGCTGAGCTTCAGTGGGTTGCCAGTTGTGAGTTGCAGGGTGATATGACTGCTGGAAAAAGGAAAAAATGCTGTCCTGGGTATTACCTTATCCTAGATTATTTTTTTATTGTCGCAGACAAAAGAAATTTACAAGAGTTGCATATAATCATTGTTACTTGGTTATTTCTTATTATGTGCTATACATAGATGAATTTTCTTTCAGTGCCTGAAAGAGTGCTAAATTTGATTGCAAAAAAAGTAATGGAATATCACTTTATTATCATTTAACAAACAGATAACACAATGATCCTGGTATCCAAAACTGATTTGAACCCTTGTTTGGTTTGTAGGCCTCACATACAAGGCCTGAATCTGCTTGTGTTTCCTTGTTTGGTGACCAATGTCTGTGCTCTTCCAGCCTGTCGGGCAGAGACATGATTGGAATCGCTTTCACCGGCTCGGGAAAGACCCTGGTGTTCACGCTGCCGATCATCATGTTCTGCCTGGAGCAGGAGAAGAGGCTGCCCTTCTTCAAGAGGGAGGGGCCCTATGGACTCATCATTTGCCCCTCTGTAAGTTTTACAGCCCCCTGTTGGTTCTCAAAGGGACATTTCGAGACTTAACTGGGGAGCCAGCAGTTCTGTGTCATCTCTCTTGGGCAGGAACGTAACTTACTATTTAGATGATGACCTTTAATTGTGATCATTTTAATTGTGTCCGTTGTTTGGGAGCATAATTTAAAAATTAACCCAGTCTGGAAGATTTCTTCTACTCCTGAGATGCATTAAGTAACATTCTTGCACATTTTAATTTGTTTCAACCCAAGCGATGGTTTGGAATGACATTCCAAAGGTGTAGCCTTTTTAAAAATGCTGCTTTGTTTTCCGATAATTGCCGTGGTAGAACAGCATGCATGGGTCTCCCACCAAACCACCGTCTGTGTCCTTAGAGAGTACTGTTGAGATGTGAGTGACGCAGGGTTCTCAGGAAAGCTATCAAACAACATTAAGTGGGCGACCTTGAGGTGAATGGGAGGTAGTATTCGTGCAACAGTGTGTCTGATTGCTGCCCCTTCCAGAGAGAGCTGGCGAGACAGACCCATAGCATCATTGAGTACTACTGCAAGCTGCTGGAGGAGGAGGGAGCCCCACAGCTGCGCTGTGCCCTGTGCATCGGGGGCATGTCTGTGAAAGAGCAGATGGAAGTGGTCAAGCAGTAAGTGTGAATTGTCCCCTGCTACTCTGTGGTTGGTGACTTATACTTTAAGGGTGTATTGTCTACATGCAGCTCATCTTTTCTTATTCCTGGAGTACCTAGAGGTATTATATTCAGACATTACTTTAAAAAGCTTGTAGAGTTAGATATATGTAAGTGATCACAAAGTAAAAGCATTCAACTATTGAAGGCAGCTTCTTTAATCTACTGGAGTGCAATAGATCACAGTTGACCCTGGTTACAAATTCACTTTTTTTTTAATGGTCATTAAATCATGATTGACTGAGAACTGTGTTGGTGTTAGGGGTAATAAAATAATTTATTTGTTTTGCAAGCCGTGGCGTAGTTCACTTTCTGTAGTGAACAGAATGTGCTGGACGTGCATGACTCTGTGTGTGCGCTCTTTGGCAGTGGTGTTCACATGATGGTGGCCACCCCAGGGCGGTTGATGGACCTACTGCAGAAGAAGATGGTAAGCCTGGATATCTGCCGCTACCTGGCCCTGGACGAGGCAGACAGAATGATTGACATGGGCTTTGAGGAGGACATCAGGACCATCTTCTCCTATTTCAAGGTAAAATAAACTAAAACTGTAAAATGTGCTGGAACATTATTGGGCAGCCTGCAGCCCTCAGAGCAATTAAGGGTGGCCTCAGAGGGATCCTTAAAACATAAGTTGTCTAATTTAAGACATGGTTTTAAAACTTTTTGCCCACCAGGAATGCATAGACAAATTGAGGGTGATCATGACTTGTGTTAATTCTGTTGTAAGGGGTGTGGCTGCAAGTCATGAGGCTAACAGGGTTAGAAATGTTGATCTTCATGATTTTTAGATTGCGCAACAGGGATGAAGGTGTATAAGGGGCTTTCTCCAGTGAGCTGGCTTGCCATGGAGGACAGACAGGCTGCTATAACATAGAGATCTCTGGTTCAGACCCGAACAGGATTCCCCAAACGTTAGAACACAGTTTTTCGAGCCCTCTTGGGTTGGTGGGGTTTGTTGGCAGTCATTCTTAGTTTACCAGGCAGCAGCAATGCCTGCGGTTTTGCAGACACCTTTGAGCCTACTTTGCTATCAGTGAGAGCTGTATCAGTACTCCATCTGAAGCTGAGCTGCTGACACTGTGGGGGTTGCATTGTGAGAAGCTGCACATTGTGAGAAGATGCAGGAGATAACGTTTCTCGTGGACATTGGAAGATTTCAAGACCAATCCCCGGGCCCACCCACATCCCAAACAGACAAAGCAAAAAGAACACTGAAACCTGGATTCAGAGTCCCTTTTTTAACTTTTTCCAATCTTGGCAAAGAGAGACATGAAACAGGTAAGAAAAAAAATAGACTTCTCCCCCCCCCCCCCCATTATGCAGTGAAAATTGCATAATAGATTTCAACAGAGCCTGCAAGTTGTGTGCAGCTCTGACAGCAGCAAAGTTTGCTTCCCCTATTTCACACTGTTGCCATGGAGCTCGTCTTGTGTGACTTTCCTGCTTGTGGATTACAGGGCGGTTCAGTTTAGAAAGTACCAGCCGTGTTAAGCCTGAAGCACTCCTTCTGAACCTGTCTGTGGACAAGCAGGAGGGGTCGAGATTACAAAAATATATGACTGATTCGGGCACAGTTCATAATGTATTCTGAGGCATAACTTTACAAGTGCAGTTTGCGCACATCCCTGAATGTTCATCTGAAGGATAATTGATCAAATAATTAAACTCTTGCATATTGTTACAGTTCTTGACAAAATAAAACTGTTTAAACTTCTTTGTTGTTTGTCAGCTTTCACAACATACTGTACATGTTTAGTGCCTTTAACTCAGATTAAAGCTGTTTATTTTTGTGATCCTGGTAAATGGGTTTTAGTCCTTATATCACCATTGCCCCATATGACATTGTTTCAAATACAGATGTTTGTGTTTTTAGGGCCAGCGGCAGACTCTGTTGTTCAGTGCCACTATGCCCAAGAAGATCCAGAACTTTGCCAAAAGCGCATTGGTGAAGCCCATCACCATTAATGTTGGCCGCGCTGGAGCCGCAAGCTTGGATGTTATACAGGTGAGAGAGACACTGGGCAGGTCAGCAAATGCTGACATTATCTCGTGCCAGTCCTGGTAGTTAATTCTCTGTTTTATGTTTCTGCCCAAATAAAACTCCGGCAATTAAAAAAAATAATAATTGCATTTCTTACATCATTTATAAGCAATAGAAAAAGATTTTGATATTCCTGTTCTATGTCATTTTGATTAATTCATTCTTCTGTAGGAAGTGGAGTATGTGAAGGAGGAAGCTAAAATGGTCTACCTACTGGAATGCTTACAGAAAACTTCACCGCCGGTATGTGAGTTATAGTTATGATTGGGATTATGATATTGATGATGGTTGTGATCCTTGTTATTGAGATCTGTAACAGTCATAATTCAGTTATTTTTCCATGGAAGAGATTATGTGAGCGCACTACACAACGTGTTTTTTTAAGGTTTGCTTGCAAAGGTGCAGTTGTTTAGGATCTTTGACCCTGTGTACCTTCTTATTGACACTTTGTGTAGACATTTCTTCCTAGTGATATGACTGCGGTTTGGTTATGTCCCATAAAGAAATGGCCTCATGCACCTCAGTACATAAAAATATTTTTTTCTCTTCTTTCCATCTCTACATTGCAGGTTCTCATATTCGCTGAGAAGAAGGCCGATGTGGATGCCATCCACGAGTACCTCTTGCTCAAGGGTGTGGAAGCAGTGGCTATCCATGGAGGAAAAGGTAGATTTTAGCCTTGGCTACTGCTAGGATCTGACTGCAGTAGATCAGTATATCAGTTTGCACAGTGACTTCTCTTAAAGCAAGGAAAAGGTGGCATTGGTGGGGTTTCATGATGTTTTTCATGATGATTTAAACCTGTTCCAGTCTTGTTTCAAGGAGGTGCCAGCTGAGCCACCCTGTTAATTACTGGATCTATTCCCTCGCCTTCATTTGCGGTCTATGAGCTGTTTTTGGTACTGGTCACTGATGATGTGGAAAAGGCCTTCTGATCAGACAACTTGGTGTTATTTCTTGTTCAATGAATAGCACCCAGTTTTCTCCACAGTAGCATATTTTTGTTAAAGGCCTTCATGTGAAGAATTTGTCCGGAGGCTAGCCTCAAACACTATGCTCGGAGATTAAGAGAGTATGCAGATCATATAAGTATTAAAGATTTAAATGTTATGTTACACACTCCAATATACTTTACAAGTAACAATTCACTGTCTTGTATTGCTCTTGTGCAGTATACTTGAATTCTGACCTCTAGTGGAATTAATGAATGTTGCATTATTTGTTTTCTCAGTGCAAAGCTGTTTCAAAGACTAATTTCACTGTTCATAGTTGTGCAAGGATTTTCCTTTTTTATGTCTGGAGGACCTCTTTTCAAGAATTACTCTAAATAGGCTCCTCTAATTTAAATGGAAAATCAAATTGTTAAATTTTCTTAGAAGTAGACTGCTGTGTGTTACTAGTAAGCTCTTATCCGTGGTAATACGGGGCAGAGCATGAGTAAAACCGAAACATGGACTATGACAAATTGGTAAATCTGTAAATATTTAGGTTATTGTGTAAATTGTTTTGTAGTGACTTGCATATTTAACCTCTTAAATCCTGGTCTAGAAACTTTAGTAATGTAGAAGATAGTGAAGATTCTGAAACGCCTGAAAAGTTCATAAATCACTTGATTAACGGGTCATTTTCAGTGTTCCAAACTACTAAATGGCTCAGATGCTACTACAAAACATCTAGACATTGCTCAATTGAAATACACTAGTGACATTAGGCTAAATAAACACTTTTTGTTTTGCTTTAGAGTTTTTACATGGTCCACTACTCTCGGTTTAGTGGAGCAAAAGCAATGCAAAAAAAATGCATCTTTTTTTCTCCGTCTCAAAAAACTCCAGCAGCTCCAAAGACAAGGAAAACGTATTAAATGTCTGCTGCATGACAAAATTTTTAAAAATAAATGTCCCATTGTTTAATTTTTTAATCAGTCCTGTCTTTCGTGTTTCAGTATTTTTCATGCTTTCCTGAGGGTATAATTTTGCTATTCAGCAGTGTTGTTTTTGTCCCCCAGTGAGTTGAGCTTTTTTCGTGTAGGTAAATTGCAATCTACCAGAATCGCCTTCGTTTAACCTGTGGTAAACATGGTTAACCCAGTACAGAATGATGATGAATTCACTGTAAAAAAAGTAAAATACTAAAAGCAGAACTGCAGGTCAGCAGCCACACTCTTAAAACTGTCAGAGCAGACCCACTAGCATGACTTATACCTCTTTTTAAGGGGGGAACCCAAGAATAGTCTCTTATACTTCTGGTTGAGGACACCTGCTTTAGTGCATGTTGCTTATGCTTGTCAGAGACTGTTATTGCTTAAAATTTGAGCTCTTCCTGTGCGCAGGTTTGGTACAATTAAAGGTATGTAAAATACTGCATAAAATGTGGTACAGGCTTGTTTGCCATATAGGCTAGCACTTGACAGACCAGCGGTAGAAATTAAATAAGTTGCTTTGTAAGGCTTTTCTAAGCACAGATGGTTCTGTGAGGATGAAGTGATATCTGCAGTGACCCTCGAAACCATGAGCACAAAGTAAAGGGCAGGAAGGCAGTGATGCCGTCTGTCATAGTATGTTTTATTTTGAGGTTAAAGAGCAAGAGGAAGGTGATCACCCTTTTATTGCATTAAAAGTGGAGGCTATGTGCTTATCAAACTAAAACCTCACTTGGCATAGAAGCTGAGAGCGCTGCAAATTGAATTTCAGAAGAGGTATGTCAACAAGGATGTTTGTGCTCTCAGACCAGGAAGAAAGGACCAAGGCGATTGAAGCCTTCAAGGAGGGGAAGAAGGATGTGCTGGTGGCCACTGATGTTGCTTCCAAGGGTCTGGATTTCCCAGCCATCCAACACGTGGTGAATTATGACATGCCTGAGGAGATTGAGAATTACGGTGAGACCCCGGTAGCAGACAGCGCTGCGTGAACTTGTCTCGGAGGATTAACGGATGGTGATCTAGAATGCTTGAACCATTCTCTAAACCACTGGAGAATTTCCTATGAAGTACATTATTTTGAAGGTTGCAGAACTGTAGCTGAGATCTTAAGGCTAAAGCGTGTCATTTGTTTGTCTTTCTGCGGTTGTCCAGTGCACAGAATAGGTCGTACAGGCCGATCTGGGAAGACTGGAATTGCTACCACTTTCATCAACAAATCCTGTGGTAAGATGACATTGATGATGATGTCGCTTTTTCCTCCATCTGGTGCTCTAGTAAAAGCTTTTGTACTTTGACAGACTTGACAGTCTTTTCTTAAAATATAACTTTCTCCAATGTCACGAAGGCAACAGAACACATACATGACACCGTGATCAACACAGTAACATAATTTCCACTGCATTTACAACATGTACATTTTTAACATTAAAACATGTATACAGACCACTCAACCCTCCAGCTTCCAGTACCCACATGACAGAGCAAAAACAGCTGGGAGGGTTTGTTTGTCAGCCTCTGCATTGTTATTGTTATCTCTGAGTGTTTAAATATGGCCACCCCGTGGCAGATCAGTGTTTTTGTTTTTAGCCACCCCGTGAGAGGACCTTGTCAAAGTGATCGTATTTGTTTTTCTGACTATATATGCGATCTAGAGGTAATCAAAACTCCTGTGCTCTTTGTGTATCTCCTTGTAGAGCTGAAAAACAATGCCCTTCCCTTTACTTGTCTCCTTTCCTTAGATGAGTCGGTGCTAATGGACCTGAAGGCCCTGCTGATCGAGGCGAAGCAGAAGGTTCCACCTGTGTTACAGGTGCTGCAGACGGGAGACGAGACCATGCTGGATATCGGAGGTGAGACACGTGTTACTGGTCATAGGATCCAGTTCTCTGAGTCTTGTATGTGCTTTAATACAAACACAATCCATTGATCTTGGTGTAATTGACAACTTGTTATAAACATAAAAATGTAAGATATTTTTAATTGTAAGATATGAGTGGAGCCTGTTTGGGGCAGTATGGTTCATTGGGCACTGGGTTCTATTCCTGTGGAGCTAACTGCATAGAGTTTGCATGTTCTTGTGGGTTACCTCCGGGTGTTGCTGTTATTTCCTGAAGTCCAAAGACATGCTGGCAGGTTAATTTGCTTCTGGGAGAATTGGACCTGGTGTGTGTGGTTGTGGGTGCCCTGCATTAGACTGGCGTCCTAGCCATTAAAAATCTATATTAAACTTGATCTGTCTGGTGTTTGCCCAGTCTTGAATTTTATCTAAACCTCTTTAGAATTTTATTAAATGCCTCTGCTGTGTTTTCTGATCCTCCTAATTTAGCATCATCATAACAGGCCCCCTAACTATACCAGAATCTAGATCATTGATGTAAATTAGGGAGAGCACTGGTCTCTGGTACTTAGTGTAGAACCCTGTGGTGCTCCACTAACTAGATCATCACAGTTTAACTAGTCATTAGTTTGCAATCCAAACACTAGTGTTTCCCTGAATGCTTACCTCTTGCAATTGGAAAATTCCTCTTACATTATTAACTTTATCATGTAGCAGAAGTCAGACTTGTTGGCCTATAGTTATGTGATTCATTTTTCTAACCCTTTTTATGAATGGTCACAACATCTCTTGAATGTTTATAATTCTTCAGTCCCAGGGTATTACCCCTTTGTTAAGGAACTATTGGAAGAGGTGAGTCTATAGCTTCTGAATAACGTCTCTCATTTCCTTGAGTGCGATTGGTAACATACCACAAGGCCCGGGGATTTTATTAATTTGAGTGCTTCTAGTACCCAAAGTATTTTGCCTCTCCTATGCTACTACAATTAAATATCCTAATGTATAATACAGAACTTAATACTTCCACTGGCTGTGGTATATTGTGGAATTATTTTGTTTAGTACATGGGCCATTTCCCTTTCATTGTCTAGTAGTTTCCCATTTTTATCCCCAATTTAAAATAATCAAAATGATTATATTAAAAAAACAATCTACAACAATTTACCTAGATTGAAATATGATATTTAAGTTAATTTACTTTTATTTCGGCTTTTGCCAAAACAATGATTTGACACTCTAATGTACTACATATTATAAAGACTGTCATAGAAAATGAATAGCAGGAGCTAATAGACTTTCAGAGGACTGGTTAGGTTGATGTTGAAGTCCCCCTTAAAATGTTCTCAATTTGTTATTGACTGTCTGTGACTTCACGCTACTGGGTGTAATGGAAAGACTGTCCTTTTGCAGACAGAAATGAGGTTATAAGATTTCTTTTTTTAGAATTGTGGCAAACTAGCTCAATCACAAATTGAAACCACCTTAATGTCTACACTTCCTCTAACTGTCCATGTGCTAAGGGTAAAAAGGAGATGTATGAAACTGCACTTAAATTGAAAGATGTTAATTTGTAAGTTCAGTATTATTTTTTGATTCAAATTAGTGATAATGCTTGTACTCATTAAGTGAGTAACAATTGATGAACTGTTCACTGTTGATGCCATAAATTAGACTGTAAATAAGTAAACTGATCAAGTGAATGTTCAAGTATTATAAGAAAACATTATTTTTTCAACTTTTTTATAATAAACCACTTTCTGTGAATGTTTGTGGTCAATTAGTGATTATAAAAGCCTGTAACCTACAACATAAAACAATAAGGCTGTTTGAGTAAAAACAATTTCCAAAGAAAGATTTAAGAATGTCAGTTTGGTTTGTCAATATTTTGTGTGCCTTCTTAAAGGAATGATAGAGCTCCACAGAAACAGAAGTAATATTTGCTTAGCAGATTTCTGATTGAATGAGAACTTGCAGTTTGAAGTTTATCTAGCACTGAATTGGAATGTTATTATTTTGAGTCTCTCTGGCAGTTTTCTTATCAGTTGTGTTTTTGTCTTCTTCAGGGGAGAGAGGCTGTACCTTCTGCGGTGGTTTGGGTCATCGCATCACTGATTGTCCCAAACTGGAGGCCATGCAGACCAAACAAGTCACTAACATTGGCCGTAAAGATTACCTGGCGCACAGCTCAATGGACTTTTAAATGACCCTGCCGAAATGCGGAGGAGAGTTTTTTGGCTGTTTTATTTGAAAAATATAATGTGCAGTGAATTATCAATTCACAATAAATTTGGACTTTTAATTCATACCTGAATTGAGAAATGAAAATTGATATTGACGGTATGTTCTTATACTAAACAGATCTATAGTCCCTGGTTTTTGTCTCAGTATTTTGTATATTTATAACATGGGTGTAAAGGTGTCCTTGGTTTTTTACCACATAAATACACTTTTTCTTCTAAGATGTGTTTTACACATCTGTAGTTCTGGTTATTGGTAAGATGCATATAAATTAATACTTGTAATCGTGTGCAAGTTTCATTTTACATTCAAATGAAACAGTTTGCACTTTCCAACAGAAGGAAATATGCATACTCATCAACACATTTTTGTATGTAAGGTGTGAAAATTATTTTGGTTTATTTCAGGCGGTTGTCACCTTTATGCGTGTAAAATATGTGTGATTTGTGCCGCTGTGTAACGTTAAACTTAAGGTTAAGCTGTAAATTTAAGCTGCTACATTGGAATAATGTAAATAAAAGAACAGTAAACCTGATTCCCTGATTCTTTTCTTTCTGAGTGATAGTCATAGTTTAATAATGAAAAAGCACATACAGTATGTATGGTAGTTTGTCAAGAAAGCATGCGAGTGTCTTTTGCATGTTTTAGGTGTCACAACGCCTGTTTTCACATGTGAATGAGTGGCACGTGATAACCCAATAGGTTTGAGTTCCGTCTCTTATGTTGAGCTGCTTAGTCCTTGAGGAGTTTGATGGTTCTGGTATTGATTTTGATGTGATTGAGATTGCAGCGGCAGCTTGATACTGGTCTTATCTCAGCTTTTGAGAGCAAAATCGTCCGCTTTGTAGAACTTTGCATGTGCCTTGTAGCTCCCCGATCAAGGCCTACTCTTTACACCAGGGGTCTCTAACTCCTCCAACTCCCAGACCAGCAGTTTTATTAGTAACTTGTTTATATGTAGCAATTTGCCTGTGATAAATGAAATGGATGATCTGGTATAGTAGAATTCATTAAGACCAAAAACCAGAACACTCTTCAATTGAAGTGTTTTTTATCTTTAAAAAATGTGAGTTTGGGGTGACCTCTTTAACTAACTGGAGTGGGGATCTGCAGAACCAGATTTAGAGACCCCTGCTTTAAGCCATACAGTGTTATCCAGACAATGTACTATGTCCATTTCGGAGACTATTAAAAATAAAAAAAGTTTTCCTACTTTGCATTTTCTGAATTAAAACAAGCTTGTTCTTGTTTTAAACCCCAGTAGTGCAAATCGTTGAGAACTGATTTACATTTCTGAGTTGGCCGGTTTTATTTTTAAAAAAGCTGATTTTATTTTTTTACTTCAGAGGGCACGTGAAATGTTTGATGTAGATGGAGTTAACTGGGGGCAGGGCGCATGCAGTGCATAGTTCAGACAGGACCCACAGCTACATTTCAGTTGTAAAACCAAGCGGTGTTCACTGAAAGAGTGATCATTTTCTAGTGGTGGAAAGGAAGCTGCAACCTTTTGTCCTCTTCTCCAACCATTGAAGGGCCCCGCAAGCACGTGACTCCTGCTCGGGGCTATGAAATCAGACCACTGTGTGCTGAAATGCCGTCCTGTCACTGGGAAGTCGCTGCTCGCCCACAGAGGAAGCTGTGCCCTGGACTGTGAGCTCAGGCTGTCAGCCTCGGCGCCCAGCTTGCCTGTGCTTCTGCAGCGCCATGGAACAGCCTGCCAGGGAGGGAATGTTATACATGCAAGGTGCCAAGTTTGGGATGGTGAGTTTGCGCCTCTCACTTGCTTGTTCTGTAGGTATCGGCCCCAAAGTGCAGCTGTAGTTAATGCCTTTGACATGCTACAGTATTTGTCATTTGACTTTAGCATATCAGACATGATTTGGAGTCGTCAGGCTGCTAACTCTTAGGATACCAGTGGATGTAGCTTAAATGAATATTATCCTCCACACTCTGAAGTATCCATTTCTGAGCTTTCATTCACGCAAGGAGCAATACTCATGTTTAATGTTCACGATATGTGCTCTGAGACTGAGAATACAGAGTGAGCATCCTTAGAAAATCTGAGATAAATTTTGCTTCGTTTCTGGCAATTCAGTAAAGAAATGTAAAGGCATTTCTGTTCTGCATCCTATGTTTATTGATAATAAATCCGTACAGTGGGCAAACATAATATAAGGCGTTTGGTTATTCATCAAGTTTTTGTTCACAAATATTTATTATTTCCCTTTTTTATCTGAATTATATTTGTTTTAACTCACATTATGTGAAATGAAATCAAAAACTACCAATCAAAATTCAATCAATAGAGGATCGTAAAACCATGAAGAACAACCCTTATGCGACTTAATGCTTCCATTGCTTTTTTTTTTCATATGGCCAACAGCAATCGTATTAAACATAAAAAATCATGGGCATGATCATGGAATTTGTGTTCTTTACTCTTACTGGGCCAGATCTAAAGTGAGTGTGTGGAGTTTTTGTTTCTGTTTGGTGGTTTAGGGGAATTAAGTTTTTGTTTGAATTTCATAAATGAAACAATGGAGTATTCTTCACATTTCTTATATGCTGCCTTGAGTTCAATTAAAAGAATCCCTAAAAACTCCTGACTTAATATGATGGCCAGTTTTTGGCATTACTTGATGCGTACTCAAGCATAATAACTAATCAGGGCTTTCTTGCCTTTAATATATACAGTTCTTGCTAGTTATCCATTGGAACCATCTGGCCTCATCTAGAATGTGCTGTTGTTTTAAAAAAATCTATGATTTTATATACAATTATGCTGCATCACATTGTCCTTTTGAGATGGTTTATAATCTGGGTTGAGTATCTAATTTTTGTAAACACTTCTCTAACTCACAGGAAACGGCCTGGCTATGAAGAAACATGTCTATTTTCCTGTTTGCTGTCATTAATATGTTCCCTACATCTGTGTTTCTAAGAAGCAGAATTCTGCCTACATTTTGTTGTGAAATAAAATGGACTACTTGTAGATTTTTCTGTTCCAGTTTATTTACTTTGCATAGATCTTTTTTCCACATCTGGTTTTTTAATCAATTAGTTTTTTATAAGTTCCCTTTTTCTGTTATGCTTTCTGATGTTTACAGAAGTTGCTGTTCCTTTCTCGCTGCAGGGTGGAAAATGTGGTCCAATTTGTAGTATTTTTTTTTCTTTCGTGCTGTATGTGTGCAGCTCGTACTGGTTGCCAAGTCTTTGTCTGTTGCAGAATCACCAGTGTGTGCTACAAGAGAGGAATTGAACAAGGGTTAGGTGTAGGCTAGCAAAACAAAGACAGATGTCTGGCACGATAGAAAATGGGGAAACTCCACGGAAGGCACTCTGTGTTTCTCTGTGAAACAAGGCAGTGTCTTTGTCTTTCTCTAAGAGTGCTCTGCTTTATCTGTGCAGAAGAGCTGGAAGAGAACTTGGGTGATGCTCTTCCAGGCCAGCCCCTATGGGATCGGCCGTGTGGAGCTGTGTGACATCAGAGACGGGGGGAGTGGGGGTGTCGCTGCAACAGGGAAGCAGGGCCTGAAGAAGACCGACAAAAAGGTGATTCGCCTGGACGACTGCGTCAGCATCACCTCGGCCCCCCATGAGAGCTGCCCCAAGGACAGCATCGCCTTCTACCTCAACACCACCCAGCGCACGTACACTCTGGCGTCAGAGCAAGCCCAAGAGTGGATCACCAAGCTCTGCCAGCTGGCGTTTCAGGTATGACCCAGCAGAGTGCAACTGGTCTGAGGAAGGGGGCTGCAGTGCAGACTAAAAGTCATGCTTACACAGACTATTCTACCAAGGGTGAAGAAGACTTCTATATAGCCTGGCAATATTAAGGGGTGCTTTATATGTATTGAGAAGCCTACTGTGATAGAATCTATGGACAGTCTCATGTTATATAATAGTAAGGTGCAGAGGCCTTAAACCTATTTTGGTTTATCACATAGCAACGTAAAAGGTCTCTCAACATTTCCTCATCTTCCAGCTGGCATTATTCCGGATAATCATTACAATGTAGAATTGCCAGTACTGTTCTATTTCATTCTAACAACAAAGAAAGTATTTCATAGACTGGAATGTCAAGCAGAACAGAGCCTGGCAGCAAGTTACAGAATGTCTCATGTATAGATGAGACCAGTTATACACCATGGTTGTCTGAATGATCAGTGTTTAACCACAATCTGTTGCTTGATTAAAGCCCACGTTAGTGGTCAAATATGCTGAACTGCAGGGACGTAACTCGCAATATAAGTTATATTTTTCAGATGTGGATTAATTTGTGATTCTTTTTTTGGACTTCATAAGACAGTAAAGGGTAGCTTGTATCAGATGCATTCCTCCTGACAGATGTAGCCCCAACCATGTATAGACTTTATTGCTCTATGTGTGCGCACAGAACAGACACTATAGTGAGAGTGCTGGCAGTTCATATGGGGTTGTTTCCTTATTTATAATGCATGTTTTGCAGAAGAGAGATGGAGACACAAACACCGTGGCCAGACAGGAGAGCTCTGAGATACCGATGGAGGAGAATGAGCTGTATTCAGCATGGAAGAAGGGTATGTGTAAAAAATATTTTGCTCTTACAAAAACACATCTCTCTGGTGCCCACAGTCTATCATTGTTTCACCCAGGGGTGGGCAATCCTGGTGCTATAAGGAAGGCTGGTTTGGTTTTTGGTTTTCATTCCTTCTCTGACCTTCATTATGACTTAATGATCACCAATTAAGTGGATCTTAGGTCAAATCAGCTCTGTTTTCCAGGGAAAGGACAGGTGTTGTTTGAAGGGCACCTCTAAAGCAAGGATCCCCAATCCTGGTCCTTGGGGGCCAAGGTGTCTGTAGGTTTTTTAGGTCTCTTTAAAGCACCGGCAACTTCTCCCTGAGTTAATTTGACCCAATTAAGGCAATAACGAGGCTGTTAGGATTCCGGGTGGACTGAAATCCTGTAGACTGTCATGCCCTCCAGGAAGAGGATTGGGGTTAATAGGTCAAGGATCAAACTTGCCTAACCCTAGTTGTAGGATCCCTCATATCTGTGATAGCTGGAGGACAAGCTTATCAGGCAATGTTGTGCAATAGGATGTGTACCAACAGCAGTGAAAAATTATTTGGAGGTTTTTAAAATTATGTTCACATTCGTTGGTCATTTCTGCTCAATTCATATCTGAAAAGTAAAAAGAAAACTTTTCTTCATGTAGCAGATGTGAATATTTTTGGTTTTAGTTCTGAAACTTAAACATGAATAAGGCTAACTGGGTGTGTGTTCAGACGTATGTGTGATTCAAAGTGAAAAACAAACATGAATTCTGTTTTTTACTACCTGTAGAGAGAAACAGGTTAGAAATACTCATCCGGATTCAGTGAAAATTGCCAAGAAACAATTGGATAAAAAGTGAGCTCTAACTTTACTACAGGCAGTTTACCAGTTTACTACAAGTTTACCAGTTAACATTAGATAATTCATTATTAGGGGTGAAAATAGTTGTATTTCTGAAAGTGTCTCTGTGCAGTTAAACATTTCAACAGTTACAATACAGACTTTGAAAACAACAAATGTTTCCTTTTTAAATTGATTTTATATACCAATTTTTTATGGACCAAATTACTGGTGAGGGACAGAAATGCAACATCAAGGTTTGAGTTCTAAGGTTCTTGTGACTAATACTAGAAGAAACAGCACTAGTAAATATGCACAACAATTATGAATCTAAAAATACCTGAAAGAGATCTCTCTGAATAAAGCCACCACTTCAAAGTACCCAACTTCTTGAAATTAATTCTAAGTTTATCTTGGTCTTACATGTAGTTTCTAACGGTAAAACACTTTTGAGAAAAAAAAATATACGCAGTGTAAAAACATACAACATTGAGCTACACAATTATTTTCCATGACGAAAGATCATCATACTTAAATCTTACGCATTCCACACTTGTATGCAAATTGTAGTTTGAACATTTATTTATATGCACACACTCTTATCTGACAGCCTAAATTTTTTTTAGATTCTTTTTTTTTTGTAGTAAAGCTACTGTACAGAAGCATATGTAAACAAAACTCTACAGTAATCAAAAGTGTTAACAGAATTTCAACTAATATCTGTCTGCCGGCTTGCAAATTTAAAGGCTTGCTTTAAAGAGATTATATACCAGACTTCCATTTATATTCAGTGTTTTATGCTGTAACATCAAATCTAGTGCAGCCAACATGCTGTTCAGCAAGCATGCAGAAATTATTTTTGAACACAGGTTTCAGAACTGAGCATGTGATTGATTTCTTGTCTTGTAAACCTTTGTCTAAGCACTCTGACGTGCAGAGGCAGAATGATGGAAAGAAAAGTCTGAGAGTTGCTTTTTCTGTGAGCCTTCCAGTTCACTTATATTTATTGTTTTTCAAAACCAACAAAAATGTGTGATGCATAATTTCTATATTGAAGCAATATTAAAGAACATGTACATTGTTAGTGCAGTGTTTTATCTGAGAATATCTGAGATTCCTAGTGCCCTTCCCACATCCCTCCCAAACCTTCCCTCACAATTAAAGGAGAAAGAGACGGAAGACCCAAAATAGAGCATAGCTAAATGCTAATCATGCTAATAGTATATAGGAAACAAAAAAATGGAAGGCCAGTCCTGTCAGGTATCATCTGAGTCGCTGGTTAGCGACCTGCTCTTCATTTCTTTCATTGACAATCATTGCACTGGATTAGCAGTGATGCTGGATCCAGTGACCCACGTCAATGAATTGGCTTGGAAGTGCTGCATGATGGGTAATTCCTTCTGTTTAAGCACTCATTTTTATTTATATTGATTTTTTTCTGTCGTTTGGTTTTACGTTTGGCCTCTTTGATGCACTAACCCAGTCCTGCTTTTCACACAGATCAGGAGTATGAAGTAACTGTTCAGAAGACTGAGGCATCGGCGAGGTGTTGTCTCACAGGGACTTATCTTCTGGCTCTTGATGGAGAAGCTATCACCCTGCTTGATCCTCAGACAAAAGAAGTAGTGTACTACTGGCCTTACCAGCTGCTGAGACGCTTTGGCCAGGATAAGGTAGCCTTTCAACTTTTTCTATTTGGCTTGTTTAATCAAATTGCATGGGAATCCAGTTCTATAAAGACTAAAAACATGTTCTCAGGTTAACTTCATTTTTAAGCCCTGAATGTAGCATGATCATGTTGTTCTCAATATTCATGATCATACTCTTTATTCCATCCATCCGTTTTCTGACCACTTCTTCCAATTCAGGGTCACTGGGGAGCTGGAGTCTGTCCCAGCAAGCAACGGGTGCAAGGCAGGGTACGCAGTAGACAGGACATGAGTCCATCGCAGAGCACACACAGGCAAAGACCCAAACACACACACTCACACCATGGTCAGCCTTTTCAGAAGCTAATTAACCTATCAGTATGTCTTTGGACAGTGAGAGAAAACTGCAGCACCTGGAGTAAGCCCACATGAACACAGGGAGAAACAAGCTCCACACAGGTAGCACCCCAAGAATCAGGCCCAGGGCCCCAGCACTACTCTAAGACAGCAGTGCTGAACACTGCATCACTGTGCCATTCATGCTTATTTTTCCTTTGAGTTAAAACAAGAGCAACAATTCACTCATATAAAACTCTTTTTATCACACACTAGGAACTCAGACCAGTCAATGAATAATTTGGATGTTTTTACTCATCCACCACCATTGTACCATTTGCACAGTGTGCTGGTTTAGAGGATTTTTACTCCCTAACCTCACATAAAGCTAATGTTCCAATTGATGCAGCACAATTTGACTCTCCAGTTCTTCATTGGTTTAGTCACACTTCACATCACGCTAAATGGCATTTTAATGACACTGGTGAGTGAGGATCCCAGCTGTTTTTTTTAATTATAGAAAACCCCAATTATTAATGGGATATCACTTAAAAGAAGATGATGAGCTTTCCTTGTTTATTCTTTCTAATGCTGATTTTTCTTTTTTCAGTGCTAAATTAATTAAGCTTGTGTTATGATGCACAATAAAAATACAAAAGTCTAGGTTCACGTCAGTAGGTCATTGTCTACATATATAATATTATTTACACTTTAAACGCTGAGAAGATGTGTTTCCTATGTTTTTGACTTGTGCTGTTCATTTGGATGACAAAACAAAGATGCAGCCCTGTGATTTCATAAAATCACTGCTAAAGTTGCTACAACAATAACTTCATTTTTATGGCGTATTTAAAAGTAGTTCAAGTAGGTAGCTGCATCAGCATGTGCAGGCTGCAAAGTAACAAGTAAAGGTTTATTCTGTGCTGAAAAGAGAAGAAAAAAAACACAACATTTAGGCTGTGGAGCCTTCATCAGGTGTGACACCCGAAGAAGGCTCCACAGTCAAAACGTTGTGTTTCTTTTCTTCTCTTTTCAGCATGGAATACGTCTTTAAAAGTAGCATTTAAAAGCTCTTGACAGTAGGTGTGCTGTAACGTATAAATTTACACTGAATAGTGAATTACAAAGTAAGTACATATAAGAAAGACAATTGATTAGAGGTGCAGTACTAGTTAGAGAATGGAGCATGCACAGACATTAATTAAGTAAAAGGCTTTCAGAAGAGAAAGGTTTTAAGTCTCGAAATGCAATCAGGGTAGGTGACTGTCTGATATCTTTGGGTATAGAATTCCAGAGCTCTGGGGTGTAGCGAGAGAAGGTTCTGTCTGTCATCCGTAGAATGTAAACGATCTTGAGGGACACCTAGACCAGAGTCAGATGATTGAAGGCTGCGAGGTGGGAAGAAGACAGATAATAAGTCAGACAGTGCTGAGGTGCCAAGTCAGGTAAAGCCAGGTGAGCATGAGGATTGTTAGGAACCGGTTAGGAAGTTTCAGAAGTTTATGAAGTGCAAGGACTCGGGAACAGGAATAATGTGATTGCTTGCACACGGCCTAGTCTAGATTCTCTCTGCTCAATTCTGAATATAGTGGTGTTTGTTCAGTGTGGATTTAGTTACTCGAGTGAGCAGGGTGTGGCAGAAATCATTTCTATAAAAAACAAATGTGTTGACCAGCCCTTCTGCAACTGTCAAAGACAACAGAGGTTGCAGTCTCGAGATGTTTCTGAGATGGAAGAATAATGTTTTTACAATATTCTGCACATGAGCATTAAACATCAAGCCAGACTTAAGTTAAAGAATGACAGAGGTTCACCTGCATGCTCGGACATGGATAATATATATTGACACTTAATCGAAACAAACACCTTCTTCCGTGGACCAGAGAACATCTGATGTGACAGCAGAGAAACTGGTGGAGGGTTTTGTCTTGCCCTCGACAGACCTGATGAAAGACAAGGGTGGAAACATCACGTTGAGAGTTATGCTGATTATGGCATTGCTTAAACCAACAGGTGGAAGTGTGGTGGTGAACTGAGGAATCTCCTTTAAGAAAGGAACAATGTTATTTTCCAACAGGACCAAGCACTGATAACAGTGGCGAGACGTCAGGAAATCTGTGGGAATAACTCAGCAATGCAGACTGCTGAGTTGTTCTGTGACTGGCCAGACTTTGCTGTTGCTCTAGTCAGACCACTTTATTGGCTGATCACATCTACTGTAAGTGTCAGTGCTGTCAGAATCGTATTGGTACTCTGGGAGGTCATAGCCGGCAATAACTTTGTGATGTTTTCATTTTGACACGGTCATGGATTGTCCTAAGAGTTGATTCTTAAATCTTTAGTTTTGCTTTCTTTTCTATGACATTGTTAGATGCCTACTGTATGTGCAGTGGGACTGCTGGCATTTTAATGCCGCGCAGGAAGGTGCTGAATTTCAGTGGTGGCTAAAATTCCTTCCTACTATATGTGCAAAGCACTTGGGAATCCTTTGGGATTAGAAATCCTTGCAAATGCAAGGATTTGTTATTATTAAATTGATTAAATGCATTAGTGCAGAGTATTACATTGGGTTTTTGCATCCTCATATTTGCAAAGATTTACTTTTTTGAATTAGGGAGCTATTTGACATTTTATGTTTATTAGAGGGTTGTTGTGGCTGGAAGTTTATTTCATATGTCAAAGAACTGAAATTTTCAAAGATAAGACATCTCCAAACAGATCTGCCTGATAGTTTGAAAGATACATAATGGGGAAAAAAGCAAAACAAGAGTCTAAAGTAAAGTAACTTAAAAAACGTACATGATTCTTGCTGGCCTCTCCTCTTCTTGTTCCTGACCCTCCAGTGTGTGGTGGTGTTGCCCCTGACCTTTTGATGAACGAATGGCTCAGAGGTGGGCAGCATGGAGGACGCCAGACTCCTGGAACTAAGGCTTAGCTGCCTCTAGCACTTTGCCATTGGTTGAAAACTGCTTGCTGGACAGGTTCTTCACTAGTGTATTAAGGAGATGGGAATCACAGGAGGACCAAGGCTGGAGCACAGTGGTAGACCTCCCATCTGTAACGTCATAAACATTCAGGGATACAGTTGGCAGTCTGTGGCATTTTGGATCGTATCATGTCAACATGTCAATATGTCAGTTTCAGCAGCAGAGAACAGCTGATCTGGGAGGATTTGTGAACAGCTGAGCGTTTCTTCAGTATTCACCGGGCTCACACTTTTCATCCCTCCAGCTCATTAATGAAATTGTGTACAGAAACCAAACAGATGCGGAAGCTCTTGCTGGTGGCAGCACGACTCATGCTTGTGTCTTCTCTAATCACGCTTTGCATGTAGAAAACATTGACAGGTGAATTGGAAGATATCTGGATGCTCAGGTCCCTGCTCATCTTGAACATCCTAGCATTACTGGAGGGACTGCACCACAGACAAACACATCTTATTCCATGACTTGACATGGAGGACATATATCTCTATGGGTTTATAATAAATTTTAATTGGTGCCATGACGCCTACATACACTAAATTGAATCACACCAAGAACCTCAGTCCTTGATCAGGTTTTGCTAGAGGCTCTTTTTTTTAATTGATGTTTAGTGTTAGCACAAGCAAATGCACACCCACCTGGGCTCATGACACAGAACCTGTAAGAACCTTAACCTAGTCATGCTCACCAGGGTAACTTGTCTGTGGCCACAAGAGGCCTTGTTACCTCACTTATTGAAATGCTTTTGTTTTTATGTGACCTTGTGTGACAATTTATGCATGTAAACTTGTGTAATTTACTGTATGTGTGGACACCACATACATTCTCTCCACAGCAAACTAAGAGAGGGTTGTAGAAAAAAACTTAATTTCATTCTTATAAACTACAAAAGTAATTCACAGAATGGCATATGGAATCTGAAAACTGATCTGTTAGGACCAATTACATGTATGTGCAGGGGGCTTTACCTGTAAGTAAAGTTTTATTGCTGTTATTATCCTAGGATGCGGTGACCTTTGAGGCTGGCAGGCGGTGTGAATCTGGGGAAGGCCACTTCACATTCCTGTCCAAAGATGTAACAAAGATCTACAGGACCATTGAAGATGCCATTGGACATCAGAAAAAGCAAATATGCATGATGAACCCAGAAATGGATGCGGTGCCCTCTCAGTCTTTCTCTCATTCCTCCACGCAGGAACACTGCCAGGTCATGTCAGCTTTCCACAACAGGGGAAGCAAAACAAGACAAGACCAGGAACTGCCACCTGAAGGCCTTGAGAAGACACGAACCCCCGCTCCAAAGCCACCCAGGAACCTTTTAGCACAAAAGAGAACGCCCAAATCCAGCCAGCAGCATGAGGATAGTTTTGAAAATGACCCTCAGAAAGCTGTTTATGCCACTGTGCAGGAACGTTCTGGTCAAGGAGCACTCCGAAGCGTTTTGAGCAGACAGCATACCATCGAGAAGGAGGAGGAGGAAGATGAGGAAAACATTGAGGAGCAAGCGGCAGAGGAGGAGGAAGAGAAGGAGGAGGACTACTGGCAGAGGCAGGAAAAGGAAACGAAGCTTCCTTCAAAGCTGAAGAGCGTTCCCTCTTCTCCTGAAAACATCTCCCAGGATTACTGGGGAGCATACGCAAAGAAACCTACTCTTTATGACAACATGAAGAGCTGGGAACAGAACGAATCTGAAGACCAGGAACATTCTCCCAGTTCTGAGTGCCTCTATGCTCTGGCCTCTTTTCACAAGCAGTCAAACAAAGAGAAATGCTATGAGGAGGAAAGCGAAGTCTTAAGCCCCAGGTCTACAATTGTTACCAACACTGAAATCCCTGTAGACTTCAAGCAGAAGCTTTCTGATATCTTTGCAAAGGACAGAGTCAAAGTCTTACCAGCTCTTCCAGCCCGAAATATGGGGATCACGGACAGAACATATGATAACTAGCAGCTGTGACTGCAGTGGATATACAGTATATGCCAGCTCTGCATTGCTTTATTGTGGTATGTGAGGACATGAGACATGCAATACAAAAATCCTTTTCAAACAGCAGTTCAAAATGCACTTGGCCTGGTTCATATTCTCTATGTTTCATTCTTTCCAACAAATCTAATTAAACAGCAACAAGTATAAATGCTCAGAACACAGGAGGTTATAATTCAACTGAAGCTATTCAACCCATCTTTCCTCTTTGGTTGCTAGTAGCTAATTAAACTCAGAATCACAGAACCCAGTTCTGTCTTGAAATATTACAGACTTTTTGCAGATTTGAATACACCTACGTTTGGTTTCCAATCCAGGATTTTAAATGTTATTTTGCCTTGTGGCCACTTCTATGGCTAAATCACCTTTTTATTAAATACTTGGTATTGATTAGTTATGTGATTTAATCAGTCAAGGGTCCATAGAGAACATAAGTGAAGAAAAGAAAGCAGGTATGCTTGTAGAGGATGATGACAGTAACAGGGTAAGAATGAAAAGCAACTTATTTAAACTGTATAATAATACTGCACATGTAACTTCCAGTTCTGTCCCATGGCTCCTAGCACAGCAAGTGCTGTAAACGTCTTATTTCGATCATCCCTTAGACGCAAAAAAAAAAAAAAAAAACAGTGAAAGGTATGAAACTCTAAAATTCAAATCAAAAGCATACAGAAAAGGTAATATTTTTCGGTTATATAGTATAATGAGTTAGAGAGCTTCATACACATTAGACCTATGCTTTCAATCGAAACATTTGTTTTCACAAAGTCCATGTTGAATCAAACTTTGTTGAATAGTAAACATTACAAAATTACAAAACACCCTTTTATATATACACTGTATGCGGATATACACATAGAACCTTGTTTTTCACTTCTTAGTTTTGGTTTTCTCGCGATTTCAAAGATATATAATTCAATTTATTCTGACACGCCAAATGACAACATAGTTTATCCACAATTCTCACGGGAGACTGAAAAAATGCTCCTTTAAAATTTATTTCGTTCCTTTTGTAATCCTCAAATTAATCACCTAGGATAAGATGCTGGATTTAAAACTCGGGACATCACAATTACACTTTAATGTTCTGAGTACATTACTCAGTAGATTAAAAACAGAAATGAAACCTTAGACATCTGATAACGAAGAAACTTTTCTTTTGACCTTTTCAGTTAGTATAACCTGGGCTTTAAATAATACAAATACAGATCCTTCAGAATTAATGAGGACATGAGTCAGAGAAAATGCTTTTCCGTTTACACGCTGGATCTTTTTATATTTTTAATTCCACTTTAACGAACAAAAACGGGAAGAAGAATATTTGAACTTTGTGAAAAATTTATTTAGCATCGTTCGAAAACAAATTAAATAATAACATCGATAAAATAACAAGAATAGTTCACTACTTTTTGGATGGACAGTAAAACATAAATAACAAAATAACATACATTTAAAATGTGTGAAGACAATGCATTACAGAGTTAAAACAGTCTCTACGACCAGTTTCCATCAACTACCCTATCTTTTTTCCATAAAGTGCAACTATAAGCAATCTCACCTGCATTTTTCTATAAGAATATATTAATTACATTAAAAATAAAGTTAGTCATAGATCCTCTGCATATAGTGTTTTATTTGGAACTTGGAGTAGTGAGACAAAGAACATTTTATTTCTTACGGTGATGATGAGAGCGTTTTTAACCTTTATTTAAAAGATTTATAATGTTTTGCCTTAATAAACGGGGTTGGCATTTTTGTGACATTGTCCCCGTTTAAAAACCCTGAGCTTAAGCATTTTGGTTAAAAAGCACATGTTCTTACATAGATTAATTTAGAGTTCTTAACTGTAAGATAGAATCCAAACTTACGAAAAACGACAGTGATGTGCCATTGTGTTTTAACAAGAACAAGACAATACAAGGGCACAACTTCGACGAGACTTTTGCCTTCAAATGTATCCCGGATCCCTTTTGTAGTACACAAAGAAAATACACGTGTGGTAAAGATAGACAAAGTTATATTCTCTCGTACGTAGAAGAGTTTAACGGGCATTTAACGTGTCAAGCCATACGTTTAGACCAGCCAAAATGTATTTCCCTTAGATTCGTCGGACATTTCCTCAGAAAATATATTGAAGATAACATTTAAAGGAGAAAAAAAAAGAAAACTCATTCGGCAGTTTATAGGCAACACACCTTCTGGATTTAGTTTGTTACTCGAGAACAGACTTTTGAAGCAGACAAAAAACGATTTACGAAAAAGAAACATTACTGACAAGCGAGTAAGATAGTTGTGTGCAGGTCTTGCACAAGATGTGTGGGTGTGTCGATTCCACAGCATCTGGGTTACAGTGAATAATCGCGTGTCATTCTACTACAAACTTCTTACTTCCTGTGAAACTTCCTTTTTCCGTCTCCTAAACACAGCAATGAACCCACTATCTAGGTCGAGTGCCCTATAAGTTACTTGCCTGTTTTGTAAAGTGTATATAAAAGCTGTAGTGCGGATGGTACTATCGTTTCTACGCCGGTCACGCACAGTTCTGTCTACTCTAAAGCACTCATTTTCATCCTGGCCTAAGGCAGTCCGGTTAATGTCTTTCCGAGTGTCCGTCCTCGCAGTCACTGCAGTTGGGAGACTCTCCGTCGCTGCCGTTAGAGGACGCCCCCATGCTCTTGCTGTCGCTCCCCAGAGCCGGCTTCGGGTTCGAGAGGATAATCAGGTGCCCGACCGCAGCGGTCACGCCCTGAGACTCGCCGAGCGCGGAGAACCGGGCGGAGGAGGGCGGGCTGTCCAGGGAGTAATTCGCGCTGCTCCCGACCCTCACTTCGGGCAAGCACGTTTGCGGCTGGCTGCTTGTCCTCACCTGGCCCCCCAGGTCTCCGCCGAGACTGTCGCCAGCGCCGCTCCTGCAGTCGGTTTTGCCCACGCCGGCCAGTAGCTCGGAGAGTTCAGTGATGTATATTTGCGCCATCTGCAGAGTGTCATACTTGGACAGCTTCTTTTCGTTTTCCAGGGAGGGAATGACGCTTCTCAGCTTGTCAAACGCCCTGTTGAGCCCGTGCATCCTCCGCCTCTCTCTTGCGTTGGCAGCCACCCGCCTGTGCTTCTGCGGGCCGGGGTAGTGAGAGATGCTCCGCTTATTCGCGTCTCCTCTCAATTTATCAAAGTCCCTCTCGTTCATAACAGCGCTGTTGGATAATGCATTCCTGGATACCATTTTTTGGAGGTCAACTTCTAGTGACCCGTGGTCGTACAGAGCCGGGACCGCTCCTCCCGGGGCCGGGAATGAAACGGGCCCCGGACCCCCAGGCTGGAAAGGGCTCAGCCAGCTCCTCGGGTCGCTGTGCGCCAATCTCGAGATTTCGGAAAACTTGAGTTCCTCACTGTGGCATTCCTGGATGCTCCCATCGGTCCAGCTCAGCAAGGCTAGTTTTGCATTTGTCAGGGTCATCTTCTAATGTCAGATACAACTGAAAACGGAATGTTATTTTAGTTGTACTTATCCGATTCTACAAATCGGACAAACTGATGTAACATAACAATATGCAGGCACGGAAATAAGTCAACTTTCACACAGTTTATGTGCTGCAATTTCCTACTGCTTCTCTTATATGTTTGCGCACTATCCTAATTACCCAATTTTTTATGCCACCTGGTAGCTATGTGTTTGAGAAGGGCTGCAGTGAATGACTCACTTTTATCAGCTGTGCTGCACCCTCTCCACTCTTTAAATTCTGCAACTGCTGCTGTCCCCGCCCTATTCCACTGCGCGTCTGGGTCTTGACTGCCAATCCTAAACTCTGTGCAGCGGACAACCACCGTCAACAACAAAAAAAGTTGTAATAAGATTCAAAACAATTCAAGCGCAATGAATCGCACGAACTCAATGGCTAGCCTATTTTCTACAGAGTTTAACCCATTCTCCACGACTTCTACATCCCAAATAACACGTCTGCATCGAAAATAAATATTTCCGTCCCTGTATATATAAAACTGTCACATGGAAGGATGAATTATCGTTTCATTTATAGGATTGCCAATAAGAACAATCATGGTTAATAAAATGTCTTCGTGTTTATTTAATGAAGAAGTGAGACTTGAAAAATACACTTTCCACACACAGTTTCATATACGGTTCACGAATTATTTTCGCACCCCAGTGCCAAATGCTAACACTTGAAAATGTTATATCCGACGTTGCGACTGAATATTTAAAAAGCTGAAGTCATTACACTATTCCTTGCTCTTGCAAGAGAGGTCACGTTCAGCCCTTCTTACAGATGATCAGTCAATAATATTTTTTGTTTGTTTTTCTTTTTGTTTCTAAAAAGAAAAATGTTTTTGTCACGCTCTTGATGCGCGACACACAACTTGCTAAATACGATTTTACTTTAAAGCTGAATATGATGATACCCCGATAAAGAGCTTCTAAAACCACAGTCTGAAATGAGTTCACTAATTTGTCTTTTATTTTATGCAGTAGGATTGCGCAACATGGTAGGTTTAATTGGGCCACATCCTGAATTAGATTAAATATGATTCAGATTTACCAAAACGTTGGTGTCTTGCGCATAGATTAAGTACCATTGGACGTTACGTTTTGTCACCTTAAACAAATATTTTTCCAAATTCTTCCTGCAAACTAGGTGGCATGTTGTTCAAATTTGCTAAATTAGTATAAAGCATATCAAAATATCAAAAATACGAAAAATAATCATATTAATTATTAATCCAGCTCCCGGATGTGTCCCATTATGGAGGATTACGTTAAATAGCGAGCAGCCCAAATTGCTGCAAACATCCCATATTGACTGAGCCAGATCACCTTATACAAACACTGACATGCACGACGCCGGAGCCCGTCTTAATAACAGTGTATCAGACTATCACATGTTTAAAACTTTATTATCCCGTAGTACATCTATTCCGTACAATATATTGTCGAGATAAGATACCGTTTTAGCCACAAGGCATCCTGAGGTGGATAGTGCCAGTGCGGGGAAGTGACTGTTAACTTGTGGTCGGACAGTTCCCATACAAAGTTGTAAAAACGGATAATCTTGAGTGCGTTATGAGAAACCATAAAACGAACAGGTGAAAAACAAGCCGACGGAGGAGCACCTGTCGCAGGAAAAGACCTGGAGCACTTGAACTGATAAACTCGATACAAGAATACTTTTATTTACCCAGAAAACTGCGCTCACAGTGAAAATGCTTTGGATTTTTATTTTTATTTTTTAAGAATGGGTCCCCCTCTTTGTATTTTACAGTACATGTCCTCCTTTAAGGATATCATCCCGTTTTGCGCTTTATAGTAGCGGGATAAGACTCTACGCATGTCACGTCTCTTACTAGAAATAAGCGGAATTATAAGTATTAATAATTTATTATTATTATTAGTAGTAGTAGTAAATCTATTAAACCCTGCATTGTCTTTTTTAGTCCCTCTGCGCCACGTGCTGCAGAGTCCAAGAAAGTTTCATCTTCCATATGCTGCGCAACTAAACTGTTTAACTTTCAGGGGCTCTTTATTCACTGGAACAAGCTCCTGTGGTTCATCACTCATTGAAGACGCATCAGTCTGCATGATCATTTTTTACTTACTCCTCTCGTCATTAAAGCTCACAGTGGGCAGAGTCAACGATCAGACATTCTTTATAGTCGCCACGACACATCACAACCTGATTAATTAAGATCATTGCAATGTCGTCTGGGGTAGGCTGATTGGCAATTAAAGTACAGGTGACGGATTAAACGACGTGCCGCAATTTATAAACTCATTTATTGTCACTGTAGACATGTTTTTCTTCAAAAGTAACGTCGATTTGATGCACTACCTTGTCAGGATTAAGTGAATATTCTCGCAATAATCATATAATGACACGAAAACATAAAGCAGTTCATAAGATACAGTGGTGTTTGAAATTTGACATAATTGCTCTCTGCGATAAAATGTTTTGATCCTAGTCTCCAGTGGGGAGGAACAGGCATGGTCTTTCGATAGGTCGAGCCGGATGTTCAAACCTACAGTATGTTTCTTGTTGCTTCATTCTCAAACGGATGTGCAGAGCTTTAGGCATCCTTACAAATCATAAGCAACGCGGCTTGAGGTTTGAAGGAGCGACCTAAAACCAATGATTTATTGCCACTACCTTATCTAAAATTAGTCAAAAGATTTTTTTGTCCGTTTGCATCGATTGCCGTACCATAAAACTTGTCTTATCCGTGTGTTTAGCTCCGGCTGCAGCTGGGGAATGAGAAAATGAAAATAATATTGACCAGTGAATTTCTAATCTACATTAAAGGCGACAAACTGGGCACGGGCTTAGTCTTTCTTCAGAGAACTCCCGTTTGCTCACTTATCTGAAGTTTACGAGAACAAATCCAAACCGAAAAGATATTTTTACAGTTTCTAGAAATTTAGCGATGGTACTCCACTCATAAATCAGTGATTGTTGTATGGATTGTACTGAAACCATCAGTCCGTGTTTTCTGACAACAAACGCTTTAATTAAGAACTGTTTCAGTGTGTTTACGCTTTCTGATGTCTTCTTCTGTGTCTTTAAAATAAATATTTCACAACTGACACACTATGCCGAATGCCAAAAAAAAAGAAGAAAAATAAAAGACAACGAAGCCGACAGTTATTGGATTGGAAACTCTGACCCATCCCGAGCTACACACGCAATTAAATATAGGATGCTCATAATACCAAAGGCAACAAAGAAAATGCTTTTTTTTTGGAGAGGGGTACCCTAATATGCATACACGGGGAAACAGGCGGTGAACGCTGGCTGTGGTATCGAGGAAATTGCCGTGACCTTCCCTCCCGCCGACGAGTTAATGAGCCTTGCCGCGGTTGGTTAAACGGGCACTCTCTCCAACCAGGGGAGCCCTTTCATTCCTCCATGAATATTTCATTCCCCTGTCCCCCCACCACCGCCGCGACAGCCTGTAGCCCTGCCGACTGAAGGGTGAGGGTGCCGGGCTTCACTTTCCATCTGCTGCGCGGTGGGGGGGGGGGGAGGAGAGGCGGGAGGGACTTGTGGTCGTGTGGGCATCATCAGCGGGGTCACTTCTGGTTTCAAAAGTCAGCGCGATTTGGGGGGCTGTACAGCTTTTGAGTCCGCGTGTGGTTTCCGGGTTGCATTACGTACTTTCTGTTAGGTTACATTTTAATTTTCTTGCAACAGCATGGAACAACAACAAAAAAAGAAACTTTCCTTAGGATTTCCAGGTAATCGGGCAAGTGTGAACTTCAGGAACACGTGCATCGGGAAAATCAGCACACTACCCAGATCCTCTTTGCTTTATTTTCACCTCAAATACAATCTGCATAATTATGTTGTTTCGTCCTGTATTCTTTTGAATTATGTATGTGGTTTTAAAGGTCAGCAGATAATGTATCATGTTGAGCCAGATCCAGAGTTTAGGAGCACTAAGCACTAATGTATAAGTCCTCAGAGGGATCACTGCAGAGCGGAGCTGAAGGTTATTTGAATGCCTGGCCCAGGTCGTGCAGTTGATCATGCTGTATTTTCTCTGTTGATCACACACGTACAGTATGTATTATGCAAACACTTTTTTGTATGCCCTTTATATGTGCTGTATATATTGTACCATTGACACAGCTAATAAATATGGCATATTTAAGACATTAAACCATCTAGTGACGTGGCATTGGTAGCTCATAGCACACTGGAATTCAGGTGGGATGATCAGTAATCAAGGAGCAACAGCTACTGTATATGTGGCAGTTTGCAAGGCACTGAACCAGACTTGCATAGTTTGCACGGTTTTCACATTTTGTTGCTTTAAATTTTGCAGTCATGACACTTTAAAATAGCAATCAATATTTGCTAAAAGCAGAACCTACTTTGCACACCCAAAACAGAAAACAAAAGGAAAGAAAGACAAAAAACAAGTTTGCAAACCTGAATTAAGTTCAACACACAACATTACTCTAAAGAACCAGTACAATTACCTTAAACAATTACGATGTGTGCAATAACAGGGCTTCATATGATTTCAAAATGCATCCATCTCTGTAGGATCCTTCAGTCAAACAAAGAGTCAACTCTTTTTTCAAAGAATGACTTCAAAAAAGCTACAGAGGTCAGTGGCTGCGATGGGAGAAAATGTCCTTACTGTACAGTATGGCAGAGAGTCCAGAAAGAAGTCTCTACTGCACAACAATCCCAGGTCCTGTCTGGAGTCTGCAACAAAGAAAACGGGAGAGCTTGTAAAGGAGATCCCCAGGAAACTTGAGAGAGGTTGAGCAAACCTGCCCAGAGGAGTGGAAAGGAACAGCACCAGTTTTGTGTGCATGGTTGGTGGAGGGCAAAGGTAATTCCACCAGATATTATGTTCCCATGTGTGAGTGCTTAATCAACATCAACATATTTAATGTTTTGCTGACAATTACTGTAGCTTGTTGACCCTTAGAAGTCTTCAATATGAATACTTTCCCCAGGACACTACAACATTGGCTGTGCAAGTGTAAAAGGTGGAAGAACAAGTGGTGGAGCATGTGTTATGATCCAGCATCATATTCGGGCAAGAGCGAGTTAATATTCCTACCCACAATAGGTACAGTTCCACTGCTGTTGCTTTCTTTTTCTTGAACTCGCCAGTCATTTGCTCTCATCTTTGCAGTATCAGTACTTTCTGCACATAAGAGATGAGTCGAGACAAGTGCCTTACTAGCTGGTTTACCCCCTCTCCCCAGAATGAGCAACGTAATGAACAGTACAGTACATACTGTACACCTTGGGCTTTAATATTGGTTTCAATTTGCTCTTTTAGGCTCCCAACTCTCTTCTCAGCTTGAGCGCTCTCCATGAGAATCGCTTGTTCACTATCCCTGGTGAGGCCAGCTTGTGATGATGTACCTGATATTGATGCTTCAGGGGTTTTTCAGTTTATCACTTGCTGCTGTAGAAGGGCTCTCATATGGTAGTATCTGTCTGCAGGTTATAAGGCATTTTCTACCAAGAGCAGGGGAAGGATTTGAACACTGAAGTAGTGTCCAAGGAAATCTACTTGCTCTGCTCTGAAACCAGGTTATATTTCTATTTCTGGGTACACTGTAATAGCACACCCCAAACATGATTGAGGACTGTTATTATTGTTGTATGTTTGCTTTGTACCTGTCCATCTGCACACTTAAGAAACACTGTGTTTACAGAGGATCAAAGGCATGAGTCCACGCTGTACATGCCTGTCCAATAGCGCTAGATCTCTAAATTTAATTCCTGATTGGCTGTATCCTGTTCTGCCAAAATCCAGAAGTAGCTTCATCAATTAGATGATCAAGCAGTGAGGTTTTTAGTCATAAGTTAAGGGTCCTAATGTCCTGCATATGCTACAGTGCTCTGAACTAAAGAGGAAAATCACATATTAGTTGTTGCACACTTTTAAACCTACTATAATTGAAAGGAAAAGTAATTGTGCGATTAGCATTTTCTAATTAGACGTTTACTATTTTGTTGACTGTAACGACTTCCGTTAAGGTGTAACACGTGCACTTGTGGTCAGCTCTGCGCACAGAAGCGAACAGGCAGGGTTAGGTGCTGTATTAACTTTTCGCGAGATCGTAAAGATATTGTAGGAAAACATGTCAGTCTGGATCGTCATTTGAGAATGAAAAAGTTATGTGCGCGACATCTTCGCTAAGACTTGATGCTTTTTCGCCCGCCAGAATTCCAGAAGCAGGCCTAATTAACTTCAGCAAATTATACTCGTGGTGATTCATGACCTTTAATGTCCAAGCCACCAGCTGAAATCAGAAAAAGGCAGGATTTCTTCCTGGCCCAGTGAGTTGAAGCTAAATGCCCCCCTTTCTAACTAACCCTAGCTTAGTATGCTTTCTGTGCCTTGCGCGACATAATTAAAGAGAACGTTCTTGGTCGGATAGAGTATCTTGAGATAAGACAATAGACATAATTTAAAGATGGGAGTTCATTGGAACGTAGGATAAAGCTTGAAGAACAAAAAATATATAGCCTTAGCCCTTGATGTTTGAAACTATATAATTATCTTAATTTACCCGAAGCCACAGGGGCGGTGCTGTACTGCTGACTGATCAAGTAAATGACTCACTGCTGAAGATAATGTAGGGTTGCACGCGCTAATAAGAGAATTTAGTAATAAATTTAGGGCAGGAAACTTATTTCCCATTATAATGTAGGGGTTATTAAGCTTAAGATAACTGTGGTAGTTTCTAATACGATATGAACTGGCAAGTGTTCGGGCAATTTGTACTGTGAAATTACCCCATTATTAAAATAATTTTCCAGAGTTGGTCTTAGTAGTTTGATAGCTTCCTCACGGGCACAGAGCCTGTGTGTGTAAACCGTAGTTGTCAGTTGAATTAGCCTAGTAATTGAAATACACCCAACGGTCAGTGGGACTAGAGGCATCGCCGGGGCGTTATACAGAATAGTATCGTTTAACTACGGGGAGTTTATTAAATTAAACGCAACTCATTTTGTAACGAATCCTTTAAAAACGGCACCTCTTGTCGCCCACAATAAAACGGTTCAGCGAATCTTTGTCCACTCCAATATGGATCACAATTTCTAAATAAAAAAGTTTTGTTTAAAAAGCCCAAACACACAAGGCCTAAGTAAAATCAATTGTATATTATAGATATTTCATACAACAATGGATGAAAAGTCCATCAATAACCAATAATTATTCCGGCGGAGATCTACAACTCTCTTTTCTGCTTCCTTTCCAAGGTTTTCGTCCTAAAGAACAGAAGATTGTGGTGGTAACGCTGGATTAAATTTGTTGCACTGTATGTCAGAAAGGTCTAATTTTAAAACTCGGGGCATTCGCTTTTCCACGGCCGTTTGCTTCCTGCTGGGTGGCTTAGGGAACACACACACACACACACACACACACACACACACACACACACACAGGGGAGAGGATGGTTAACAAGGCCGGCTTCTTTGTAACATGCCCTGGGTCGGATCACACAAACAGTCACACGCTTCCACAATCAAAGAGAAGCTCTTCCCTTTGGTCCTTTCATTGGGGTTGAGTATGACGCCCCTACCCGAGCCCCCTGGGGCAGCGCCTGCAGACGTTGTACCTGATGCACCAGAGGAGTCCTTTAGCCGAAGGGGTTGGCTTGAAAAAATTCCATACCGAGCCCTGAACTGCGTATGTTTCTTCTCTGTGAACATGGTGTTTTGAAAGCCTTCACAGTCAACAATTCCGACGCAGGTAAAAAGCCAAACTGTGTACAACCCCGCTTTTTAGCATACGCGATAGTAAATAGCCTGCGCATCACCAAGTACGCAGCTCACTAAAATCATTTTATAATTCCGCTGAATTTTTTTTTCCCCGCTGCGAACGATCACAGCAGCAACATTCACACCCCCCTCTTACCCCTCTTAAATCACTCTGATGTTGCAAACTAACTCCGCGTTCAGGATTTGTGTTCAAATCGATGACAAGATTTATTGATCTGCAGTGCAATGCTACGATGAGGCGAATCCGACGTTAAGCCAAGTCAGTTTCAAAGGTGATGATATAGCAATTATTTAGCGTTGTTCATGGTTCGTTAGCCCCACAATGGCTGCATGAATTTCGAACTGCGGGCTGAGGTGAAGGACTCGTGTATGTGCTGTTTTCCGCAGCAGGGGGCTGGGTACAGACTCACTGGAGCATGCAGAGACCTGCAGAGCAACAGCCTCAGCCAAACCATTCTGAAGTACACGTCGCCTCACTCCTAGAACTAAAAGTGCTTAGCAGTCCTCTGGGCCTTGTAATTACTTTCTTCGTCGTTTGGAGTAGGGCTATGGAACAGCATGTGTTTTCTATTCAAGGCTCCTGCTTGAAGGACTGAAGCCCCCGAGACTACTCACACTTCAATCCAGCATGCAGATTGCATCCCTAATCTACCTGTTACTGTGTGGTAACTCGGAAGCTACACAAGAAAAGTGTGGCATTCCTACAGGGCTAAGAGTTGTTCCACTGATATCAGGTGGCTGGACATCTGCAGTATTTAGATTGTACAGGGGTTTGTGGAGTGTGGTGCATATATGTGGTATAGTCTCCAACTGTGGTCCTGAAGTTCCCCATAGGTCACCTGTTTTTAATGATTGGCAACACCTACAAGCCACTTATGAACCAAGCGAGTCATTCATTCAAGTAAGAGAACTCTGGTCCTTGAGAGATGATGAATACTTATACTGTGAGTCTTAATGATCTCTGCATTACTTCATTTAACAAATCATCTGTTTCATGTAGTCACAGTGGAGTTGTATCATATCTTAAGAAGCTGCTGATCTGATAGTGACCTGCAAAAACCCACAGGTCAGGTCAGATTGGAGCTCTTCAGGACAAGGGCTAGAGTTTCTTGCCCCAGGATATTAACAGAGTGTTATCTGCTAGAGTGCTCTTCCCTACATAACCCCCCTGTAACAAAAAAAAAAACGAGGAAGCATAAGAAAAAGAGCAAATGCTAAGCATGAATAATACCCTTAGCTTGAAAATAATTTGAATTAATTAACATTAATACAATGATTAATATTAATATGATTATCTTATTATTGTAGACAATTCACAGTTCGGACACCATGCAGGAAACAACATAGATACACAAACTTTCAAACATTCAAACAGACTTTGTGATGGTAATCTATAAGACTCTGTTCAGTCCTATTGTATTATATTTATATATAATATATATATAATATTCCTATTTCTAAACAGTATTTTAAAAAGATTTATATATCTTGAATGTGTGCTAGTTTGTATTGTCTAACAACACCAAACATTCATATTCATTAGGAATATGTGGTTATTTTTAAAGGTCTGCTCAGAGGTTGCACAATAGCATTAATGTTCTGCACAGTGCAGCCTCATTACTGTCATGAAAGTAAACAGCACAAAGTTGAGGGATAAAATCAGCCCAATGTGCAGATGAAATTTGCTGTCAGCTTCCAGCAGTAGCCATGTCTGTTTGCTAAGAGGTGGAGAAGCAATTAAGTAACAATGTACGACAATAGAGCTGCAGATAAGGAGGAGACTGAATAACCCAGTAGTGACTCCTATTGTGTCAAGACAACATGTGGCAGATAGAGGCTTGTCAGCCACCACTCTGACCTTGAGCTCCACAAAGCACCAGTCAAAGCACACACTCCCCACCCTCTCTCACAATTAGATATGTCGTATGAAACTCCAGCAACGTTACAGCCATTTTTGCAGCATAGTCCATGGATGATTTGCACATACACCATAGTACCGTATATGCTACCGCAAATAATAATTGTGGATAAAATGCACTATTGCAGAATGTTTTAATTAGCCGAATATGGATTGTAACCTTTCTTTTAGGAGGTATAGCTATTTGTAGTGCTAATCAGTAGCACTTGCCCATGGTAGAAATGACAGAATTTATTCCCTCAGGCCTAACAGGGTTACAGTGTAGAGGAACTCAAATCATTTCTTTTTTCATTCTCTGTGCAGTTTTCCTGTGTCTTATCACCAGAGATGAGATGGGTGGCCTTAGGGATATTGATAGGTTTCTACAGCCAGGGTGCAGCTGTCTCCACTGGGTAGAGATGACGAAAGATCACAAGGTCAAGGGAAGGATTTCTCTGCTGACAGGTCACTCTCTTCCAAGATTGATGAGCTGGCACAACAGTCCTGAAGTCTGGCACCCTCATTGGATGGGCACTCACCAACGCACAAGCTGAACTCCAATGGTCAGCTTCAGGTGCACTGTCTGTATGTATGAAATATGAGTGGCATATTTTAATACAGCTTAGTATGGTCTCCAGGTTTCAGTTCTTGTGTTATCAGCTCTTGGAGATGAATGAGCTCTGATTGATTTTTGTACCTTAGAAGCATGCACATGAGATTTTTCACCTGTCAAGGTCATGAAACGCCCATAGCTAAAGGTATTGACACCCATTTAAAAAGCATTTTTGAGCATTTTGTATTTGTGAGATTTCATGCAATTAGCTCATTCTGTACAAACTATTTATGTACATTATTTGTTTTATCCACAGCAGATTTTAATTTTAAAACACATGTAACCATTCTGGCTAATTTACTTATTATTGCCAAATGATGCTATTAAAGGAGACATTGTTATTATGGGGCTACAGATATTGTTCCATTATGGTCAAACCTGAAATTTCACAACTGGTGAAAAAGAAGACAAATATTGTTATTTGCAATTAGCATTTCATAATACTTTCCTTTCTGAGTACTAGGAGTAAACAAATCTCTTTTGAATTTTAAATCAGGAGGCAAATCTGGCATTTCACCCCGACAGTGCCTGTAGTCCTAAAGTCTTTTCAATTTCTGTGCATGCTTTGAAACCGACGATTCACATCAATTTGTCCTTTTAAGATTTCTTTTCCAAAAGCTCTAAAGAAAATCGCAACAGAGTTCTGTAATTTCTTTGACAATCACTAGGGGGAGCCCATGCCTCATATATCAGTTTTACGGACCTGAAAAGCGTCTTCTAAATGTATTACATTTAGACAAATGTCTTATGTATTTTTGTAATTTCAAGCTTATTTGTGATTAACTACATATAAACCAAGTTCAAAGTTCCGCCATACACCAGAATTTATTTGTTATTGATTGTTGAATCCTGTTTCTCACTTTCGGCAGCTTGTTTTATCGTTTAATTGTTTTCTAGCAGTTTGCTTTAAGGCAGAATGTTTATCCCGTGAGATTTCGATGCACTTAATTTTAAAGCCTGTTTTCTTTGTCACTATGACACCGATACAGTCTTCACAGGGCCACATCTGCACTGAAATGTTTATCCTTGCGCGTATTACATGTTTAGCAAAGCAAGTCAGGTGACTTACTTTGAAATTTCTTATAACTCACAACAAGCTGCTTCGAGCACATCTTACTAAGCATTACCTTTTGAAGGGCAAATGCTGACATTGTAAAGATGTGAGACGTATGCTACTGGTTTGTATTTGCCAGTCACAGACAAATCACATGCGATGTGGACATGCTCTCCATTTTTATACTGTACGGAAGACACACTGATGGAATAGGTAAATAATTTTCACTACTTTCAAGAAAGATGTATACAGCACTTATATAATGCCTACAGTAAATACTAAACCTTTCTACCACAGGCTTTGGAGGTAGTTAACCCTTAACCTTTTAAAAGTGACTGATGTCTTTTAAAATAGCCTTGGAATAATTAGAGCCGCTATTGGAGATTTAACCACACAGATTTACACGGTGAGGAAAACAGGGATGAGTGTCAGGAAGAATAATCTACTCCAGGTTGGGTAGGGTCATCACAGAATCCTCCGGGGATATCACCCGCTTCTCCAGCTCCGTCTGACACAACGCCAGCCATTTCGTGCAAAGCTACGGTCTGTCTAGGATTTACTCTGTCTTTAGCTCCTAATTACTTGCAGCTCATTGAACGTTGCTAAAGCTGAGAAAGTTTTAGTTCTTTCCAAGCTTTAGAATTTTATTAGAATTTTATTTTTTTCAGATCCAATAGCTTCTTGATTAAAAAAAGAAAGATGTAGCAAAACTGACCCTATTAAAGAGACGAATTGCGCGATAGTAATATGTTCCCAATAATTGGAAGAACAGCAGATAATTAATGCTTGCTTTCCTGCTGTTCTGAGTATCTCATATATACAGAGAGAACGTGATTGTGTTTGAGCTTGCTTTATTTTATACATATCGTTTTTAACTCTAGCATGCTTTACTTTTTTTAACCTTTTAGAGAGAACAGATGGTTCTAAAAAGGAGAAAACAAAACTGAATTCAGTCTCTACTGAGCACGTCTGTTAACACTGACCATGCTGTCATATTCCTTACAGTTGCAATTAATTTTAACATGAGGCAGCTCATTCAGTTCTTTTAAATACTCTTATTGTAGATGGTTATGTTAGCAGAGACAAACCTATATATAACCCATATAAAATACAGACAAACAAAAGAACTCCAGCTTAAAAAATACAGATAACAACCAACTTTCTGATAAAGGCTAGAAAGGATGTTTCTGAACAAACCTACTTACACAAAAATCATCTTTGAAATTTAAGAATATCTCATTGGTGTCTTGTTCTTTAAGATTTACAGAACAACCCTGGGAATTTGTTTCCAGTTTACAAAAGAAAAATAGTTAAAACAGAGACAGAGACTGTTAGCAAGTTAACAGTTATTTTTACACCAAAGTATGTACCTGTGGAACATGTTGTTGAAGTGAAAATCAAGATAATGGAATAAAATATAGCTTCCAAAATTCTGCATTCTGCCTCAAGGGGTGTACATAGTTTCAGTTTTGAAAAAACTGACTATCTGTTTTTAGCATCGTAATAGGTCACAATTAAAGCAGTGTTGTGGTGATTGGATCATGTTGCTGAACCCGTCTTTCATACTTTACGTTGCAAACCAAAATCTTCTTAACTTTTACAGTTAATGGTTCAAACTCATAGACACACCCTGTTCTTATTTATGTGGTAAGCACCTGTCAAAAACGAGCAGCCGGTGAAAATTTGCCCTTTATAGCACCATAACTTATGAGTATTGGAAATACAACTTGTCCAGGGAGCTGTCCGGGAGAAGTGTCCACAATGAGGACGATTTCAGTAAAGAACCTGAATTGACAGGTGTATTCTCTGAAAAGCCACTTGTCAAAATGTTCAAACGTCTCTCTGATCACTGGGGGGCAGTAGTGTAATGTGTCAGATTTCAAAAAGGACAGGGCAATATTCCTTAATGCCTTTTTCACAGCCCTTCAGGTCTCCAGTTTGGTAATTTTGTGCGCATGACCTCCTTCACCTTAAATCTGAATTATCATTAGCACCCCAAAGGAAACAAAATGTAATCAGCAAGTCTAAATAAAAACACTACAAAACCCACCCGTGCTTGTTAAGTAAAAATCCAATTACAAGATTGGTTTAATTAACCTGCACTTCTTTTTCCAGTATTTGAAGCAATCAAAGTTGCTGATTTCCTGAAAACCTCTCTCCAGTTTAAAAACGATCCAATTAAAAGTGTTTTCTTTTGTTTTCACTGTAGTTTGGGAAGTTTTTCGTCAGGCAGAAGTGTTGTTTCCTCCCTGACGTTTCATGTTTCTTGCCCCTCGCTTGATCTTTTGTTGTGCCTGCACTGGGGATCTGCGTTGGCTGTAAAGGAGCAGGTACAGGCTAATTCCACGCTGGAAAGCAGAAATATCAAACAACATTAAACATCCTCATCAACATTAAACAGCCGAAGTGTTCTGTCACCCGAAGAAGGCTCCACAGCCGAAACGTTGTGTTTTCTTTCTTCTCTTTTCAGCGTGGAATAAACCTTTACTTGTTCCTCCAAAGTGTCATGTCTCCACCTTCTACTTTTCAGCTAGAACTGACCTTTCCTTGTCTCTTCTGCCATTTCGATTTGTATTGACATTTGCATTCCTAAATTAGTTTATCAGGGAGAGTGGAGATAAGGGAGCAGTAATACTTGTTGCAAAGCCCTCATTCTTTGGCTCAGTGGAAATGTGGAAATCTAGATCTATTGGCCACAATACGTTCTTGGCAATCGGTACAGAGGCCTCTTTCTTGAAACAGCTTTTGCTGTCCTTGCAATACTAGTGTGTTTTCCTATATAAGTTTCACGTTTTCCTTCCACGTTCTTAATAAGGAAGTTAATCAATTGATACTGAAGTCTGATTAAAGAATCAGTCAGATACGGATTTGCAGGCAGACCCTGGTAGATCACAGAAAATAATCCAAAATTCTCTGAAAGGTTCTCCTCATTTCTTGGAATAACAAATTCCTGGTTATGGGACGTTCCAAAAAAATAAAACTACAGCAGAGTGAACCTCCGTGTCCAATACATGACGTGCCTTAGGATCAAGATGTAGAAAAAGAATGAAAGGGAGGGGCAGATTATTTGCAGATAAGACTTGGAGATGGGTGTGGTTATGTAATGTCAAACAATGCTGTACTATAGACTTTTGCACTGTATATCAAGATTGGCTGCCGCCCATGTCAGATTAATGTGATGTGCTGGAATATATTCAAAAGCTACTGACAGTGTTCAAAGATTGATATCAATGCACATTATGTATTTTAAATCTCTAGTGTTTTGTTTAAATGCACTTTGAATACAAAAAGTACTGTGAATGCTATATGAATGTTTGCATAAACCTCCTTCCCTTGTGTGTCTGCAGCAATGGATGTCATCACATTAGAGAAACAAATAGACTGAATTGCATTGTCAAGAGCACAAATCGTATTAAATTTTGTAATTAACTCTCTGTTTTAAAGTTCTTTTCATGTTACTTTAGATATTTGAAGTCATCAGGCATTGCGATTGCAGCCTCCTTCCTAGCTTTCTTAGAATCTCATTTAGTTTTTTCAACAGCAGTCATTTATTCTGGTAAATGTTGCTTCTCCCTCTTTTATTTAGCAAACCTTTCGTGAGCTAGTTTAATAGGAAACGAAGAACAATGGTAACATTTGCAGCAGATGATTTTAGAATTAATTAGTCTAATTTTGCTTCGCAAACCTGTTATTTTCTGGCTATTGTTTGAAAGCAATTTAAGATGTATAAGAGCAGGCAAAATGGGAAAAAAAACTTAATTTAAAAACTTGTATTTCGGCAATGCTCTAGGTAACCTACATACCACCTTCATTAAACTACTTTAGATATAATATCACATGATAATAACATTCATAAACCTTTGTAACCTTCCCCCAGATCACATGCATTACACCTGTACTTAATGAGTTGCAATATTTTTAGAATCAAAGTTCTAAATTGGTAAGAATACAGTATACACACAATGAGTGTTATGTTACCTGGAAACAGCTTTTCAAAGATTTATGAACATTGTCATGCTGTGAGGTTTAATTTCTGGTTTTAAAAGAGAGGTTAAAGAAACTGAATGTCTGAAACAAAGGATAGCTCAAGCATTCCAATCATCACAGGTGTGAGTAAAATCAACCCGATGGACTTCATTAAGGTCAGCAGGGAAACATGAACCAGACAAAGTAAGTAGCAAGCAGAGGGAAGGGCATTAGGACTGAGAACAGAAGACGCTTTTATGCAAAGGATTGTGGGAGTCTGGAACACACTGCCCAGCCTAACTGTTGAAACTGATGCTCTAAGAAATGGCTGGATGAGACTCGGAGGTACCTTCTTGTTTGTATTTTTCCTCTGTTCTCATTGCTCTTCAGAAAATATTACATGTCAGTAACTGTCCTTAAGGGTGGTAGCTCATCTTGTGGAGAAACCTGCTGGCTTTTGGGTTGCTGTAAAAACCAAGCAAAGGCTGCCAACTTCTGGCTCCAAACTGTAGTGCCACACGCCTGTAGGTCTCTTGACCTGATCTCATATGACATGAGGATATCTTAAAAATACATTCTAAAAGCATGAGTACAGATATATTTAAATGAACAGAACAATATATTGAAATTTTAAAATATATTTGCTAAATGCACTACATATGTCCATTTTGTTTTAGAAACTATTAAACTATGAATTGTTCTTCTTTTTCATCTTGAAATATATTCTGTTGGAAATGTATGAATATAATGCAAGAACCAGTGTGAAGATTGTTCAATATATCTTAATATCTGCCTAGGTTATGCTCAATCACATGGAAAACGTAATATTGAAATGAGTTTGTAACGAAACGTTTGGGAGGGATGACGACTACCAAATTCAATCAGACTCGTCTGTCAGTAATTAGGAATCACTGCTGACGTGATTCCCTCTCCTAAAACACTAAAAGCACCTTCAATGATCCCCTTCTCTCCTCACACACGTCTTTTTGCATCCCTCCTCCACACCATCTCCCCCTCTGCAGCTGCCCCTTGGTCACTCCTCCCCCTGCAGGGGGGTCCCAGCCTCCTCGTCCTCAGGAGGTCAGGAGGACAGCCCTCAGCCAAGCGGGTTCGGCCACATTTTCGCTAAACACTCTGTAATCCTTTCAGGACACTTTATTCTTGGGTACTGTTATTCCTAGGGAAATCATTTTTATTGCATTTTGTAACTGTTACTTAATCACTGCAACGCAATTCTCAATATACTTCCTAAATCTATTTTTATGTATTCATCTCCCTTGCTGGGTACTGTGACTGTGGTCTCCATTTCACATGTTTCAAGTGGCGTAGTGTGGATTGAAGCCTGCATTCGTAGCAGTGATGAGCCACTTGTGATTCTCATCATTTGAGACTCTGGAATATGATTGGTCAATTCAAGAAAGATGTCTCTTTGGTCAAGCCTCAAAAGCAACATTGAGATTACATTGTGCATTTTATTATCCGGTGAATTGTACCCTGCTGTATCTGTCTTAGTCTGACACACGAATAGACTCACTTGACAAAATACTCTCTCACTCCATCAGCGGGAAAAACGAATTAACGTGTGCTTATGGATAAACAGCATTAGTTATTGTCAGCGCAATTTTCTAAATCTGTCTCCTAATGAGTCTCATTCCATTATTTCTTTTTATACCCCTGCCCCCAAACAAAATTATATATGGAAACTAATAGTCGGGAAAGGTTAGAAACTTCAATAAAGATGATCTTTTAAATGTTGAGCCAGTCGTGACTTTCTGTTGCTTAGAGTTTCAGTTTTAAAGTTCACCACCACGTTTCAGAAAGCAGTTTCATCTACAATTCTAGATAAAAAAACAGCCATTGACTGATTCCAGAAAAAGAGCTATTAATATTGTGATCTTTCCTGGACACATTTGTAAAAAAATATCTTGGCTATACACAGCCCTACTAAAATACCAAGGGAATGGTACACCTGTAATGTAACGGAAACTGGTCCTTACTCCCGTGTAGTGCGTAGTTTATGACCCTATGCAGACGGTACAATCAGGAAGAGACTGGAGAAGGGCTACAGGGAAACACGAGGAATGGACGGGATGGCGAACAGGGGGCGGTGCCGACAGTGATCCAGGTGCATGGGGGGAGCGCAGGCAAACGAGTCCAAAACAGTCCAAATAGGAAAACCAGGGCGCAGTCCATTATCCAAAACCAGGAGATCCATCCAAGACAAGACACAAATAAAAACAGAGAACGGGGACATGGAACCAGGAGCAAGAAAGTTGAAAAGAACGGTAACGAAGCCAGGCGCTCCGAGCCCCGGACTCAGCTGGTCAGGATGCCTCAAGCCACGGACGAGGGGTAACTTGATGCTAGGCGGCCCTCGGGGCGTCCGTCTTCCAGTGCAGAGCACTGAGCTTCGGAGGCACAAGGCTTAAATGATAAACGGGGAACAGGGGGGCAGGTGAACGTAAAAATGAAACTAAGATACAAAAGGATCAGGGTGCCCCCTAGAGGAGGGATGACGACCGTGACACGTAAGGTGTGACCCCTTCTGTCCCAGGTAATGAAAAGGCCCAGCATCAGGTGTCCCATTCCCGAGGACTATAAAAGAGAAGCAGACCTGGGCTTTTTCATAGTGTACTGTGCTGTGGCAAACAAACAAAGCAGAAGCCCAGTTCAAACTGCAAGAGGCTACAGGACACAAGGGACAGTCCATTGCATGACACTTGGAGTTAGGAGTTATCCTGTCACCAGAAGCATCAGTAAACATTTAATGGCATCAATGCTATTACATGTTACAGCTCTAATTGCCACTGAGGTCTATTAGGCACATATATATCTTCCATATACTGTATAGTACGCATTAGTCCTAGCTATATAGCTACAGAATATAACTATATACAGTAAGTATATTTTGATGCTGCAGGATAGACAGTATAACATTTATGAACGCAGTGGTGTCATTGTCACTTCACTAGATGACTGAAGTTCTGCAAAAAGGGAATTTAAAGAATCACAAAATATTTCCTGGTGACTAACTAGGCCCAGCGTGCTTAGGGATTCTTCCCTCTAAACCGAATCTTCAGCCATGCTTGGGGTGGATCATAGGCTGGTTATAAACACAGCACCTTGGCCTTGCCTTTCCCATGCGTACTACAGAAGTCAATCTATTTTATCTTTGTCTTTATGGGCATTGGTATCCACAAGCTGATCCTTAAAACTGTGGTGATGATTTGCAGCCACCTGAACACATGTTATAATCACCCTGTGTCTCTAGCTGAGGGTCATGATGGATTATTTGGGACATCTTTTTACAGAATTCTTTTGCCCCTTAGGCAGGATATCTCTCACTGTAAAGAAGAACCAGGCTGCAATTGCTGCAGTCCTCTGGATTTTCCCCAGCATTGCTGTCAATCGAGCTTTTCTCATAAGAAATAAATTCATCTCTTTCTTGTTAAATAAGAAGATAGTAAATCATTTTGTGATTCTGTGCCAGTAGGGAGCCTTCACCTGCCAGGCAAGACCTTGGATAAAATGTGTAATAAGAAGGAGAGAGGTACTGTCTCACACACTAACTAGTTCTGCTTCTGATTATTTGTTTCATATACACTCCTTTCAAATGATCAGAATTTATGGCCCATTTCATGGGGAGTAAAACCTAACCATATTCACTTCCTAGTATCTGTAGCTGCTCCTGATTTGACCATGTTCTCCCATGACTCTTTCTAATCCTACAGCAACACCACTCTGTTGTTCTCCCAGCATCCTCTGCCAGCTTGAAGACGATAAAGGAACGAGAAATGTGTGTTGGACCCGATATAGCATGCAGCTCCAGATATTCCCATTTCCCTGGTCACACACACACTCTCTGCAAGAAGAACAGGTGTTAAGATATTTATTTTAGACTATTTGTATATATAATATAAACAGGACAGAGAATATGGATATGTCCTCTTAGTTTTTTTCGTTAATGAGGATTTGTCCCCCTTATTTCAACAGCATTGCTATCGCTCATAATTACAAGCTAAATCACTTCATTCCACAGTTCCATTGCTTTCATTAAGTATTTGAATTATTAAATTTAATACTTGTCACCATGTGTTTGACTACCGCAGCAGCAGATAAGAGTAAATACATTGCTGCAGTCCTCCAGTGATTTCAATCTAAGGTGTGCAAGAGATTAATTTCATTGAACAGTCTTTAAATATTTGGATATTGAAGAGCATCTATCTACAGTTTTAGTAACAGTGCCCTGTCTCTTCGCTAAGCCTTGGTTATATCTGTATATGTGAATCCACATGAGTCTAAACATAGCCAATCTTTGTAATTGGGTTTAGGTGTTCAAACTTTTAAACTACAAGCCTCCCATTTCCTTCTGTATTCATTCCTGGGTTAGAAACCTGTAGAATGTATAGCAAAACGGAATGCACAACACACTGATGTGAGAACTTTATTTGGTAATATTTTTCAGGTCACCTTGTAGCACAATCCTTATTTGTTTTAAGTATTTGCATGCACACGCTCATTTTGCAATGCTATAGCTATATAGCTATATGCTATAGCTTCTGGTGTTTTCATCTGCTAGCCAAATTTTTCTTGATGAAATATGCATTAATAGTTTGTCATTTTGGACAAACTGCTAATGTGACAATCCCTCACAGCAACACTTTAATTGCTAATAGACTGCATGTGAATTTAATTGTGTTCAGAATGCCCTTCCATGTGAGTTACTCAGGCTCTGCAAGTAGGGGCTGTGGTGAAAGACCAGAGAGATTGGCTGCCATATTAAAGCAATGCAGTGTGGCATATATAGCCACTGTCACCTCTAAATTAGTACTCGAAATCAGTCCTTTCTGCCTTGTGCCTGGGTTGCCATATTGCTTAAGCAACCCTGCCTGAATGTTACGATAGCTCCTTACCAATTTGCCAAGTACAGAATTAATTGGCTGTCATTGCACACATATATACACAGAAGAGGGCTTAAAAAACCAAATGTTGGAGTTATAAATAGAATAATTAAGCCACAGGGAGCTATGGTTAACAAGTAGATTTTGAGTGACTGCCAACCTTGAGCTCAGAGGTCAACCAGCCATTCAGTGATGGATAGTTTCTTTAAACCGTTGCCCATTTTGAGGAGCATTATACAGCATGTAATATACATAGTTCTATTAAGCAGTAATATCGTAATATTCAATGACTTCAGTGATATCACATTCAGTGATATTCAGTGACACAAACATTTCTGTGCATCCTTGAGCAATAAACCCCTCTAAAATGATTATTAGAAAGATTCTTTATGCAAAATGCAGGTAAATGCAATGCTTAATGGTGAAAAAAAGAGACAGACCCCAACAGGGTTGCATAAGTTAAATGTCCCACACACATGTAAGTTTCACATCATACAATTATTTGAGTATGGTAGTACTGTTAGAAATGTTAGTATTTCTTGGAAAGCAATGCCAAAAACCTGAGATGAAAATACTAAGAGATCAAAGCCAACATTTGTCATAAAAAAACAGAAGCACAGGTGCTGACTGTTGCTAGCAGCAAGTTGTTGTGTTTGGTTTGGGATTCACTTCCCAACACTTTATGAAATCACATTTTTATACTGATTTGGCAGTGGTGCAGCAGTAACAAGCTCCATCTATCAACATTACTGCAGGGTGTGCTATTGTAAGTCTGTGTGAGTGGTAGTGTCTTGCCCAGGGGATCATTAAGCTTTTAGTCAGTAAACAATCCACAACCCAATGCACCTGTAAAACAAAGACAAGGGAATTAACTATCGAGATCCTCGAGCATTTTAATGTTTCCTTCACCGATAAATTTCCTCCTCAATTCTTCTGTCATCTTTGCTAGCTTTCTGAATAAAGAATGAAGGAAACAGTCAGTGTTCCATGAGGACTGGGCTAAGAACCAGCTCAGGTTGTTTTAATGATTTCTTGAATATTAGAGGACTCCAAGAACTACTGGTGAATTCCACCAAGAAGTCTCCTTTTAAACCTATTTCTGTTTTTATGCAGTATTTGTTTTTTTTACTCAAGGGGCTAAATCTCAGTTTCAGTACTATACGCAGAACTTTTGCATGTTGAATAGAAAAAGTATGGCAACTAGCTTTCCAGCTCAGAACTTCTTACTTTCATCTGGGATTTTCATTCATCCATTAACGCATTGATGATTTCAGAGTGATAACAATAAAACTGGGATTTTAATGCTGCTTAATGCATCCTCTGATGATTTGTTTAAAAACATCCAATTGATTGTCCATAGTCCTCTGGGCCTGCCTGTGAGCAAGTGTTGAACTTTTATTTAAGGGATTAGACTGCATCTTTCTCCTGGGAGAGTGTAGTCAAACAGCTGGTTGCCAAAAATTTGTTTCCATGGTTACTAACTTGACATCAAATAGTCCCTCATCACAGCTGATATTTCATTACCGCACATGAGGTGAGGAGTGAACTCTTCTGGTATTTTGTATTTTATTGTCTTGCGTTTTTTCCCTTTTGTGTCATAAAGGATTCATAAAACACTCCTGATGACTGCAGTTCATAAAATTCCAAGTATGATTTATGATGCATATGTCTGAAATTAAGGGAGTGATTCATATTTTTTTTTCATATCTGTTATTTAAACTGCTAAGATGAGCTAACAAAATGTTCTTTAAATGCTTCATGTCAGTTTGTATTTATTTTCATTACTGTATGTCTTTGAAGATTGTATCTTCTACATCATATCAATACATTTGCATTTTGTATACAAAAACATGAATCTTCACAGACTTCTGTTTAAATCCTGAAGTGAGTTGTGACATTTAACTGTCATCCTGAAATAGGTTAGCTGTAGCAGTTTTAATTTAATTAATCGATACGGACTAAAACTCCACATTAATAATCGGTTAAAGTGTGTCTCAGTTTGATTAAAATTCATAACTCACCTGCACTCAGTTTAACCCTTTCTCACTATTACAAATACACTGAAAAGTCAAGTACTTTTGGAGATACTTAGTAATATTACATAAAATCTAATCCTCAGATTAATTAATTATAATATTTCCTTGACAATACATAATTGCAAATATTTCGTAGGTATGGTATCGCACAGGTCCTATTTTAAACCATGTTTTTCTTTTAAATACTGTAGATCATTTGGTGTTTAGCTTACTAAAAATAAAAAAAACTACAAGCAATCTGCGGTAAAAATAAATTACACAGAGCTCTTTTTAATCTTCTATCATTAATCAGTGGCTTGTTAGAATAATTACAGTAAGTTTCAATTTAGTTGAGCAATAAGTTACACATAATACAATGCTACTAACCCCCCTAGTTCTCTAGAAAAGGCTTTACATTAGGATCTGCAAGTTGATTGGATGAGAGGCACATCCATTACTGACATCATGTTGAATTTGTGGGTGCCCAGGAAATCATGGGAGCCTGTGTTTTTCTGGGAGCCAAGGGTCCTCACTGAATTATCCCAGTCCTACACCCCAGAAGTGCTGAGCCAATTGCTCTCCACCATGTGGTCACTCCTGGCCATCCTCACCCAGGCTCCATCATATAACCCAGCGTGGGCTCAGAGTGCATGCCTGTGTTTGGTGAAGTGCTTGGGAGCCTCCATGCATTACTCATTCTTTCCACAACTATACAATTGCTGTCACCTTCGTATTAGTCAATACCACAGTCGAAGCAAGTACATCCATCATGTCATTTCATTCCTGTTGGCTACTGTCTTGTCACATCTCTTTATTTGACTTTTTTTAGACAGACTGTCAGACTTTTTTCTTTTATGAGGACCCTTCTCTATGTGTTATTTGGCTAAATATTTACCACCTGTATTGCATTAGTTGATCACCTCAGCTGATAAAGGAAGCCTAATTGACTTTCCTGTTCTCTGCAGGGTAATACTGCTGTACGAAACCTAAGACTGACGGCACACGACACGGCCCCATGTGTCAAACTCAAACCAACAGGATGAGGGCTTTTCATTGCTGGTTTCGAGGTACCACTATGGTTGGCTGCAGGTTTTTATTCTAGCCACAGACTTTATCACGGGCTGCTTCATTTCTGTTCGGCGTCTGGGACATATTTTTAAATTTTCTTTCGGCTCTTCAAAATTTGAATAGTATTTCTAAACGGTTTCAACACTGTACCAATTCCTGAGCTCCCTGTTACACCCACGTGCAGTGCCTGAGATGTAACCAGCTGGGCCTAGGCCAAAGGAAAAATAAAGATCTTAAAGTCATTAAGGTGCTGTTTGATCATTTGCACCCATTTAAAGCTTTTTTATGCAGAAATAAGGGTAAGCAAGTAGAGGAGAAGCTACTTAAAGTCTTGTATGCCGGAAGTGTTGGAAACAAAACTGCTGGAACAAGGTGTTTTTGAACCCTAGGCCGCATGGAGAAAAAAGGTAACGAGACGTCTAAACAAGCAAGCAGACCAGTCAAAGGCACCAGTTGGTACTGGAGACAGGAATCTCAGTTGGAATAAAAAAACAACAGACAATGGTCTCTCAGCATCAGCGTCAGGAGGACTACTACTGATACCAACAGATTTCTCAAACAGAGAGTCACTTTAAGTATAAACTGGGAAGATTAAGATTAAAAGATAACTTGTAACAATTATGACATTTTATATGTTCCAGACATGCAAGTATTTGTGTAAAGAAGTTGTCTCCTAAATATAGTTGTGGTTAATTTCCATTTTTTGCCTCTGGTATTTAGCTGTATGTCTAGTAGGAAATTAAAGTGTGATTTCTTAAATCCCTTTTAGGATTTGGTAAATGTCAACAAAATCTCCTAAAGTCTTTTTTATTCCAGGCTATAAGAAATTTGAAGCCCTTTGAGATCCGAGTCAGCCCAAAGAATGATTTCTTTTTTAAAATTTTATTTTTTGAGTTTAAAAGTTTAAAATGATCTGAACAATGCGTGTTCTCTTCAACATGTCTTCTCTTTTCGGGGAGCAAAGATACCTTTGAGACTATATATGTGGGAAATGGTGTGGAGGGAGGTGAATGGGAAATTGGTCAATTCTCCCAAGGGCAAGAAAGTTTGCCAAAGAACTGCCAGAGCCCAGATACGTGCAGAACATCCTGAAGCAGATGGACCTTAGCAACCAAGGAACCTGCCTCAGGCAATCACATTGCACGGCCTTAACTGCAGTTGCATTTCTTGTTCTTAAATTAACTCTAAGTATGATATATCTCAATGGTGGGACGCTGTCAGTCTTCAGTCACTGCTGAAGCACATGGTATAAGGCCTGTGTTGAAGTGAGGTAAAGAGAGCAGCTTTCACGTCCCAGAGCTGTGACAGAGCCTCAAGACGTTCCCAGTTGCTACCTCCTTCCCTCAAGGTTACCAGCCAGCTTGCATTTTTCACAGCAGACCTTAAACTTTCCCTACAGGTTTTAGATACTTGATTTACCCACACACAACTAAGAGGGAGCAGGGTGCGGAATTGAACCGCAGTTCTCATTAAAGTCCATGTTAGGCCTCAAGACGCTAAAGTTGTTTTAAGCCAGCTGCAGCTGCCATGAAGGAGTGTAATAATTAATAGGCCAGCTGTATCACGTCCCTGTGTTGGAATGTACTGGAAGACCTTACTGTGGAGCACCTTTACACCATGTGTATTTTATGTTAATTTCCAGAGACATCTTGTGCAAAGGGAATTTCCTTCATGCATGCGTCAAAAGCCAGATACCGAGAGAGCCTTTTTTTTCTTGACTCTAATAATTTGTTCCCTTTTGAGCTCCAGCTACAAAATCGCAATCTGTTTATGTAAGCAATACCATACGAGAGGTGGGGGAAAAGGCTGCTTCACAGTAGATCACACACCATAATAGCTTCTGTTGCTGTTTTGATGGGAGTAAATCACTTTTGATGGGAAAAGAGCTTTTCATTATGCGCTGTGTTTAAATCAAATGGAATACGGTGCGAAACATCGTAAATTGTAAAATTCCAACTTGATGTACTTGTACTGGTGGCGTGGGAGTTCGGCTGTGCCTCCGATTACACTAATTGGTTGTGCGTGACACAGGCGTATGCGGCTAACAGGAGGAGACTGAAGCAGGATATTAAAGATGAACTAGAGCATGACGGCAAGTAGTAATGTCACACACATCGACACATGCACAAAAAAAAAGATTAAACCCATTTTGCGATCCTTTTCTCCTCCACCAACCCCATTTTTGGCCTAGAATTGCGGTTTTGAAATGCTATGGTCCTCTAAATTGTGGAAGGCCTCCTTAAGCCCTCACACAAAACTATCAGGATTGCTTAAATTACTGCTTTCCACGCCAGCTGAGCCCCTGAGCCCAACATGTGACGTAGTGTTTTAATAAATACATCATATTTTCCAAGCCTCTTATCCAATGAACTATTCATTAGGTGCATTAAACATTAACTTTGCTATTAACATTTTGACTTCCAATAATATACCATCTAATAGCTCACATTTAGGTCATTTTAGTTTAAAGTACATGCACACAAGTTCACAGACCTTAATAATAGGTTTTGTGGCAAATTATACAAAAAAACTGTTTAAGTACAAACCCATACAAGGCATGTGAGCTGACATAGTTTATTTATTATGGCATCCCGTGGCTATTACTGAAGTTCTTGTCAGCGACTTTCATATAATGTCTGAAAAATGTTAGTATATGCAAGCCCTGGAAAACCATTCAATTTCAAAAGAGAAATCAAATGTTGACATGTTGAATGTTGCATTAGCATTCCATCAAAGGCTACTGCAAAATGCCATTTATGTTATATATCTAATTGCATACTTCTCTACCGCGGAGTAGCGGTTTCTACATGTCACATAACCTGGCAATGAAAACACACTTCAGAGAGACTGGATGCTGAGCAACTGCTTAATTGTTTTGAACATATGTCATGCTTATATTTGAAGCTATGAGAAATATGAGAAATAGTTTAAAGGTGAAATGAAGACACAATGTGCATGATATGATATCATTCTAAGAAGGTAACAGCCATTCTTGCTGAGAAGATAGGCTATATTGTGCAATTTCAGAGTGGAATTTAGCCAGGCTTTTATGGTCAGAACCCTTCGTCTTTCCTGCAATACCAGTGGTTTGAAAATCACTACCTGCTGGTCGACCAAAGCACACTTACAGCTGCAAGCTGGTTTTCCTTAGGGGCACTCTTGTCTCAGTATTGACCAGATCTAACCTTAAAAGCAAATGAAGTAATTTAAAAGAACAAAGAATGTTCTTGATTTGTAGAATAAAACAAGTGCTTCCAGCAGATACAGTCTTTACCTGCAAGGGAGATCTCAAAAAAGTTCATTGAAGACTTAAAAATGTAAAAAGAATGAAAAAAAAACATTACCAAGAACTGGCAAATACTGAATCTTAAGTAACCAAATCCCCATATCCCACATCTTCTGTCGAAGTATATCAGAGCCAGATTTCAGACTGAAGAGGAAATAAGTGGTAATATCCTGCTTAAATAACAGCCAATCCGTTCAAGATCATTTGCATTCAGGGAATATCAGCAGACTAAAGGCAAACAGTGACAGTACCCCAAAACCTATCCACCCCTGCTCCCCACACACACTAGGCACCAATAAATAAACTTTTCTGTAAATAAAACATTGATACAGTAATTAGAGACATGCAAGGGTCCTGACTCTACACTCTTTCCATCCAGTGTGGAACTGGAAACAAAAATGTCTTCTGTGTTTGGTTGCAACAGCCTCTATGAATTCTAAGTTAAAAAAGGCTTTTCTCATGTTGAGATAAGCCCTGCTGGTGATAAAACAATACTGTGAAATTCAAATGAAGTTGGATTATATCGGGGAGAGCAAGTTGGCAGAAGTGGAGTCACAAATTAGGAGACCCACATTATTGAAGGTTTATGGAAAGGCTTATTGATTCAAAAGATAAGGGCTGTCTTTCTTTAAAAGAACACTTGAATTTGTAATTGCAGAAGAGAAAAACCAATTCCTCCAAGAAAAAAGACCTGAATATACAGTATAATGGACACATGAAGGGTATGTATATCACAGCTTAATTTTGATCACCTTAATTTTCACTGTGCTTTTATTAAAACTCTTTAAGAAGTGTATATCAAGGGTGTCATGTTATTTCTGAGCATCACTGTGGAACGTTTTGCAATGCATTTGGATACTTTCACATTCAGAAGGAGCTTAATAAATGAACTTTATAAAGCTCAAAAAAGGGACCCATCAAATACTTCAGGCCAGACTAAAAAGGGTCGTGTGAAACAGAAGAACACTTACTAATGAGAGGAGGCCATTAGTAGTTAATTGACCCCAGGATTTCTCCCATCCGTTTCCTGAAAGAGACCAGGGTATTGACTTCAACAACATGTCTGGACACCTTGTCCTGTGCTCCTACAGCCCTCCAGATAAAGAAGAGCTTGCCTTTCTTGGTTTTAAATGCTCTCCCAAACCATTTCTACTTGTGATTCATGTTTCACAATTGTTTCTAAAGACGTCCTCTGGGAAGACTTTGTTAATGCCTGTGAGGATTATGAACACATATACAGGTTTCCTTCTAATCTTCTCTGTTTAAGATTAAAAATGTTTAGTTGATTTAGCCTGGCAGTGTCAGATTTTCCCTTAAGCCTTGGAATGTACCTGGCTGATTTCAGAAAAGCAATATCTTTTCTCTAACCTGGTGACCAAAACTGTACACAATATTCTAAACTGTCGAACTGAAACTTCCTCCCTCCGGTTAAAAATATTTAACCGACCATCTGATCTAAAGTCAATCCACAAACCTTGCAAAAAGTAAGCTTAAGGCCAGGGTGTCCTAAATGACATAAAGGAGAGCCAGCAGAAAATTCAAATCAATGGTACACAACTCCAGTCCCAGAGGACTGCAGTGTCTATGGATTTTAATTCCACCTCTGCTCTTAATGACCTAATTGAGCTGATCATTATCTTAACACTGTGGAAAAACTCTACAAAGGTCAGAAGGAGGTGCTGAAATGGGGAGCAAAAACAGCCCCAAAATACATTTCCTACTAAGAATTCCTGGCCTGCTCATATAAAAAACGTTTATGGCTGCTTTGTTCTAAAAACTATACTTCTTATTCGGAGAACAACCCATGAAAATGCAGTTATTGCACAACAAGAAAATAAAAAATAACGTGTATCTCTCAATTCTTATGTGCTGTTGCCCTGCAGCAGCTGTCATTCATAGAAGATTCAAAGATAATTCAAACACAGATCTGCAATTATTTGATGAGCAAGCTATATGGGTGTCCAATTGTTTTACAGTTAAACTGATGCTATAAGACGTGGAAAATAAATGAGCATGTAAAATAGCACTGCAGAGAAGTGTCAGAGAAGGGCTACTAGACTTCTTAGTAAATCACATGGACAATATATGCCGGACTTGTGTCACAGAAAGAAAGTTCGAACCTGCCTATTGACAATGGTTTGTATGTGTCACGAGACTCAGGAAGAACTCAAGCTTTCTTTCTCATATTCATAGCATAATACATTTTGGGAAGGGATAAAAAAAGAAGCACTGCGTCTGTCACTACTTTCCTCGCATGTACCTGTTTTCCTTTCTCATTCAGAAAGGCTCTCAGTCATAATCAACTCTCAAGCATCAGATGAAAGGCAGTTGCGCCTGTCACAGGAAATCTTTCTTCACTACTAAGTTTAGGTAAGCGATGCAAGAAATCGTTTCCTAGACAACCAGACGCGTTCCTTTTGGTTTCTGGAGTGTGTGGCCCGGCGCGGCAATGTAGACCTTTAATCCAGTAATTCAGGTCAGGTCTAGCCAGAAAATAAGTGCAGCCCTTATCTGATGGTGTGGGTGCTCTCATTAGTAAGGCTTTTGAATGGAAAGTGTCTGGTCCCTGGCGTGTCTAAGTTCACACATGAATATGGCTGTACAATTGGCACTAATTTGCCACAATTACAAGGCCCTGCTATAAAAGCTCTGCAAATTGAAAAGCTAAGCTGGCCAAATTAAGCTTTGCCTCTCATGTCAGTGTGGCCCCTTTTTAAAGGCTGAGGCAAATAAGCACAAACGCTGTGTCAAAAAGACCAAGCTGGACTTCGCTAACTAGTGGCGGAGGCCGGAAATGTAATAGAGAATAAAAAAATAGCATTTAAAAAAAAAAAACACTTACAAAATGTTTCGGCTGGAGCTTTCTTCAGGTGTCACACCCTTCGGGTCACACCCACAGAAGGCTCCACAGCTGAAACGTTGTGTTTCCTTTCTCCTCTTTTCAGCAGGGAATAAAATTTACTTGTTCTATTCTCCATAGTCTCCAAGCAGGTGTATTTTTAAGGGGCACCCCTTCAAAGAGACCTCCAAGCTCTGGACATCTATAATTGTTTGAAAAGCCAGACATTAAAGGATGGAAAAGAACAAAAAATATGTATCTTTTGAGAAGAAACGTAGGTGTTATTCAGTGAATACTAAGACGTGGACTTCTGTGTAGTCAGCCTGCAAAAAAGTTCAGTTACAAGGATAAAAAAGTTTTTAACTAATTAAATTGTCATTTTGGTGAAAGCTGTTAAAAAGCAGGGATATCTAACAAACGTATATATTTTCTAATGAGACTTTTTCTTGTAGTTGCTCCTTTGTCAATGTCATCTGCTTCCAGAATTATGCGCTATCAATGGCAGCAGTGAGCTTGTAGATATAGCAGGCCTAAAGAGAACATCAGTGAAAAACCTACTAATTTGTATTTTAAAAGAATTGATCAAATTAGTGATGCAAGTGACTTAACAACTAGTTAACATTAATTAAAGTAGTACCTTTAAAGAGCTCAAATGCAACTTTTTAGATCTGTATCAAATGTTGACGACAAATGCTGTGATTTCTGTCTTGCCCAATGTGGTGTTAATTCTTAATAGTGTGAAGATGGCAGGCACCCACCATACATGTGCTAAAGAATCATCATTGATTTTGTAATTATGTGTTTGTTGGAATGGAATTTGCAGGATCTAATGAATAGGGCACTGACAGAGCTGGCTTTAAACAATCCTTTTTAAATGCTGAAATCTCGAAATAAATAACATAGAAGACGATAGACTATGAATTAATGATGCTTTGAGAATATTAGGACTAAACAGCAGATTATTTTTTTCCAAAAAATAACTACTGAATACTCAGCTGTCAAATGAAAGAAAAAAAAGGTGAAAATGAATCAAAGATAGTGTTTGTTTCATAATGATTCATGGGAAGGTATTGTTTGATGCACTTGTGGTGATATCACTACACAGGTCTCACAAGCATGTGCTTTTGAAGAACAGGGTTTGGCTGGATGGATCTGGTGTCGTTCCTGTACACTCCATTCATGATGTGGCTTCAGAGCGTGAATATGGTAACAGGTGATAACTGGTTTCCTAGTGTGTAATAGTACTATGAGGGAGGCACACTAGGCTAGTAGTCTTTTGGTTTAAACCTTGGTTCTGGGCTCTCACATGACTCACCCAATAAAGGTGCCTGCTCAGAGTCCAGGATGAGCTCTGTGCTACAGGAGTTACGAGCTCCAGGCTGGGTTATATCATTCCACAGTGACGGAGGTTCCCCAAGCAGTAGCTCAATTGGCTGAGCATCACTGGTGGTAACAGTGGGATACCCATATATTTGGGCCAGAGTCTCCCACTCCATTTGGCCAAAGGGCTACTACTCTAACTTATCAGAAACCTGCAGGCTTGTGGATGCTTCAGAAAGGGACATCCCCACTGCCAGTGCTAACTCTCCAGTAAAGGATTGTGGAGTTTGCTGTGGGCCCAGAGCAATAATGGAGGTAACATCATGATGCTAATTGTGAAAAATCTGGTGATTCCTAATTAGGATAAAGGGTTCTGACCATATGTTATATGCTGGTTTATCCATCTAGGAACACTGAAGACTAAAATGGATTTTGTCAGAAGAATGTAATGAGTATTGAAAACATTTCACAGGCTAAGAAACTATTATTATTGCCCTTTAAAATCAATTATAATGAGATATAATAATGACACAGAATCTGGTTTCTGTATTGTCTTTGTCTGAGATAACTTCACAAAATTAGGTTCTCCCTATGTACACTCACTGTCAGAAATGACTGAATCACAATCATTATTTAAGAAAACATTTAATTTAAAAATAGCTGTGTCTATAAAGTCTGCTGCAGTAAACAAATTAAATGGACCGGATCTTAATATACTTAGCAATTCAAATTAATCATTTTCATACAAAGGGTGCAGAATTGCTCACTGTTATATTGTAGCATAATTGTGCCTGAAGAAATAAAAGGATATGCAGCAAGAGAAGCACAGTATGTTGGAAGCCAGAAAAAGCTGGGTGCATTTTACTTTGATAATATTTGGTAAAAAATCAGTTTTATGATTCAGATCTCTATAAAGATGTATTAACAAAGACCAAATGTTAATGGTATTTGTCTTGATTTATTAAGATATTTGTGCTGGAAAAAAAAAACAATAGTATGCAATAAAATAAGTCTACGTCTTGTATTAAGTGATGCTTTTTAATATATCTCTTCAAGATTTTTTTGATTGGTAAATGCTGTGTAAATATACAGCACTAAATTTCCGTCTAGGTATATAATACCACATTTACTTGTGGTTAGCAGTGGGGATTAGGGTTGACTCTTTCGGTCTCTTTTTCGATTCTTTCCACTGATCTTTACGTTTTTGGCATTTAGGAATATATTGGATTAAGAGTGAAGGTTCAGTACTCTCAGCTGTGCTGTGCAGAAATGTGGTGTACAACTGTAACTACACACCACCCAATATTTACTTATATTAATTTCCATGTAATACCATCTCAATCTCCAAAACAATTAATCTATTACAAATGGAATCCCTCAATTTAGTCATATGACATCATTAAATGATTTAAAAATGAAGAAAGCTCTGGAGAAAGAGCTTAAGTGTCGTACTATTGACAAAATAAATAGGTCAGTAGTTCACAGGTATTACTAACAGATAGGTAAGCTCTAGGGTTCAAACCGTTCTGTTGTTTTTCTAGAAGCTCCAACTCTAGACATTTGGGGTTGAGGGGTAATGGTGGGGTGAGTGGTATATCCTGATGTGCTCACTCTTGGGCAAAGACCACAACCCTTCTTGTTTTGTCTGCCTTGTCCTGGATGACTAGAGCTTTGCAAACAGAAGAATCCAGATAAATTATACCGATGATCAACTACACCATGGAGAGATCCAAGGAAATGTTCCTGAGATCCAACATTCGGCTTTGTCAGCTCAGGGAGCATGTTGAGTCAGGAGTGGGCTCTTTTGGTTGCTTTTACATGAGTTGATTTTGTGACACTCAGAAGGTTCTGCATGGCTTCAAAATCAAACTGTATGAGCTCATGTGGATAGGCTGCTTACTGTTGCCATACATAAGACGAATCTGAGATAATGGCCGCAAGATCTCGTGATGTGTCAAGAACAATTGCCTTGTTCTTGAGAGCAACAGGACACCACCCATGTTCCCAGATTGGGCACGCTTCTTCAGGTGCTGCCGTATTGAATCTTTTCCTGCTAATGAGAATCACACACCGTACTGATCTAAAAAAATAGCCCCTTGTGTTGTTGACATTTTCTCTTATTACAATTCTACAAATGTTCATTCAAATTCCAACAGAGGCAAATATGTCAATAACCAGCCATTGCTGTCTTGTATGATACAGTCTTACTAAGACTGACAGACAACTAATTCTTTCATCACAGCTCACAAACATGTGCTCTAATATTAAGTGTAGTCATTATATTAGAGGCCAATGTAGAGAGAGCAAAGTAGAGTATAAGATTGGATTGGATAGGGATTAAAGCTTTTAAGAGACATTTTGCAATTTTGTAGACCGAACATTGCACAGGGAATGAAGTCTGACTGCAAGAACTATTTGCCCTCTTCTGCTTTTGTCCACTACATAACTGTATCCTGTTCCATCATGCAAGTGTCTTTTCGTCACAGCTGACAATACCTTCTGGTTACTGGTGTGGGCAGGACCTGCAGAATGTTGTTCCAGTGATAAAAGACAGTTATTTCAACTTCCAGTGTCTACAGAACTTCTTCAAAAGCATGCTGCAAACCAAGTCACACATTATTTAAAACAGGCCTGTCAGGGCCCCCCTAATCACTTCTAATATTTAATGATAAGAAAGCTCTCAAAACTATTTTTCTAGGCAACACTCATCATGGTGAAACAGAAGAACAAATGAAATAAAATTTAAAGGGAAATGAAATGCAGTGTCTTCTGCATATTTGTCATTAAGAAATACAGAGCCTTTATACAAACATATTCTTCAAAAAGCCTGAGTGGTGAACAGAGCATTTTGTTCTCACTCTGTCTGCCAGCAGTATGTGAAAAATATTGCTAACCAGTATCTTGAAGCAAAGAGTCAATATTATAGACTGCTGGAAGCTGCCAAGCAATGATACACTATCCATGGGCAATAAAGTCTTTTCCTCTCAGTGTCTATCAAACACAGTTCCATTCTCTTCAGCAGAGGATCAGTCTGACAGCATTTGTCTCAGAGGATATGTGAGTGCTGCTGTGATTATCCTAATTCACTACAGGGGTATGTGGTGGTGTGTTCTTTTCGAATATCAAAAGCAAAGGTGGCTTTCAGAAGGAGACAAAAAATAATTGACACACTATAAAACCATTTTCCAAATCACATAAAAAAAGAGGTCTTTAGGGGGAAAAACTGTAACTACACACTGTAACTACTGGGATGTTAAGCATAATTAAGAGCACATGACACACTCTTGGGTGGGACACTGGTCCGTCACAGGAGATACCCCAGCAATGTTGGTCCCCATTATTATAGCTGGGTGGACTGGAGCCATTGAAGTAAAAATACCTCATTCAAGATACAACACTAGTGTCTGCACTGGGGACTTAAACCCACAACCTACTAGTTATGAGTCCAGAGACTTACCCACTATGTGATGCTGTCCCTCGTTTATTCCAGTAATAACACATAAATAAATTAACAACATCATGGAAACCTTTAAAGCCTTTTTAAGCACATAGCAACCACACAATACTTTGCACACACTCATTGTCATTAGAAATAACTTTCTAGTATTTTATCCACCCAGTTCCCAGGAGAGACGTGACAAAGTCTTGGTTTGTGAGGGACGACAGGGCTCAGTGGCACCGATCCTGTTACAGAAATTGACATCACCCCCCCAGAGACCTGGCCTTTTGTCACAGCTGAGCTCCTCTGTCACTGTCCAAGGAGTGGCGCTGTGCCTGCTCTCAGCCCACACCTGTCTGTGGAGGCATCCTGGCATGGGTGGAAGGGCAGAAATGTTGGAAAAAAAACAACAAAAAGCTGGATCACAGTTTCATCTCGACACAGCTGGCTGGCTAAAGGAAAGCGCAGAAAGTGTAAGGGGCTCCTGGAGGAAAAAAGGCTCTGCTACCTGAAAAATGAAACCCTAGGGAAGGGAAATTAAGAAGAAGACAAAGCTAGTACCTCATGGCATTTAATTTCTGTCTTTTTCTTTGGTTGGAAGAGGAACAGATGACATATGAATCATCATACAGGTGGAAACAGGGTCACAGCAAGCAGCTGCTTCTTTCTGCTCTGCCCAATTCAAACCTTATTGTCTCCTAAACTGGAAAGTGCAATTATATTGAATCAGTAACTATTCCAGTCTCACAAGGGAGAAAGCTCACTGAGTCTTTCCAGGACTCATCGAATGATGAATGCTGAGAGAGAAAAATCAAAACACAAATTACAGAGCACCAATGCCTGTTAAACTCTGAGTTACTTAAATCTGGATCAGAGATTCAACTTGTCCTAATGCAGTTTTAATGTGATGTATCAGGGACAGGCAAATTCAGCAACAAGCTAATTATTATATAGATTTTTATTTGTCAGGCATCTCCAGTCCTTGGAACTTAGGAACATTCTCACCTTCATCTAACTGATTTATCCAAAACAGGGTGATGGGGGAACTGGAGCCTATCCCAGAAAGCAGCAGTTACAAGGTGGGATATACCCTGGGTTGGATGCCAGTCCATCGCACACTTACACAAAGACACACACATACTCACACCAGTACAAATTTTCCCAGCACCCAGATAACCTTCCAGTATATCTTTTGGACCGTGATAGGAAACAGGAGTACCTGAAGGAAACCCTTGTGAACACGCGGAGAACACACAAACTCCTCACAGATAGCATCCCACAACCACTGCGCCACGATGCCACTCCTTCTCTCTTATGATGGGCATTAATTTAAAAATATGTGGGGTCTTGTAGTCACAGGTTGTGTGAATGCAGAGAGGTGCATGTTACACAAGCTTAAAAAGCAGCTTCTATCAGGTGCAATGTTTTCCGCAAAGAGATGATCTGTGAAAAACAAGAAGAAATGTGTTACTAACAGCTGTTATGTGATAGGGGCAAAGACAGGTCTAATTTTCAGCACTGATGGCAGTTAAAACACAGCAAGATGCAAACATGTATCTAGCTGTGTATTCATATTTCTTTCTATATAACTGCTATGATTATTTGTCATTTCCAATTCATGAAGCAGTTTTTCTTAAATGCTACTGAAACTTCTATTTCTAAAAATATAACTTAGTTTCACAGGTTTCTCCATCTTTGTTTCCTTGACAACATGTCCAAAACAAAGTGTCTGGTTTCCCAGACAACAGGCCTGAAAAACAACAAGCAAGAATATTTGTGCTGTCATGGTTTCTCAGAAGAGCTTCTGTACTGCTTTTTTGGGTTATGAAAAAACACCATTAATTTTGAAATATTACAGGAAGTCTCGAAGAACATTTTCTTTAAGCATCAAACTAAGTAAACAACAAATAAAATAAGACGGCTCAAGTTTTCTCCCTTTTCCATTTGCTGTTACTTACTTCTGTATTTCTGTGACAAGAAAAGCATTATTCTAAAAATCCCATTTATCTTATCAATTATTCCGTATATTCACTTGAAACAATCAGAAATAACTTTTTATAGTACTGTTGAAGCTAGGAGGAATGAGTGTACAGTAAACTTTGCAGAGATACTGCTTTCAATTATGAGTACTGTAGTTAAATTTATGAATAATGTTACAAAAATTATATCAATCAAAGCTGTCCATCTCACTTAGAATACTGTGCATAATTGTGGTCGCCGTTGTTATAGAAAAGACATTGCTTATCTCCTCTCAATTTGGGACTTGAAATAATGTCCTTCCCAAAAAGAACTGTACCTGGTCTTGAATAGACAAGACTACGAGGGAACCTAAAACAATCAGTCAAAATCTTCAAAGGCATTCACAGCATCAACCCAGCACAAGTGGAAACTATGTGTAAGTGCATCTGAACCCGAGAACAGGAAGCACTTCCTTCCCCAAAGGATTGTGGGAACATAGAGCAAGGTATCGAGCTATGCTGTTGAAGCCGATATCGTGGCTTCTTTCAAGAAATGGCTGGATGGATGAGATCTTTAGATCCATAAGATACTAATTACCAAATGGGTCTGATGGATGGAATGGCTTGCTCTTCTTTGTAGTGATTCTTATGTTTTGCTCTTATATTACTAGACTAGAGATGGAAGGCACATGTTCTTATACACATATATTATAGAGCCTATATCTGTATATATAGTCTATATGTACCTATAGAATGCTATCTCTATATAGCATTCTATCTATGTATATAGCTCTATATCTATATATCTATATAATCTAATATGCTAGATATTAGATTTTCACAGACAGAAAATGATAAAAAAACAAAAACATACATATTTAAAAAAGAAAGTTGCATTAAGAGCGCCGTTTCATTATAGAAGTCTTTGCCAGAACTTTGTTGTCATTCCATTGTGAATACGGTGACAAAACACATTAGTGACACTCCAAACATAATTCATGTGAACACCCCGCCAGGAATTAAGGAAAGTTTTAAAATACAGACACATCCCCTTGAAACTTAGGAACGAGACAGGAGTGCATTCATGCATATTAAGTATTGCGTAGGGCTTTTGATATGTGTAATACATATTTAATATCACCCAAGTTGTGTTTGCACTGATGTGAGTATATTTTGCACACACTGCTGCCATAAAAGGCCTACTGTACATGACATGGCAGAGAGAGAAACCTATAGATCGTCGCAGTCTAAGTTAAGATCATGAATGTTATTAGTTAAATGATAATGACAAATGAGATAATATTCTTCCAAAATAAATAATTGCTGAGGAATCTATTAATTTCATTTACTCTAGTTCTCATGAGGAATGAAGAGCCTTGTTTTTTATAATTTCAAGGGCAATCCTCTTGAGATATACAAAGATGATGCTCTTGTTAGATTTATAAAACATTGTTTAGTTATTACTGCTTTCAGTGAAGCACTGAAAAGCACTTTCCAATGTCTTGGATTCTGAAAATAATAATATTTGAGCCGAGTGTGAGGAAGAGATTCCAAACAGCATCTTTTACCTAGTCCCATATTAAATCAAAATACCCACCCATCTGCTATTTGCAGATTTCAGACCAAGCACATGATGGTGGGTTTTCATCAGATTAAAGCAAGAGGCTTCTAGCAAACAAGAAAGCAACCAGGTGCCAGTTTTGTAATCCGTGACTGGCCATGGGAGTCAAAATTGGAAATTTCTTGCACACCTTTGTAGTATTGTAGAACATTAATTAATACTAGTGACACTTCAGTAACCATGGTGTGCACACACTGTTAGACATTTGTATAATCATACATTCCACTCCTGCTAATTGCATTCAGAGATGCGATCGGCTCCTTCGACTTCTCTCCTTTGTCTTTAATTATACATCTAAACCCATAAGACAAACTGAGGTTTTGTTCAGACTTCCATTGCAAATGGGATTTTTGTTCCCTCAAGATGTTCTTTTATCAATTCTATATTGGTGTTAGAAGGAAAGCATATTGCGCGTCTCTCCATCTTATACAGTAGTTCTGGAATATCCTACCTTGTCTAAATATTTATTGTGATGGCAGTTTACCAAGCATGAGTGATTGATGGAAGAATGAAAAGGTGGGTTCCATGACAGCCACATCAAAGATTTCCCTTATATTCACTTAAAGGCAGGTTAATTTCACACTCCTGCTGATACAAACCTTACAATGGGTTTCTTTTAATGGGATTCAGACAGACATATTTTCTTCAGGTCGTCATATGAAAGGTACACTGGCAGACATGATTGAAATCCCCAAATGGTATTTTTTCAGTATATACCATTCGCAGGGATGGCTCATAAGAGATTTATCCAGCTAAAAGGAATATTCTACAAGTATCTCATGGGAAATTTAGAAACAAATTTTGTGGGTTGAAGATTTGAAAGGTTTGGTTTAATCTTGCTCATATCCAGAAAGTAACAGAGATCCTATCATGGCCAATTCTTGAACTTGCAAAGTTTATTTTAGATTCTCAGGAAAGGATAATCTAATTTAATCAATTTATCTTTTAAGATTCACATTAATATTTTTAAAAACAAGAATTCCAGATTTGGACCAGTACAATATCCCAGCCAAGGACTAAGGAATAATTTTTCAGGCTAAAATGCAAATGAAGGCAAGAGAAACCAAAAAGCATTCTATGAAATTTTCAGATTCACAAAATAAAAAATAAGAACACCATTGAAGAACATTTAAAAAATGTATCATTTTCAGACTTCCAGGATCACACAGGATCAGCTTTATTTAGACCTCTTGACCATGGTAGCATGTTTCTCATAAAATACAGAACCCCAGATGATTTTGAGCTAGACTTTCAAAATTGAATTAAATGATCCAAAATGATTTTTTAATAAAAATATTTTGTTGAAAGCTTACCTTAAAGTTTAAACAAATAAATGATATAATCAATTTGTAACATGGTTTAAAACAGTCTATTAGAAATAATCTAACCTAGTACTGTATGTGGAAATACCTGAATCTTTCATTTTAAGATCAGATGGTGGATGCCCATTATTTTGTCATATTTGTTATGTGCTGCATTTGCTGAAATATACAACGGAAAACACTAGTTTGCCTGAACACAAGTTGACCACCAAACTTACAATAATTCAAACGTATGTATAACAATTTTTTAAATTCATGTTATCAATCAATTTCACAAATGCATATACACTGTACAGTAATTGAAAACAGCGGTAAACCACTATTTTCTTAAAGTTCACATTTTATTCCATGAATTGATGGGGGAACAACATGGCAGTGTTTCGGTCCAGACTGTGACTTTTCCATATGATGTAGATGTGGTTGCATTATTTTAGCCTAATGCCAGGACTTAAAGAATGCTGATAATTGCTTAATTATCGTTTTAATTTTTGCTTAATTGATAAATGAGCCTTTTTTGTACTGTTTCATTAGTAAAATCTTTCTTTTTGAAATATTGCCTTCTGTCTTTATTTATGTTGAGGTTTCTCACATGCAGTTGTTTTGTATTAATGTGTAATAATAATAATAATGTTTCTTTATTAGCCCTATACAATTTCTTACATTAGGAATTCATCTTTTCGCATACCCCAGCTTTTCTCCAAGGAGACACAGACGGGGAGAGAAGCTTGGGGTCAGAGCGCAGGGTCAGCCATTGTACGGTGCCCCTGGAGCAGTTGGGGCCCAACAGAGTAGGATTCCTCTGCCAGCTGCAGGATTTGAACTGGCAACCTTCCAGTCACAGGCACAGATCCTTGTCCACAGAGCCACCACTCCACCCAATTGGATTGCAAAATGTAACAATGAATGGAAATCAGTGTACCTGAAAACAATTAAGCAGACTTTAAGGCAAGGTCTCAGAAGTGGAACTCTCTCAAGAACATAATCTGTATATAATGTATCTGAATGTATCTTTTTCACCGAATACCTTCTTATCACCATTGATAGAGTATCTTGAAGATAACTTTGGTTGACAACTTCAAACCTTGCCTTGTATTTAAAAATAAATAATATGCTTGGGATGACATTCACTGACCTCATTGTGGTCTTGAAGTAAAATGCTGCTGAGATTAAAAACAGTGCAATGATGCCAAATGGAACCTAGCGATGAAAGTGAGTACTGTCCAATGTAAGAGAGGAGCAGTGCAACGTTTCCAGAAGACTGTTTTTCAGGTTGATTATAAGTAAACACCCATAGTCACCCAAGAGGGGCTATGACAAACAGAACTTATCATTTTGCAGGTTTGATACAGTAAAACAAAGACAAAGGATCAGAGATAATACAATTCTTGTCTTATAAAATATAAGTGTTAGTCTTTTAGAATTCTTATTATTTGTTATATTCATATTTACTGGACATAAATCATTTCAAATTAATCACGTTCTTATCCAGTAACAGAGAACATGAAGAGGAATATGGTGGCAGTTGATTGATGAGACAAATGAAGCTGAAATGGCTTTGCAGATTTTTTCCTTTTTGGGGACCTTTTCTAAAGAGATTAAATATGTTTATAGCCATCTCAATCATAGTTTTTATGCATGTGAAGGAGGTCTGCAGCAAGACTTCAGAGAATTATGACTGTAGCTTTTCGACCGTGCTAATGACAAAAAGAACCTTGTCTGTGTGACCTCGTACCAGCATCTCACTGTCCAATTAACAGGAGCTGTTTAATTAGACATAATTAAAAGGGGATAATTGAGATATAATGTCTAGAAGAAACCAGGCAAAGACAGGGCAGGGCTTCAATGAAAATGGCTTTGATGGCAGCACATTGCAAGGCAGGTTTTGTGTGTGTGTGGAACAGCGAAGGGATCTAATAGATGTGGGAAGCAGTTTTGGTTGCTTCACTGTACTGTTTTTAGGTGTATCATTTATGCCTCTAGTCCAGTACTTTTAAATTGTTAACCTGTAACCCTTACGTTTAAGGCTGTAGTTAAAAGTGTTTTTGATTAGCAAGCTTTTTAAATAAATTAACCCTACTTAAGCTTGCAGTTCATTCCATTTGAGTAAGTATTTTCTATGCATTACAAATCCAGCAGACGTATTACAGGACTTAGACCTTTCAACAGATTTGCTTCTGAATTGATCTTTAAGTGCATAATTGACCTATATGTTAAGGATCACTTCAGTAACAGCCAAGGGTATCTGCCTCTGCACTAACACGCTATGTGGTGTGTGTGTGGGGAGCTAATTGGTTGTTGGAATAGCAGAGAATGTGAGGAACGCCAACTGACATGGAGGAGAAATTGAGGAGCCGAGGACTTAGAAAGTATTTTTAATTGGAGCTCCTGTTTACTCCTGACCCATCTACCTTCGGTTTACTATCAATAACTACAGGTGGAGCTCTGAAGTGTGGTATTCCACCTGGGCCTTTATACTTGGATAAGGATGAGCCCATCTTGAAGAGGTGCCATGATGGACTGTATTTGGCTGTAACACCTCACCAGGTTAGAAACTGCCAGCTGTTCACACTCTGGATGGCAAGCAACAGCACCACAACGTGAATCGAGCCTCCAGAAAACTGATAGCACAAAGGTGTTGTTCTCTTGACAAGCGGAGTGTACTGATTCATTCTCTTCCTTTTTCACCAGACTTGACAGTCAACAGGTTGAATGCACACAATCAACTCTCTCACTAATGAGGTGATTTCATGTTTATGCAGCAGCCAGTCACTTTGGGTGTGCCGTGGTCAGTCATGAATGATCAATTACTGAAACTGATACCAAGAACTTTTAATGAATATCCCAAATCCTCATATCTGTACTTTATTTTTTATAAAAATACAGATGCAGAAATAGAGTGATGTTTATTTTGATGCTCATTAGTTCATATTCTTAGGGCATGCATGCATGCAACAAAATACAATTAGTTTCAATACTGATCTGTTGAGCTTTTAATGCTTCTTAGTAAGTGTGTGTACAGTATGTATATTTAAAATATATATTTAAAAAAATATTAGGTATGAAATATTTTTATTTTACAGTATAACTTTTACATTGCAGAGGGGAGTGATGATCTGATCTTTAGGTTTTTGATGAAAACCCTTACAATATTGGCATTAAAATAACCAATGTTAACTTTTTCATGCTTCAAACAAAAACATCCTAGGCTCTTAAACTCTCAATTGTTAATTTTTTGTTGCAATGCTTTCACCATATAAATATTGCTAAATAAAGCAAGTGGGAGCATTTTACTTTCATAATCATTTTTTAAAAAACATTTCAGCTGTATTTATATTGCTAATTAACCTTCAACTTTTTTTTGTAATTTGATGTTATTGGATAAGACAGTTTTCCAACCCAGAAATGTCATTGTAAGAAGATGAAATGTAGTGTACAAAGAATTCATTCTAAATATAGGACCATTTTCTGGCCGTGTTGTTTTAGAGGTGTTGAGCATGTGGCATTTGTTTTTGGAATATGGACAGCTTAACTGTGAAAAATGGTGATCTAAAATGACATCACAGTTCTCTGGGAGAGGAAAAACAGATCTAGCTGTTAAAAATATACTGCCTTCCATCTACAAATGATATAATTTAGTGAAAGGGACATTTAGGATCTATTATTTAAAAAAAAGCCTTGTCACTTTTTCAAAGGAGACATGCCAGATTTGTAATGCTAAACTAAAGGTTTCTCATTGCAAGGGTAATTGGCTTGAAAATCATACAGCAGACACAATGAAAAAATCCTGAACAGCTTCCAGAGGCAATTGTGATGGAATTACATTAAAGACCCGAAATGCTTTCAGGTGCATGTCGCTAATTATATATATTTAAATAAAAAACAATACACTGGGGCCTCCCCAGTAGCCCAGGTAATAAAGGTGCAGGTCGAATCTTATATTCCTGACATTATAGTTTATTTAATATGCCTCAGTTGACTGTGACAGGGATTCCAAAGGCACTGATGCACATTTGGGCTTTTCCTGCTTCTGTGCGTCTACAGTGTTAGATATGATACCACTATTGGTGGGCTTGCTTTAGGAACAATTAAAAGCCAACTCACCTACCAGTATACTACAGTAGTCGGTTCAGACTGTGGGAGGAAACCCACATGAACACAGGGAGAACATGCAGACTCCACACAGACAGCACCCCAGATCCAGAATCAAACCTTGGAGCCCAGCGCTGTGAGGCAGCAATGACAAGCATTGCACCACCCACTGCTTTAAATATATTACACATATTAAAAAAGTGTTGTGAATACTAATAAGTGATAGCAGTAGTTATCTGTTCACAAGTTAGTGACCTTGCATATAACATGTACTTTAACTAAACCAACAACTTAACATTGCAGAGCAAGTACAGTACAAACAGAACACTGACTAATCTCCCAGAGACACACAATATATGTTACATGGTTTTAGTCAAAATGCAAAAGAGACATACAATTTTGTATTATAATAACATTATGTAAAAAATTAATAATTCTTTGGTAATATTTTTATCATGTTAACAGATTATAATGCTCATAATCTTAATTAAATTAACCCATTTAAAGTGTTGGGTTAATAACATTGAATAACTGTAAATTATTACATTTCAAATTCTCATTTAGAAATGGTTTGCTAAATATTTATTGAGTTATCACCACCATTTGGAAGGCATTAGCACATAAACTAGAATGTTCCCATTTGTTTCAAAAAACGGTATCAAGCATCTTTCACAGTGTATAGTGCTGTTGCTTCCTGGGACTGAAGAAGCACTACAGTATGTTGTACAGGCTTCTAGAGAGCTACACACGCTGAATGCTATTTCATCAATGTCACACACTCATTCCTAAGCTCTTTGCCAGTTAAAGTCTAAACTCGAGACTGTTCTTGCCTTTTCTCTCTTAACCTGTTCCCTCTTCTTGAGCTGCTATTTGTTCTCACACAACTGCCTCTTTCTCAGCCCTGTTGATTTCCCCCTCTAATAAGCGGTCTTGTGTTTTTATACAGGAACCTCGCTGAGAAATATTTTAGTCTCCTGTAGAATCAGAGGCGTCATCTGAAAAGCTCGGAAATTTTAAGTGCTTCGAATTGAGACTTGTACATATAGTACTCCAGCCGCATGCAATTTATTTCTGAAACACGCTGAGTGCCTGATTGCTCTCTCCACACAACGTTTCCAGTTTTTACTATGACCTATTCTAACACGCCTCGTCCTAAAGCACTTTGAGGTGGCGTTCACCACGAAAAGGGGCTCTGTAAAATAAGACCTGACTGATAGATCGAGATGTGGAGTGTGCAGTAGTCAGCAGTCTTCTCCAGTGGATTCCTGCTGCAGGATGTCCAATTTGAACTCAGGTGAAAGAAAACTTCAGAAGAAGACGAGGATTTTCAAAAGACATTCCTCTGAGGTGATTCTACAATTTAATGAGCAACAAAACAAAAATTCACATTGTGCTTGCTTCAAACCAAAAGGAACTGAAAGCTCACACGATGAGCCCACCTTTCTCAGCGCTCAATAAGCGAAACGAGTTTGACTGGGGCCCAACACCTTGGTTCTTTTGAGCGCTGGGTGAGATTTGACTGGGTCATAAATGAAAAATAAAATGTTAAGTGCCAAATGTGAGCTATAGTCTTTATCCAAGGGACGCAACAGAAACTAAAAGTCCAAACAAACATGAGATGAAAAAACAGTCTGCTGATGTGGCAGATTTGAAGGTGTTTGAGAGCCCAGTGTAATTATGTTATCTCAACAAGCTAATTATACCCCGTTACATACAGTAGAACTCCAGATGGTGATTCCTTTCACATCTCAGTCAGAATTGTCAATCTGGAGCTCTGCAGGCTATCCCAACCCCCCCACACACACACTTTTCTATTTTTATTTTTATTTTTTAATTCCTGCAGCCATTTTCTGTGTTTGCTTTTCAATGGTGAAAAGAAGAAAGACCATCTCTTGCATTGTACAGAGCTTTGCGACCTTCTGGTGGAAAAACAAAAACAGGGAAGTTAATTTCAGATTCCAAATAAGATTGACAACACCCACCTTTCACATTTTACATTTCTCCAACAATCTCTCTAGGTCCTACCTTCATTTGTGTTGGGTGTTTTATTTTAATTATTCATGTAATGTAATAGCACATACATTTAAAAGAAATGCTAAATCTTCTCAGAAAACATGTTTGTGGCTCTTTGTCTATAGGACATTGCCAGGGCAGGTTCAATTTTCCTTTACAAATGAACATCTTAAATGTATTCAGGTAAAACTGTCTATCTGGAAAAGAAAAGGAAGTTTTTATGTTGTACACGAGTTTCAGTAAATTATTTGTTTCAGGACCTTCTGGAAGGAAATGAAAACAAATTTACCGCACTGTGGTTTCATTTCTTTGTAACCTGTTACAGAAGTAGTTTTGTCAGAAACATTGTGAATTTATAATTTAATTTTATTAACATATGATTTTAAAATAATTTAAGCATTATGTGCCACACAAAAGGTTCCTTATCTTTGTAGTCACTTATCTGTACACTTCAGTTCAGCTTACTCTGATATCTGTCTAAGAATATAAGCATATCAAAAAAGTTTGTTTAGAGAAACATAATTTTACCAATGGATTGCATAATTTTTTGCATAATTAGAATTAATTCTAAGCATTATAGATAATACTAAAGTGTTTGACATGCTACAGTCAAATCACAACTATGTAGACAGCCTCTGTGAACAGCAACGTTGTGGAAGGTTGTCAGATACAGAGCTGTCCTGATGTGCTGTGGTACCTAGTTCCACCAGTGGGGGTCGCTAAGAAAATCTAAAGAGCACAGGAGGAAGAGAAGCAGCAGCAGAAAAAGAGGGAGAGAACGATGAAGTTTTTTCACTTCCTTGCCCCAGGGGACATGATCAATGCCAAGGGAAAGATGGGCAAAGAATTCTATAACACATCTGTTTCCTATTCGTGAATCAGAGTCTCATTCTTTTGATGATTTATTTTAGACAGTAAAATAAGCACATTCCATCTTCATCAGATCTAAATTAATAAAACTAGTACACTCTAATATATATGCTTAATTTTGTTATTGCCATTTCTTCCGTAGAACTCATTTCTCTGAGCCATAAAAAAGCTCTACTGGCACAGACGTGTTGCATAAAGAAGTACAGTATATCGTTCACTTTTTTCATGTTCCACATTGCAGCACATTTCAGTGGGAGAGATTTCATCTGAGAGGAAACATATTGAGCAGCTGAGAGAGAAATGATGTGAAAAATCAAAGTCACTTTGGATTCCAGACTTGTTTGCGGTTGATATCTAAACTGCTCAAATCATCCAATATTCTCGTACTGAGGACACTGAGTAAGCTGAATTTGTTATTGCTTGTTCATTACAGTTTGCCTGCCTGTGGAAAATGGGACATGTCTGAGGGTTAGTTAACATAAGGTTAGTAAGGAAAAGAAAATATGATGTCCATGCTGAGTGAACAAAATACACCTGATATATTAAATAAAAAGCCCAAAGATACCTCTGGCAGTGTCGCATTAGGGCTATTGATTTCATTATTAGACTTTTACTTTTACATAAATGTACAATCCATAAGAGTTCAGGCAGAAACATTTGCTTTAAAAAAATGTATGTCTGCAAGTGAAATGCATTGAAGATATCATTTGATTTTCAAGTGTCATTGATGTTTGTCCTAACATATGTGTTTTTTTGCAGGATGAGTCAGTACTTTGGGTGAATTCTGACAGCAGGTGGTTTATGCGCTATTCCACATACACAGACGGTATGTATGCTGAAGAAAAGAAGTAAAGATAGAGCTAAGATTTGAAATATAAACACAGTTGTTTACCAGGTAATATATATGCTGATCAATAGAAATCAGAAAAAATACACAGCTGTCACCTGATGAAGTAATTGCTTTTATTACATTAAATTATATGCTCATTTCAGGGTAATTTATGATTATCAAAATAAGTACGTTTTAATCAATAAGTCAGAATGTTTGACAACGTCAAAATACTACTGAATTTAAACTGACATTCATGTGCCCCATTTATTAAATGATGACAGATTTGGGCAAGGTAACTGAATCTTAGAAGTACTAATTAATTAGGAAAACAAACTGGATGCTACAGTATTTCATGCTCTCCAGTATAGATGGAAAGTTTGCCAATTAGTACTCATCTGACTGCTTCAAGAGCCTCTAGATTTATTGGAAGAACACACTTAATATTCGGCCCCGAGGGTTTCAGACTTATTTGTGTTTCCAGCAGAAATAGAGCCATTCCCATCATTGTCAATATTTCACTAAAACACCCTCCTTCCACATTCCTTTCTTTTCACAGCAAGAAAAGTTTGACAGGCAAAAAAGCTGATGACACCTACAAACCTTACCAGCAACACAATGTGGCCTACATAGGCCGCAGGAGTTTTCTCCTGAAAGTAAAAAAAGTTTGTAATGTAGTAATACCCTCCCCCAAATAATACTTCTTCCTCAAATGACATCTTTTTGCATTTTGCTCAGAATGCCTATTTTGTTCACAATGTCTAAGCCTGCTATTAGACATTATTATTCATTATTACCAATTAAACTTTATTATAATAACATTATGACTTAATATTACATCAGTGTCAACATACTGTGTTGGACTTTGTAGGCAAGATGTCAAGATGGTATTAGGGGACTTTAAACAAGATATTGTGAAATTGCACAGAGAATAAATTAGGTTCTAAACGATTAGCCTATGGTGGAGCAGAGTATTAACCAGGGTGAATAGGGTAGTGGTTGAGTCATTTTATTTACTCTTATTATTTTTGTTAAGTAAGTGCCTGATTTTCCTCATGGGCAATCTGTGGGCAAAATCGCCACTTAATTCATCTGCTATTGAGTGGGCAGTTTGCCCACAGGGAAAAAAAGGAGCCTTATGTTTATTAAGCTAGTCCTTGGCGTGTAATTGTTTCTTTAGCTTAACAGAGAGAATTCACTCACTCTCTGTTTCAGTGCGTCATCACTGATGAGTCTAACTATTCACACAGTTTACCACTGAGCACATAAATCTGCTTATGGAAATCAGACGCATGCCGGAATTTAATTCTTTTCCTGCATAATCTATACATTAAGATGCAGATCTCATTTCAAGATGACTTTTTTTATTTAATGTGCTTCTTAATTAAAGTATTGATTTATGAACGGCCTTCCATTGTTTCCCTGGAGATCTGAACTTGATAAAACAAGAGAAAAGCATGGAATCCCCCACTCACTGCCAGTCTATTTTTGGTTTTATGGCCATCATTTAAGGATTAGCCCTAAAAGCTAAATGACAATCTGGCCAAACTGGCATATTTCTAACTCTACACTCCATTTCAAGCAGTACAAAAAAGATGATTTCAGGCATCAATTAAATTCATGGCATTCAACTCATGAAACACATGAAAGAACCACAAAACCATTGCTACGCTGCAAGAACATCTGTGCTTTAACTTTATCCATCAGTGTTTCATTATGGTACCCATTTCATTATTGAATGAGTTACATGGTTTCCAGGACGGATTGTGTATTGGCATTAACACTACATGATCTTTGAAGCAAAGCACTGACTGTGTGAACAAAGGTAAAGGGGGGATTTAGATTATCTCCAGACATGCATTAGCGTGTGTCAATATTTTGTTTGTTAAATAATAGTGGCATGACAATCTTGCATATAGAAATGATATCAAGGTCCTAATTTAATTTTAAATTCCAAATATAATATCCTATACTTTTTTTTTTACCTCAGACAGAGTGAGGGCTCAGCTAATATAACATTCGAGATAAATGCCATTATTTCCTACAGGGCCCTAAAGGGTAATACTGTCTTTGTTGTAGACATAGATGGAAGGTGACAATGCCTGAGGTCTCTGCTAGGCTTTTCTAAAGTGATAACATGAGCAGACATGCTGGTCTAAGTAGAATACATTTCCTTCTGTTTGATCACTCCTGCCATTTTGAGGAAATACAACAGTTTATCCAGGTGTTTCTGGAAGATTCACCTTAACAACGTCAAAGGTTTCATATCATGTCGACCGGAGGGCTGCTGGGAATGAAATTAGGATAACTACTACTCATACTTAGTAAAAATACTCCAGGCTCTTGTAGTAAAGGAAGATTGGAATGCCTGTTTACTTATGGTTGACTCCTACAATTGCAGGGTGACTGCTGGACTTCATTCCATCTCATTTTTATTATTGATTAGTTTAATTATTAAGAACATGTGGAACGGTGTGGCTGAACAGGAGGCCTCTTGACCCGCTTTATGCTAGTTGCTGTGATCTAAGAATCTCATCTAACAATTTCTTGAAAAACAGTAGGATGTGCATTGCAATTTAACTGGCTTAAGTAATCCTAAGTAATCCTTTTCTTAGGTTCTAATTATCTACTATCCCTGGTGAAAATCTGCATGACTGCTGCCTCTATTGGACTTGGTCATTCCCTATAGGATTTGGAACTCGTTAAATTTAAAAATACATTTCAGGAATCATCATTATTTCTTACCTTTCCTGTCATGGTAATTCATCTAAGCTTTCTGATTTATGCACTTGCATTATGATTGTTAATGTAACATTTTCTCCTGTGATGCATTTATGTAATGTGTTCAGTGTTCCCCATCATTAGATTGTGACTGCAAACAGCCTATATGGATTCCTGCACCTGCTAGGCTATCAAAAGCAATGCATTACATTAAATAAAAGGAATTTAGAACAATAGGTACATGCATTTCCTTGACATGCCCCCCAAGAAAAGTAACAATAAGTAAAAAAAGTGCTTTGGCCTACTCCATACGGTAGAATTGTGGGAGATGTTCAAATCACTGTGATTCTCTGATTAGTGTGCTCTCTGCTGCAGTGGTTTTAGACCTGTCACACATCTCTTATAGCTGCACTGACCTTACTGCAGTTAGTGCATAGTGCTCTAGCTGTCATGTTCACAAAACTCCCAGCCAGCTGATTTGAACTAAATCTGCAATGGCGCACTCAGTTTTAGAGACGTAGTCAAGGATGAAAGTACTGGTAGCAGAGATGGCTCAAGAGAACTGGCTAATGTTACTTAATAAAGGCATTTTCCATTTTTCTCCCTTTTATATCTGTTTTCACGAATCACATTTTTCAATCATGCGCTCTGTTCTGTATCAGCTGGGGGAATTGGGGGGGACGAAACTAATTCTGTCTTTTGTGTAGCACATTTTATCCCAGTGGATCCACAAGGGCTTTACGTGTACTGTATGAGTGGAAGCACTTCACTCATACCTGAAGTACTGCAGCCACCTGAGCAACACCCAGCAGTCTCCACCAGCAGCACAACTACACAGCAGGTAAGGAGAATTGAGAGATGTTGAATGAACGGGGAATTTCAAGGACTCTAATTTGTGCAAGCCCACTGTGGACTTGAATCAAGACACCTAAGTTAACACCATTACTCTTTAAAAACAGTGCCCTGGGATCTTTAGGACAGTGCCTTGTGTCACTACACTAGGGGACATTTCTAGCCCTGAGTCTCCCCTCCGAGTACTAATATCAAGTGATAGTTTATTATTATTATTTTATTTGTTGGATGTTCCTTTTCCAAAGTGACTTACATTTGCATTGATTTTTAGAGCTGAGCAGTTCTATTAAAGCAATCTGAGTGAAGTACCTTCCACAAAGTTACGGCAAAAGTACCCACCTTATAATTGAACCCACAACCTTTTAGTTGTATGTCTAGTGCCCTATACTTCAAATGGCTGCTAATGTGGATGTTGAGTGAATGCCTATGTATTTCCATTAGAAGGGAGATTACAAGAATGTGCCACCATTTTAAAATCTTCAAACCCATGCTATTGCTAAACAAATTAACATTAAGGAAACAATGAGTTTTTTGAGAGCTCATAAAAATACAGTAAATATGTATTTAATCTCCCTTATCATATAATAGATTTTAGGTAGATCCATATCAGTTTATACAGCAAATATATTACTACCCTTAAGAGCAATTATCCTACAATGTAAAATGTGTAAAGAGGTTTTCTCCTGTTTTTAGTTCTCTTCCAATTACCTTAGGGAAAGAAAGGCTTAGAACAAATTAAGTGCAGAAAATCTGTTCTTTCAATTAGTGTTTTTTTTTGTTTATTTTTCAGGTGAGTCCTATCTTAATTTCCCCCATGAGCAGCTACAGGTTGGAAACTGTCCAGTTTGATCATTGTGTATTTTCTCACACCTAAGCCTGTCTGGATTGTAACTGTTTATGTTGCTTCAATCTTCTTTGCACTTCCTGTACACAAAATGAGTTAGAGAGAATGTTCACCTTGATGATCAGAAGCTTTACGTTCCTACATCGTAGAAGCACAGGAACAATTTGTTTGGGTGTTTCTGTTAATTCAACAGCCAGGCATACAGGTGCTATGAAATGGTCTGTGAATGAAGGTTCTTCCACGAAGTGAAAATGAGCAGCAAAAACAATGTCAGGATTTAGTTTTTAGGTAGTTATATTAATTCTACTTAAGAGTTGGTTTAATGAGTTCTAAACATTAACTGGTTCTTTCCTACACTGCCACTTAATGATAAATGATACTGACAGCTCCTGCAGTGAGCTATTCACAGTGCTGGAAAAGGTGTTTAATAAATCGCAGCAGGAATCAGTTAAGTAACTAAGGGATCAGCTTTAAAATCCTTAACCTGCAGTGTAAACCTTTTCCAACTCCTATAGAAAATCCCTGGCCTATTCTCTGTAAACTGTTATACAGCAAAGCTCATTCAATGTATTGTTTCACACATCTCCTATAAAGTGGTATTGCAGGGTTATTTTCAGCCTGACTTCTAGCAGATGTGAAACAACCCCTTAATCCTTATAAGCACTGCATACCTGTGTATATTATGATCAATTGCAAAGATGGGATTGTAATTTCATAGATTTGGGGGTGTTACTGCTAATCTCCTGTCCTTCATCTTTCCATTCACCCCCAGGTAACAAATGTGATGCTGTTCAGTTACCCAGTTTTAGGTAGGAAATACATAAATAAACAAAATTACTGACAAGGACAAAACATGAAAAATGGATCATTCGTATTTTGGCGATTGCTGTCTTTGCTTAAAAATGTTGAATTGGTATCTTATCTCCGAGTTCTCCTTTCTCCGGTCCCATTGCTGCCCACTTTAAACAGTACCTTCCCATTGATCCTTACTGATTCCCTCAAAAGGTTTTGCGTTTTTTGAATAAGAAAAGCAAATAAAACGATTTCTTTTATTAAGCATGGTGATCTTACACAGAGCAAGATGGTGATGAATATTATCGTCTTTGCAATATTGAATTTCTTCCTGTCTGGGATCAATAATCACGTTCCTTTCTGGAAAATATTTGAGATTTCATTAACTCTTTTAGGAAGTCTGGGTTATTCTCCATGAATTATTTTTTAAGGGCATGGAGGGCAAGAGAGGGACAGTCCTTAAATGTGAAGACACCCCTGCATATCTTTATCAACCTGAAAAGGACAGTAATATTGAAGATAGCTGGAGGCAATGTAAATGCAGTGCTGCTGGAATAAACACAATGCAGTTGATTCAATTAATTAATTATAATAACTTCATTATCAACAATATTTGCCTGCAGCAAGTGAAAAGAAAAAGTTAATTACTTTGCAGCTCTTTATCCCCCAATGAAACACACATCTATATATCCAAAAAGAGTCTCCTCACTGCCTATTTTGGATCAATCTTTTGTGGGTTAAGTCACTAATTAATCTATAAGAAACACGAAAATGAAAGCATTTACAAGTCGGAAGGTGAAAACACAAATGTAGTAATTAACTTTTAAACGTCTGCTATATATATGTCTATTTCTCCCAGCACTACATTTCTTAAGACTAAATATAATTTATTTCTTATACAGTTAAAAAAAATTAAAGGGATCATATGTTTAAATACATTTTCACGGTCTATTCTTTGTCTGTTTTAAGGAGTTAACCTATCAGGAATTTTAACTCTCCAGAGTGCAATACAGACCGAAGACCAGGATTGCTATGACACACGAATCCACTGCTAACTTGACCTCACCTTGGGGGAGGCTGTCATGTGATGTTAATGTTCTCTGTAGATGAGGGTATTGCCATGATGAAAACAGTTCTGTTTCATCCACCATTAAACATTTACCAATATGTATTGTTATCTGGTCAAATGGAAGAAACACAGTTTTTTTTTTTCAGGAACAGCCTGCTTTTTGTGTTAAAAGCTTTCTGTTAGCCAGCCTTACGGTAGAAATTCCCATTTCTTCTGACGGCCACAGAGTAACAGCCAAGACAATTATGGACTTCCAAGAAACTTTAGTGCCTTGAAGTTCGGCTACAAAACATTGAAAGGGGCGCCAACTTTGTCAAGATCCCAGCTGTCTGCCTCCTGGATGGCATTACCCACAGTTATATGGTCATACATCTATTGCTTTCCAGCTGACCAAGCCTCCCCTTTGGGACTGACACCTACCATTTATTCTCATTTTAGCTCCCTCCAAGAGGTATGAGATTCCTCAGTGAGGTGCATCCGCTGTAGCCATGAATAGAATGAGCCCTCACATGCTCCCTGATGCATTTCAGCAATTTCTGAGGACAATCTTCCAGCAGTGTCCTGCCATTAGAAATGAAAAAAAACTTTCTTTTGTTGTGAGAACCATCAACTGTTAGAGCAGGAACACCATGAGCATTGATTAATCTTACTTCATTCTCCATTCGATCAAGAGGTTAGTAATATTCAAGGAGAGAGAATATGCATACATGAAAAATATATAAAGACACTCAAGAGAGGTTGTTAGATCTTTTGCTGAACTGCCTAGAAACTGCAAGATTTCCATTCTTGATATTGGGAAAATGTTGTGCGATACACCTTTGCAGCCACAACTCAAGCGATAAATAGTTCCTCTCTTGTTCAATGAATTATACAGGAGCTGAATCTGTATCCGATTCACATGCCAAAGACAATTAATCAGATTTATTAATTTAGGACTTGAATACTGTTTGACTTGTAATAATAGATCTTCCATTCATATTCAAATGGGTTACACGACCAAGACATTCAAGATGCAAAAGACTGCAGTAAAAATATTTGATGGACTATTGCTGCCTTACAGAAATGTACCAATCAGACTGCAAATGATTTTCGTTTGTAGAAATAAAGACAAAAGCAAACAAAGAACATGGTTTAATGTGCAATTAGGAAATGTGTACACCAAGGAACGATGATTAATGGAAAAACATTATAAAAATATTGACTTCACTTTATCATAAGTCATTTTCTACTGTTTAATATGGCTTTAAATGACTTACAGGATATAAAGGACAGAATACCCAGCCAGTCATCTTTGCTGTGGAGAGTTATGGAAGTATGTGTAGGTACACTGTATTTTCAATAATGAAGGTTATAAGAGAAGTGTGCTCGATTTTCTCCGAAGAAATGACTTTACTCTGAAACCTTATAAGTAAAGTCGATTATTATCAGGGAATAATTAAGAAAAAAACAAATTAAAAGGACTGTCACCCAAGTAAAACAATTTAAACTTTTAATTATTTTTTTATATCGCTTTTCCCAAGGCGCTAGACCTTGAAGCTTTTAATATTATTCCACCACTGTTCAAGTTTGATTAAAATGTTAATGAGATCCTTTTTTATATACCCTAATTGGTGATAGCTGGTTTGTGAAAATACAAAGAGCATTTACCTGGTTTATGACCAAACCTCTTTGTATTTTCTTTCATATAAATACTGTATATATTTTGCATCCTTTAAGTAAGGTCAAAATATGTATTAAAGAGAAAAGAATAAAAGTGCAAAACAAAATACTCTGGTTTTCTTGGGTTTTCTCCATGTACTGAATATAACGAGATGCAAATTACTGTACTGACTGTACTGGTATTTGCGAGGTAAAGTATGCCAAAAGTACCATTAGATTGTGCAAAAGCAAGGTCACCTTTAATTTGTTGATTATGTAAATTGTAACAAAATGTGTGGCAGGTGTGCATTCATCCTCTGGATGTCGATGCGGTCTGCTTAATGGTTTCTGAACATTGTCAACCTAGTGAACTTTAGTACAAACAGTGAAACACAAACCTGATGTAGCAAATGGAAACTACATAGAAGTGCATGACTGTGTATAATAGAACATACTCTATACATGTTTCTCAACACTGAAACATAAACCAGAGGAAACACTTGCAAACTTTACCCAAAGGCTTGTGGAAGTCTGGGACAAGCTACACAGCCATGCTGTTGAAGTCAATAGCCTGACTTCCTTCAAGAAATGGATGAGATCCTTGGATCAATTAACTACTAACTACAGAACAGGCTAGATGGGCTGAATGGCCTCTCGTTTGTAACCTTTTTTATGTTCTAATATTCTTAAAAGCAGACCCCGACAGAAGGAAATAGAGAAAGCAATAGGGGCCTTGTTTTTAACGGTTTATTCAATGGTAAAGATTCGAAAAAGAAATGAAAAGTTTATGCTTCACAAGCTTGAAGGAGATGGTGTAACTTTGATTGGAAAGGGACTGATGAAAATACTTCAATAGACTGAGCAGCGTCATGGTGATTCTTACTCTATAAGCAGCAGAAATCTGAGAAAAAGAAGAACACAAATTGTAGTCTTTCCCTTAAAAAACAAAAGTGCATTTGTTCTATAAACTGTGCTAAAAATAAGCAAAGAAAAAAAATGAGTTTGACAGTATTGAACAGCCGCTTTTTACATTTCATTACAGTAAGATAATAAGCTATAATTTGCATGTAGAACACTAAGAATAATGTAATTTGTTAACATTTCACCCACATTATTTATTGCCATGATAGAGACTGTGAGAGCTGAAACAATGCTCAGTCAGTATATACAGGTATGTGTCAGTATATGTGTATCTGAATCTGGATGGAAATTAGGAATAATTTATCAACATTCATCATACCTTTGTTATTCAATGTACAGCCTGCTACAGGGAGGGGTGAAGGTTTGCTTTTGCCGTTAATGAGACCTAGCACCGTTACGAATACCTCTCCTTTCAGCTTTATTGTGGGACCAAGGGGAAAAGTGTCACTTTGATTGGCTCTCAACAGCGTGTGTATTTATATACAGTATATATGTGTGTGTTTTTTTACTTGTCCAGGGGTAGAAACAGCCTCCTCCGTGCAAAATTCCTTTTTTTCCTGTAACAAATTGTTGTTTCAAGTTGGCCTTCAGTCTCCAGAGATGCCTGGCCACATGAATAAGAGATGTGTCTTGTAACTACATCCTGTCATCATTTGCAGCCACCTTTCCCTTTCGTCTCTCGGGGGAGGGAGACTGTACATATCTCTGGATATAACTAGAGCCTGGTGAGGATATCCATGCCAGGCTCAGGTACGTTTACAGTGCAGTCATTTCTGGGCCCTGATATTTATCAGGCAGAGGACAATTCTCTAAAGATAAAACATGTTCCCCCTTGGGTGCTGCAAAAGCATTTACTTCGTTTTATAGACAACTTCTTTTTCTAAAGGATATCTGTCTCTAGTTTTATTGGACTGCATTTGGCATTTGACACAGTCATTTCAGCTACGTGGGCAAGGAAGTGTACAGGATTTGTGTGGTCTGAGCCACACTGCTGACAGGCTATTGGAAGCTGGAACCGGGACGACAGTTTTTGTATGTAGGACACACAGAATTACATGAGAAGGCACTTCATAGACAGATTCTGTAGCTACTTAATACTGAACATCTAATTTGACTTTCAAGAACAATCATTTTGTGCTATTCTCCATACAAGTCAGAAGGAAGTCTGACACAAGCGTTGCATGGACTTTGCTCCTTCCCTCAAGGAGACTTAGTATAGAAATAGTAGGAAGGAGATGTAAATGTAGCACACCTGCACCAAGCACTAATAAGCCAAGCATCACATGCACACCAATAATTGGTAGTTTTGCCCTTGTTAAAAGCTAAACCAGACGGTAAATACATTTACTTTAAAAATATTTTTATAGTATCTATTTGTAAGATTATTAATAAAGCCAAAATGACAAAAAAAACTGTTGTACATGATAAAATTGAGAAATATAACATCTACAGGCAGAGCAGGCATGAGGCCTTTCGTATAGCCTTATAGCAACAGTAATGCCCCTCAGAGAAGAAAGACAGTGTTAACGGTTATGTTTACAACACACCGATCGATTGAGCTCATATGTCCTGTATTATGCCTAATTGGATTCATTTTTAAAATCTTGGCAGAGACATCACTTGAGTTGATAGCGCCACTCTGGCGAATATTCAGCGGCCACGTCTGACTGGGAGCGAGCTGATGAAAAAGATTCCCTCTGGGGACACTGCGAGTTTAAAGACTGGAGGTTAATGTGGATCGTTTGGCACAGATTTATTTGTTTTTTAATTAACAGGGGGGCTATTTGGTGTAGCAGGGGAGCTTTTAGGCCTGCTGCACCTGCAGAGACAAGCTACAGTGTCTCAGCCAGGATGCAAGAATATTGAAGTTTTCACCTTGAATATTACAATAAAATACAGATCACAATTATCCAATTTCAACTGCTTTGTTCAGAGGTCTAAAGCACTGCTTCAAACCGGACCAACTAAAATTGTTTTTATCAGAAACTGCCTTCAAGAAAAACTGTCAGAGAGACATACAGATTGTCTGTGTATAATTTAATTGAGCATTTTCCTTTCTGAACTTAAGTACTGGCATAGTTTATCACTAAGACGACATTTTAATTCATGCATTTGTGTTCTAGGAGTAAGACCTTCTGGTTGGCGTTTGAAAGAACATGTCTAATTATTCAGTATCAGCTCCAGGAACAAAATGCTCACAGATAAAAAAAAAATAAAAAAAATCAGATAATAACTAATTTCTACTGCAAACAAACAAATGGTTCAGTACAATTATAACACATTTCCCTCCATTAAGTTTGACATTATACACCTGAAATATATTTGTTTTCTATATAAATATTAGACTAATATTAGTTTTTTGCACCCCTTATATATTCAGAACTGAGTATTTTACTTTGATCTTTGAGGTTTCAAACTCTTCAACTGCAGTTGATTCAGAATAATTTGTATATTGAATCAGATGGATTTGTTCCTACACTTTATTAAAAGGATTATTGAAGGGGCCTGTGACAGGCCAGAAACTATTTATCACAGCACATCAATGTATTTGGCATAGATTAGAGCTGACATATGATTTTGAGACTATTGAAACCTGCACTCTCATTACCTTTTTTAAAGTATGTCACTGAAAAGCCTTAGGAATTGTATGTGCTTGTTAAATGTTAGTGGTAAAATAATACTTGGGATAAAACATTAAAAAAACTATATTGGAAATAAAAGTTTTACAAAACTGAAGAGCAGCATGAATAATCCAATCAAAAATACGTAAATTCTAACACACCATGAAATAGCACAGCAGTGGTTCCAACAGCATCTCTTGCTTAAATATAAACTTATGATTTCTTTTTAGCCTATAAAGGATTGCCCTAGATGAATATAAGTGTTCCTATTTAAATCTGTGAGACGGAAAGTAATTATTTGACTGAAACTTCTGTCTCAACTACCTTCCAAGTGGTCGTACCTTCTGCAGTCTATTCAATACTCTGATCACATTACGAATAAACCAAACACATTCATTTACAACACTGATGACACAATGCCCAGCATAGACAGATCCAAATATTTCACTAAGATCCATGAGACTATGACACCTTAATTTCGATAGCCATATTGTCACGCCCTCTACAGCTAGAGGGCGCTCCTTCTCTGTCCTGTCCCTAGTTTCCCTGTGCTTTTTGTGTCCTTCCGGTGTGTTTTTGTATGGGGCTATATATTTCTGGGTCTCCCTTTGCTCCTCGCTCAGCACTGAGGGTATGGATGTCTTGAGACCCGACTAGTACCAGGTCGCCTCTTCCGTGGCCTGTGGGCGTAGGTTCCTACCCCGATATCTTCTGACCCCCTGAGCCCGGGCTAACCTCCATGTTTTTGCCACTACGCATAGGGTCTCTACTGCTCTCCTTGTCATTCCACGGCTTGCCCTTTTGACATCCGTGACACATATGTGCCTCAAAATAGGTCTCTTAATTTAACTAACTATGGGTCCTGAAATATTTGTTTGCCTTACTACTGCTGTTAAATATGGAAACCTATGGAAAGGTGCTAGGAGGAAAATTATACACTGATCTGAGGAGTCCATGAGATTAAATGTCCTCAAAGTGTACCACAGACAGGAAATCAGAATAATAATTTGAAATAAATTCCTGTAGAGTTAATTCTAGCTGTCTGCCAGATCAAACAAAAAAGTTTTGAATGTTAAATGTTTTTTAGAAAGCTAAGAGGAAGGTGGAACATGAAAGGTGCATTGCTTGTGTATTTTTGTAAATCTATCAAGAAATGTGCCCATTACAAACCATAGCAGAGGAAGAAAACAGCTTTATTGAGCAACAGATAACAATGTCATACTTAAAATGATTGACTACTGTTTTATACATATTTAATGAATGGTTAATAAAGTAGCACTAAATGCTCAGCAAAGCATTGGTAATTTACAATAATGACTTTACACCACAAAGTCCACAAAATACTTCTTTATTATTATATTTTAATACCATATGTATATGCATTTACACTTCCAATAGACGGTAGGTATGTTTATGTAACGCAAATAATTATTGTATAGTTTAGACTAGGAACTGTGTCAGCATTTGAGGTGTAAAGAATCAAAGCAGAGGTCAGTTTCATGTTGGACCAAAAAAAAGAAAGAAGAATAAACATGTTTCAGCTGTTGAGCCTTTTTCAGCGTATCATGTACTTCTTCATTTTGGATCTAATCTCCGCTATTTCCAAAATTATCCTCTGCTGTATTAGAATTCATATATGGCAATATGAAAATGTTGGAAGCAGATACATTGCATTGCAAACCATTTAGACCCTTGCATAGTTTTCAAATCTTGTTGCTTTTAATCTTGCAGTTATGACAGTTTGAAGTAGCTATTGATATTTGTTATATACAGTACACAACCTACTCCACACATTCAAATAAAAAAAGCAAGTAAGTTGATAAATAATGTTTAAGAAAAATGGAATTAATGATTGCATAAATATTCAAACTCTTTGCAGTGGCAATCCTAAATTAATTTAGGTGCACAAAACTGGTCTGTGCATGCAATATGATTTCAGAATAAATACAGAGGTATCTTTAAGTTCCATCAGAGAGGAAGTGAAGTGAACAAAAGCATATCCTTAAATAAATACCAAATCATAGAGGAAAACCTGCTTCAGACCTAAAATGGACAAAAAAATACCTTTCAACAGGACAAGACACAAGACCAAAGTTACACTGGAGTTACTGAAGAATGAGGACAGGAATGTCTTTGTGTCCTAGTCACTGTCCTGACTGTGAGAATCTGCGGAAAGACGTGAAATCTACTGTTCACAAATGATCCTCAAGAAACTTGAGAGAGCTTGAGTAAATCTGCCAAGAAGAATAGAAACAAATGCACCAATCCAGTGTGCAGAGTCGGTAGTGGCTTACCCCAGAAAACTTGCAGCTGAAACTGCTGCCAAAATGCTAATGCCAAATATTGTGTTCACTGGTCTGAATTTACTCTAAGTCGTCTTACCCTTTGACGTCTTCGCTTTCAGCATTCAGGTTTTAAATAAAAGATCAGATTTTAAAAATTGTGCATACACCATTTTGTAATTTCACAAAATCTGACGGCATAGGAGGGTTCAGAAATTTTTGCAAGGCGCTGCAAGCTGAGTTTAAAACAAAACGACGAGCAGGTTTGTAGTCTGAAAAGGCCATGCATGGAGTTATCTCAGACAACTTCTTTGAGCTTGAATTGCAAACCACTTCAGTAGGCGTCATTATGTCATCTTATGCAAATACATTTTGCAAGAACAAGCAGCACATCTTTGATAGACATGACTTATCATATATAAATGAAGACACTTGAGCTGACACAACCAGGTAAGATGGAATGCATGTATATATACATACAGATGTTCTCACAAAAAAAATTCCAGCCAGTTTTATTTGAAAAGAAAATAAATACAAGTGTGACAGAGCAATACCTCAACAACAACTATCCTGGCGTTCCTGGGATTATAATAAAAGAGAAAATGATTGCTTCCCCCCCACAAGCAATGATTATCCTACTCATTTCAAAATGAAGAAGAAAAGAAATCCAAGAAAAAATGATAACATTCTGAATATGGAAGTCATATGCAGGCTCCTTCAATAAATGTATAAATTTCAGAATGTTTTGAGGTCTGTCAATAATGCAAGAGAAGAGCTCTTGATATTCATCAGGGGGAACAGAGCCTGTCATTCAAATACAGATCAGAAAGAGTTCATGACCTGAGCGGATTATGTGTTTTTGTTTTGTTTTTCCAAGGCCTGCTGGCAGAAAGTTGAAAGTAAGCAGACGGTAACAGGCAGCACTGTGGCTCAAGACAGACACGTTCTTGAGTTAACTGAGGATCCCAAAGCAGAGGCTTCCAATTCTGGAAGAAAACAGGGCTAATTCATACACAGCAGGGATAAGTGCAATAGAAGGAAATGGAAAATGATAGGAATACACATCTTCTTGAAGTCAGGCAGCTGGTTTTCACCAGTCGGCCATCAATTTTATTTGAAAAATAAAATTCATTTTTAAGGTATCAGAAGGTTCCAGGCTACCTCACTCATATCAGCCTGTAGTCATGTTCCTCCCTCAGATAAATAGCTGTTTTTCCTCATTTGGTGCCACAAATCAACACAAAACATCCCTGTCTGCACTGCAGGCAATCAGGAAATTCACCTGCAGCTGCATCTTTTTCTGCTGATGAAAACAAGTCAGAGAGGAATATAGTACCGATTGCCAGTTGTATTTTAGAAACCCATTCCTTTCCTTAAATATAACAATCTAATTAATCAATTATTCAACTCTTATTTCCTCTCTAATACTGTACATTGCATTCACATTGAAACATTAAAAGTCTATTTTTTTAATGGGAGTCCCATTAAACAGCAAGTGTTATACAAACTTAAAAATGCCAAAAGCAATAAATAATTGAATGACAATAAAAATATTGTGTGGAATTCAAGGAATTGGGAAATGGTATTGCTGTTATAACAAAATTATTTTTCACAGAACTCTCATGAATATTTTCTATATAGGGTATAAAATCATTCTAGGCATAAGAAATTCCACATAACAACATGAATTGCTTTTTGTCTCAGTAGGGCCTTTTGCACAGAACCTTTTTTGGAAATAGTTTTTTTTAACTCCATGTAGAATCATATATTTGTGTTACATATTGAGAGATCTCCAAAGAGTAATTTCCTCACATTGGAGAGTGCATTTTTTTCATTCAGTGATTTTAAGATTCTATTGTACAGTAGGAATGTTTTGATATATGTACAGTGCATATGGACACTGGTTTTCAAGTGCTTCTCACTGAATGGAATGGTAAAAACCTAAAAAAATTAGAGGATGGCACAGGTGTCAAAAAGACAGTCTTTTTTCATAATCTTGAAAAGTTAGCTGGGGCTTATACAGTGGTAGAAAAAGATTAACAACGTTTGTGTTTTATTAATCATCTTATATGTTTAATAGACTTCTGTAGAAATAATTGTGCTTGGTAGGAAAACAAATGTTGATCACATTTAAGTGTACCTCCACATTATGTATTAAAAGAGCCATATAACTATTTATTTTATTACAATAACAATTACAGTGAGTTAGCTTATGTTTTGGTATTTTGCCAAAGATTGTTCTTTACTAAAACAATCCAGTGTGCCTGGTAGCATAGAGTGACTTAAATTGTTGGTTTTCAAAATCCTCTAGAACTGCAGATGCTTCTGAATACTTATTCAGTGCACAAAATGAGTTACCACTATCAATTACCATTATTTATAATTTTGTCAGCATTACCTAATGTTTGCTACTGAATGCAGGAGAATAATCAAGTTATAGAAAGACATTTATTAACAGCATGAGTTCAGAATGGCTCTGCTCCCATTCACAGAATGATCCTGTAATTTTGTGTATGCAATGATGTAATAAATGTGCACCTGACATAATTATTAGGTTTGGAAGTGTATCTTTATTCTAGTGAAGAGGCTCTGCAGTCACCTTAATCAACCAAATAAATAAAAATAAAATCACCATCATGGTGACTTATCACTGGCTTAGATAGTTCCTTAGAAAATACGCAACAACTCTATCCTTAGTTCATCAGTTTTCTCTACCATTTAAAGGAAGCTGTCTATAAATAAAACTCAGCACTTAGTGTTCTTATAGCAAAAGGTCATATTTTATATTCAGTAACATTTGGTGGATTTAAAATACTACACATTACCATTAGCAAAGAAAAAACATGCATCACTTTGATTACACAATAACTTAGCATTACATTAGCAGAAATACCCATACATTAGTACTCAGTGGGCTTAATGTACATCCCCATTTTATTGATATTACTGTAGGTCATATCATCTGCATTTTCCTATCATTTCATTTTTTCCCCTGTAATGACGATATCCGTGTTCTGTCTGGGCTCTGTATTATTCTTCCTGCCTGAATGGTTATTTTCTATGCTAAACGGCTATTTCAGCACAAATAGCTTCTGGAAAGACATATCAAAGCTGACTTAGAGGAAATGCCTTGTGGATGTACATCAGTGTTATAGGGATTTTTCAATGCATTTTCACAGTGTGATTCAATGTTAACTAGCTCACTTTCTGTGCTCACTCCCAGTTCTGAGTAGAAAGACTCACTTAAAAAATAATAAGCACACAGAACACATTTTAGGACACATATGAAGGGAAAAAATAAGAAACAGTATAAAACAGATGGTGTGTTTTTACCTCCTTTGCACATTTATTCATTATGGCATATGCCTGCAGAGAGACAAAACCATGAATTTGCAATAAAAGCAACTGTGAAGTGAGTGGGGTTTAGCTGCTGTCATAAAGCCTGAACTCATCCGAACTGAAACAAGGCTGACCTTCATCACTAATACTTCAATGGGAAATCTGGTGGAAAAGCTGTTAATGGAGTCATAGGCGACAATTTCTACCTGGACCACAACTCTGAAACCGAATGCCCCAGGACAGAATTAGAGAACATGCTGTAGGAGATGCTGTCCTCAGGAAAAACAATGAACTGATATCTTCACCCGTTACGGTCATTAAAGATTTCATGGTGCTCTTTGTTGAGTATGGAAACTGTCAGTGTTTCATATAAATTCCAATTCCGGCTTGTTTAATCCAGCCTCTCAAAGCATAACTGGTGAAGTAATTTTTTTTTCCGCTTTCCCACCTTACCTGCTCTGTAGTCTGAAGACGGTGCAGAAAGGCTGCCATGCAGGTGGTATTGCACTTCAGTGGTGAATGAAATTAAACCCCCCAATCCATGAAAAGATCTGGGTTCCCCTGGATGAATGGTTCTGTGAAAACAAAATGGAAAAAAAAATTGAAGCTGGCCAATGTAAATAGCATAAAAATAAGAAAAGGCACAAAAGGAAAATAATTAGAACATGGGAACGCCACAACCAGGATGAAAGGTACCTTTGCATTCCATCATTACAGCACTCCTCATTGAAACAGAAACAACAATGATCTGAAATGAATTACCCTCCAAAAATACAATCTAATACATCAAGGCTGATGGCATGATGATGGTGTCTAATAGAACATAATCTATACATGTAACTAAACCCCAGAGCATAAACCAGAGGACACACATGGACACGAATGGAAAGTGCATTTAACTTCGAAAACACAAGGCTCTTTATGCGCCAAGGGCCTGGTATAAGCTACTGTTCACTAGCATGTTATCAAAGCCAACACACTAACTTCTTCCAAGAAACTGCTGGACAAACAACTAACTGGAAGCTGTTCTAGGGCAGCCCCTGTTAAGGGGACATTACTTAAATATGGTATAACTCTTCAATATTTGTTAGGTATTGTTACTTCGGTTACTGAGGTTGAGGTTCTGGACTCTGTTTCACTGCATTCACCTTTTTGTGTTGTAGTTAATGTGGGTTTATCCATCGGAAAACATCTCCTCTGGATGAGTGTATATTCAATTTCCTTGCATTCATTATTTTTCTGCATAAATCACAGCCATGTAGTTCCTATGCTGACATTAGCACTGCAGCAGTCTGGGAGGGAGATATAAAGACAGTCAAATTGTTCTCCTAAATGAGAGACACTTGGTGAGTTCAAAATCCACCTTTTGTATGATAGTCAATTCAATTTGCATGTAATGATTACTACAGCAGATCCTTACTTACATATACACACACAAATGCATGCATGCAATTCAATACAATTAGAAAGAACAGTGTGCTGTTCATGGCTGTCATAGCAAAATTGACTATCAGTTGTCTTAGGAGATGCTGCAAGATTTTTCTGAAATAGAACTCAAATCCAGACAGAGAACAAACAGCACTTGTCACGTACACATAACGGTAAATTTCATGCACAAAATGTCTTTTTGATGTCATGGATATTATGTTAAATAGTTAAGATACTACCTTAAATCTCTGTGCTGGAGGTGGCTGCATTCCCAAGTGAAAAAAAAATCAACCTCTAACCACAGAAAACAAGCAGCTGTCGTATGTAACACACAAGCAAAACCAAATTCTTTTTGTGCTACAGCATATTTGAGGAAATTTTTAATATTCATATATATTTTTTTTAAAACTTGAATTTTAGCCCATAGTATAGTCAACTCTTATAGTATTAAACAGCTAGTTCTGTAGAGTAAATTGGCGTTGAAATTTAAATGATATAGACATATTGAATTAGACACATCATTCGTATAACAAACATACATTTTTGGCATTCATATGGATAAAATATATTTCCACCCTCTAGTGACTTATTTTAGACCTTTTCCCCTTGTTATCCCTATCATGGTCCTTTTGTACTGTTACAGAGATACTTAAGCCACACCTTTAGACATACTAAAGACATAATGTGTTTCCTTGAACTGATAATAGCAAAACATTTTATTCCTGAAATGTCTTTCAAGAAAAGGTAAACAAAGAGAAACAGGAGCAAGAAAATGATGCAGCACAAATGTAATTCATAATTAATTCCTTGCCTTGGTCCTAGCATTTTTCAACCTAAAGGATCCCAAAGCACTTTCATCAACCAGTGAAGTGTGGCTCCCACTAAGATGATGCATGACATTCAGCATCACTGCTTCACAACAGCAAATCAGTGGAGAAGTGAGAAATTACTTCACCAGTTGTACTAAGGGCAAAATTTAGATTCACACTGAGCTAGCCTAAAGTGGATTTTTTAATAGTTTTTGTGTATAGAGAGTCCATATGGTTGTTACTATAAAATTAATGTACAAGGATGTGTAAATGTGTACATTTACAGTTTATACATGCAATTGAAGTCCAGGATAAGTACCTTCGACCTTCAAATAATAATCAATAATCTGAAGGACAGCAACACCTAAAGCAGTAGTTTCCTTTCACCATTTTAGGGTGCTTGTTTTGAAGTTTGAAGTTCTGGTATAGAGATCAGATCCAGCAGTTTCACTCCCATCCTAGAAATGACCAGTCCCAGCCTAGTCAAGCTTTTGAGATCTGACAAGATCAGGCAAAGGTTACATATACGGTACATATGGAAAGGTATCACTTATGGGAATAGCTTTCAGTTTAGGGTTAGGAGTACGTCATAGCAGGTAGATGCAGTACCTCTAATATCATCTGGTTCAGAATATTTCTGAAAAGATGATGTACTATTCAGACAAATAATTCACGTGTGGAGTCACAGACAGTAAGTCATGTGAACACCTGCAGAAATTGTATCTCATCAAAATCCCATGGGATCACTGACTCAGCTAAAGGAGAAAAATGTACCTTAGGGGTTTGAAATCAAACATATTTTAAAAGTGTAGAGTACGAGACAATCTCTGTGATCGACTTGTTTAGCATTGAGCTTCCTGTTTTATAGACCCACGGAGACTTACTTTGCAATACGTTCTGTAGTTCATACACTGTCGGTTCAGAAGTGACTGGCACAAATATCAGACGGCCAGAATGAAACAGTTTATCAAATTTCATTCGTTTTCAGATGGATCCCAGGACAAGTATAACCTCATTTATTATTCATACTGATAAAGCTACCCTATACTCCACAAGGCAGAGCCAGCTAAAAATAAGCAATTCATTTATAAATTACATACTGATATTCATTACACTTTCCTTATAACCACACTGTATTTGTTTTAAACACATTCATTCTAGGCCATTTAATTAGTTTGTCACCATATTAAGAGGCAGTAGGTTAGCTTTCCTCTGCACAGCATCTACACTTCCTTCTAATTTAGCGCCTTTTAATTTAATTCTTAAGATTGTTTTTTAAATATTGTTAAATAAAAAGAAGCTACAGCATAAACAATATTTCTGCTACCAATGACACTACTCTTAGTTACACTAACATTTCTCTCATTTTAATTTTTTAACCCCTTTGAATTGATAAATTCTAAGTTACAGTAATAGCCTGGCCGAGAATTATACACCATTGCAGCTCAGAAAATACAACTGTGAACAAAAGAAAAGAACATTACTGGGCATTACAGAAGCCAGGCAGCATGTCGGCGCAGTGGTTCGCCTTGCTGTCCCGAAGGGCTGGGTCAATTCAAGGCCCTGGGTTCAATTCTAGACCTTGGCTATTGACTACACAGAACTTTTATGTTCTACCTGTGTCCATGTGGGTTTCCTCTGGATTCTCCTGTTTCCTCTCACACTCCAGAAAAATACTGGGTTAGGTGGCTTCTGGGAAAATTGGCCGTAGGTGCGAGTGGGGCTGGCGTCCCAACTGGGGACCAATTACAGAACTAAATAAAATAGGCCGTTCAGCCCAGTGTGAATCCCATCTCTAGGATGTGGGGATGCAAGTTTCAGGCTGAAATGAGAAGAAGAGAAGGAACAACTGCACTGAGAAAATGAAAGGGGGCCATCGTTCCCATCTTTCAGGTTTGGCAGTTCAGTAAGTGAATCTAAAATTTTGTTCATCCGCTTCTAGGGAGCCCAAGTCTGAGCCAGCCATATGACTGAATTTATTGAGTTAACCGTACTAATGCAAACATATGGGTGATGCCTGCTCCTGAAGTGCTGTGGATCTGAGGCAGCCACTGAGCTGTGCAGGAGGAAAACTGAATGCATCATTATCCATTCTCTCCTTTACCTCCCTCTTTCTCTGTCCTTCTCATCTTTTTTCCTCCCCACCAATCTTTTTCATTGTAGGCACTAGTAAATGGTTTTCATAACCGAACACTGCGTGAGCTGTAAAAGATTGATAGAAGAGCGATTTCAAACGAAGCTACAGCATGTCATCCATTGGCATCTGCTTTGTACCTGAAATAGTTTGGTTACAAAACAGATGTTAAAATCAGCTAAACTTAGACTTGAATGAAATAATTAAAAAAATGTGATAAAAGCAATGTCTAATGACAAAATGATGAGGTGTGAGGTGTTGTGGTATATTTTGGACTGTTTCCATTTGAAGAAAGAGTGGAAACTCCAATGTCTTAATAGGATGGCTGGGTTACAGGACAAGGTTACCTTGCTGGGCTGCTTATCATGGATAGAAGGGACTCGTCGGGACAAAGCAATATAAAAGGCATTCAGAATTTTATTATCATTCAAATTAGAACATATAGAGGGCTTCTATCCGATTGGCAAAATAATGGGAGTCATTTATCTCGTTCCTGACGACCTTTCATTTCCCATTCATGTCTTATTAAGGGGACATATATCATCGTTCTAGCATAATTAAAAAAATAAAATTGATTCCTTTTAAAGGGGGAGCTCTAACATTTACAGTACAGGTCTGAACAGTTTTGCTTTCCAGCAGCGTTAACTTTAACGATGATTTGAAAAGAAATAGTGGAGCTCCTGGTTTAGGGACTCTGTTAAGAACAGCATTCGCCTTTTACGATCTCGAGCCCAATTTACAGAACTTAGACTTAAAATAGTACGCAAAACAGCACAGTAATGATGTTCCGATGTCATAATTGACTTTGACGGCAGTGAGTGAAATGGGAGCGTAGTCATTTTTCTCACACAAGAATTCAAAACAGTGGGATTCTGAGTGACTCAATTGAAAAAGGCACTAGTTTGGGATGGAGGTTTTCCTCTATGTTTGTTATGTCACCTGTCAGAGTCTGGGCTGCGTCAGTGATGGTAACTGAGATTTCCCATGGTGCAGTGCATACTTGGCCTGCTGCCTCTTAGGGTGGGTGTGCTTTGTTCAGCTGGAGTATTCCCATCATGCACCATGAGAGTGACTCATGTGGCTTGTTAGGTGCCTGTGAGCTAGCCGCATTGTCACTAAGCACTATTTCAGTTCTCCATTTGATACTAAGTCTGCTGTGGGACTTTCTGTGTAAAAAAAGTCAGATGATCTGCAGTTATTATTTTAGTAGGCATACACCCATGCAGGCGTGACACACATGGCTGACAGATTAACTGAAATTATGTAAAACAATCAATTGTTTTCTACAGAATGAAAATGAAAAAGCCTACAAAATCATGACACACAGTAATGCTGCATCACAAAACACTTGACACTCTCCTCTTACTAGAAGTATTGAATGGTATAAAAATGTAAGGATAAATGTGGCACAAATATACTGTGACAATCATTACTCACAAACACAGATGACAGGGGGAACAATTTTTTAACACTTCTGACATTTACAAAAGGCTCTTAAAACTACAACAAAACAGACTCATATTCCCTTATTCGCCATTTGAAATTCAGGGGGGCCGCAGTTCTGAAATGACGAATATCTAAAATCTAATACTCACAGAATGTATACTGGACCATAACAAGATTTCGTTTGAAGCAGTCATCTTTTATTTCTGAGCTAGAACACAACTTTACCCCAAAGCTCCATTTTTAAATATTAAGTTAATAATAATGCACTGTACAAGTAGCCAGTTGTCAGCCCAGCTTGATTATTATTTATCTCAATATGCAGTCCCCCAAACACTTCACTGGTGACTTACATGACCTTTAAGCATGGTCTTAAATATGCTATGGATCCGAGGCAGTCACTGAACTGTCCAGTAGGAAAACAGAATGCTTGGTTATCCATTTTCTCCTTTACCTCTTTCTTTCTCTGGCCTTATTTTCTGTTCTCCCCCAACAATCTTTCTCACAACTGTGCGGAGTGGAGCATTTGTTTAGCCTCAGCACAGCACCTCATATCTAAAGTTATTCAATTGACATTATTCATCAGGAGAAAATGGATTCCCTGAGAGATAACAAAGTCTTATCTCGCTGCAGCACTGATAAAAATGATGGATAACACAGGCAGGAGACAATTGGAGACAATTCAATTTCACCCGCATTAGGTAATTCAAACACTGCTCTCAGAACAAAAGGAGTTTCAGGTTCCTCGCTGCCTTCAGTTTTCATGAGTTATTAAGAGCCATGTAAACCAGTTGGGCTTAAAAATAATTACCGGGACACAGAGCAGTCATTTCACTTATTGTGTTTCCTCATTCCCACCCATGTTAAAGACTATTTAAGGCTGACTACCTAGGAGACAAAAATCCGAAAAGATCTTAGGAAACTAGATTTAGTTTATTTACTGTTTTTTTAAATGTAGTTGATTACTGAGACCTGATCTTTTATCCCTTTTTGTAATGTTGTAAGAATGTTGATATAGCTGCGAAAGAGACATATTGCAGGCAATAGCTTGTGTGACGTCTGTTCTGTTTCCCTAGAGGAATAAATGGAACATCGCTTATCTGACCAGATGCCAGAGTTTAGACGTTTTCTTCATACCAGACTTTAAAAATAAAAAGTAGAAAATGGTTATTTTTGCCTTGGGGTGTGAATATGCTTTGAATGAAGCAGACATGCTGCTCCTGTTTGGAATCAGAATGTTGTCCGATCAACAATATCCTGCTTTCCGTGCAGATTTCTGTTTTTTACTTAAATGAGAATTTACTTGTAGAAGAAAATGCTATAAAAGAGAACAGAGTTATTTCTCCCATTTAAAGGTAGTCTTTAAAAACAATCAAGTTGCTTTAAAAATGCAGAACTTCTTTATGTTGATTGTACTGAGAACAGGAGATATTTCTTTACCCAAAGGGTTTTGAGTGTCTGGAACAAGACAGCCAGCAATGTTGTTCTGACGCTTTTCAAGAAATGACTGTCTGAGATCCTTGCATTAATTAACTACAGTACAATTAATTGGCTCAATTAACTAAAATGAGCTGCATGGACCAAATGGCCTTCTCTTGTTTCTATCCTTTCTTATGTTCTCATGGTGTTATGCAAGTGGAATCAGTGAACACTAATTCTTTGCATTTACTGAACACTTATGTGCTTTATATACACGAGGGGGCCCACTAAAGTATTGCACCCACCTGGGTGGTGCAAAGTAGTCCCTTGTGCCAGGAGCCCCCCTATACAGCAGATCAAGGCCACAAGTGAGAAACTGTTTCGCCAATTGAAACCCATACTGTCCAAATCTAAGGTGGAATTTAACCTAGACTATTGGGTCGAAACCATTAGTCTTTCAAATGATGTCAGGGGATCTTTAATTGCCATGTTGCCAAAGACCCTTGCTTAATGTCTCACCTGAAGGAAAACCCTTCCTACTGCAGGGTGTTGTATGGTTACTGGCAAGGGCAAACTGTATCTGGAGTGAAGAGTGTGGCCCACTGGTCAGCCTGCAGCACTTGCTGCAATTCCTAGAGGTCTCCCACTCCAACACTGACCAGGCCCAGCCTTGCCGAGCGTCTGAAATCGAGTTACAAGGTGGCAAGACTGCTGCCAGTCTGTCTATAAAAGAATTACTGCACTAAACCTTTGCTCTTCAGACAGTTACAACGGTGTTAGTGAAATGAAGGGTATTTTCTATGCAATTTCCTTTTGAAAGCACTTCTGGCTTTCACTCAGTAGTGATATGCGAATGTACTACTGTACACTGTATCACTGTTCACAATGACTCACACCATTTCTGAACCACTATAGAGAAATAAAACATTCACATACTACATGCAGCAGCTTATCCCCATTTGCTGCTCGGCCATCTGTATAGTGCAGATTCAGCATACGGTTATAACAAATATCACATTAAAAAAATATTTTTCTTCACTTCACGTATTCTGTATATATCATGTATACAGCATGTTATCTATTTTCTTTTTCTCCAAATTGCAAGTCTTGTTAAATGAAATAGACGACTGCATACTTGGAGAAAGTGCCTCCTTCAAAAGATATAGAGGGGATGATAAAATAAACTGGATCTTTTATATTATGCTTCCTAGTGTTTAAAAACCGGAAATGTTTAAACACTGAAAAACAGTAGAAATGTGTCCCACTATTTCTCTTTATACTTCTCTGTAAAATAACTGTCAAAACCAATATGTAAAATGGAATCAAAGTAAATTAAATTCATGCAATATTTAACACCTCCCGTCAAACAATAAATGTGTTTGAAACTGGCAATAAAAGCCTTAAATTATTCATACATAGTTTAAGATGAGATATGTAACTTTGCATTATGTGAGCAAATAATAAATACAGTGGAAGAACGGCAGGAGGAAAGGGAGGGTGAGGGGAGAGAAAGCTGGATTTTTGAAGGAAGGAGCTTTTTATCTGCGTGTCATGATGAAATATATCGCTGAATACTCAGCACTGAACTTCTCTATAAAGATGTCATGTCATAGGAAGGGCCAGAGGGTTTAGGAAGATAAGGGAAAAAGAAAGCAGTTGAAATCTCCTGAATAAATTCTGACATTTAATGTTGGCACATGTAAAGGTTTATTTGTCGCCTCTACCATTTTTTCCTGTATTCCAAAAGAACTTAGAAATGACCCAAAATGGACTTCCAAGACCTTTCTAAGGGCCCAGTGAGCTTAGCCTCAGTTACAAGCATTGGGCTATATGGTACAAAAAGGAATAATATGAGGCCAAATTATTTTAGGTTCTATACACCGACAACACAGATAACTCAGTACTGGAGTATAAAAGTATATTATATAAATGTAATGCTAATTTGTTTGAGCAGACACATTTCCATGTAAGAACACAATGTTAACTGTTGATATCGTCTGAAGAAATGAGTACAAACTGTTATTTATTTTCTTCTTATTTCTAAATGGTAACTTGACTTTCCTCAATATACATATGTTGTAACTTAACACAGTAAAAAGCTGATCTAGTCTTGTTACAGAGAAAACTGGAGTCCTGCTGTGTATGTTGTAATTACAGAATAAGAAAAGGGACAGTACTTTTACTCACTAATCATTCAAGGTATTTTGCTCTTGCTGACATGGAAGGAATGTACAGTGTTTATATACCAGCAGGTATATCGCCCTACAACTCACAACTGGCAGCCTACTGAAGCTCAGCAGCTGTGAGCCTGGCCAGTGCCAGGATGGGAGACTCCTGGGAAAGCTGGGGCTGTTGCTGGAAGTGGTGTTAGTGGGACAGCCGTGGTGCTCACCTGTGATCTGTGTTGATCCTAATGCCCCAGTAAAGTGACGTGGATACAATACTGTATAAAAGGCATTGTCCTTCAGACGAGACGTTAAACCGAGGTCCTGAATGAATGGTCACTAAAACGTTTCTCGGAAATAGTAGGGGTGTTACCCTGGCATCCTGGCCGGATTCCATCTATGAACTGGCTTCATCACTCTGTTCTCCTCCCCACTGATAGCTGTGTGGTGTCACTGTGTCAGTTTGTCACTGTGTCGTGAGTGTCCTGGTGCACTTCACATGCACATCAAGCAGGTGGTGGCGGAGGGGAGTCCCCATTACCCGTGAAGTGCAGTGTCCAGAAAAGTGCTCCATAATAGTAAGGAATTGATTTTTGCTTTTGCTTTTATTTTTTGCTTTGAGTCTTAACTCTCTGTTTTCATCTAAAAAACAAGCTCCAGTAAAAGTCCTCTAAAGAAAAAAGCTTTTACTTAATTCTCTATATGACACAGCAGGATTTTCACACACTACATCCCTAACCTACATAAAACTTTTACTTACCCATCAGTCACATAATACAAACTGATATATTGCTAGTCCTTATGGAATACGAGGTCTACAGGAATCAAAAGGCCATTGCTGGTATACTGGGTTTGTTATGTGTGGTGTGTGGCAGGAGACTTTTGAGATTAATCTGGGCTCTTAAGCCAAATCTTCGCTGCTTCCGACATGATTGTATTTCAGTCGTGTAGCAGTGTTTATGCTGATAGTGATCTACACTGGTTGCATCTCTGTGGTGTAATATGTTCCCTTGTCTAGTGCAGAAATAACACAAGCTCCTTGACTTCTTCACCGTTTCTTTTGTTTCTTGTCATCACCACAGCACAGATGCCACCAAAACTGTGTCACAAACAAATTCAATAACTATAGTAACTTCAAAGAGTCCACACCAGCTTGACAGCTTGCAGACCACTTCACATGAACGTAATGAGAATGGTAAAAAGAATGAGCATCTCTCAAACAATTGTTCCTGCATCTCCATAGTCTTGCTTTTTACTATCACTGCATTGTCAAGATCTTTAAATGAAAATGATAAGGTGCCAATAGAGCATTCAGGCTCAAACTAATCCTGCTCTGCTCTGATCAGTGTGTCAAGAATTATCAAGGCAGTAATAACTCTGGCTCTTTTGGGGGGTGTAATCGATTTCCTGCCGGAAAAGATCTAGACAACCATGTAGATTTAACACGGGCCAAAAAACTGGCTAATTATTGCTGATTCGTTAGACAGAACACTAAATTTCTTGTTCAGTATTTGTTTGACCAAAGCCTTAGGGTTCATATTTAATATATGTATGTGCACAAAGTTAAAGACAAAGATTTATACCACACCCCTTATTATTTAAAAGTTAATTCATTCAACATCACCTTAGTACAACTACAAAAATCTGTCTATTCTCCATCTATCTATTGTAATTTCACATTTTCAAAAATAAATATTGTAAAATACAACTGAAGCTATTAAAACAATTATATAATAAAATAGCAGTACTAAAAAGCTCCTTATTTCCTAGTTTCAAACTTTATATTTCACTTAATGGTTTTTATAGCTTGGTTCTTAATTTCCCAAGTCCTCAGTGGTACAAATGGGATCTTAATTACACTATTTTAGTAATTAATTTAATTTATATACATTTGGTAACTTGATATTTTAAATTTGTATTTGTGTATATTTTGAATTTAACACTAGGAAAATATGGATTTTTAGATATGGGTAGAGAACTGGCTTAATTACTGCTTGACCATCATGTGAAATGTGGAAAATATAATTTTCAAGTCTGGTAGATCATGAAAGCTACAAAAGGATACTCTTTGGGGCCAGATGTTATTTCTGATTCTGGATTCATTTTAGAAGTTATTACCTATCTGAAATGGTCTGTGATTGTGCAAAAACTAAAAAAAGAAATAAATATTATTTTAGGGCATTATTTTCTCTTGCATTGGACTTAACCCCTTTCTTTTCTAGGGGGTTATCCCTTATAGATTTTAACTTTCGCTGAGGCCTCTGCCTCAATGCCTTCACATTATCATAGCTTAGATCCACCCTGCTGCTAACTGCGTTAATAGAATTGTTTTGTGGCTGACAGAAATCATTGTAAGGACTATTTTAAAACAACTAATTACACTACAAATTGCATTTGCAGTTAAAAGCCCAGATTTGTACAGCCTTTTCAACTTCATGTAAATAGCATAACACTTTCAGGATGTTAAGACTCCCTGGGAGCCACTGTCACTCTGGGAAAGAAGACTCTTTGAAAGACTGACCTTAATACGACTTTCTACCTTTTAAAAATGTTAACCTTTATCATGGTTAAAGTCATTTAGGAATAAACAGCACTTGCTTCTGATGTGTCTTGTTTTAAAGCAATCAAAGTTTACAGCGCTTTTTTAAGGAATGGTATTTTCTGTTCCTTTTAAAAGGTTTTCTTGAATGGATTTTTTTTCTGTCCCCTCACCTAGTCAAACTGTATATTCCACATTTATATCGGCTCATGTGCCTGTTTCATGCCTTCAAAAAGGGTGCCATTGAAACAGTATACGTTTGTATTAACTGTATTAACGTATATTAATCAGCGAGATCACCCTAGAACATCTGGGTTTTCTTCAGGAAAACAGTGATGATCATTCCTTACATACAGTTACAGGGAAAGACTTCATCTCAAGTATGTCTGATCACAGGAAATGATGAAGGTGCCAAAGAAGAGGTCCATTTTCTGAGGATAATACTTCTCCCCGGCTCATCATATCAGCAACAAGATGTCTCCTCTTTTCAGACAAACCCCATTAAGAGTCTAATGGCAGGCTATTGGTTTAAGGGCATGTCGTAAATAAGATATTTGGAAGAAATTGGACGTGAAAATGAGACAAGGTACTAACGGAGCATATGGAAAGGATCATGAAACAATATTCCAGAGATAGATTTTCTTCACCTGCCCTATTAATAATCTGCTTTCATCGCAAAAGTGATTATTGCATACATTTGGCTTCTAATGATTCATGGAGGGAGATTGGAGAGAACAAAGCTCTGCCTGAGGCGTCTCTTTCTCCCTTTCTCCAAAACCTACGGCAGCGTGGTGAGTTCTGAGCTTTGGGGTGTTCAGTGGTTTGCTCCTCTGCATTGTTAACTACTTCTGTTGCCCCTTCATACCTCTTACCTTCGCTCACCCAAGAGAAGTGGGGTTCAGAAAGACTAGGTGAGCTCACAGTTCTGGTGGCATTTCCTTTGCTCTTAGTTCGCATTCTTTCTACATCCTGATTTTTTTAACTTGTGTGCCATCCTGCTTTCCCTTCGAGGACTTTCTGTGGTAACCAATCCCCCATCCGCTCATTATGTGCATGTGCAGAAACAAGGCACCATGAAAAGAACCAGAGAGTATTTCTGCATGCAAATTGAATACATTATTTATTGTACTGTACATCTAATAAAGTTGGCGCATTGGTATGAAATTAAGTTTGCTCACGTAGCTTGTGAAAAGCTACCAGACTCATTTTTCTTAGTAAGGGATGCTTGAAAAAAATCTCATCTACCTTCATGCTTGCTTGAGCCACAGATAGTTGCATTGTTTCTTATTTCTTGTACAATGGAAGCACCAAAGATGACGGTTGTTAAAATATTAATCTTCAACATTACTTTAAGTTTCACTGAAGATATTTCATTGAAGAGTTCTAATCTTAGCAAAATACACTCAAGAATGGAGATTCTAGGTGGGCACCTAAATAAAGCGATTTATAGTATTTGAGTTATTCAAGTAATGGAAAAATAATTAAATGATTCAATGAAAAGTTCTATTTTAAATTAAATGCATTGAAGAATGTGCTTCTTTTTGTGGGCTCCAGAATCTAGAACTTTTTAGTGATTCCAATAAATGGAAAATAAAAAGCTTTGGCTCAGTTTATTACTATCACGGGAGCCAGCTCAGATTCCCATGAAGTCTGGAGAAGGACATCAGGGAGGAGACAGCAGGGTCAGATCGGGTTGAAGACAGGGGGCAGTGACCATAGTGATCAGGTGCACGGGGGGTGGGGTGGGGAGAGCAGGCAACCAAATCCAGGGAAGTCCAAAAGGGTTAGTCAGGGCACGGGCCGTAATCCAAGAGCCGGAAGATCCATCCAAGACACAGACGATTAAAACCAGGAGAAGGGGAACTAGGACCAGGAACACAGAGATAAAAACATGGCGGGACTGGACGCTCCGAGCCCCGGGCTCAGAAGTCAGGACATCTGGGGATAAGGCCTCTGCCCTCGGGTTTCTCCAGAGCCCGGCGAGAGATGGGCCTTCATATAACGGTCTTTCAATGCTGAGCCTGGAACTGCGGAGACACCGGGCTTCAATAACAATAAGAGGAGGGAACACAGGTGAAAGTACCAGAACTAAAAACAATACAAAAAAGGTAGGAGCGCCCTCTAGAGGAGGGATGATGACCGTGACAATTCTACAAATAGAAACAAAATCAATTACAAAAATGTAACAATCTTTGGTGACAACTTCTGCCTAACAGAAGAAAATACAACATAAAATAAATAGGTCACTTTACACAAACTTGTGCAGAAGTATAAAATGCTGAGAATTCAACCAGAACTGTTTCACACAGTGGGCAAGTATTAATGGATTTAAGAGACAACTGGAATATCTGTTTGTGGTAAGAAAGAGGCTAGAGGGATATCAAAAATCAGGAAAGTGCAAAGGAAATCAAACCAAGGGCAAGATCCTTGTTTGGCTTAATGGCCATTTGCTGTTCCTTACTGTTTTTGCATTCTCAAGAGAGGTGACAAGATTTTCTTTCCCACACCTTATAAAAGTAGGTTGCTTCGAGATCAAAGTTTTGACCTTTTGTTTTCTGAGTGCTGAAAACTGCCGTGCGTGAATAATTGAGGTGTTCTTTCATGATTTTCTTTCTTCTTTGTGCTCTTAGTAGGAGAACAGGAGTCAACTGCTTCATGAGGAAAATGCAGTTAAATAAATTAATTTAGCTAAATTGAGTTTAATAATTGGAACCTTTTATTAATTTTCTTATGTGATAGGAAATAAAGCCAAAGAACATCAAAGTAATGTTGCTAGAATAAGTTTTCATGGTCTTTTCAGATAGTTTTTTTTCCTGTGATAGAATAAAATTCACATATTCAGCAAAAGGAAAAGAAAGGAATGGGTAAGTGGGTTGTTTGATCAATCTGAGTTTTGCCCAAGGTAGTTCGACATGCAGCAATTTGACACTGAAGAACAGCTAATTCTGCAATAAGCTGACAAGACAAGAAAATGAAACCATTGTGAAAAGTTTGATGTGGGATAATCAAACCTTTTTCACTAATGCATTTTTCACCAATGATTTATAAAAGGAAAGTGAAAACACTAACAATTTGAAGCATAACATTGACATTATAGAGTCCACTGAAAAAAAGGAACATTTGCATCCTTTTTGAGGCTCATGGGGAGACAGAGGCTGTCCCGGGAGACATGAGTTGTGTTAGTTGAGGCAGAACTCTCGATGAAAGTCCCAGCCATCTCAGAGCACACACACACATACACTCACACACCTCAGTCAGAGACCCCAGTGAATCCAACCAGCACGTCTTTAGCAGCTGGGAGAAAACTGAATCGCCTCGGAAAAAGGCATGCTCACACAAGGAGAACTAACTCCGTAGCGAAGGCACCCTGGCATGCAATCAAACCCAGGACCAAAGTTCTGTCTCAGCTGTGCTAAGTACCATGCCACTAGACCTTTACAAAGAAACCTCTGAATGGCTATCGGGTTTTAGCAGTTGTACTTTGCATTTCAAGACATCTGTGTGCAGCATTGCTTCACATGTTTAAGAAGCAAGATTGGAATTAATGAAGAAAAAGTAGGATTCAGGTTTCACATAAGTGTATAAATACAGTATATTATTTTCTTGATGCAAGAATGACACACTCCATCCTAACCTCTAGCAATGCTTAATGGCCTGTGTTATTACTATCCTAGCACACTGTAACTCATGCAAAGGGAAGTGTGAGGCACTACTGATGTCCTAAACAGGAGCGTGTTAGAGAATTAATCAGAAAAGGCTAAGTTCCAAATTCCACCCTTGCACATGTTTAAAGAAGATAATGAAGCTTGGTGCTCACAGACTTGTTTGTCAACATAATGTATTATCTTTTCTCATCCCATATTGCTGCTCTGATTAATTGTACACAAAATGCAGTGGCATTTTTCATATTGTCTCTGAAATGAAAAAGAATAATAAAAGAAAATGGAGATGTTTAAAGACGGCAGCTGTACTGTATGTAATAAGTTCCGGTTGAAAAATAGCTATATACGTTGCTGCACTACTTTAATTACATGCTCTTGTTAATCTTATTGAAAATCTGTAAGGGTTAATGACAAGAAAGCACTGACCTGGCTGCATCTGAGGTCAAACCATTACCATCACTAATGTACTGTGAGATTACTCATTAATTGATATTTCATAGTACTGCCACATTGTTAAACTACTTCTGTGTTAAAAGTGCTAATAAAATTCCACATCTATCTCTTTCTGGTGCACGAAAACACCATTCACAGTTATTTGTCAGGAGTGTTCTTTGGTTTGGGAAACTGTGTTATGACCCGTGAAAAGTCATCGCAAGCTAACAAGGGGTGGAGTCTAATTGATTTTGCACTTTTCTGCATCCAAAAAGCTAGATAAGAGAAATTACTACACTGCACAGCATTCTCTATAATGGAGTAAAAAAAAATTAAAGAGAATTAGTTCTGTAGAGGAAATGTATCCTTTGTCAAGGTCCACACAACGCTAATTTATAAAAGTTGAATTTTCAATTAATTATTTAATTCCCACTAAGGAGTACACACATTTTAATGACTATGGTGATTTACCAGAAATAAAGAAAGGGAAAGGTCATCCATTGCATGATTTCCTGGCCTTGTGCCTGTACATCCTCATAGGTTTCCAGTATGTTATTGATGTTATTTATCAGGTTACTATGACTGTCTTTAAAACCATCACATTGAGGGTAATCCTGCCCTCTATAGCCCAGAATCCATATGCTTATATACTCCTATGTCTCTACCGATAAATCACTTATTTTATTTTTTTGTATTTTTGAGTTCCTGTATGATTAATTCTCATTAGCATAATCAGATAACATATTAAATATTTATCATTAAACAGTATGTTATATACATATGTATTTAAAATAAAGCTATTATTAGAAACATTGACACTAAAAGAAACTGTAATAAAGTTGCTGCATGTGGGCCTTGGGAAACAAGACAAAATGTCACACTCTGTGTATATTGACTTCAGAAATCCTTAAAGAGAAAGCCCCTTTTTTCCCAGAGATGCATTCCAGTTGTTTCCCAACAGATTATCTTAGTTCAACATGCTTTTCAAAAAAAGCTTCCCATCTTATAAGGAGGTTCAAAACAGGAATTAATGTTAGGAATAAAGAGCTATAGACATAGACGTTTCCAGTATTGATCACTTATCTTTAAAGTCTGTTTTTAATGTATTTGTTATTTTTGCTTCTTTAAGCATAGCACGATGTTACTGTGTGGGACAGACCAGACTGATTCTCTTCACTTAATCTGTTAATTTAATTTTGGAATTATTGTTTGTTTTATGCTACAACAACAACAAGGTGCTACAACTGCTGTTGATATGATATACAGTATGCACTATAACCTGTGTTTTAAGGATAGGTATCACATTGCATTTGTAAGGCACACAAATGTTTTGAATAAGTTGCAACTGAGATAAAAATAATTAAGAAACTACGATTAAGTTAAGGGCAGTGAATTGAGATAGAATTTTGATACAGTAGCCCACATCAGTACTCTATATTTTTATTTTTGTCAATAAAACTATTCTAAAATGTTTTCTTTAAATTAATATCAAGGCACTGACAAAACCTGCATTGATAGATTACAGCATTAAACTACACTCATTTATGAAATCCAAATATATTTGGCCTGAAATGCTTCATTACTAATTCAGTTTCCAATGCAAGAAATCAATATTGAAAAAATGAAAAAATGTGTTCAATAAACAGAACTCACAGCAGTGCAATGATTAGAACAAAATGTGTTCTGTGGAAATGCAGAGCGAACTTTTCTATTCATTCACTGCACACGTTATAAATGTTCCTTTATTTCTAGGTGACGCTGGTTCCTTTGCATATCCCATTAAAAATATACTATCTAATTGGCTTTATTTGTTCATTGATAGTCCCATTGTTGCATTTTAAATTATTAAGACCTACAGTTTACCTGCCATGTTCTTTCCTTAACTACTGTGGAGCTGATTGCGTGTGTGAGCTTTTGTGAATCAGTCACCTGGGCAAACAGATGTGCATAATTTAAATTCTATCAAATTACACATGCTAATGAATATTTATACAATGGTTTAGGCAGGTCCCCAGAGTCACAGATCTTGCAATGTGTCCTTCTGGGTCTTCATGAAATTACTCATTTCAGTTGCATGTTGATTTTACAGTAACCATTTGTTCCTGCTGTCAAAACATACAGAGAAAATTCCAATGTAGTGTCAAGACCCTGAAAGATGAAGGACATTCTGTCTTAAACCCTGAAGAGACCCTGTAGTTTCTCATAACTCCTTGACTGTACTGGGATTTGCATTTTTAATAGAATACCACGGACATTCAATGTGGATGCATAAATATGATGGATAGAATAAAATATAATGTAAGTTTTGAAAAAAGGGTCACTTTTGGTTCACAGAAGCTTGGCTGATGGTGAAATGGCCTGGGAGCTAGCTCCCTTAGGCTTGTCAGGCTGAAAATCATTCAGCTGGGTGCATCACCTACACCTCTGCAGCACCTGTTATCCTCAAGCAAAAATCTTGGCAGAACTAGGCCTCATTTTCAATTACCCCCCCCCCCCCCCCCGCCAACACATCCCAATCCCACAACCCCCTCCCTAATTCTTCTTCTTTACAGCCTGTCACTCAGTCTCTCAGGGTTGAATGATATCTTGCAGTTTTACACATTGCTGACAATGACATAAAAATTCAACGACCCAATTAATGTTGATCCTATGAAGCCCTGGTGCAATAAGCTTTTTGATAATGACAATCAATCAGATCTCAGAGCATTTCTTTTTGGGAAGATGAAGAGTGTAGAGAGGGGACAAGTCAGAATTTAACTACCACAGGAAGCACATTTTCAGTCAAGTAGTTTATAACCCAGAATGTGGACAATTAGAGAAAAATGAATTAAATAAATCAAAGAACTCATTGTTTTGTTTGTTTACTATATTAATTACACCTACTACATACATTCATTTTACAATTATGTCAAATAAATCATTAGTCATATTATCAATGCAGTTATAATTTATATGATGGTATCTTTCAGCCATACTGTTAATTTATGTAAGAAGATATACAAGAACTGTAAAGCAACAACCAATTGAGATAAGTAAATTCAGGCACGTCTTGGGATGTACTGCAACATAATGCAATCCACAACAAATTTATTTTCATATTTTATAGTACACTTCCTACCAAATACTTCATTCACAAGCAGTTTAGAAAATCTCTCTCAGTAACAATGGATACTTGCCATTTATAATTTCATTATATTTCACTATTGGTGTGACATCAATGTTGTTAAGGACCTTTAAGAGTTTCTAAAAAGGTATATAGACAAAAAAATCATTACAGCCTTAACCTCTTTCCCTTAGTTAGGCTTAGAGAGACTCATATGTAATTTGTGTAGAAGTATACTTTGCAGTGCTCATTACAACATTGAATGCCTGCACATGATGGGATAGATTTTGAAGGTTTGCAAGTTTGCAAATATGATTACCAGTACCTTTTATTTTGAATAATTAAGTGCTCAAATATATAAAAAAAGAGAGCCATATCTATGCGTTGCAGCTTTTGGATTTGACTTTCAGAGAAACCTTTCCTAATTTGAAATAATTCGAAAGTACTCATTGTTATTTAAATTAGAAATACAAAACATAATCAAATTATATTTAATTTTCTTAAAAGAGACCTTTGAATTCCCCGTCACATTGCTCATTTTTATTGAAAACATGCTGGGTTTTTCCTTTATCCCCTTATCTTCTCCTTCTTTCCCATTTCTTATTATTCCCAATCTGTCTATTGATTCCTTCGCCTTCAAATTCAAATTAGGAATTTGATTAGGTCAAATTCCTAATCTCGCCCTCTGCCACTTACACAACTATCTCTCCTGCTGAGCACCCTTTTGCACTTCTCTCTCACATCTTCTCTCTACCCCAGCTTCACTCCTGTAGCAGCTCCCTGGCTCATTCCTCTTGAAGAGGGGGTGTGTCCTGTCAGCCTTGTCCTCAAAGTTGCCAACCTCTCAGCCCCGAGAGTTAGACCAAATAAGCCTTTAATATGTTTCAAACTTTCAATGCTTTTCACCTTTATTTTACATTAATTATAATTTGACCAAACTACTGAAAAGGCTTTTGTATTTAAGTGTCAGTGGCAACTGAGTTTTCCTGTTTTTATCCGTGTTTTACCTACATTTAAGCTGCACTGTCTAGCACTTTAGTTGAAGTCATTGGTGAGAGAAAAGAAAGTTTTTATAGTAGAAAGCACGGCAACAGAAGACATGGGTTCACTATGGGACTTGTTGAACCGGAGCTGTTATGGGACACTGGAGAAGGAATGTGCGTTACTGTATGTCTCATCCCTGGACTCCTTTTTCAGTAAGGCTCCCTTAGGAAATTGATGGTTTGCTATTTTCTGTCAAAACAGTTTTCAGAGCTACAGAAATTGGATAAACACATTACACTTTCTTTATGCTTCTCTTAGTACTGTGTGTTTCTCTGCTTAGCTTTTCCCTCTTCAGAGTATCTGAATGACAGATAAATGTACTCTGCTATTTTAAGCAATTTCTAACAAGCTTTGTCAGACAGGTTGCAGGATATTGTACTTGCCCATCACTGGTACAACTGAAGCAGTATGGCCAGCAGACACAGAATTGGCAAACCGCCCACCAGCCTAGAATATCTCCTGTGGGCAGGTGAGTCCCAGAGGATCCATTTATCAACAAAATATGCTGAAATCACACATTTCCTCACAGATTCTTTTTCCCCAACCAGCTTTCCTCACGCACCTGATTGTTTTTTCAGTATCCTAAAATATGATAGAGCTAAAAAAGTATTAGGCATTTTTAAAATGTGGTTTAATTCGATAAAGTGAAGTTCCTCTCACACAGTTACAATTACAGCAGTCATTTGGCAACTACACCTACCTTTGATGCTTCAGTAATTGTATTTATTGATTGAAGTCTTTCAGATCTCACAATCCACTGCATTAATAATTCTCTCTCCTGTTGGTTAGCACATACCTTGGAGCACACACAGACCAGATTGCTAACTTGCCATTTTTATTCAAGAATTAACTATTCTCTTAGTTCACTTAAAAAAAAAATGCTAGCTGCAATGTGTTTTTGCAAAACCTTTCATGTTGCAAAATTATTAATGTAATACTCTATATCTTCAGCTATATCAGCCTGCAGCTCTCAACTAGCTACCCACTGAAGCTCAGCAGGGTTGAGCCTGGTCAGTACTTGGGTGAGAGACCTCCTGGTGAGCTATGGTTGCTGCTGGAAGTGGTGTTAGTCGGACCAGCGGGGAGCACCCACCCTGAGGCGGGGACACTATAACTGTAGCGGGTGCCGTCTTTCCGATGAGACGTTAAACCGAGGTCCTGACTCTCAGTGCTCATTAAATATCCTCGGGCATTTCTCGATAAGAGTAGGGAGTTATCCCAGTGTCCGGGCCATATTTCGGCCTTTACTGTGGGCTCCGAATTGTCCCCATGTATGATTGGCTCTCACTTGCCCTGCGATGGACTGGCGTCCTGTCCAGCGTGTACCCTGCCTTGAGCTCGTTGCTTGCCGGGTAGGCTCTGGCTTCCCGCGACACCGTATGGTATAAAGCTGTTTGGTAAATTACATGACTCTATATCTTTAAATAGACTGCGTCTTTAAAGTATAATATTTAATACCCTTTTTTAATCCTAAATACTGTTTGTACAGATTTAGTCCCTGTTGTTCTTGATTGAGTATTTTTTAACTAGCTCTTTATTTAGATGAGCTATAACTACTCTGGAAGTCACAAAGTCATGTTCTGTAAAACAACCAAAAGGTCCAGATATGTACTCTTTTGAATCCAAGTTTTTAGATGAATTTTTTATCATACTCAACTCTTCTGGCAACTAAGCAATGACATTTAATACAATACTAACAGGTTTATATAAACAATTTAAGCCCCTTTGTTTTGTCATTCAGCTTGCCAGTTGATAATTAATTTTACAATATTATAACAAAAAATCAAACACGTTTGTGTGTAATAATAACTCAGGCTGACATTTTACTTAATCAAATATCACACTTTGTTTTATTTCTCTTTTTCAATCACAGGATGTAAGACTGAAACATTGTAGAGTTTCATTCTCTAATTTCTTTACCAAAAAAGACTAGTGATACATAATTTTTTTTTAATCAAAAAAGCAAAATAGCTAAGCTTCTGCAAAAGTGGTTTGATTCTAAGTTTGACCTAAACTACACATTTTATAATTTGACAAGATCTGCAGAATAGCTGGTGTGTTTTTTTGTACTTTTTAACAAGCTCTGCTACAACTGATTTGAACTTTTCAAAGGTCAGGAACAGTACCCTGTAAATGGACCCAATTTAGAATTAAAAATTATTTAAACCTTTCGAGAGAGCGTTTGTTAAATACACCCTTGTTCAGCTGTACTGCAACTTTGTCTGCGAGACATACAGTATAAACAGTTTAGTAATTTCCCTGTTAAAGCTCACTCACCTGTACATTTTATATTACCTGTCCTATCCTTACATGTTCTGGTTAATCAAGAGGATCCTGCCCATGTGATAGATTTCCTTGTTTTCAGAATTTTGCATTGGATATCAGGGTGATTTGTGTCCCTATCTGATCGCTTGTACTCCTTTGAAACAAGAGAGAAAAGCTCAGCACTACTTGGTGCTCCAACCCGTGTCACACCGCTGAACTTGTCAGCCATTGATCGGAGAGCCTTGACTTGTCTGACATTCACATCCTTTGTAATTATCACATCTCTGTGCTGAGGACTCTAATGAGAGGTGAGTGAGCAGCATGAGGCTTCTAGACTGCAATCGCAATGGCTCATTATATGTAGATAACATAAGTGAGAAAATCGTGGTGGTTCATAGCTATGCTTGATTTAAAAACTGAAAGTTTTCCAAATGTATTATATTGCTAATTGTTAGAGTGTGTGAAGCAGCAACTTTGTGCTTCACTGTACTTAAAGCAAGGGACCCTGGGTTCTTGCCTAAGCCAAAAGCCTTGATGGTCACACAGCTTGGCCATGCAGAGTCCATCCAATTAGAGTTTCCCATGGGGCCAGTCATCCCACTGCTCGTTCTATATCCTAGGCTCACCAGTCAGATTGTTCGATAATGTTGAAACTGAAATAATTGTATAAAGTCTCTGCCCACTCTAACGTTAAAGCTAACATTTCGAGCATTAAAAATGAAATCTATGCTTACGGGACCTCGCAAGATATTAAACACAAGATGTGGATGAAGCATATGTCACGCAATAACATTTTCTGACTCATTCGGAGATGCCTAAAATATTGGAAAATAAATAGATAAATTTGTATTTTTAATTAAAAATAAATCGATTCAACCATCTCAAGCTTGCTTATTTAGAGTGAAAAGATTAAATGTCTCATAATCGCTAATTAAAATGATAAAACACCAACTAATCTCTATCAATAGTCATTGATTTTGAAAAATGTTTATACACTAGACTCACTTTTTTAAATCTAATTACTATGAAGAACAAGAGCTCTCAAAGTTTCCATTTTCAAATGAAACAAGTGACCATAGAGCAAGTTCAGCTGTTAAATTCTAGCAACACAATGACAAGTCATTAATGACACTTAATCCTTAACTTGGTCATATGAGATACAGTAAGGATAACATAGCTTAATTACAATCAGTCTTCAACTATCTTTCACTGGAAGAGCCAGACACTTTCTTCCCATCATTGCTACTGTTCGGTACAAATTCCTTAATATCCTGTCCTGTCATTTGTGCAGAAGAAAATCTTGCTCTTTGCCATTTTCTGATAATGTCTCCTCCATGTCAAGACATTTACGCTTATTTTGTGATAATTACAAATCCTGCATTTCCAATGGCAGCACTTGAATAATTGGAACTGTGGAACTGTCTTATAAAGGATAAAGGATAAGGAATGAAAGACAGACATGAAAGAATCATAAAAAGGAAACCATCAATTATTTTGGTAGCACAACCGAGACAGAGAATTTTCCCCATGCAATAAATCACGTTAGAGCTCTGACAGTGTGCCGTCAATATTAATCTGAACTACGCACTACATAATACATCCTTGGTTAATATAATCATGTAGAGATCAATTAGTAACTGAAAAGTGTTTGCAACTGCAATAGTGTTTATTGCAATTTAATAAAGTTGCTTACAGTGCCTTAGTATGTCTAAGTATGTCTCTACCAAGTATAGTATATACAGACTTATGGAAGACATTGTTTATGTAAACTATTACATATACTTACCGGAGTCGTTACTATTCTCTTCTTCTTATTATTATTAGCAGTTACATTTCACAAGAATGATTACAGTAGATAATGTCAGTTGTTAATGACCTCTGGAATATGGATGAAGTACCGTGTATAGAGAGAAAGGTTGTAGAGTGGATGTCATTGAATGTGGGGAAAAAGCTTTTTTCCTTCTCACTGAAATACGGAGATTCTCTCTGATTTACAGCATCACCTTCTCTCTGTAAAGGACCTCCTCTTGAGTTGCTCATAACTATTACAACACAGAATTAAATTGATTTTGTGATTTGTAACAGAAAGAGGATAACCAACGTAAATGAAGGCAGAAGGCAGAAGCATTCCACTGTGTACCAAGCAGGTCAGCGTATTATCACAGCCTTTTCTGTTTGAGAGGACGCTGTTTTCATTGAAACCAGTCAAGGTTTTTTTGTATCGTAGGGTTATATGTGTTGTATAGGTTTTTCCATTAATTTATAGTTCGCTTGCCAAAGATAATGTATGTTTGAATGAATGTACTGTATGCACACTGTACAAAGATATCAAGTCTCATCCCACTATTTTGGTCATCATAGACACAACCAGGAATTACAACACATGTATGCTGCTTTGAGCAACAATAATTTACCTAAAGCCACTGCTAGTATTTTCTACTATGATAACAGCTTTGACTGTTATTAAGGGGAGAAAATTCCAGGTGGAAACTGGTGGAAACCTGGGGACCAATATCACTAAAGAGTTAATTAATATTGTTTTGAATGGGCGAGAAGAAACTGAGCTTTTCCTTTTGTATCTTTAATTCACATTGATCAGAATAATAAAAAATGTGATCACAATAACTCAAGGTGATCTATACACGAGCAGCTGATATGAAGTGTTGCAGCAGCTAATCTGTCACTTTTACTAATCAGATCTAATTGACTCAATGAGTCTAACATGACTCCTTGTCATGTTTCTCATCATTAACTTGTTTCTCTCTCTACTGTATATTCATAAGGCCACATGGCTACTTTTTGTAGAACAAAAGGCAGTTTTATCAGGAGGAGCATCTCAACATAAAACCACTGTTGTAAAATGTGCAAAAAATGACTTCAGTAAAAATAAGATGGCTATTTTGGGTTGTAGTTTTTCTCATCCCCTATGTAGAAAATAGAATAAAGCCTGTCATTACAGGTTTTATAGGAGTTAATTCTCCTAATCACTGTGGCTTGAACACATCCCTTTTCCTAACCTTGTCCCAGGTCTTGTAAGAGTGTGCATGCTTTCACAGGATGTATATTTGCTGAACATCATTAGAAGTAATATGTGTATTCATGCTTTTGTTTATGGTGCTATTTTTGATAAATTGATAATGGATGACTGTGGTACATTCAGGTAACGTTGTTGCATAAGTATTAAGACTCCTTATTAGTGAGAGTGGTGTTTGGACACTGGTGACAGGATGATTAAACCTGTTGAATGTCAAGCTTTTATCTCTGGTTTAGAAATAGAAAAAACATTTAGGAACCAATATAGTCCATCTATCAAGATATCAACTCCTTTGTACCGTTGTATCATTAGCACGTTGAAGCCTGAATCACGTCACCTCAGGTAGGCTCACCAGCAGCAGAGCCAAGACCTCTTTGGTCATGAACCATGGTTTTGTGTAGATGTGGCAAAGATGTGCAGAGTGATATACAAGAATAATTGTTGTGAAAAACAGACTAATTGATGGGGAGGTCCACGTTTGATAGTCTGGGCAAGACTGTCTATTTGCTTTTGAACTTCACTTTTAGTAATTGATGACAACATGACTGTAATGAGATACATTGATAATGTTCTGAGATCTCACATGCTGCCCTTCCTGCTGACTCATTCTGAAGCGATAACATTCCAGGAGGACACTGCACATTTTTATGCTGCTCTTGTAACGATGACTTTCATGCATAATGAGCATGTGATAGTTATCCTGTCAATGCTACACCGACCAAGCTTGATCCCCTTTGAAAATCTGTGAATTGAGCAGAGATGACATGTAGAACCTAGATCTTAGAAACCAGTGAACGTGAACATGATTGTCAAGACTCTATGAAAGAATAAGACAGAATTCCACATACCAGCTTGTTGATTAACCTTGTTGATGTTAATTGGCATGGGGAACATTCATGTAATTTAATAGAATATCAGTGCACTTGCTACAACAAAGAGTTTCTCAAATTTCCTAATAAAACTTTGTGAAATTTTTCAGTTTTTCTCTCTCCACTACAATAGCTAACAAGAATCCCTTCTGATGTACAATGTATGAAGTCAGTTTATTATGTCTGAAACTGTTCAGTTTTCTTTCTTCTACATTGCATAGCAAGTATTTCTCTTCAAATATTTTAGAACTTATTTAAGCAAAATAAACTTTCTGGTATGACTTCTGATATTTACTTTGAAAAAATGCTAATGCAGTGTGGCAGAATACTGAAAACAATACTGTAATTGTTTTAATGGAATGCCATCAGTATTACTGCATGTATTTCCACTAGGTGCTTTGAAACCAGATCCAAAATTTTGACAAACACTGGAGAATATTGTTTTTTTTCATTTCTACCAAAGTCTTAATACCTGTAAAATGAATGGCTCGTCAGTGGTGAGACCTGCTCAGGTGCTTTGTTTCTTAACAGACGTTATTTATTTTGAAAATATGATGGCATATAGTGAACAGCTTCCCCTAAGTGTGGACATAGTGAACTCTTTAAATCACTTGCTCTGTCTGGTTGAAAAAAAGAGAGGCCTCAGAGCAATCGGGAAAATTTGCCCTTATTAATCATCACCTGCTGCGCAACATGTGTGACAGGTTCAGTATGTGGAAGGGCCCTCCAGAATAAAACATCTGTGATCCTTTCTACGTTACAGGAGGGAACAACGCAAACAGAGGTGATAAGCAGATCATTAGCACTTAAGCAGCTAAGAGAGCAAAGAGTAATAAATAGGTGACTGCTGCATTTTCAGCCAGATAGACCTTGCTCTTAGATCAATTTGGAACCACTAAGTGCTAATCAGCTCAGCTTTACCACTACGATCCTGAAGCCCGGGTGAGGGCATGGAGTGCTTTCCTCCGAAAGGCAGAGTCAGCGGCTGTTTTCCACTTTGTGAGCCTCACAGATAGGTTAGGTCGGTGAGGGCAGGACTGCGAGTGTCACAGCTCGCACACTGCAAGCTCACAAGCACCGTGCAAGGTCGGGGGGGTGCTCTAGCCTGTCCGGATGAAGACGCCCCAGTTGGCTCCCAGTTCTACCACTGGCAGCTGTGCACTGCTGCCTGGAGAATTCACGGTCCCAGTCTGGTACTGGAGAGCTTAAGGTTTCCCACTCCTAGTGGAATTTCATCACTAATATTGTAGTTTTCTAATTACATATACCAGGTTTAATAAAAATAGGGTCACAATTATCTTTAAGATTCTACAATTAGTCATAACATGGTTTCTTCACTCCTAAATTAGGTTCAGATAGGTTCACACTCCTATTTACTTGTAGGTAAACTACACAAAGACAGTTACATTAGGTGTTTTAGCTGGTTTGTTAAAGTATATTATATATATTTTATATTATATATACTGTATTTATAGTCTTAGAGACATGGATTAATTTCTTATCCTATGTTATTTTTCCAGATTCAAGCTCTTGCAATGGCTTGGTTTGTAGTGGAGAACATGGGTTATAGTAACATGATACAAAAAATTAACAAGGGCAGAAATTGCAAAATGATTGACTGGATGTCTTGGAAATAACATCCTCGGCTCACTTGAGAAGACCCTGTGGGTCTGTACTCAGTTGGCTCTCACAAGTCGCAGTCAGGTATGCTAGTACAGACCTGATGTCATTCCTTTTGTTAAACAGATATACCCACTTAATGATGAGGTTGTCAAGTATTTTTAGGAAGGTGATGAAGGTATGAACGAGAAAAGGTTACAATCTACCTACAGAGCCAATCACCTGTCACTGAGCCTTCAAGCACGGTGTGTGAAATTGTACAGTGACTCTGCTTGTACAGGAATAGTCATCCTGGCAGCAAAAGTGATACACAACAATAGAGAGTACACTAACTGGCAAGTCAGCTGGAAGAAGTTATACAAGAAAGGTAATGACTCAATAGTATAGCTGAGATCTGAAGGCCTTGGATATGAAAATACAGTATGCTGAAATTAATAACAGCAAAGAAAACAATCTTATTACGATGAAAGTGAAAAGGCATGTGATGTTCTTACAGGTACATTAAATTATTTGATTTAATTAGAATGACCAGCTAATGATTTGAACATAATCATTAAAAACAATGATATAATGCATTCAAAATTGCTCGTCTTGTTTTTTTTATTTCTATGACTTGTAAACACACCTTATCAGCTTGCTGCACCTATATTGTGCGCAGAAAAAAGTGTCTTGTATAAAGCTAAGTATTCATGTTGAGATGCATTTTGAGATGAATGCATTCTGATAGATTTGTTTTACTGAGGATATAACAGTACTACGAATAATTATTGACTGTAGAATATTGTACTTAGCTGTTGATCTATTCTCATCCATTAAAAATAGATATAGTTTTCTGAATACTGACATTGAATATTTGTCTTCCTTAAAATAATCTCAGATTTGTAAATCCAACCTTCACAATTTTGGGTGTAATTCAATGTAGTGAACCCATGTCATTTCATCTAAAAAACAGCAAATAACAGTGTTAATCTGATAGGTGATAAGATCTAAGAGGTAATAAAAACAAAGTTTGGATGTCAAATGTGACAACAGGCATAACAAGATAGAAATCTGAAGAAGAAAGATTACTTGTATAGAGACATGAAAGGAAAATGACAATGTGCTTAAATTAGTTGATATTTAGAGGGCATAAACAAATAAAATAAAATAAAGCTAAATAGAGGCTAAAATTAAATGATGCTGTAATCTCTTCAACATCAGATATAGACATTTAATTTAAAAACACCATTGAAAACAACAGTATCTAGGCACAGGACAATAGAAGACAATCAAGGAATTAAAGAAAAAATATTTTTGACAGTCAGACAAACTATTTGTGACTAAACTCTTCACAACCTCCAGCCCAGGAGTAGATATAAATTAAGAGACCTTAAACATATGTTAAGCTACCACAAGATAATAATTAGAAATAAACGCTATATATTTTAGTTTAAAGTGCTATTTGTTTTCATTTTTCTGCAATTTTAAACCTCATATTGTAATTTTCCTTGCCCAGGGAGAAAAGCAAAAAGAGAATCAAAGATTAATTTGATTGCAAATAAGATGTATTTCTGCTGTTACTATATACTGTTTAATACAGTGCAGTAAAAGTCTCTTGAATTTCTCTCTCCACTGCAGTAACTAATAACAATCCCTTGGCATACTGTTCCCAGGGTGCTTTTGAATACCATGAACACCAGGAGGGCTGCAGAAGAATAATCTATGTAGGAGTCACTTGCTTTCACATATCAGATGTACAATTCCTTGAAAAGCTTTAAAGCTACACTCCTCTGAAGAGCTCTTGTCTTGAGAAACTCAAAACATACAACCTACCAGATGGTGATGTGTTACATAGCGCATTCACTCCAACATCTCGAAGTTCCCCTGAGACCTCCTTGATCTTACCATCCTTTAATTATTTTTAGCACAAAGTTCACAGAAAGTCACGGAGGGTGATCATTGAGCACAGAAATAAAAGCAATTGCTTCTATAATAAAACACCGCAAGGACCAAAAAATGCTTGTCTGAAAGGCAAAGAAGTGGTGTGTAATTGAATGGGTGGCATTTGCTTATTTTCGTTGGGAAAGGTGCCATGATGACTTCAAACCTGTCACCATTTCAACTAAGGATCCGGCAACATGACCGTGCTCATTTTACAGTACTTGAAGACTTTACTGTCCCTGCTGCTATGGTATAACAACAACAAACTATGCAGCGTGACTGAAGCAACCGACCTGCGAATTTTACCGATGCTCACTTTAACGTTGGACAAGACGCAGGTGTGATGCCGAGGAGACATGCTTTTGCTCAGATCACATAACTCATATACTTAACTAGCTTTAATAATGCATCACGTGTATCTGAGAGTAGTGCAGCTGTACTGATGTATTATACATGACAGTAATTGCTCTATAATGAATCTACAACAAAATTTGATCAAAAGTGATTTATTTTGACTGGAGATCATGCATGGGGTTATTCTCAGAATTCTTTATTCTCTATGAAGTTCGTTAGTTGCCCCATAGTACAAACCTACTCCTTTGATCAAACGACAATCTGAGCGAATGCCTGGGGTATCCTGTTCAACACCTGAGCCTGAGCGATCATCTTCCAGTTAATTCCTATGGGAATTTGATGCTGCTATGTTGGGCGAAAAGTTGTAATTTGGAAGCACGGCATGTTCTCAGAGGTCCATTATATATGCAAACAGGAAAAATGAACATAATTCTAGCTTTCTACTCAAAGCTAATAAATATGAGCCTCCACAAAGGCTTTACCAACAAAGAATTCTTGCAGACTGAGCTCCTTCAAACAAACATTACCAACGGGACTGGAATCTGGGTGATTGTGAATAGGAATCACCAGGTAATTGGGTACAGGTACAATTGCTGCTGAAGCTGGGCAATATTAGTGCACCTGGGCTCTCCTGGTTTTCAGTTAAAGAACAATTTTTAGGACTGACTGAGGAGTGTCTCTGAGACATATGTAACTCTTCCAAGTGGTTCTAAGCCTCCTATCAGGCATGTGAATCTTACAGCACAGGCGGCTGTGTCAGAGAAGCATGTGTGCATGTCCTCATTCTGGAACTCAAGGGTTCCAGAATGGTTGTCGCCACAAAGCGGAGTTACAACCAAGCAGTGATTTCAAAATGCTAAAAACATGCATGCCTTCCCGATGATCAATTTATCATTGACATTTGCTTTGGTGCACCTGATTCTACACATATATACCCAGTCAACTGAAAAATGGTGGAACTAAAGGTGTATCTTAAGGTATATTTTTTAAAGATATTGAAATATCTTAAATAAAAACATAAAATGTGTATCTTTTGTCAAGGGATAGTTTTATCTACTTTTAGGACTCAAATATACATCCATACCAAACCTGACACTGATGTGGCGGTCTCTATTCTATCTAATTGCATTACTACTGTAATGTTCTACTCGCTGGGGTATCTAAATCTACATTGAACAAGCTACAGTATGTCCAAAATTCGGCAGCCAGAATCCTGACTGGGTCCAGCGCAAGTGTTCACATTACTCCTATCGTGGAGTCCTTGCAGTGGCTTCCTGTCCAATTCCGTGTGGACTTTAAAATCCTCATGATTGCCTATAAGGCTCTGCATGGCTTGGCACCTCAGTACCTGTCTGAACTATTATCGCCCTACTCCCCACCTCGCAACCTCCGCTCTTCTAATTCTGGCCTCCTAACTGTGCCCCAAGCCCGTCTACATTTTATGGGTGACAGGGCCTCTTTCTCTTATCCCCCCAAGCTCTGGAACTCCCTCCCAAATGATATCAGAGAGTCACCTTCTCTAAACTCCCTCAAATCCAGACTCAAAACCTTCTTCTTTAGAAGAGCCTTAACTGGTTCCATTATTTACCCCTCTGCTCCTACTATACTTAGTACCACCATCCATGGTCTCTGTGTATTGTAATTGGGTTTTATCTTGTGTATTCTTTTTATTTATTGTTGTCATTCTGTAAAGCACTTTGAGAAGCCACTTTTAAAAGCACTATATCAAATAAAGTTTATTATTATATTACATGACTGGAAGTATGTGAATCTGTGTGTTTTTCCTGTGTATCTTTTGTCAAGGTGTGGTAGGGGCTACAGATTAATTATTAATATAGTGATAAGTTTTCAGAACTTTTTAGATTTGATTGAAGCTAATTCCTGATGCTGCTGATCTCTGGTTCACATACTACAGCTAGAGCTCATTCCCCTCAGGAGTCACAGGCAGGCATTTCAATAAAATGACTAATGCTGACCTCCTGCTGGCTTGACGGATTTCTGCTCTAATGATCAAACGTTTGGAAGGGAAGAAATTCCTGACAAGCATCTCACACTTCTGTATCTTACCTGCCGTGCATTATTTTATTGTCATGACAAGCATGGTGAATTTGATGTTGCTTAAAGTCATCCTCTCACTTTCATCATAGGGGATCTACAGATGAAAATACTATCATGGTCCCCACAGAGTATGTGATGTGATTTACTGTGCCTGAGTCTTGTGCACCCATGTTTTAATTTGCATCATAAAATGTGTAAAAAAATGCAGAAAACTTTTGCTAGGGAATCATTAAAATAAATCCCACCAGGAAGTATCTTCCTTTTCAATGTGATCTTTGTCATATTATGTTAGGGTACTGTTTCAATGACTAGGTAATTGAATGGCAAAGGTTCTCATATAAAACTAAGTGGAAATATACACAAGCCATGTTTTCCTTGATCCTTAAAAATGTCTTTCTAGCAGACCCGATATATATATATATATTTATCAGTGAAACTACATGCTGTAGGTTGGAAACACATATAGAAAACAAACCCAAACCTCTTAATGGATAAAAAAAAGTACTCTACTCCAAGCTATGTAGAGTAAGCAAAGAAAACACATTCGGTAATTTGTTTCAACACCTGAAGTATTTGGAGGCAGTAGGTGTGGAATTGATTTTTCTTACACGTAGGGAGATTGTGGAAGCAAGGTGCACTGACCAGATGGGGAGGGCAATGTCCACAGTGTTTAACTTGTTTACAAGTTGTACACAAATGAGGGAATGTTGTGCTGATAGAGTAATTAGAGGATTCTTGGTGCCTGGTTAATAGAGAGATTGTAATATGCATAACTAATCAGCCTGCACTGTTTCCCAGATGAGAATGGCCTATTAAAGCCCCATAAGCCTGTTTCATGATATATAATGGGGAAGTGGAGGACTTAAAAATGTTTCTAAGGCTGACCTGTTCCATTTAAAATAGAGTAAATGGGTTTATTAAATTTTTACCAGTGGTAAGTTAAATTTGAAAATATGCTCACCTCTTACAGAAGCCATTAGTAATCAGAAGGCAATTACCAACAAATTTCCTTTTGGTCAGGCTACAATACCAGCAATTTCAGTGTGTCAACATCCGAGTGATTTGAAATCCTGCACAGCCTTTTGAGAAAAAACGTCAAGATGCAAAGTGGGGATCAATTGACTCATCTCTTTATGCTGATCTCATTAAAGCAGTTTTTGGAAAGGTGTTACACAGTAATGAAATGTTTCTGATGACGCAACACACAGATCGGAGACTGCCTGCTCAGAAACAATGTTTGACAGCAAAGTCATACAGAAAAGAAGACTTGCCCCATTAAGTCAAGATGCTAAATAAAGAGTTACTAATTGCAAAGGATGGAGGGACTCAAGGAACTGCTGGGGAGGTATTTTTTATGCACTGCCAGTCTAGACTGGGATTGGCTTCCAGTAATGTGGTTTAAAAACTCAGAGAAGAGGATGAAGTTAGAGTTAATATGCAATGGTAATGATTGCTTATGAAGCAACACTCACCTGCAACCACTTAATTGTTTTAGGATAACTGTCTGTGTATTTAAATTGCCAATATCAGCCTCTAACAGGGAACTGTCTTTGCTCTCTTGCATTATTTTTTTCAACTGCCTAAACAGTTTCTTGCTTACATTATTTTCATTTTTCTGCACTACAGACAGATAATACAGTGGGGTCTTGACATTCATGAGGGTGTGCTGCAGAGAACCGTTGTGAATAACCAAATTCACATACAACCAAGTCCACCCCTATACCGTTGCATAAAGTACTACGATACTTAGTAGTTAGTTAAAAGATGTAAGTAACCCTCCCTTATATGATAATTAATGTCCTAATGCATTGGCTTTTAGTTAATTTAGGTGATCAATGAATGTTATTTTGATAAACAACAGTAATAATTTACCTGACACAGACCCTGGAGCATTAGTTACAATACAAAAACAAGACCATGCTGAGAGGTAGATGCTGGGTAGTGGGTACATGAGCAGGGGGCAGGGACAGACTCACTCACTAGCTGGACTTGTCTCACGATCCTGGTGTTGCGTGGCTAATTCGAAAGATGCACTTAAACTTCAGCTTAGTCTCACCCCTCTCTACTCTTCATCAATCCAACAACTCATAGAGCTGACAAATTCATAGGCGAATTTGCGGATGCTAAGTTTGCAGATGGTGAGACCTTTCTGTACTATATATTGTTTAGAAAACATATATGCGTTTAGTTGGTTACCCATGTTATTTTATTGATTTTACTAATTGTACATCAGTCACGATATAATATGTTCCCATAGAAGCTCACTACTTTTGTCACAATTACTGTACCTATACTTCCTCCTCAGCCCTCAGACTTGTCTTTGCTGCCTATGACCACTGGGGGACTTCAGGTAGAGGGAGTAAGCCATTCTTGTTTAGCTTTCTGTCTCCATCTTTCAACAAAAAGTCAAATTAATTAAATAGCAGAAAGAACAGAAGTACAGGACATAAAGGTCTGCTGTTAGCATTTTTCTAGCCCATTGATTCCTTGTTACTGCTGCACATTATAGCACCCTGAACCCTCGTAAATCACTTTATACCCTATTGTCCTTTTCAGAAAGCTCACTCCGATGGCCACTGCCGCTCTGTATCGGTGACAATAATCTATTGTTTCAGTTTAAAAACTTACTGCCGCCCCAGGATCTGAAACCACAAGAGCCCACGAAATGTATTGGCTGCCTGAAGGAAGTTCGAGGTTACTGAGCATTCATTGAGATAGCAGGGCTGTGCATTCTAACAGAAAGAAATCAATCCATGTCATAAAGAAAGAAAGATACTTCTATGCATTCAGGATGACCCAGTTATCAGTGGAGTGTTGTCTGTGCATGCCTGGGCTCTGAAAAACATCTTTATCAACTAACACTGCTAGTAATTCAATGGAATTCTGAAATTAGCACTCTAAATAAACAGTACAGAAATTAGCACTCTAAATAAACAGTACAGACAATGAGGCAGACAGATCATTAGACTTACTGTTACTGTTTACTTATTTTGAAAACCACACTGTAGGGATATGCATACATTTACATATTTATTCTTATATCAATGTAGTTTTATATCAATTTGCTATAGCATTATTCCTCATCTCCTTTGTAAGCATTCTTATTGCTTCAGGAGGTGCTTTTTCTACCATTTCTACTGGTAAACGGGTTAATATAATTCACTCTTTAGGTGCAAAATTATTTCAATATAATCCAATGCTTTAAATTTGTCAAAAATGCTTCACTTAGTGGGTTTCCGCTATTATTCACCCATTTTTATTCAAAAATGCTGTAATTGGGGGGAGGGTAGGTCTTTCAATGAAATGGAGTGTGTGGTTTTAAATTGTACCCAGCTGCTGTCTTTTAAATAATGAGTTACTTTGCACTTTCTCATACAGACACCACATTAATCAGCTCCCGTTCAGCACCTGACTTCTCCAAGTTGTTTTGAATTCCAGAAATGTCAGAGACTTTATTTTCCGTATAACAATTTGCAAGAAATGTGAAAAACATCAATATTTGAAGAATATTATGTAGAAAATTAGAATTTTGAAGAATTTTGTAGAAAATTAAAAATAAGAAAGAAATATCTAAGAAATAATTATCCCAGGTGGGTTGAACACAAACACATAAGAAAGGTTACAAATCAGTGGAGACCATTGGTCCATGTAGCCCATTAGGTAATTAGTATTCATTCATTTAAGAATTAAATTCAGCCATTTCAAGAAAGAAGCCAAGATATGCTTGTAGGGTGCCCTCATAGTGCTTTGTGTTTAAAATTTTCCTTCCATTTCTTAACCACTTTATCCAATATAGGGTTGTGGAGAAGCCAGAGCAAAACGCAATGCAGGATTCATCCTGGATGGGATGCCAGTGCATTGCAGGGCACACACAGACACAATTAAGCACACATTCACAACAGGGCCAATTCTCCCAGCAGCCAGTGAACATGAATGTTTTTGGACTGGGGAAGGATAGCAGAGCACCCTGGAGGAAACCCAAGCGAACTTGGGGAGAACACACAAGCTGTAAGCAGATATCACCCCAGGTCAAAAATGAGCCCCAGTGCTGTGAAAAGTAACCAGGATGCCAGGACCATGACTGACAGACCCTGCTGTATGCCCTCCAAATACAGTGCAATGCAGGTGAGTGAAGGAAATTGTTTTGTGTAAGAAATAAACTACAGAGGGGTTCAGGTAGGAGTCAATGATGTCATCTTGCTTTTTTGGTCAACGTTCTTGTATTGCCTCTTAAAGACCCAAGCATTTTTGAAGGCACAGTATAAATATAAATCCACTGCTGTACCTGCTTTAATATCAAAATCTTCTCAAAATGTGTCTATAAGAATGTTAAGGTGCTGGGTGGGTGGGTGGGTGGGTCCAGTTTTACAATTGTTTTGTCAACTGAAAGTTTCAAAAAAGAGCAGAAACTCCCCAATTTTGCCCAATTAAGTACACATGCATGTAAAAAACAAATTTTAAAAGTTTTCTTCTTGACTTTAAAGCTAACCCTGCATCTCACTGTGATTGCCCACCAAACTAGTCAATACTATGCACATTGTCCAAAGTTATTGAATGGGCTATTTTAATTGATTTGCACTTTCTTTTCTTGCATTCTGCTTCTTCTATTCCTTAGGAAGCTACTTCAGAGAAAGATGGAGGTGGCAGTGCTGCACAAGCAACTGAATCCCAATAAAACTGTATGAAGAACTGACATCCTAGCAGCACAAATACACACCTCTGCCTCATTTCCTCTCCTTCCGTGTTGGTTGGCCTTTTGAAAAGACAACTGTTGCTGGAATACATAGTTGGATTTCCAATAAAGATGGCAAGCCATCACTGTCTATGAAAGGATGACAAAGAACACACAACAAGACATGAAACAGGCAAGAAAATGAAATAAGTATGGAGGAAAATGTAGTTCACTTAAGCAACCTATTTAAACATTCAGAGACTGATCCTTCACTTTTTGGCGAGATGCCCATCTAATTCACTATGGGGTGGGCAATTCACCCATGGTTTGGAGATAAGGACTGCAGTATGTAAATGATGAATTGTGGCTCATAAATCCATCAAGACAAACAATAACAAAACCAGAGTCTGTACCTTTCCAAAATCCTTCTAATAATATATTTAAAAACAGTCAAATGTAACAAGGAAGAGTCAGATGTTTACACTTTTGTAGCATGCTAAAACCTGAATAGAATTATTTCTCTGGGCATGCTATCCTACATTAGAAACTTGTAATATTCTTTTGTAAAATTAGAATTTAAGGAAACCAACCACAGAGTGCCTTTGTGTATCTTATATAAGTGTATCTATCCCTGTATAAATCTAAAATGGGAATTAGTGTTAGAGAGTTCTCACCATTTTCTAACTGCAAAAACAGAAATCAAATTCTGCTTTGTGTACAGTATGTGAACCCAAAGACAACAGCCACAGACGGTCCTTATTGGGGCTCATCAGTATAGCATAACTATCTATCCATTTTCTAACCTTCCAATTTAGCTTTGTGGGGGAAATGCGAACCTGTCCCGACAAGAAACAGGGGCATGGCAGGGTACTCCCTGGACAGGACGCCAGTGGATCGCAAGGCAGACACACAGACAAACACAGACATGCACGCTCACACCAGGGCCAATTGTCCTAGAGGCCAATTAAACTACAGTACCAGTATGTCTCTGAACTGTGGGAGGAAACCAGAGTACCCAGAGGAACACCACTGTACAACAACACAGTGCACCATATAAAAACCAAACTGGAATAAATAACTGCAAGCTGACAGGTTACAAAGTCAAAGTCATAGACTACAGTCAATCAAAAAGCTTGAATTAGTGAGTCATCAAAACATATTTGTCCTTAACAGATACTTTATAACATTAAAAAAAAAAAATAAAATAACAGCAGGCAGAGAATTTATTTTTTATCAGTCATAATTAAACTCATGTGAGCCTGAGAAGCTCTGATTAGAAAAGAAGCATTTGCTCAGTTTCTCTTGTTTCTTGTTGGAACAAGCAGGAAACGTACTGCGCTATACTGAGAAAGAACAGTACAATAAAGGGGATGTGCTACATGTTTGATCGGGGCAAATATGGGAGTCCCTGTAGAAGCCCTCCAGTTGAAAGGTCTTACTGTCATAAAAGGGGGTCTAATTGAATGTGTACAACTCCAAGGAAATTGACCTTAACTCAAGGTACTGTACATGATGTGACATTCCATCAAGTTACATTTTGAAACAAGTACAAGACAGACTGGATATTTCACTATCTAGAATATGATAGTAGTGTCTCCATTAGAGCAAGTATGTGATATTTTAAAGTTTAAATTATATGGAGGGTCAAATTATGATTAGTAGGTGGTCTACTTTCCAAACAGTAGGAAACATTATATTAAGATCTTTTAAGGGTTTGGAATTCAAACACTGGGTGGAAAAAAAAAAACAAAACAAAGCAGGAATTATTTTTTTTAAATTAAGAAAAAAAAAGAACATACCAGAAAATAGAGAGACCGCTGCGATCACACACAACAGGGTAAAAGCAATTTCCTCAACAGCATTTTACTTGCTCCTGAGTGGTTTAATTAGGAAAGAGGCCCATTTGATTCACAGCTAGGACCCTGCCATTCAGGGATTGCTATAGTATGCAATCAGCTGACTGGGACCAGGATTCTGCTAACAGTACACAACCAAGGCTGAGTGAGCTTGAAATGGATGGAATATACCTGTGGAAGATTCCCCTCTTAGATAGCATGGCAAGGTGTCTTCACATGAGCCCTTACTGCATCTTCCCTAAATAGCAGTGGCAATAACATCTCTGTTGCTTCTAGTTGGCCAGGTATACTCATTAACCATTATCTTATTTACCAGTATCCCAACCCAGGCTACTACCAGTTTTATCCCATTATAAGACCTCTCTGCATTATCTCTTTGAAAGCTCACTATCATACTAAACTGTGAGGGACTGTGGGAAAAACAGTCTCTGACTGCCCTAGGAACTGCTTTTATAGGGAGCTAAAGTCTCCAGGTGCAGCCAATTCAGGGATTTCCCTGTGAGAATCCAAAGAATGTGATTCTCCTAAATGCGATGACCCCGCCCCCGGGGAATCCACCTGGGTTTCCAACCGTTGCTTTTCTACAACCTGGCTTCTCAAAACAGTGAAATCTGTGATTTCTCAGGTACCCATGATCTCGAAGTTTGGCTGCAAGTTGCATCATTCCTCTAGTCTCCTGTTCCCCCACAGGCACTGTGGAACTAGAAATATGAAAAAGGACATGTGGCTCTCAGATGCGCTGGTTTCTGAGGAAAGGGTGCACTGCTCTCGCTTTCCAAAGGAGGTAAAAGGTTTGTTCAAGAACAGTTGAGTTCAGTATAACTGGCAATTTCAAAGGGGGGGGGCGTATTTTTTCCATCCATCCATCCTTTTTTTAACCGCTTTATGGATTATAGGACCGCAGGGGAGCCAGAACCTATACAGGCAAGGAAAGGACAGAAGGCAGTATAGACCCTGGATGGGACGCCCACACAGATGAAAACATGCACATGCACACTTGCACGAGGGCCAATTAACCTACTGGTATGTTTTTGGACTGGGGGAGGAAACCCACGTGAACTCAGGGAGAACATGCAAACTTTGCGTAGACGGCACCCCAGGAATGGGTCCCAGCTCTGCGGGGCAGCAATGCCAACCACTGTGCCATGAATAATTGCATATGACAAAACATGTAAGCCTCCTAGAAACTGATGTGTCTTAAAACCCAGTGTCAAGGACCCTATTTCTCCTGTCCCTACTCTAGTTTGAACTAGACGGGGAGTCCAGAGGGAGTAGATGACCCATCAGGACAACTGTGCAGTCCCCCACCAAGCTGACATTAAAAAAAGTGGCTACAAAAAGAAACAAAGGAAACAGCACAGGTAGTAACAATGTATACTGCATGAGCAAACCACTGCGGCAATGCAAAATTTATTAGGAAATAATAATACATTCCTGAAGAGATATTAAAAATGAGAGAGAGGTGGAAAGATTAGGGAACAATCCTTTTAATCTATATCACGCTGACTGTGTTTGCTGGCACTGCCCAAGTAGGAGAACTGTTTAGAGCAGCCCAGTGGCGTCAGGTCAATAGGGAATCATACCCAGCTGGAAATGAATTGTAACATGCAGCAGATGGGGAAATCATCTATTTTGCTCAGTTATAGCTTTTCCCCCAGTGAAAATCTGCAGAGTTTACTATCCACAACCTTGAGGATTTGGCCCTTTATGGACAGCTTTGCTGATGAGTTCCCCATTACATTGGAGTGTCGCTTTTAATTCCCCTTTGTATCATTTAACTTTGCGAAAACAATGATTGCATTTTCCATTCATAATGGTATTGGTTGGCATGGGGGCATTGCAGAACTATTCTGTATAGAAAAATCAAATCAACAGAATTATAGCCTGGTGACCCATCACGTGCATTCTGGTGGTTGTACTATGCAAAACTATTTTTACAAGAGCACACAGTGGAATATGGAGTGGTGTGGGGGTTGATTTGGCAATGTGCTTAAAAAGCTGTCGGAATTCTTTCCCTTGTTTGTTTGCTTTTTTTAGCCAACTCCCACTCCTCCGTGCAAACTGCAATACTCCACTAGCCTTTGAGGTGACACCAGGATCAATAGCCGAGGGCACTGCTGTCTTTATTGTACATTTTCCATCAGAAATAATGCATTCAGGGCAGACTTACGTGCTTTTGAGGTGCCTACATTGCCTGCCCAGTCAGCAGATCATAATCAAATTGAGACAGTTATTAAACAATGATCTCGACACCAGACATGGACCAAAAAAAAGCACAAAAATTATAGTAATACAATTGAAAATAAATAGTCTCTGGCATCATCTCACCACCAGGAAACCTAAAAAAAAAATTTCAGTCTTGTGGTTTAGGGTATACTTGCTTAAAAACACTTACATTATTTATCCAGCACATGAATTACTCATTTTATAAGATATTAAGTCTTTTTTTCTTTCTAGGCCTTTGTAATACCAAGAAGTGCGACTTTTGCTAGGCATGACCCAGTGCATACTGTAGTTAAATAAAACATCTGATTTAACATCTAGTTTATACACAATTTATATTTGCATACTAGTTAAACATTCAGTAGAAAATACTGCTAAAAATCAACATTTATGTTTTAAATAGCACACCTCTCTGTAGGGACAGAAATCTGAGCAGAAGTGGAATGTTGGCAGATCAAAAGTACTCATTACATCTAATAAAGGGTGCTGTAAGTTAATTAATTGCATGCCCAAAATAATCATTTTTAAATTGCTGTCTAGGGTTTATCTTTTAGCCCTGGCAAAAGTTCATATTGGGGCCTTCAGAACAATATACTGTTCAGGTATGGGAACAACACAAGGGATAATTAATCAAGGGGAGGAGTTCACCTTCAGCTTGGTAGTGAGTACAGGGCTAAGCTTAATGAGCTAATAATTAAAAAAACAAGATCCACCTGCATATGATAGAAAGACTGCTTTTAAAAGAACATCTGCTGGTTCAGGAGATCATTACTGAGAGTGGAAATGCAAATCTTTCTAGGATGTTCTGGGACTGGGGTTGTGCTCTAAGTGTTTAACTATGCTGGTTTTTAGATATTTGTTTGGGTGTGGTATCCATGTTGGTTAGAGGGTGTAGTTTTTGTGTGTTTTTCTGCAATTAGATAGTAAAGCAGGACAAGTGTTTGTCCAACAGGATGTTCACTGTAACTGCTGATAAGTCATTGATAAGTAGCTCTCAGCTGTCTTCCATTTTAAATATTTCTGTTGGTACTGAAAGAGTTTAACTGTTTTTGCCACCTGCTTGAAGAGTTGACAAGGTTGGGGTGATCTATAAATATATACTACCTTGAAGGACAGCTGAGTTTTGTGTAGTTACTGATTTATTTCTTCAAACCTTACATCCTGTCTTCATCCCTGAAACTACACAAGAAAACCACACTTCAGTTAACTATTGTATTTCCTCTGGGGCATGTGAAATGCATGGTTGTTTTTTTTTTTTTTGTTTTTTTTTTTTACTGTATCAGTGACATTTTATGTTTAGAAGTTAAATCTAGCTTTTTCAAACAAGCAGTAAAAGATTACCCAAAAATTAGTTTTTAATATCAGTGACTGCCAAAGCAGTTCCTTCCTAATATTTTTCACATCAAGTACTCCCCACCCCATGAGACCTACTTCCTGTTTTTATGGTGATGTTTTAAGTTGCCAACTTTTCTCTGTTTAAAGCACCTTTTTAAATGCCATGTGAACAGATTAATGAGTAATGGCATTAATTATAATAATAACGCTTGGTTTAGTCTGATTGCAAATTGGAAAATATCTCTTCAAGTTTTTTTATTTTTAAGTTCATGCAGTGTCACCTTAACAGGAGAAATGGAATTGGGACGAAAATCGATATGATAAAGTGCTGCTTGTTTTGTCCCCAAATTGTTTCAGTTTGGAAATCGATATAAAAGCCTAAGCCATTCATCATTCAGTAAGAAAGAGGGGGGAGGCAATATTAAGCTCACATATTTTTAGAACCTCCTTAGCTACACTGAGGTGGCAGAGTCCACATCTCTCAAAGCCCAGACTGAAAGAAAGCGAAGCCCTGCATCCCCGACAGGCTGGATGGATGAGTGGAGAAGAGAAGGTTTATCAGTGGCTGACAGACATAATAAAAAATAACCTTTGTAGTCTACGCCTGTTAAAATTGTGCAGCCAACTGCCACCAGTGGAGCATCATTAGGTGTACACTGATAGCATCGTTAAGACAACAGGAAGATGATGGAAGGTACTGATGGCTTGCAGAGGCACAGGTGGACAAATGGCAGATCTCTCACTTGACCTTTTGGAAAACATCCCCGCTGCTTTGCAAATGGGAAGCAAAGCATCACATTACCATAGGCACCCACATCCTGAATACACACAAGCACCCTCCCTCCATACACCCATTTCAACAATGATAAATTATGAAGGTAGCAGGTTCTATGAAACACAATAGACCATAATTTGTCATTTTGGCATAATATTGTTAACCTCTTTTTATTTTAGTTATGCACTTCTACGCTATCAGCGAAAAAGCTCTGCATTCAACAGAGTCAAGGAATACACATTGTGAGTATTCTCTTGACTTGTGCTGTAGGATGTGAACATATTTTTATGATGCTTTGTCCCTGGAATAAACAATGGGCCTAGCGATCTATCAATTGAAAGCAGAGTAGAGTCAAGCTCATTTGAATGCAGCAGTTATCATGGATGTCGGAAGGGACGAACCGTGGAATGGCAGAAGAGCGAAAAAGACCCTATGCGTAGCGGCGAGACGGGGGTTAGCCCGGGCTCAGCTGTTCATGAAATGCCGTGAAGAAACCTACTGTATGTCCTCAGGCCACATACAGGAGTGACCTGGTGCTAGGCTGGTTTCAGGACATCCGAACCTCAATGCTGAGTGAGGAAGCAGAAGCAGGAAGTAAATAGGCTACACAACAAGACACACCAGAAAGACATGAATCACAGGGAACTAGGAACAGGAGAGAAGTAGAGCGCCCTCTAGGTGTACTGGGCGTGACAGCAGTCTAATGGTTGTGATGGGGAAATCCATAACATTTGAAAAAGGATAGCAGCATGACTGCAGGAAACCACAGATTTGTTTCCACACTTTAAGTGTAATTTTTGACAACTGTTTCTTGTGGACTAACATCTCTCTAATATAACCCTAAAGTTTATGTTATAGCCGATCCACTCAATCAAAAGTTATAAGCATGATGACCAGCTGGAAGTGTCTTTTCTGGATCTGGGGAAGTTGATTCGTGATCTTAACAAGCTGAAATCTTTCTTTGAGGAAATCAAGGCATTGTCTGAAGGAGAGGGAGTTTGACACAAAGACTCTGACAAACGCTGGCTTATTACAATATGATGTAAAATGTAGACTAAACATTTTGGTGTGAATTTCTGACATTGGTGGAGTTAATCTTTCTGTTCACATCTTGGAAGGTGAAAAATGTAGATATGAATAAACTTTTACAACAAAATTGATTTGATTGGACATTTCTTCACCAGTACTGCAGTGTACCTTAGATTATCACAATTTATCTAAATGGCTAAGTTATCTTGTGATCTTACAGTACAATAACTGGGACAAATGTACAAGCGACATAAGTATTGGAGAAAAAGCTGAATTTTAGGGGAAAATCAATATATACAGTACCGTCTTGTAAATCTAACACATTATTATAGGTTCTAATAAAATATATAATACACTGAAGAGTTAACACCTTTACAAAATACCCTAAAAAGCTACATTTTCTGTTACTTAAATCTCTCAAACACCACAGATACAAGACATAATAACAGCAAACAAGTTTTGAGACAAAAAGTTAAAAGGACCTTAAAGAACTTGATACTGTCTGGGATAATTCTTCAGACAGGCTCTGAATTAAAAGAGTATGAAAACTGACAACCTGACTCTTTTGAGAATTTGAAGAAATCCTTGTGTAACATCTATGTGCACGTATAAAGCATCAGTCGAACTCTCCACAGTTTGGACTGAAGTCCTGCACATTACTTCTTTGATACAAATACCTGGTTCTTAATCCTCCTAGCTTAAATTCTTATGCAGTGACTCATAGAGTATCAAGAAAAAGTGTGTTTAGCAGAAGCAAAACATCCTGTTGATCCTACTATTGCAGTGAAAGCCAGCAAGTCTTGAAAACAAAAGAGAGAGACAAATTTATGGCCACCAGAGACTAAAAATATTAAAGGCTGCAGTAATAAATAAGCAGAAATCATGGTATGGATGTGTATTGACAGAGAAGAGTGAACAAAGCCCAGTCAGTCAGTACAGAATTAAAGTCAACACAAACACACTTCTTCCATTAATATTTAATATGCTCTCCTGTCCACTGTCCGATTGCAAGCTGCCAGATTACAAATTCTCTGTCAGAACTTGTGTGGACAGAGAATGTGATGTGTTTAAAGCAGACCTTTTTTTCTTACGTTAAGGAATCTGTTTGATATCTTTCGTCTGTGAGACTCTACACCTGGCATATTTTCTAAATGTTTTTCAGCAAGAAGGGTGACTGAAAAGAAGCAAAGCAGTTTTTTTGCCCACTGATGCAGCACCCAAAATCTTGCTGTGCTGAGGGCTGTGAGGTGTTACTTATTTACTATCAGTTACATTGGATGACAATTTTATCTTACATTTGCACCCCTTTTTTAGGGCAGTTTCTTTAAACTGACTGACTTGAATTAAGTTAAAGGATATACAGAATAGTAACAGTGTTTCACTTGGGATTTGAATCCATAACCTTTTAGTTATGAGCCCAGAACCCTAATCACTGTTCTTCCAATTAATTGTGCCCTCTGTAAATATGCTGTGGTATTTTCATCTAAAATCATGTGACATGTTTTGGAGTATTTTATAAGACATGTATAAGTTCTTAATGATCAGCATACTAACACTTAATACCTCATGGGTAGCAGGTATATATAGATTTTATTGGCACTTACTGTATTACCTTTTGTCAGTAATAAATGTCAACAAACCACCTTATATATACCAAATACTGTATAAGTGATATGTATAAGGCATATTGATTTGTAGACATTCTGCTATGGGATTTTTTGTTATGCTTATAAAGCATATTGTGATTTGGTATTGGTAACTGATAATATTATATACAGTAATATTATAATACAAATATAAAGTACATGTCTTACTATGTATAGCTACTTAGAGTATTATTCTTTTTAATAGCAAAAACAATTATTTTTCTTTCTTGTTAAGACTATGAAGAGTAATTCAGTATATTCTTACTTATTGTATAGGGACAAAATACTTGGACCTCCATTTTTTACTTTCCTCCTATTTGTCCTTTACCTTTTGCTATTCAATTTCTTTTTCCATCTATTTTCCTTCTTCATTTTACATTTCTATTTGGGTTATTTTGGCACTTCTTAACTAGTTTCCCTTAATTGTAATATTCCTAATGCTATCCTGTTGAAAAAATCTTGACATTTTAACTACAGAATCAGGATAATGACCTGGCACCTGGAACATCCCAAAAGATCAAATTAGACAATGTGGACAAAACCTACTTGCTTTAAAAACTTGCATTAGCCAATTTAAGTACATAAAATTTAAACGAAGGTACTGGATTTCTAGCCAAACATAAAAGACAAAAACGTACAGTATGAACCAATGTAGTATACAGTTTTAACCAGCATGCAATATGCAATATAACCAAGCCATCCAGTTCTTTTAAATTTGCTGAGTTTACTGTGATGTTCCCCAAGTTAGACATACAAAGTCTGGCCCGATAAACTTGTTCCTGACATCTCTATATACACGTTGTGATTATTACTGACCTCATTACAGAGCTGATATAACACAGTATCTGGCATTTGGACTCAGATGAATTCTCATTTGCTTCAAAGCTGATCACAATCCCCTTGTCAAAGTAAATTCCCCAGTCTTGCAGGCCAAGCACTTTTTCAGACACAATTAGGAAAACACCTACAAACTGCTAACAGAAGTGCCAACCATGAAAGACATAAAACACACGGAGGCTTTTTTTTTTACAATTGGAAACATTAATAGGGTGATTTTCAAGGCGTTTTTGCTCCAGCGGCGCACTAGCAGCAGTTGTGATATTATAGATGGGAATATGCAGGCTTGCTAAAACCTTCCTCCTTCAACATAGTAATGACTTTGGAACAAATTTTGAATTGGATATGAGGTACTTTATTTTGTTTCTATAAGATAAAGTAAGGAAGCTCCAAAAAGTCAGACATTTTCATATAATTATTATGGTTGGTTCCACTGTCTCTAAAATTAAGTTTATGATATTGAATATGTTTTTTTTAAAGATTTTATTAAATATTCCAGACAAGTATATAAAAAATGCTTAATAATTCTCCACACTACATTACAGACAAAACAAAAGAGCATTGTGAATTTTGTACATTCTGTTTTTTTCCCCCTAATGAAACAGTTTTTTTGTGCTTGTGTGCATAAATAAACTGTCATAAAATCAAAATAAGCAAAACGCTTTTTGAACAAAGACCTATTTCACCTTCCCTCTGTGTTTGTGGATGTCTTTGTTAGAAATACAATAAAAATAATTGCACTCTCGAAATCTTCATCTTAGCCCAGCTGCCCATATTTCTACCATGTGTTCAATTAATCTCCACTGTGTGTGGAAAATATTGTGGAATTTAAAAAACCTTTGTATGTAATGTTTTGTAAATTATATGTATAATAAGCGACAATTAAAGTACAGACAATAAATTAACAAATCAACACAAAACAATAAGCCTGGCCTGACTCCAGTTCTATATTCTACATCAAGGATGGTGAATTCTGTTTCACTTCATCTAATATTTGATTTTCAAATATGTATTTTATTCATGGCTGCCAGCATTTGGAACACAATCTTTTTTACACAGTATAATTCTGCTCATTCCTTAGCTGATGTTTACAACCTGTGTGCAAACATAGCTCAAGGCTAACACATTAGGTTGCATTGACTCACAATATACTAATAACCCCCCTAGCCCACGTGAATTTCAGAACCATTTTTTTGTGGAACTTCGCAAGGTTTTGGAATGACACAAATTGCTGCCTCACAAATGATTGATGCAACCGAGATGAGACGTAGAATTTAGTTGGGTTAGGGCCAGTTGACAGCTATGATCCTTATATAAAATCTCAGGACACCATAACAGTGAATAGGGGCAAAATGAGAAAACCAAATATTTCCCTGCCCATTTTATACAGCTCATAGTAAACTATTCTCTGGTTAAAACAGAAAAGTGTATTTACTGGAATCAAGCTAAATAAAAAACAAAATCCATCAGCTGATTGGAATTGAGAAGATTAACATATTTTGCCCTCTCTGAGAGTTCAATTGTCGCAATCATCCTTCTTCATTTGGTCTCATTAGAATAATTATTTTACAGGCAGAAAATTTCTGCAGAGCTTGTGCTTGTTTAATAACCGCACACACATAATAGCTCTATTTCTGTATCAGCCAGGCACTGGCTATTACAGAAGCTTGTGTGTGCGGCAGCTTTCTTTGAAACTGTAACATCTGTTACCAATCACGATATTCAGAAGAAGATGAATTAAAGACGTTGTGTGCATCATGTTATCTGCACTTATGTTGCACATGGAGTGTATTGGGTATGTCTTATAAATGCGGATTTATAACTGTATGTCACATGACCTCGTGCGCTGCTATTTATTTGATCAAAAGCTGATGGGAGAAATATTCAATTTTTTTAAGAGATCTGTCGAAAAAGTCCATGCTGATTTCATGTAATTGTACAGCACAGCTAGATCTCAAAACTGTGAGACTCAAAAAGGAAAAGGGCATTGTCATAAATTATATGATGTATAAAAGTCATCACTATTTAATTAAAAGGTGTCTTCAGCTTTGAGGGAGTCTAATTGTCTTCCATTGTTTCATTGTAGGAGTCTAAACAGCTTTTAGGAGTTTCGACAGAAGCCATTTTTTATAAAAAATACTCATTTAGCCTTACAAATGATCCTCAAAGCAGAAGCAATAGCAATGAACTACAGTACATGGAATAGCATGTGCAGTAACAAAAGATATAGGATATACTCAAATGATATACCTAGCCCTGTGAGAAGCCAACATAATGAAACCCATTCACACAACTGGGTGCCTTACAGATAACCTGAAACCTCTTCTGACCATGCCAATGACCTTTCCTTGACAGGTACTTTGGTCAGGTAGCTAAAATGCTAAAATGCAAGAAAAATAAAAAAATAAAGGTTTCCAGTCATTACAGGCCTGTGGCAGGTGGCAATGCACCTAGGCTTGACAGGAGATGTATTCTACAATCTAAGGCCTAAAGACTGCATCCTGGCAGGATGTTTCTGTGACAGCTGTAACAGGTTTGTAGATCATATTCTGATTTATAAGATAATGCATTTAAATCTGGTTTTTCCCCCATGTTGGCAGTGGTGGGAGTGGGGAGGGGGTTTGTAACCTCTGACAGGAACCCAGTGCAATTGCAGGAAAAAGTTCTCCAATTAGATGCCTTTAAATTGGTGACAGGTTCGATATCTTAATGATGCAGCCTATTATTCCACCTTGGATGACTGGCCTGTCTTCAACACCTTAATTAAGTCTCCTTCATCCTGAAGCTTGTTGCCCTTGCTGTCTTACGAGAGCCATCGAAATACCACAAAATTTGGAACCACAGTCCGTCTCTTCCTTTGAGTGTAAATACTCGTACAGTCAGCCCTAGGCCTCCCATTCACTTTAGTTTTTTAATGTGGGCTTAGGGCAGATGAAAAGATTAAAATATAGGGAGCTGCAATTTGGTTAATGGTTCCCCCTTGAATAATGGCCATTAAAATGTAGGCATCCCAGCTCTGGCACTACAGTTCAGCCATCATTGGTTTGAGCACTTGCTATGTCATTAGCCAACTGTGACTAGGATTCCCAAAGTGACAGGGCAGTGTTGTGGGCTTGCGCTGGCCAGGGTTTTCTTCATTTGCATTTGCAAAGCAACGTGTTGTGCCAGCCGGTGTCTATGCCTGTGCCCGTGTCATCGGTGAAACCCACATCAGTCTTCTATTCAATGCACAGTAATGTGCTGTAGATGCTGTGGGGGAAAGCAAATGTGTTGGACGAATCACCAATACACATCTTGAAGCATCTCATCTCACACTTTACACATCAGATCCTCATCGAAGCACAGGGTCTGTGATAGAGAGCTGAGTTTAATCAATATTTGTGTGTATAAATAGCTCGAAGCTCAACTTTTCATAGCATCTCCCATAGTTAAAAAGGGTCAATCTTGAGATTAAGCTGTATAAGCAAAGCAAAGGTTTAATAGAACTTCTAATCATTTTCAGTTTACTAGAAACCAAGGTTCTGAACAATTTTGATTGAGCCACTAATTATGGTTATAACGAGTATCTATAATTTATAGTAATTAATTTAGGAATAGGGTAAGGGTTTTGTACCACCCTTCAGAATCCAGTTCTAAACGCACTGAGTCAAGTAATAGTATTCTGACAATTCTTTGCAGTTTTATGAGCCAACGCAAAATTTTCCATTTCCTGTTTACTGTACATGTTGTTGGCATATGATGTGTAAGGGCTGGCTTATACTGCATAATTATGTTAGTTACTTAAACCATACTTTATGTATTCAAAAATATATACAACAGAGTACCATGTTAAATGCAGAAACATAAAGAACTCACAGGGAAAAAAAGCTTAACAGAAAATAAATTTGAGACTGAAGGAAATAGCTCCCAGCATTATAATGATATAATTATAGTGATTGATGTAACGTATCAATCTTTTTCTGTATGTAGTAGAGCAGACTCAATTCATTGTCCCTTGTCCAGATAGCAGAGGTACCTGGTCTGCATTGCTTACTAGCACAGTATGAAATAGACGAATACTAGCAATCCAGCTGCCAGTGTACAAGTCTTCCTAGATTATGTCTGAATGGTTTAATGTTCTGTTTATTAATTTTTCCCATCCTAAGCAACACATCTCTGCAATCCTCACACCAGTTTGAAAGAAAGAAGGACCTGTACCTGGGCTGTGTGTGCTATTCTGGCCATCCTGGTGACTCCAAAACCTGACATTGCCAGGACTCAAACGGCTGCTGTCTAGGCCATGGGGGGGGAGGGTCACTGGCCTCTGGTACGACAAATTTATCTGGATCAGAAGCGTGTAAAGGGGCTCATGAACAGAGGAAGAGCAACAAAGGAAATAAGTCTTTCAATTTTATTTTTGATTAAAGTATGACTTGATCAGACATATGAAAGCATGTTCTTTTCTTTCAATTGAACCTTTCTTGTAAATATTTAAAGAATCTGAAATTAAACCATGAAGTATTCTGCAGTAAAATGTATTAGCAAAGTAACAGAAGTCCCTTCTAAGGCAGAGCTGAATAAACCAGACTAATATCATTTAATAACTTGCTGTTAGAATGGTGTAGAATACAAATATCTTTAAATATCTGTAAAATGTTTGGTTTTGACTGAGGGGGATTGTCAGGGAATCTGTTGGTAGAATAGAAGGATCCTTATGCATAACCATGAATCCCACAGAACACAGAATAGCACAGGAACAACCCAAAAGACAAAATCCAGGGGCTAGGTTGATTAGGGAGGTCAAAGAGTCCAGTAATGAAAAAAAACAAAAACAAAAGAAAATCAAAAACAAAATATAAAAGGCAGGCACAAAGGTTTGGAAGCACACCCAAAAGAATACTACTAGAAGCTTCTCAATAGTAAGCAGGGGGAGGTGTGTGAGTGAAGTTTAAATACTGAAAGGAAAGGGATGTGGTTGGATAATTGGTTCAGGTGTGAGAATTTGTGGAATCTAGTGCCTGTGGGAATGTGATGGGCTCAATTAGGAACGTTTGTGAGGGAGAGTGTGGGGCGTGACAGGTATAAGGTTACTTTTTGGGCACAATGTAGAGAGAAGGGCTTGAGTGTGCCCACCGCACTCCAATGTTAGACCAGTAATTTGGTTATATTTTAATACAACCTGATACCTGAAATATGGAAAACTACATTGAAGACAAAAACAAATGAAAAACAAATTCAGAAGCTCAAAAGCTGTTTGTGTGCTTTAAACATATGAGTTTAAACTTTTTAAGTTTTCAGATCATTAAAGACATTTTCAATCCTCTCTCTTTTAATTGCTGTTTTGTTAATTAATTGGTTCCTCTGTGCTTCCTTATTATGGCATATTTCCAGACCCAGCTCAAGCTGTTTGATGTACTGACTGACGACACCAGGAGTTCTGAATTACTTCACTTGGCAAATTTCTTTAAACATTTCTCTCGTTGTCAGCCCCTGTAATAATGCCATCACTGAAACAGCTGTTACCAAAACTCTCATATTGCCAGCAAAAGCTGCAAGGAAATTGCCCGGCATCAGATAGACACAAAGGAATTAATAATTCCTAATGTGTTCTCTGGAACGTGCTGGGATGTTTGTTTTGGGATTTCTTTAAAGCATGTCTACTGAAGGGCCGAAAAAAAATGTTTTACTTTCATTAAAAATGTTTTATATCTTCTAAAGCTACATGCTTCTGGATTCTATCACCAAATACTACAGTGTATATTTTTGTACGTACATGTTTTTTTTTTCAGAAAGCAAATGCACATGGAGATTTCCCCATTGTGCAGTCAAAATCTAATTTAAATCTATATTATTGATTATAATTTAGAACCTAAATTATACCTAAAAAAGGTGAAAATTAGATGTACTCAACCTGCAGCTCCAACCTACCACAATATAAATGAGGCCCTCTTTGAAAGAATAAAGATTGGTACAGATTGGATACTGTTGCGGTGAAGGGCTGTCTCATACCTTCATTGCATGATCTCCCGTGAGGACTTAGATGCCTACAGGATATGTACACATTTAAACATACAGTGCATTTTTCAATCAACTGTTTCATATTATTGAGGTCTGTGTTTATCATCATCACTCATCATCCCACAAGACATGTAGATGGATAACATGGCAGTGTTACTGCTAGTATACTTGTCATTGTTATTATTCTTGGTGTTATTTTTCTTTGTCTGTTGGTTGCTGTTTTTTGTTTTTGTGCTTTTGTTTATTATGTCTTATGTATTAACTCTTGGTGTGGATCCGTGACAGTTGTTTTGTTTGCTGTTTTTCTTTTTTCTGCCTGTTCCAGCATTGTTTGCCAGGTTACAGCCCCTGGCTCTGGTTTGACTACAGTACTTCCTAATGTTTTTTTTTCTGAAATTCTTTTCCAAATATATTTCAGTACTGGAGCACTGTATGAAATGGCCACTTGTTTTGCATGTCCTTTTGACACCCATTGTAGTTATTTATGTCTTCTGTGACCATCTGTCATGGGAGCCAGTCCTGATTCCTGCGTAGTGCATATTTAGGACCCTATGCAGACGGTAACATCCGGAAGAGACTGGAGAAGGACATAGGGAAAACATGGAGAGGAATGGATGGGAGGACTGACAGGGGGCATTGATCCAAGTGCGAGGGGGAGTGCAGGCGAAAAGTCCAGTGGAAATCCAAAAGGGAAAAACAGGGCACAATCCAAAGTACAGGTAGCCGGGAGGTCAATCCAAGCCAAACAGTTAAAAACAGGAACCGGGTCAGGACTGGAACAGGAACTGGTAAGCCAAAAACATGATGATGAGGCCAGGCACTCCAAGCCCTGGACCCAGCTGGTCGGGACACCTGGGAATAAGACCCGCCCTTGGGCTACCTGCGAGCCCGGGGAATAGGCAAGCCTTGTGCCGTCCATCTTCCAATACTGATTCCAATACAGATACCTGGGGCATCCCATCTGATGGTGGTCCGCTTTCATAACACCATGGAAACCAAGATAATCTGTGGCCCAGATTTAGAAATTACTTGTATATGTACTATGTATAGTATATTTTGTGTTACGGTAGTTACCTATTTTATTCCAAATTTACATACATGGATGTATTTCTAGTGAGCATAAAAATAATCTGCAAAGTAAGACATCCTTAATGACAAAAGACATACATTTCTTTTCACCCTTTAAACAACTAACAGGGGGGAAAGAAGAGCATGCAAACCATCCGTAACGAGCAGGTGTATAGTTCCGAGGGTAATTCTTCCCTTGGCACAACGTGCGAGTCATTTCCTGCATGTTTTCAAAAGAAAAGCAAAATAAGTGCCCTTTGCGGGCCCCTGGGAGGAAAATCAAACAGAACAATGCAACAAATCTTTCGGGTAGTTTTATTTTTACATAGTGGTTAAAATAGAAAAGAAATGCATATTCACAGATATATTAAGCAAATGCTTAATTATTCAGAATAGACATCGGTTCTCCCAGTATTGTTCTTTTCAATACAGTATAGAATGTAAAGGCTGCAATAATACTGTAGTATTATTCTGATAAGTAGTTTACAGTACATGGCTGTGTATGTAGAAATGTTATACAGCTTAATGAAAGGGAATGTTGCATAGATAGTTTGCCATTGAGATGTAAAACTATTGTAAAACATGGTAAGATATATACACAAATTTGATTTCTTCAGGCACTGTTTTATTCAGCTGAAAACTGCACTTCACAAATCTAAAATGGAAGACCTTTTAATAGAAACCTAGTCTGACATTATGTTTTTCTTTTTCTTTCCTCTGTGTTATTAGAGCTGTGCAAATATTATGTGCATGGATGCATTTACTGTGAGAGGAAAAATAATACAGCAGGAGAACTAACTCTCACAAGCTGAGCCACTCTCACCTGAAGGCATTTTTTTAAAGCCGAAAGCAAAATCGCAAAGGCTGATGACTATCCAGACACAACCAAGAATAAGAAAGAAAAAAAGTAAAAGTTTCTTTGCTCTTCATATTTTTGCACCACATTTGCTGTAGAAGGGAGCCCATGAGAGAGGCTATTCTGAGACATGTACATGTACGCTTTAGTAAACAGGTAGACCACTTGCAGGGGAATAGTGGCTCCAGACAAACAGGGCTGATGTGCATTGACAAAGCTGTCAGAAGAGCTCTTGTCCCCTACTTGGTGATGGATACTAGCCTGGGAGGGAGACACAGAGGTGCTCAGGCCTCCTGTACTTTTGTGCTGAACTTCATTATCACCTCATAGTTAGTCAATTAAGAAGCAACTTGTTTTACTTTACACCTTTCAATAAATTTATGCAGGATAATTCAAACTGAAATGGCATGCTGTGCGTTGATTGCAATTAGAGTGCTTTCTGGCCAGTACCTAAGCAAGATTTAATAAAACCTTTTACCAGCTATAGAAAATTGCAAAGAACGGGTACTGACGATCTCTCTCCTTGCTGCAGGTTTTCTTCTTCTGCCCCATAGAAAGTGGAGAAGGGTTTGTAATTCATTATTGTTGACGGGGTTGAGTTGGGGATTTAATCCAGGGCTTAGCTGAGGGGAAATGCTTCAGCGCTCAGCTTTGCATTGGTTTCTTGAGATCAAATTGTGCAGCAGATAATTTACTTTTGTTGAAAAACACTGATTTTTTTTTCAAATACACATTTTCTATTGAAAATCTGGACCTATTTCATTTCAAACATATATTATATACAATATATATCATACTCCGAAATTTTTCAGCTGCATCATCTAGAAATCCTCCAATATGTGTCATTTGTGGTGGTTGTATTCATCAAAGTGTAAGAAGCACCGTTAATTTATTTTAATGTATTTTATTCTAGAGCAGAACAAATCCCATCTTTTTTTGAGTCTTGTTCCTTTCAGAATTTAGTCTCTTCTCTTTGTGAGACATGCCCTGGCAAATTGATGGAGGTTTCACTATAGACATTCACAGAATCTATGAGAAGATATTGCAGAACATCTGTTCAAAATCAGAACTCAGCCATTTCCATTAAACTATTACTCCCTGATGTTCTATTGTCTATATATTTTCAGAATGGTAAAATATGTTTTCTAATTCTCCCTTTATGTATCATGCAACATAAACTATTTGGCTTACAATTCTCTAGCCATTCATACTGGTAGTAGCATTATTAGAAATCGTGATTGAACATACAGTATACTAGTATATTTTTCAATTATCTTTTTGTCATTATTTGAAAATTTCTATTCAAGTAGAAGTTTTTACACTGAAAGGATGAAGATGAGGAACAGAACCTTTTTAGTTTTGAACAAAGAAGATGACGAGCGGACCCGATAACGTTCAAAACCCTCAAGGACATAGGTTACATATGTGTAACCTTTCTTATATCCTTATGCTCTTAATTAAAGAAAAAGTGTGTTGATGAGAAAGTTTTGTTGGTTTGTAGGCTTCACTCATTCAGGAAAAACATCAGCAGATAAGAGAAAATAAATCAAATATTTGTATAGTTCTAGAGATGTTAGGAGCGATATCAGCCAAACCTATGTGAGCTGCTGCTGCTGAACTTGAAATTTGTATCTGGTAAACTATAGTATCTTTATGTATTATGTTGTCAGTAGCCATAACCTTTTATTTCTACCTGATGCTATATAATACATTTATTTACTTTACTGTATATTAACTGCATACTTCTCCGTACTGATGGAGGCACTAATGAAATGTATCTTCCTTTGCTCCATTACTGGAAATGCAATTTGAGCTGTCACATAAATTCTTTATGTTGTTCTATGTCACCTTACGGGTGAGTAGGACAAAGCAAAACCTATCAGGAAGAAAAAAAAATGAACCTTTTGTTTTGAAAGGTGCCAATACAGCATCTCCGAGCAATGGACAAGCATGGGCAGTCCATCAAAGTCTGAAGTGCCCTCCTACAGAGCTGGATTGCATTCCCTTTAACCTTCAGTTGTTGGTGTTTGGGGACCTCTCAGCCCTGTCTGTCATCTTCCACAGCCCTCAAAATATCAAACTGCTCACAGGATGCAGGCAACTACTTTAAATACCACCAGTAAAGAAAGCCAAGGTGACTTTCTTTGAAGAGCAATATTAATGTAAAACCAAAATCCCTGCTAGAGGGAGTATGAAAATGGAAGAGGCCTTAACACAACAAGGTTGGCTCACTACTTCATTTTCACCTTGTCATGTAAAGAAGGTCACTTCTGGATTTTTACATTGCTCAGCATGTGATGGTCATTTGTACTGTTCTGTAAAGTCAATTACAGATAGCTCTGCGACCTTTCATAAGTAAGGGCAATAATGCTGACAAAACCCCCACAAATCTGCATTCATTATCCTTCAGCGAGTAGGATTCTGGGTACTGTAGTCTGCACCAACCCCCCTCCACGCACACAGACACTAGCATTACTGGAAGCAAGGAAGCAATTAGCACTAAGCAAACATCTTAATTTGCATTTTTTCCTCCAGGTGCTCTTGCCCCAAACATGATATTGTCAGCACTTTCATTTGGTTTGCATGTACAGCTATCTCACGGGTTACACAGACCAAAAAGTGCCTGAAGAAATCCCAGCAGACAAGGCAGGGGGGAATTATTTAAGAGGAAATGTACTGCTGTACAGATGGAGGGCACGGATGATACTAGCATGTCAATAAAAGCAGCTTTTTTTAAAACTGCTACTTAGTACAGTGAACTAAGCAGCACCACATTCAAATTTGTTTCTGCATGGACTAGTTCTCTGTTTCAATGTGGGATTTGCTTTGCACTTCAAAGGGTGACATATCTACTATAATGATTTGGGAATTTTGGGGAAATAGTAAAACAAGCAGACATGCTAATAACAGCCAACAAATATTCATTTACCTGACAATTAATATTGTGTAGAAATTGACCCCGATGAATTAATAAGTGCTTGGACTATTTCTAAAAGTCTGCATTGTTCAGGTTGTTATTATTGACAGTTCTCTCTTTTTCTTAATGGTGTCTCCATAAAACCATTTTTATACTCATAAAACCATTTTTGTCTAATCTAGTCAAATTCAGGACAGGTTGACTGAAGCTATCACATGTTTTTCTGTTTTTGAAGTTCATTACTAATACTACATCAAGAAAGCCCAAGAAACAAGAAAGCACAAGAAAGTGCAAGTTTTATTTTCCATTCCTGGAGCACTGGAGGGATGTTGAAATAAGGCAACCTGCTGAGATAAAAGGAGAGTAACGAGATATCAAGCAAAGTCATCCACCTGTCTGCACTGTTGCATCCATTGCTTGCCAAAGCTTGCTACTTTATACAGTAGTACGTCCACTGCCCTGCTATGAAATGACAGCCCTGCAATTAAGCAAAACTATTATGTTAGAGTTTCCAGGAATGATACCTGAAATGTCTGTTCCTTCAGTTGAAGAATGGGTATCCTGTGGTGTCAATCACCAAATAAGGTCCCCAGCTTTTTGCACATGCAAATGTTCTATGTCTGCACTTTTAAAATGTCGGTTTTCGTGAGCTTGAAAAATGCAACAGAGCAACAACAATGTGATTATAATATGGCTCAGTGGACTAAACTACAATGTTTTGCTTATATTAAAGATGGACTGAGCCAGTGACATGCTGCAAATGAATCCAAATATCTATCAGAAGACAATATTGGCTCACTGCCCTAGCTGAATAGAGTCCCTATCCATTGGAGCAATCTAAGCTCATTTGAGGTCTACTGAGGTGAACTTATATTTCAAGGTGATAATTCGGGGAAGGTGACCATGACCTAAAGCACTATAAGTTTGGAAAGACTAATGGACCCTAATGTCTCCAGAGAGCATCTCACTTCCTGCATGCTTAATGTCCTTACTTTGTCTAAGCTCTAGAACATTTTATTTTGATCTTTGTATACCTACCATGAGATAAGAATTACTTCTATGACATCGCAAAAAAGTCACCTTGCTCACAGCTTGTGGTTCATTTCCATAAATTTATTATGCGCATTTTATACATATGATTTTTAAAATAAATCAAGGTATTCTGGGTTCTCTTTCTTTCATCAACAGATAAAAATGCTCATTATAATTTTCAGGTAATGCTTACAACAGCATTAATAAATCTTACTCTGTAATTATCCCAAGCAGTACTATCTTCTATGATCCAAGAAAGAAATGCCTTATCTGATAATTTTATACTGCTAAGACATCCACTAAGGCAATACTAAATAATGCCGCCTGGGGCTAATAGTGTTCCAGTCTCGATGCCACTGTGACATGGGTACATTTGACTTTTCACTCGGCATATCTATTTATATTTTAATGGAAAAGATAACTAATATCTTGTTATCCTGATTCATCAGTACATGCATGTCAACACACAATTCCTTAATCTGTGTGTATCTGTTACATTCAGTTACTACAATCTTTTTGTAACATTTGAACAAGAAAGTTCGCCAGCGAGAGGAGGGCACTTAGCTCGCTTGGATTTTAATAGCCAATTGATTGAAGGATTTCATCCAGCTGTTCCTTGAAAGAAGCTAGGGTTTTAGCTTTGACAGCAATTAATGCCTCCTGCTCTCAGTTTTACAGTATGCACATTTCCCCTTAGTTTACATTTACTGTATATACTATGCTTTATGTTTGACTATTTATTCTGATGAAGTGTGTAACATTGAATCTGATCTTTTAGTACAATCCACATTGCAGTTTTCTGGGCAAAAAACTAAAAAGAATTAGCAATATAAGACATTCCTAAGAACATCTAAATATACCTGGCTGAGTAGTTACTGTATATCTTTTTTGGTGATCAAAACTGAACACAATATTTTAAATGAGATCTTACTGGCGAATTCTACATGATTAACATTCAATAACATCCCTTGATTTCAATTTTCTGCTTTGAACTATATATCTGTTTTGGTTTAATTTTAATTACTTCTCCACTTGTAGAAAAAAATAAATATGTGAAAACATAAACACCTCACACATTTTCATAAATAACTTCTTCGAGCTCAGTGTTTTCCACCTTATATAAGTATAGTTTTGCTCCCTGCATGTAACAATTTGTGCTTGTCTACATTAAATATCATCTTCCAAGTGTTTGTCCCTTCTTGAATTTTGTCATCTTTTTAATTTCACATGCTGCTTTTAAAAGCTTTTTTTCCCCTTTATTTTAATTTGGGACAATCTTGTATGGTTATTCCATGAACTGCAGAGACATAGGAATAAAACATAGCAGGAGAGGATGTGTCAGTTAATTTACAAAGCCCCTTTTTTCTCTTTTCATGTCATGATGAACATAAAGGTTACTTTACTCAATGTGATAAGGACAGTCTTTTGAGTTTAAGCTGGCATTGTTAAGTGGAAAAAAAACTGAAAAGCTTTCTCCGCAAAAGTCAGCATGTGGTACCACATTGTAGCACATTATTAATGCATCAATCAACCAACCACTCAATTACATAACTACTGTAGATAACTAACTTCCAGAATAGTTTGCTGTGTGTTTCCTTGTTGTGGTGCCATATTTCAGTTCCAAAGGCTTTCCATAGTTAAGCAGGACAGTAATATGTCCCAGGTGAGGATGTACACTTTCTGTTACTGTTCTAAAAGTTGTTTAACACCAAGTTTCTGTGTTTTGCACTTCCTGGATTTATAATATTATTGTTCAAGGCTATGTTTTTCCATGTTGTCTGGTATTTTATATCATTGTTCTTTTAATTGTAACGTACAGACATGAAAGGCACTACAGCCACTCAAATTGTTCCTATTCTTATCATCAAAATGTAGTTTTGGGAATATGAGTGTGTTTGAATGTATTCTGAAGAATTTCTATTGTTTGATAGTGCCCTATAATGTTAACATTAAAAATACATATAAAGTGACTTACAGTATGGCTATAAAATGATGACCTAGTTGAGATGTTGAATTGTCTGCCTTGTTTTGTGTGATCATTTGCATTGACACAGTCTATCACACATGAGGCATATTTCTTTCTTTAGCTTTTGACCAAAAAGCTATTTAACTCTTGGATTTCCTCACACATGTGTTGGCAACACTGATAAAGTTTCAAGAAAACTGTTCTTAGAAAAAGAGAGAAACACCTACTGGTCTTTCCTGGAAAGCTTTATCTTTCTGAAAGCAACTTGTTTTTTTTTAATGTAAAAATGCAGAACGGACTGATAAGATATTCGCTCTGGCTGTTTCTGTAATGAGGTTCATACCACCTGGGATGGCAGAGAAAATGGAGATTTAAAAAACACTGTGGTTTGCGCTCATGCTGTTCAGAAATAAAATTACATTATAAAAATAAATAAAAAATAGTTTAACAATGGAGTGCTCGGGAGGCTGAGTTAAAAGGAGAAATGTTTAACAGGATATGTGTAACAAAACTAAAATGTAAAGCAAAATGCATAATACATAATATTCAGCTATATATTAATAATAATATTCAGCTATATAATAAAATTTTTATTTACTTTAATTTTCCTGAATAGAAAGTGCAGCTGATACAGTATGAAGGGTCACAGAGGTTCAGACAGAGCTGTGTTCATTTTTTGCCTTTGTTGATTTCTTTGGTTATGATGGATAACAAGAGCAAATACATAAAGCTATGGAACCATGCTGCTCAGATACACGTGCTTGATCAAAAGCTAAAATGTGTTTCAGATGGCCGAGTCAGAATGGCAGTGACTTGCGGGCAGCCCCTGAGCAGCCTGGAAGTGGGCTCTGTGGAACGGCAGAGAGCAGAGCCAGGCCAGATGGCCAAGGCTGGCTCCTTAACACACCACCCCACTGCACCGCCCCAGGAGACAACCCTGCACACCCGCCGCGGAGAAGAGGAAACACTCCGACTTGGATTCGACAACCCAGATCCGTCCCACGCGGATTCACAGTTCGGAGTGGCAGCTGGCACAAGGCCACAGGAGCCATGAATGAATGGGACCTGTTAATAACCCCCAAAATACAACGTCGCCATCTGGCTTACTTTCTGGTTTGATTCGAAGGGGTCTTAGATGTATGCACAGTCTGAACCACACATCTTTGGCTTTCCAAAAATGATGCACTGGCATCTGTATTAATGGACACTGGGGCGTATACAGTCCTCATGCCGTAGAACCACATTTCACTCTCAAATATTTCACTCTTACAGTAAATCTCATGCACTGAGCTCATACAGACATCCACCTTCCTGAAGTTCACAGCTATGTCTGAGGACCCACAGTTGTACCAGTAGCATTTGCAAACATACAGTATGGCACAGACCACTTTGAAGTGAATTATGAATATCCCTCCCTTCAAACATTTCAATCTGTAAGTTTCCAATTGAAATGGTGATGACCCCACTAAGGACGTGTTATTAACAAGACTGGGTTCCCTGCTTTATATTTCATCTCTAGTTTCTGCAGCAGTGATGGGAGAAAACTGCAGACAATCAGAAATGTTCAGTAACTCCTCACAAGGAAGGCTACATGAAGGGATCTCAAGGAATTTGTATTTAAGGGGAAGAATCGCCCAAAACTCCTTGAAAGTAGCATGTTTTGCGCCTTACAATCCGTCACAGATTGGCAAGGTGGAACTTGAAACACAAGGCAGAAAGAAAACATGAAAAATAACAGGCAACACCCCCTATACCACCACCACTTCAGAAAGTGAAAATCTATACATCTCCCTTTTGGGCCTTGAGTCTCATACATCAGAGCTGTTAATCTCACTCTTAAGGAGAGGACAGACCTTCGCACGCCTGGTTTTGACAGAGATTAAACAAAAGAATTCAGTAATGCGGTGCTTTAGTATAACAGGCACATCCTGGAGAGGTTTGGGTTAAAAACTACAATGACCCTAATAACATTGCTTGCTTAATCCAAAACATAATCCTTACCCTACTCCACATTTTAACACCCAGGTGTATCCTAACCTTTATTCATACTGGGGAAGGAGATATGTACACACATACATAACATACTGACACAGCACTGGAAGTGAATTCCTTCTTGGGCTCAGACTGCATTCATTAGTGAAGTCTTGATCTAGGCTGACTACCCTTATTTTGTGTATTATTTATGTGATTGGCCACAGGGCCTATTTTGTTTTGAGTAATTATCCTCTAGCATTAAAGAGCCAATGTACTTGCATGCTCTGTTTATTGATGTATTTTTTTTAATCATTAACAAGACCTCATTCTGTGGCCAAATAATATGCCTCCAGTATAGTCCAGACTCCCAGCTGGTCAGTTTTGTCACAAAAGGCTTTCAAATTATAGACTACAATCTATACATCACCTAGAGGCAAAGCAAAAGCTAGAAAATCTCTTCCCACTAGTGAGTGGGTCTGATTTCATGCAGAAATTGTTAAAGCATAAAACATCTCATTCAATTCACTTGCACTGACCTGTATCAGTTTTGCTCATGAAAGCATCAGTGGAATGGTGGATTAAATAAAACTGTAGTTACATACAGTATTTACACAGTTTCTGTAAGCTGCACAAATAAGCATTGAATCCAGTTGTTGCACAGCAATGAATTCTGACAGCCAGACAACAGCGGCTAGAGGCAGTGAATTCAGGGTTGTAGTGGAACTGCTTTTTTATACGTAATCCTATGACGTGAGAGTGAGAGGAGGTCATTAAGCCTATCTTGCTCATTTGCCTTCTTGTACCTTAATATTATAAGAGCTCTTTACAGTATATCCCTTTCTTAAAGGACTCCACTGAGTCAACTTCAACAATTAAGAGTTGGCTCCTGACTTCCACAACTCTCTGTGATAAAGCACCACTTGTTTTCTGCCTTGAGTGCCCTAAATGTAATTACCAAGTCTCCAGGTCCTTGAGAACATAAAACAATATTACAAATGGTTTCTAACCAATGATTTTTATCATTTCAATATGATTCGCCTTAATTTAAATTCTGTACTCTTGATAAATATCTAAGTATTCTGTTTGTTTCATCATTACTTTCGCTGCACTAACTGAGGTAAGTGATGAGCCCACATAAAAACTAAGATCTTCCTTATATACTGCTTCTTCCAGTCCAGTACCACCCATATGATATTTGAAATTCACTCCCTGGCAACCTCCATGCGACAATAACCATGTTAAAGTTCATTTGCCATATGATTGTCTAAACCTGAACTTTGTTTAGTTCCTCTTGCTTTACTTGAGCTACTGTTATGCTATTTGCAGCTCTTTCTACTTTTGAAACATTTGCGAATCTACTCACTTGATCGGTGTCAAGACCACGATGTAGATTAGCAACATGACTCTTCTCTTTATTTTAGATTGAGATGATTCAGAACGGCTGTATTTCTCAGTTTTTCAAATTGTCACATTCATAAGCATCATGAGTGTTTAACTTGAATGGAACTTCTAATGTAACTAGAACCACTTAATCTCTACTATCTCAAAGTCCATGTTAGAACAGAAAATATGTTCCACAGAAAAGTGATTTTCCTTTCCAATTAGAAAGTGTTAATATTTTAACATTTTTATTTTATTTTTTATGTGCCTAAATTCATAAATTACTTTTTACTAATTTACTATACCAATGCCAGTCCACTTGTCCTTCAAAGCACTGTGGTTGCAGTGCAAGATATTTCTTATTTAAATTGTTTTGCTTAATTTGGCTAGTTTCGGTGAAAAGTACAGTTGAAAATTCTGTTAGTTCAGTAACAAATGTTTGTTGAGGAAAGTTTCAAAAGTTTAATTGCTTGTGTGTGATGAAGTTTCAATCCCTTTTTCTGGAAAATTAGCAGCTTGGCTTTGCAAAGCATTCATGGAGTTCAGTTTGCGCTTGGACAGAGCTACACAATGCTTTTGAGAAGTCGAGTCTCTTTGCCGTTTTCATCATGATCTGGGTCTTCATCAATGCAAATCCCACTGTGCTTATCCCATGTCTTAACGTCTACACAGTGAAATCACCCAGCATAGCAAGCATCTGTTCCCTGCTATTTCAGGTTTTGAAAATTGGCAAAAAAAGGTTTTCTAGAAAAGTTTAACACGTACAAACTCAAAAACAAGCAGTTCTCACACTGTTGTGGTTGCCTCATTTTGGTGAGTTTTCAGATTCTGGAAACTTCTGCATATTTGTAAATTTTTTATTATATTACTGGCAGGGGTGTATGGGTATTTGGAGAAGTACTCTCTTTTTTTACACTATAAATTGATTTGTTCTAGACCTGTATTACCAGTCAATGATAAAATGCTACAAGGAGCAGATTTAATTTACTTAGTGTTTTTCTAGGTTATATTTCTCTGCTGCATGTCAGACTAAACAAGGTAAAAACAAATCAGCAATAAAATCACAACTATCTCTCCTGCTGGGCACCCCTTTGTGCTTCTCTCTCACACTCCTCCCTCTACCCCACCTTCACTCCTGTAGCAGCTCCCTGGCTCAATCCTCCTGAAGAGGGGGTGTGTCCTATCAGCCTTGCCCTCAAAGACAGATTGCTAATCTCTCAGCCCGGAGAGTTAGACCAAATAAGCTTTAAAATACATTTCAAAACGTTTTGTCTGTCTTCATTTCTACAGTACGTCACATTAATTAGAATTTGGACAAAATAATTGGCGATGAAAGTCATTAACTGAAGTTCAGGAGGGATAACAACGACATGTCAATCTCCCACAGCTGCACTTAAATCACAATCACCACCAAACTAGCTACATAAACTGAACTCAAATCCCTTCCTTTGCATTCATTTCAAACATCCCTCCTCCACCCCATCTCCACCTTGCAGGCACCCCAAGGTTCATTCAGTCTGAATGGAGTCCTTATCCTATGGAGCCTCCTCATCTTCTGAGTCCGAGCCTCCTCATCGCATGGACAGCAGTTTAGTCATTAACAAGGCGGGTTAATGAGCCAAACTATTCTCACCACGTATACCAACCATTCCCAAAAGTTCAATCCTTGGATGTAGTTGCCCCTAGTGAACTGAAATGTGGAGTAATTACTGTTTTTAGAAAAGCTTGTCACCCACATCCCACGGCCTGGCCCATGCTCCCCTGTTGCAGAACCAGGGGTACTATAGAGCATGAGTCAGGATGGCATAAGAAGGGCTGCTGAAACGTGAAGCAAAGAAAACATCATTTTGGTTTCCAAAACATCCTTTACACCCTTCTGTGGTGACCTATTGCAAAAACACAGATGTGGGAAATAATCATTTTTTGAATTATAATTGTGTTTTCCATCCCAGTTGTACTCAAAGCCCTATATGGCTCTTATGCAGTCACAATACCAGTGTATTTCTTTGGCAATACTGCTCCTGAAGGAAGAGTGTCTCCTTCTGGTCCACCAACTCCACATACTGTACAACACTAACCTGGTCTTCCTTGGAGGCCTCCCATCCCAGTTCTGACCAGCTCCAGTCTTGCTTATCTTCTGAGGTGAGACAAGATCAATCTACAGGATGGTAATGCTGCTGACACATCATTTTAAAAACAAAGCAACTCATAGACAAGTGGTGATAAACATGATACAAACTGTGAACATCTTTCATAAGGGTAGCTACTGTATGTACTGTAAGTACAAACAGATTTGTCTTTGGTCTTTGACAATACAGGGAATCAAGTAGCTTTACTGCAGCACTTATTAAACAAAAAATGACAGCTTCTCCTAAGGAATTACTTTAAACCACCACATACATTTTTAATCGGGTTCTGAATGTTGTTTCACCTGGAATTAGAGACTGTTCTGTCCTGGGTCACTAGATCCAAAAGCATTTTGGATTCCACTGGAAAACCAAACATTTTTTAACCCTTTCACTGGAAAAAGAGATGAGCACCCTTCAGATTGAGATTGACAATCATGAAATGTCATAGTGATTTTCTACAGTTTTGGGTTTCATGTTTTAAACTCTAATTGAAGAGTTTTCCATACTGCAGATCTAGCTAGAGAGGACCAAGAGACTGAATAATGAAATTGCTGCATTTTTACTTCAACATAGTTTTTGGAGAATTAGGTGGATTTTACATGGAGCAAGAACTGAAGTGTGAAAAGAATGTTGCACTATAGCACAAAGCTTCTAAACTCATCATGTGCATCTTGCTCTGATAGAGAGGTCTGCCCTAGTTTCAGCAGCTGAGAAATAAAACAGAAGGACAATTTACTTGTACTGTACTGTAGTTATTTATGTGCAAATACAATGCAACAATGCAGCAGCCCCTATAGATAAAAGAGGTACAAGATATGCAGATACTGTCTATAAATGTCTATAAATGGCCATAATTATCCATTAGAACTGAGGGTCTGCTTTCTTCACATGATGAAAAATAAAGGTTTGCACCTTTGCAAATGAGAACAGTGGTACACCAATTACAGACACTAAGGAAACTGAAATGAAATGATCACAGTCTATCTCAATGCAACATAAAAAATCTTTAGAAATGTATTTTGAGTGTGCAAAATTAGGAGGCATTATACTGTTGAAAAATAACTTCCGTACTGTAAGTACAGTATGCTGGATGTCTAAATTCCACGCAAAATGTGCAGTAAAATTACAGGTGGAAGCTGTTGTAGAGTTCTTCCACTCTCTCATAATGCTTCCACAGAGGGCAGATTGGCTTATATCAAATGATTTAAGCAGCCATAGCTGTGACTAATTTTGTTCCATTTTTTACCCAGGGGAGAAATACAAATTATGAATTTTTCTTATTAAAAACCTCCTATAATATATTTTAATAATTACTACAAAAAATTATATTTCTGGAGGTGAGCAAGGGGCCGTGTATTAGCATCCCACTGAGTGTGTATTAAAAGTTAATTCAAGCTGATGAAATATGAAATAAGGATTGACTAATTACGAACTGCACATTAATGTGTTTAGTGAGAACACTTAATTTGAAGTATCACCCTATAGATTCCTATGCCTTTATTGCTGCAATTTGTACAGTACCTGTGCACAGAGTAATATAGATAAATGTCTACATGTTCACCATATGTATGATTTACAAGTATTAGCCAAGCACCATATTTAATATGTTTGCATATACCAAACATTGCTAGTCAACCTCACAGATTTTAAGTCTTTCTCAGGATGGAGAACTACAAATGTTATTTTACTTTGAAAAGCAAGTTCTGGAGTGTCAGATAAGATAAATAATGTGCAGTTGCCGTCCTAAAAATCTATTTGTTCTCAAATCTATCTCATTGGCTGTTCATTTAATGCCCAGAGTAGTTAGAACAAAGCATGACAAATTGTACAAACAGTGATATCTAGCTTAATTAGGTTTCTATAGTCCTGGCTGATTGTCCTTGTGAGTCCTTGCGCAACATTATTTTATTATGGGTTGTGGTTTCCCTTAAGTCTATGTAATTATTTCTTTTTTAATATATTTTTTACATTTTGATAATAGCTACGAAACTCTATTGGCATGTGTGTGTGTTCCTTTTATCTAAAGCACATTATTATAACGCATATGATTTTCAAGAACATCATGGGCTAAGTTCAGGGTTTCTTAATAAAAAAACAACTCACAGGCCTTTTTTTCTCATTTATAAAGTGTGCTGTTGTAAATCATGTACACAGTTCCCAGTGCATCAATCCTCATTTACTAAGTGATGGCACCCTGTAGGGTGCTATATTTAATTTCATTGTGAGCACATTTCATTTTGTTCCAGTACTGAACTGTGTGGTGATTCAAGCAATCCTATTGTATGGCAGTAGTCTCACAGTTTCACATTTATTTTTCTGGACTGCTTACTGAGTTTTGCATTAGGGAGATGGGTTTTCTGCAATATTTACTTAAACATTTAATTATATTTCTCTTTTGATAGCTCCAGAATGCTAATACCATCACTGCATCTTTCCATTTTGTTTAATTCCCTATTTATTTTTCGATCATTTGCAATAACTAACATTTCTAAAATAATTTGCAAAAAACTGATTTTTTTAGCACATTCCCAGGAGCAGGGTATCAAATTAATTGTATCTTGGTTCAATAGCACAGATACAGTATGTCTGTAAATTATGTTCTGATGTTATTTGCTGTGCTCAGGTACCACTTTTTAATCCATGGGCAAAATCAACGTTTGTATTGTTGAAAATCACACATCAGCAAGGTTTGTTTTATTTATACAAAACCAATAGATTCAGGGCATTTGTGAAATATGAAAAAACAGAATTCCCTAAAAAATGCATTTTAAATGGTCTTTTTTAACTTGAAGTCAGTTAATTATTCATTTCCTAATTCTTTAGTATACTTTAAATGTTGTTATTATTTTATTTAGTGGAAGGGCGGAGGTTAGCTACATCACAATTGCCAGGTTAGGGACCAGTTGAATACAGTATACCGAAGGCTGGGACTGAGAGATTGGAGAATAGTGACCCTTTTACCTTCTTGTCCTGTAACCTTCTGCCTGATTGCTGCTGTGAATTCTCAGCTTCTGCTGGGAGTTGTACAGTAGCTTTGATGCTCAAATGCACTGATACACTTTTTGCTAATAGCAGAAAAAATGCAGTGCATACAGTGTCTGCTGAGAGCTAAAACAGTCCTGTTTTCTTTCTGTTTTTATGTAGAAAAGCAAACATAATTACAGAAAAGTTTGTGCATGGTTGAAGTGAAGATGAAATTCTGATTACAATAATGGTATCAACATGCTTTTACCTCAAGGCCAAATATGCCCCCTCAGTCTGTTATGGTTCCAAGTAATATCGTGCATGATTTATGTGATTGTCAAAGGACACTGTTTCATGATTGGCTTTGCTTCTAGATTTTTTGATGATTGTTTTAAAATGATGTTTAAAGCCTTGGGTTGCAAAGTTATCAGTGTTACTGCCAGGAAGGGCTAATAATACTTTAAACAAGTCGAAAATATTAACACCCTGGAGCTGGCCAGAGGGCAAATAAACTTCTTGAGCTTGATAAAAAAAAAACAAGTAAACAGTCCTGTTGAATCTGAACGTCCAAAGGGTGTTATAATACGATACAGTGAGAAGCAGCCCTGCCTTTAGCAGGCCCTCTCTTTTGTGACTTTACCCATAGTCAGCTGGGTGGACATGGTTACCAAGAAAACACAAACTTCTAGATAACAATGACACTGGGGACATAGAGCAGTTTTAGCAAGGCATTTGGTGAGGTCTTTTGAGCTTCCTTTATAATGAGCACCTCTTTCCTGTAAGGATGTAATTCTGCTATAGACAGAAAGTAAGAGGAGAAAAATCAATATTTGAAATGATAGCATTGAACACCCTAGATCTACTACTAAATGCGCCATTCTGTTGTTCCCATCTCAAAATAGAACATTCTTTACATACAGTAGGTGTTTTAGTGTACATTTATTTAAAAAACAGAGAAATGCAATCTCTCTTTCAGTGTTTCCAGGATTGTTTTTTTTTTGTTTATGTATGAACCTGTGCACTACGTTTTGAATTCCCCAGCTAAACATATTTCTGAGGACAAAGGTAAGAAAGCTCTGCAGAGGACTATCAGGGCAGCATTTTGCCAGTCTGAGGACAGGAGCCTGCTTTGCTTATCATGACATACTGTATGCATATCAACAGCTTTAGCTGTTGATGACAAAGTTGACACTCCATGTAATTAAAAAACAGGTGATAAAGGGTAAGCTTATTAAAGTTTGTTGGACTTCATTAACCTTGAAAGAACAGAATTTGAAATGGTGAAAACAGTTTAGAATGTACAAACTTTTAGTTTTGTTATACAGCTAAATCTGAAGACCACATGAAGGAAGTTACAGTATAAAGGAAGACTACACTTACAGACACTCACTTTAGTTTGTACAAATACTTGCAGCCAAATAACTTGGGCCTGCCAATTACAAACTACTGTACAAACTAGTGCCTGATGACAATTTGTATTTGTGTAGAGACAGTGACCTGCTCACAAACAGAGTTGTGTAGGTGCATTGAAGTGTTGATTTAGTTAGGATTTAACCTTGTCCTGTACCACTGCAGATACCTGAGTTGAAATAAGTTAAGGAGGTAATGATCCAAATTCGACCAAGCACATTAACTTGAAAATTAGAGAGAAAAACTGCACATTTGTTCTTTTATGAGACTGAATGGACCATAGAATCGAGTTGGGAGAAAATGTTAAAGTACACAAGAATGGTTAAAAGCGAGAGGAGGCCATTAGCCTGTCTGGTAGTTAGTAGAAAATTGATCAGAGGATTACATCCAGCTGTTCCTTTATAGAAGAAGCCAGAGTTTGTGCTTCAATAACATGGCTAAGTAGTTTGTCCCAGACTTCCACAACCATTTATAAAAAAAGTGCCTCAGATTTTAATGCACTTCAACATAGCTTTCACTTGTACCTCGTGTTTCACTATTAATGGTGAAGAAGTAACTGTGTTGATGGCGCAGTTAGCATTTATTCAGGTTGTCTAAGAGGTCAGAGAGAACAGAAATGAAACGCCTGAACTAGAAGCATTTTTTTCAATTGAAAATATGCGAGAAGTGCAAAGAATTCAGGATGAAATAGGTTGTGTATTTGATACATAATTTACCAAGACATTGTGAAAAGTTCTGTAAAATAGTAACAGAAAATAAAATAGTAAGAGAAAATCTATCAAATGTTATGGCCAACTTTGTTTTCCCTTTTTTTTAGGTAATCAGGACAAAGGAATTATAAGTTATACATTGTATAATAGTTCTCTTGTCATCTGGGTTTAAATGAAATGTGCATGATATACAGTACAGTTTGTATGAAAGGAGTTTAATTATGGTCTGTGTTACTAGCACAGGCAATGTCACCATCACTTCTGATGGTACTTCTGAAAGATTAAAAAGAAAAAAACACCTCTTGCGTATTGATATAAAAAGAAAAAAAAAACTTTACTTACCGTGTTTCATCTTCATAGGATCGATATTAGAAAAAAGGGTGAAAACGTACCACCCAGAGAACATGTAAAATAAATGAAAGAGCAACTTCACAGGGCCTCACCTGTCCAATAATTAGATTTTATTTTCTGTGCCGTTCAATCAATCCCCTGTGCCCCATGTGCCTCCTCTTTTGGGGACTGTCTCTGTCTAGCCTTTTTTTGAAGTGGGATTGTGAAAAAAAGCTTAGTCTGTCTCCCCCCAGGCTTGAAATCATTGCGCACAGCGAGAGGTGGTATTTCAGACCAGAACCACAGCAGCCTGATATCACTCAAGGACCATCTGAGAAGACACGGTAATGCAGATATAGACGAGCTGGAGCAGCCCATTTAGGGCTAAGGGATTATCAGCTGAGCCTCGCTAGTAGGTCTCTTCCTTTTTCTCTGGCTATAAGAGTCTTATTTGTGGTGTTGAAGGTCCAGAAGCTCAGTCCCTTTGGCCACTGCTTATCCCCCACGTGTAATCGGCAGTCATTTAAAAACTGTTGGTTCCCTGCTGGCTATAATGTCTAAAAAGAAACCCCTTCCAAATCACTTTGAAACTGTCTTTCTTCCAGCAGCTTTCAAATCTGTTTTTATGCGCTAATACCAATCTTCAGCAGCAAAGCAGTATATTTCCTTTTCTTTATGCATCTTTCTCATTGAAGATCTTTATACTCTATGGTAAACTGTTTAGATGTGTAATATTTTTGCATTATTTTTTGAAGAATAAACTACTAGATAAAAAAAAATGTATCTGGGTAGCACAGTGGTTCGATTTGCAGCTTTGCAGCTTTGGGCCCTGGGCTTGCTTTCTGGGGTGCTATCTGTGTGGAGTTTAAGTAATCGCCCTGTGTTCACGTGGGTTTGCTTTGGGTACTTCTGTTTCCTTTCCTAATCCAAAGACATACTTGTAGGTTGATTGGCTTTTGTAAAACTGGCCATAGTGTGAGTGTGTGTGTTTGGGTCGACGAACTGCCATCCCATCCAGGGTGTACCTTGCTTAGTGCCCATTGTGAGTTACGCACAGGCTCCCCCTTGATCCTGTATTGGATAAAACAGAAAATGGATACAGGAGATCAGAACAGTACATTAGGGTTGCTTGCAGATGTTGATGTATCTTCACACACACAATTAACGCAACAAAACGCGACTGGTATGAAAATGTTAGTGCTGAATCATTATGATCCTATCTTCCCTTTGTTGACTTTTTGTATGTACATTTTGTTCTTCCTTGCTCAAATGTGAAATGGCCTTGCACATGTGACAGGGTGTTCTTTTGGATGGGCATAAGAAACACCGGCGTGTTGTCTCCCCTGTACAGAGTGTTAAGAAATAAAAACAGTGCAAAATAGGTGAATAATAATTGAATAATAAGACAGCTTTGCAGTTAAATAAAATAACCAGCTGCTGGATATTGGCTCTTTGACTCTACAAAAATGATCCTGCTTTTCTCAAGAGGGATCTAAAAGCAGACTATTGAGTGCCATTTTTCATGTTTCATATGATTCCTGAGTCTTCATTTATCAGACTCTGTTTAGTATTGATTCAGTATCAGGCAGCCATGCTGGGCTGGATTCTGGTCTCTTACAGCTTTGATAGTGCTTTTGTTGTTGACTCATTTTCAATGAAAAGTGTTACATGACATGGTTCAAGAAAGTCCCTGTGGTCTATCCAATTGTAATTAGAGACACAATGGAGAAGTGTTCCATAGAACTTAATAAAACACAGGAGCCTCTGCGGATTAATTAATTGTTTTTAGAGTCTATATTTCAAGGCATTATATTTAGTGTTTTTCTTGGTAGACCCACCGATGGAAAGGTTTAAATGATTTTTTTAAAGTTTTGTTATACCTATGGGGCAGGATTGATGTTCAGCAGGGACCTTGTAAACAATTTTGAAAAGTGAATATCACTAGATGCTCTTCAAAACTGACTAGTGCATCAACAAGTGGAAATCGGATGAGAGCATCAGCTCCTAAGAGTGAGAACGTGAGGCAGACAATTATGAGGATGTTAAAAGCTTAATTTCCTGTCTTGTTTATCACTGACATTTGCATACGGAAGAAGGTATTGTGTTTTATGTGTGCACCTCTACAGAAACAGTGTGTGTACTGCATGTTTTACGCAGCAATGACAGGTCACAAGTTACAGAGCTTTCTTTGGTCAGACGTGAAATGGAACTGAAAGCAAGAACATATACAAAGGGATTGACACACGGAAGGTCCAAGAACATCCCTGCCGCCCTTCACTGTAAAACTCACAATCTCATTCGCTTCTGTGCAACCTCTGAATTTCAAGAAGATTGGGAAAAGATCTACAGAGGTGTTTGCAAAATGGTATATTTATCTTGGGTACGATAGAGTACAGTACCAAAATATATTTCAGCACATTTCTCAGTCTTGATGAGTAATGCTATTATAATTTTATGCAGGATGTGCCTCGCTCATGCCGTTCTTTGCTAGTAAAATGCCATTCATTTTGATTTGAGGCTGGCTTCTCAGAGACACACACACGGCACTGTCATGTTTCCAAATGTGGCTTCCATCTACACGACTGTGCAAATGGTGACGGGAATATTAAGAACCCTAATGTATCAAAGAAGAATGTCATAGCTTGTATTAATTCCTGTCTAAATCACCGTCATTTAAGATGTAGCATCCAGGTGAAGGAAACCAGAATTGCAAGCAATTTGCATTACATATTAATAGCTGATTTAAAGCTGTATTCTCTTCTATGGAGAGCTAAATCTACAGGTATTTTTTTGTCTTGTGGTCTTTCTTTGCTTTGTATTACGTTTGTTTTCTGTTTTCTGTTCTCTGCCGTGTGAACTAAGCAAAACAAGTAACTTAAAGTTAGTGAGAAATTTCGTATACTGAAGTATCACTAAATTACACAGCAGGCTACAGGTGCAGAAAAAATAATGAAACATGACATAGAAAAGGCAACCACATTTATGATTATTTCGGGGTCAACTTCATATAAACAGAAAGATTGAGTTAAGATTATGCAGAATCACATTTAAAACAAAGAACACTAGACATTTCTTCACCGAAAGGGTTGTGGAAATACCCGGCCATGTGTTGAAGCTGATACCCTGGCTTCCTACAATAAAAAGCTGGATCCTTGGATCTCACCCACTATTGAACAGGCCTGATGGGTCAAATGGCCCCCTTTTTTTTGTCATCGTTTTTATGTTTCCATGTCACGTGACTTACGTTAACACTGGGATTGGTAAAGAAATATATGCTGTAGGTACATTTTCAAAGGTTCCTGAGAAGGCAGTAGCTACTCGGCTACAGTTTCATATGAGTTCCTACCATCTCTTCAAAATTTCACAGTGAGCTTTCAGACCGTTACACAGCAAAGAGACTGCCCCTGAGAGAGTTTCTAATGATCTACAAATGGCTGCTGATCTCTCGGTAGCCTTGGACACAACATTTTTGACACAACATTCTTCTGCGAACATTGAGGAACTATGTCAGACTGCAAGAGCTGCTGGGGTAACAAGATCAATGATGGAGCCAGTGATCTGCGGTGTCCCATAGGGGTCAGTACTGGGGCCAATTTTGTTCTTCATTTACATGCTCCCTCTGGGTCAGATCATGCGGCACTGGGGCATTGAGTTTCACAGCCATGCAGATAACATGCCGCTGTATATTAACAACCTCTTAATGCTGGACATGGACGGATCAGCCACGTTCTAAGAAAAATCATTCCCAGGACCCTGACAGGTCTAGAAGTGAAAATTCTGACCTCTGAAGATCAAAACAACATTTCTGCCTGTTGTTTTTTTGTTTTTTTTTCTATGTTTGTCTGCTGAGTGGACACATTAAGAAATGTAAGAAATGTGACTGTTTACACTCAAAGCCAAAGGGGTTAGCTTCAATTTAAGACCTGAACCAGGCTCCTGCTATGTCCTGCAGGAGAGATATAACAAAATGTTTAGGGGAGGAAATTCCAGGCGGACATGGGCTAAAAGGGTCTTTCACTAATAAGACACCATACCTGATATGTCCACTGTCTTTCAAAATTAAGGTCTCTGTAGGAGACCAGGACATGGAAGCACAATTTACTTATCCTTAATAGGGCCAAAACTTAGGCTATGCTGTTTGGGACACCTAATCAGATCACCATCACTACTAACTATTAACCATCACTATTAACCTTCTTCGGTGATCAGCAATTTGGGTATGAAGTTAGATATTTCTCTAATTTTTTCAGATCATATAAAAAAAAAAACATCTGTAAGTCTTCAAATTTCCATTTAAAAAATATTCAAGTTTAGATCTTCTCTCAAGTTTAAAGATATTGAAAAGTTTATTCTTGCCTGAACTATTGTAACACTCTGTGATCTACCCTCAAGCACATTCATTACGTTACAACCTCTCCAGAACAGTGTTGACAGGGCTCTCACCAGAAATCTGACCACATCACCGCTGTTCTAGCAAAACTCCATTGGCTCCCTGTTCACCAGATAGTGGATTTTAAAGTACTGCTGCTGTTTTTCAAGGTCCTAAAAGGCAAAGGTTCTGTCTACCTTACTGATCTGTCTGTAAGGTCTGGTCTGTAGGATCAGGTCAGTTTAATCTACTGCAGGTCCCCAGTACTATGGATATCGATGCATTTTCCTTCTATCCTCTTTGCATGTAGAATAGCGTCCCTGATTATCTCAGACAATACGTAAAAGAAATCTTAATACTCTTGTCTACCAGCAAGCCTATCAACTTCCAGTACTATAACTGTCTAATTATCCTATCTTTTTCCTTCTTAGCAATTTGTAAGTTCCTTGACTTCTCTTTTAATCTTTTAGCTTTTTTTGTGAAGTAAATTGAGATTTGCTGTAATGAAATGTGCTACATAAATAAATATTATTAGTAGTAGTATAAATAATAAAAACAAATGTTGAGTACAAAAACTACAAAAAAATATAAATAACTCACAGAAGCATGGAACATTCATTTATTGGAATTAGACCAAAGTAGACAGAAAACAAAATGTATGTGTAAGGTCATGATAGTAAGTTTTTATCTTCAGGAAGAAATTAAAATGACAGGCAGCAGGACACATTTCAAAAAGACTAAAGAAATCATTGGGCTAAAGGAACACTGGGAAAGATCTCAGGAGACAAGACATTATCAAGAAAGATATCTCCTAGAAAAATGAGCAACTGCCTGGAACAAGCTTCATGAGGATAGCTAAAACAGAAGTTCATGAAAAACTCCTGGGAAGGAATATAAATTTCTGCTTCTAATAACAATAACTGAAATGTTAAACAAAACAAATATTTTAGTATACTGAAAATTATCTTTAACAGATTGTCAAGATGCATTCTCTGTTTTACTGTACTCTTGGTTCTTTTCTTGCTTGTTTTGCTTTTCTGTTATAAAATTAAATCTTTCTACTCTCCATATAAAATAAACACCAAGTGAGCAGCCTAGAAGTTTTTAAGATGTCCTGGGAATTCAAATAATCTGCAAAGTAATAATCCTTTCGTCAAGATTAACAGAGTGCCCAGTATGATCTGGTCACGCTAATCAAAATTAAATTAAGCTACCTCTGTGGCTTCTCAGCTCTCCCTGAGCTAATGAAACTATAAATGTTGGCTCTTGCCAATAATTAATAGGCCATTAACAAATAATATTTATTTTTTTTGCTCAACATGTTAGTGTTACTCAGGGATGCTTCATCTTAAGCATCTCCTGGCTGTGAAACTTTGGCGAACGTTTCTATGTCTTTTGAAAAATGTTGGCCATGGGAAAAGAGAAAAAAAATGTGATAAGAGAGAAAATCTGTTAATTTCGTAAAACATACACAAATACAGTAGGAGAGACAGCTTTGAGCTGAAAAAATAACATAAATAAAGTCTACAAATAATACATACTTTATACAGTACAAAGTGTATCAACTGTAGTTCAACCTTTCTACATGTCCGTTATCAAATTTCTGGTGCTATTCTGAGAGATATGTATTTTTCATCAATAAAACCAAAAGTTCATTAAAGTTTGCTTTCAATATGAAAGCTGAAAGCTGGTGGGGTCCTGTGCTAAGCACAAAGAAAATTACATTTCTTTGAACTGGATCCCTAACACAGGATTAGTACATTTATCCACATACTGTATAATACAGCAAAGACAAAATAAAAAGGACAAAGCTAACAGCTAAAGATGATTTCTGTTGAACACAATGCACTGGAGTATTTTTGATTAAATCATGGCTGAGGCATCCCAAAGTCACAATGGGTTTAATAAACTTTAAAGCAGGCTGATTGCAGAAGACAACTGCAGTACTGTAAGTGTAAACTACAAGTGCATTAAGGTAATGAAAACATTAGTCCATGCTCGCAATTGGTAGGACAAGAATACACGGAATTACCTGAACCAAATGTCATGAAAGTCCAAAGGGACTATCCGAGGGAAGCAGGAGCAGAAAAAGATCCATATGCGTAGCGGCGAGACGGGAAAATGGCCCGGGCTCATAGTGCAAAGAGTTCAGGAGTGCCGTATAGAAACCTATGCCCTCAGGTAGCGGACGTGGGGCGCCCTGGTGCTAGGCGGGTCTCAGGACATCCGAACATCAATGCTAAGCCATGACAGAGTGCAAGACCCGGAAATATATAGCCCAAGGGAAAGACAGGGACAGGAAGGACAGCAGACCGGAAACTAGGGACAGGACAGAGAAGGAGCGCCCTCTGGCTGCAGAGGGCGTGACACCAAAGGTGTAGACTGAAGACTGTGTTACTTCAATTTCGTTTCATTATTCCTTATATATCACTGTAAGTCAGCTGGTATTACATTAGGTTCTTTTGCACGATGGGGGATGAAGTTTTCTGTTACTCCTGTATGCCTCTCGCATCACTTTTCCACCACATTTCCAGTATGAATCTGTTAATTAGCTGTAACTCAATCAGTGTTCTCAGATGGCTGTCAAAGCCTGGCCTTCACATGAGGCTGTACCAAATACTTGTTCTGGAGGCAACTGCTAAGGGGGTTTGAAATCCAGATTGGTCCACAGGCAAAGAAGAAAATAGTGAATACTGCTTTTGCATTAATGTTTTGAAAAAGAACTGCATCTACAGTATTATTATTATTGTTGTTGTTGTTTATTATTGTTGTTGTTAATAATGGGCCTAATTAGGCCTATAATTAGTGCAGTTAACTTGTGGAAAAACACAAATGAGCTACAGTACATGTCGTATTTTGTATCTCAAAACAACATGAGGCGCCATTTGGGAGGTTCAATATCTCTCCACAGAACATATTGTGAAAGTGAGAGTGGATCACCGATGGAAGAAATGGTGTGGCAGGACGCAGATATTTCCCAGACAGAGGCTGAATTCTTGCAGGAAAGTGCTAAGCACTGAGAGAGGTATGGGGTGCAGCATTCTCTAGCATTGTATGAGGTGAGGCTCAGCCCAAACTCCCACATTTTTGTAAGGGAATGAAAGGATGGGGAAGGATATAAATAGAGGTCCTGCACAGTCCGGTCCTGGGAAGCAGATACTGCACTTATTTCATTGGAATGTTGCACTTCCTGGTTGAGTAAAAGATCAAACAGGTTGGTGCACCATGCAGCAGCTCCAAAGCATTTGATAGCAGAGCTTTTGTTAATGTTTATTAATGATTTCCATCTGCAGCATCAGCGGCTGTTCCGGGCTTAGACAATATGATAGATTTCAGGGGTATACACTTAAATTTAAAGTTTGGTTTCTTAACATAGGGTAGTTAATCCTTCTTTTCGTTTGCCAAGGTATGTTGTCAAGCACAGTTCCATGGGACCTTCTGAAAAATGGTGTAGGTCAGTATCACTTTAAAATGCAGTTCTGTAATTTGGGAACTGGTCCTGCAATTGATTTTTTAACCCTTGTTATATGTTCATCCAATTTTCTAAATCTTTTAAATATATATTCCCTTCTGAAAGATGTATTTTCATAAACAAATTACTTCCACTCATTATGCTGCTTATAAAATGATTTTGGTGAATGATGCATGTTCATATCTCTACTAAAGACCATCAGAATCAATTTGTAAAATAATTTTGTTTTAGTAACTGTTGCCAGATGGAGATGTAAATTAATGCTTACATACGAAGGCCTATTATATAGCGTATGAATATGCTCATTATATTCTACCTTGGCTTTCTATAATGCTAAAAGTTTTCTTTTCACACATTGAGCTGAATAAGACAGTATGATTTTAATTTAGAAACAGCATAGATAAAATAACTATGACCTTATTAGTCAAGAGGCAATTTAAAAATAAAATTGATTTTGTAACATTGTTCAGGACCCTATGCAGACTGTATAATCCGTAAGTAAGTGGAGAAAGACAACGGGGAAAAGACGTAGAGTATCTGGATAGGTTGAGAGACAGGGGGTCTGGTGACGATGGTGATCCGGTGCTCGGGGGTGTGGCAAGGGAAGACAAGTTCAGACAGTCCAAGGGGGAATACGGGGCATAGTCCAAAAACCAGGAACCAGGGGATCCATCCAAGACAAGACAAACAAGGTTAAATCCGGAACGGGATCCGGAACAGGAACAGGGAGTCGAAAACAAGATAACGAGACCAGACGCTTGTAGGGATTACCGAGGTGCCAGGCTTAGATAGTGAGACAAAACAGGAGGCAGGTGCACATCATCAACTAAAATATGAAAGAGCCAGAGTGCCCTTAAGAGGAGGGATGACAATCGTGACAGATTTTAAAGCTCATTCAGACCTAGAGATGAATTTAAAATAGCATACTCTACATATACCATCCCCTGTTTTAACTGATAGGATGCCAGAGTTTTGCCTCATATTATAAACCAAAATGCAAAAAATATACAGCATTAAGCTCTATCCATGTGTTATTAAATGAACAAATGTACTGTACTAAGTATTCAATGAAAAAAAAGTTGATACACTAACAGTGGTTTATTCTGTAGTGCAATAAATATAATTAAAATATGGTTTTCTGCTATGCAATATTTAATATGCTCTTGCTTATTTGAATTGGTCCATCATTGGTTTACAGGGAGCAGTATAAAAATAAAAAAGGCCTAAATATCAAAACAACAGGAGCAATGATAGGTAGATCAAAAGCAGCATAAATGCATTTAATTTCTTGCTTTGTCCTACTTAGACTTGTATATTAGGCAATGAATCCTAGACTGATTGTTCCTAAAAGTCTTTTGTTGAAGACTTCATGCAGTACAGTAAACTGATTGTCTTAAAGAATCATAATGCATGATGGAAAAGCGTTCATATAAGACAATGAGCTGACATGAAGTCAAACAAACCGGAGAGTTCATGTATCACTGTGCCTTCATGGGGAGAACTCTACCTTAAACCAACAAAGCCACTGACACTCCAATGTCTCAGTTATCTGGACCTACATTCCGTGGTTCTGTAGGTCATTTCATTTCTTCATGCAGAGACTGTTGTATCCCTGGCTTGGGGATTTATACCAACAAATCTTTATATTCTCATAATTCATTCACACTGCAAGAAAGACCACTGGAAGGAATCACACAAATCTTTTATGTTGAATAGAAAAGATGAAATGCAACAGAAAAATGGTCTCCAACTGTTGATGTGTTGTATCTCTGCCTCAAGAGTCCAAACCCACTGTGTCAGTTTATAATGCTGCATCATTCTGGCAGATTTGGAGCTTTTGTGTAAACCAACTGAGTTAATTACAGAAACACGGATTATTCTAAAGAATCTGTATTGACTCCACACCAGCTGTGTATTACCAAGCATTGCTTGGAGTGACATAAAAATAAGCTTAAATTTCTGCTCAGTAAGGCCAAAAAATGAAACTTCATTTTCCTTTTTAGTAGCACATAGCTACTGAAGACGCACCTTTGGGAGACTGAATCACTCCGGTGCCCTATGGGATGGCACTGACAGAGGAGGCAACTTGTTAAAAAAAGACTATGAAGTGTATGAAAAATCACCAAGCCTTGAATTAAAATATTAATGAAACCAGATGAAATTTTTCTTATTAAATTTCCTAACAGGGATATATGTATGAAGCACATTCATAAAAGGTGCTCATTATCTTCAAATTAATCTTTTCTCTTAAAATCCATTTAAACCACATGTTTTCATTTTTTATTACTCATGTATTTTTTATGACTATTTCATTCTTTATTTTTAACATGTATGTACTGTACTGTACTGTAAAGTACTGTAGTCACTGGAGGACAGATAGTAACATTTGAAGTATATGTCATGTTACAGTACTTATAGAAGCCATTAACACAGTAAGAGGAAAGGGTTTTCCAGGGAAATGTGAATGTCAGCTTCCAAAGTAGTAACCAAATAATGTAGTTATTGTGTTGGACCTGAGTTCTGAACATACGTAAGAGTAAATATATGTAGAAAATGAGGTTTTCATCTAAATTAATTCAATTAGCTATCATGCAGACAAGGAGGTTTGTAGTCTTTGACAGAATAGCTCTCCTGGTTTGTGCACCCAATATTTGTTTTCTTGGTACTCCCTTTTCCTGTGACAAACATTAACAGAGGGGGTTAAGAAATTCTGATCTTCTTTGATTTGGTGCAGAGGTGCCATGTGTTCCTTTTCATTTAAAAGAGATTATTTTGTACTTGTGGAAAAAAGGCATAGTGGCAGTTTTCAGTCATCACTGTCAAATAGGTGATTCTTGCTGTGAGAATTATATTCACTATCAATACAAATTCAATCTGCTAGCAATCAACTTGCACACAAAGGACTCCCAGCTGAGAGAAGGAAACATTACTGTGGGCTGCCATCCACTGCTTTATGTAGCTTTAATGATACACTTTTTCTTTGCCTTGAATTTTACGTCATGCATAGTATTTTCTAAAAGCTACAGCTATGACTTCTCATATTGGGCCACATGTTCTTTTCTTATACTTAATACAAAAAGTAAATTATCCTACTTGTATTATGTACAGTAAGTGTGTGCTTTTTTTGAGGATTTGGTATCTGTATTGCACTGCTTCATTTCTTTTTGGCCTTGAGACTCTGTGTTTTTATTAAGTTTCTCTCCCTTTTTGCTGATCAATTGGCTTTTGGTTTTCTTGATAAATATTTTAAAACGATTCTGTTTTTAAATTTAAGCCATGCCTGGCTGTGCACTCCGGTTGTACTTGAAACTGCAAATTAATCAGCACTGGATTCATTCATGTGTTAATTGGTTTCAAATAAATATTGGTTTACATGCTCTCTGTTTGAGGCTTAAATTTGTCATTTACCAAAATGCTTCCTTCCAGGTATGTAAAAAAAGGTAATTGCATTGAAAGCACTGGGCAGAAGTCATAAAAAAGTCATTTCTAAGCGCATTCTTGAATACGAAAACATTTGGTGTTCCTTTAATCTCTCTAGGAGTCTCATTTTAGATAGGTCTCTCGGCAAATTGAAAGAACATTTCTCTGTTTTTTTTTTCTTTTACATTACTTACTAAAGCATATAAAGTAGGCTCTTTGAAGATTACACAGCAATTTGAACCCCTGGAAAAAAAACTTTTTTTTCTAAATTTGGAACATGAAGATAATTTTATTTCTGTTGCCTACAATTGATGACCACTGTTTCTTTCAGCACTATTCAAATTGACAGATCTTTGCATGTCAGTCAACCTCACATTTGACACTATCTGTCCCTGTGACTCATTTGATTCATATCCAGAGTCTAAACCCGAGTCAGCTCTTTGTTCGTTTCTTGACTTTCAGCACAACTGTCGCTTCTTCCAAGGCTGCTGCTAATATAATTGTGACAGTGCATGACATTTCTCTGCTAAAATGAGATATTAGTCCTGCTTGGATAACCAGGTTTATAAATATTGAATAGAAATGTAAAGATAAAATACTTTGATTGTAGTGTTATGCAGAGCTTGAGAAAGAGACAGGGGTGGGGAATGTAAAATAACAGTTCTGCATAAATCTATCAGTATAATTTGGGGGATTTTTAAAATGAAGGACTTTAATTCAATGTGAGTTATTTTAGGGCTGCTGATATAGTACTGATTCAGTAAGACCACATTATGCCACGTTTTTACTGAATTAAAATGCAGTCTGTTATATATGTTCGTCAGCTTCCAAAGCTTTAAATATTCTTTATCTGCATATTGTGTCAAGCTTAAGCTGTTCCCCGTGTACTGCACAATCATTCTAAGTGTGCCGAGCCAACACTGCCAAAGGATAGCTGACATTATGTCCCCTAAGAGGCTTCAAAGCATCTGAATGCTAATAAGGGAAGATACAGAGAAAACGACCAGAGGGGGGTGCACTTTGACAGATTTTTTTTAACAGTGTATACAGTTTAACATTCTGATAATGTCTGAACTGTATTTTGATGCAGAAAAGAAATTCAATGCTTAGGTCTAATGGATATTAACAAATATTTTAAACATAGCTATTAAACACCATCACAGTACACAGTAAATATCATGACATGACACTGCCAGGATGAAAATACAGTATGACAAATTTAGCATGAGGTATGATCTCCCCGAGCATTAGTATCTTGCTGGCAGAGGTGATGTATGGATCTGATTAGCCCTGGGATAGAGTGCTGTAGGATGGTTGCTCATCAATGTGTCGCTGAGCAGCAAGGTTGTCCTTATCTGCTCTGAAGACACATTTGTGCAAATTCTTCCCCACTTCAACCTCCCAGCAGATTGGTTTGATCAGTGCACGTCAGTGGAATACTCACCACAATGTCTGCATGTAAGTTGTGTTCTATCATGTCTGTGAAGTGGAAAATGTCATTCACAGGTGAGTGAAGCACTCCACCACTCTCTCTGATAACATGATTTTCAGATGCTCATAGATGTTGTTTGGTCTCCTGAAAGCTGATGTTTTCATCTCTCAGTTGTCAGCACTACCCCTGAATGGCCTCTGAGCTTTTCGTGTCATGCAGTTGGCAAGCCATTGTCACTCTGCTGATACAGTTGTTCATGGAATTGTGCTACTGTAGCTACTGTGGTCTGAAAATGCAGATGGATTAGATAGGTCTGATGGTTTTAGGCCATCGTGACAGCCTTGCGAGATCTGGTCTATCCCCCAGTGAACTGGTTTCCTGGTTTCTTTGATGACACTACTGGTTTTTGAAGAGGAACATTTCATAATTCTCAGTCTACTCAAACACATAGCACCTGGTATTTTTTATGAAATCATGTGTTTTCAGCTCAGTATTTAATTATCCAAAGGAACGATATTATATGTTCAATTATAGTCACTTTACCTGTCGGCTTTATCTCTATCAAGATGATTAAAAAGTTCTGACCAATTCATTAATGACTGTTTGCCTCTAATTATATTTGTGAAGTGTTTGTAAAATATGTGAGTAAAAAGTAAAATCTAAGGAATTTAATTATTGTAATTAAAGATATGTTTATTCATTTGTTCTGGTGGGTAGCTGCGTCAGCATGCGTAGGCTGCGTAGTCTTTGTTACCATACTTTACTTTAAAGAGGTGGTATAATATTCGTATTTGCCTTAATGAAGTAGGTGAATATTTCAAATATATTTTTTTGTTATTTATAATGTGTCTAATCACATTGGTCTATGTGTTGTCAAATATTTTATTTGAGATGAGGGAAGTTAAATGTATTAGTCCACATAGCTGAGAGAGAAGAGACCAAAACCACTTTTAAACTGCTAGCTCCCTCACTTGTCCTTTCTTCCCCTGCAGTTGGATTGGAGTGGTTTTCACACAGATGAAAGGCTTTCTTGGAAAACTGTTTTGTAATTATGCACTGAAAACAAATTAGGTGGAAAACTGTTTATAAATGAGTAGTGCAAATTTAATATAGTGTTCTTCAGAGAAAGTGAAGGGGGTATCCAGACCACAGTCTGCTCAGTAAGGATACTCTTCCTGCTGTCACAATCCAGTTTAACCTAGATGTCTTCCCCTGGTCCCTATCCAGTGCTGTAAGGCTGAAGTGCTTACAGATGGAATTGTTGAGCCTTTCTTATTAAGCAGGAAACCTATTGGAGCTCTGCCTTTGGAATTATTCCAATACCATAATACAGATATTTCAAGTCATAACAGTGGATAAGCATTTGGTCTTTTCTTTGTAAAGGCAAATTAAAAAGAGACAGAGGGTAAAGTGGAGGATGGACACGTGATGTGCAAAGCGGGTTGTACAATCCATTCTAATCAAAAAATGTAGGAGCTCCTTAGGAGTTCATTAGAACTTCACAGAAAACTGGATTTAAATGAGAAAATAACCTTAATTAACATTTATTGAGACCTGAAAAGACACCCCATCTCATTTGAAGGCAACAGAGGCTGGAGCTGGGTGGACAGGTGGCTTTGTTTCATGTCTTGTTATGCTTCTCTTATCTCAGCAGGGCGTGCACAATTTACAGTCCTCAAGGACATTGCCAAGGAAGGGGCAATGATAAAGGGAAGATGATCTCCTTTTTTTAAAAATTAAAGCTGCAGCAGCAGCTTCTCAGCGTATTCCTTTACAGCTGCACAGTAAGCACAGGCTCCCGTGCAATGTCTCAGAGAGCCTGTCTTGCACTACATCCTAGAAGTCTTCATTAGAATGAACACCTATGGAGAAACAAAAGGAAAGGCATTAAGACTAATGAATGTGCCATTCTATTTCCTGTTTGTTCCCTGCCGGGACTTTCTTTTTGCATGAGCTCATGACTTATTAGGACTGAATCTCAAATAACTTTCCTGTTATCCCCACCTCCCCTCCAAATAATTTGAACAAAAAGAGATTTTTTAGGCACACCCAACACCTCTCTATTAATGAAATACTGTGCAACTACATTCAGAGCTTCTTCTTCTTATTTGCAGACCATTCTGAAAAATGACAAGTATTGAAGTTTAAACAATAATGTGTCACTCTTTCATTTTTTTGTAACTGTCCTGTACAATTGACTAGGGCTTATTCTGATTTTGATCTTAATGTAAACATGCTACCGAAGAATTAAATGATGTCGCAGAATACCTCTCAGAGCAAGAAAACAGGCTCATGCTTGTCCAGGCTCAATGAGATGAATAGGAGAGAATCCCACTGCTTCTGCAAGCTGGTGCAAAACTTGTGCCACAGGTACAGTATAAAACTAGTATGCCTTCCAGCACTGGTTTACACACACTGCTAGGTGGTGTCCTTCAGGGCAATCCCCTTGTTAAAGCACCTTTTAATTGACAAGACACCCAACATAACGTTTTGTCTTTTGTTCGATAACATCAGTAAAGCCATTACAAATAAATTTGCCTCATAATTACTTCGTGAATTTGTTGCAGTATTAAGCAAGACAATTCTCATCCTCAGAATGCCTTGCCACCTGCTTTTTTACTTTGTAGCTAAGGGGAATCATTTTTCATCTGCAACGTAGCTGACCATCACAGAATAATTTCAGATTTGACCTGTTTAGATGGCATTTCTGGGTCCTACAGTCTATTCCTCTCCTCCACACCTGCAAAGTGTTCAACTGCATAGCTTCTTCAGTACATGTAAGGTTTATCATATTTAATTTTGCACTCTATGCATTGCTCTTATTTTACATTGGGAAAATGTCTATATACTGTAGGTCTTGTGTTCTGCTTTGGGAACTATTGCATTATTATTATCAGATTATTAAAGTTCTGGGATTTGTTTTTTTTTGGGCACAGGGTGCATTTAACACAGGGTGTATTATATTTAGATGATCATAATCATTTATGAGTCATGTAATTCATAAGTACTCTTAAAATTAAGGGTTTATGCCTTGTTGCTACAGCACAAAAAGTACTGCTGATGAAAGAGCTGTGATGACCAGTTTTCAGTGGATGGACATTTTGCAGCTTGCCCTGTAAAGTAAATTGTGTGATCTCAATGCCACCCACAATAAATCTAATTTCATCCCAAATTTCAATCCCATTTTTATTCTCATGTCCTTCTTAAAACTGTAATTTAGAAGCAGAGGACCAAAGAAGCAGTAAAACCACAGAGCAGTAAAATATAAACAACGCAATATGATATAAAACAGGTAAGACATGAAACATACCAGTGTATAAGCAGTATTAAGTGCTTTCATAGCTTTGGTCAGTGGATGTAACTGCCCATACACAGGATCACAGATTCTATCAAGTCCTTGAGAAAACATGCTTCCAACATCAAAGGCTTGTACTACAGTATTTACAGATTGTGTTAATTAACTCGCCAATCTCATTGGTGTTTGTTGTTCAGATACCATCAACCTCTGCACATCTTCCTGCACACTCACATGTGTGACTGGAATATCCTGACAGTATGGCCAAGGTCAACCTTGTCACCTCATTGAATAACTTTGAGATGAACTTGGATGTTTGCTGCAATGTTAAATTTCAGCCACTGTAAGCTCTATTCTGCATGGAGCAGAAAGTCAGACAAGTATTGTTTTATGTGTTGATTAACAAATCTTTAGTCAGAACTACATTTTTCTACACATCATGAAAGTAATGACAAATGACTAATGAAATCCTAATTCTGTGCATACTATTTAATATAAGTGATAGAAATTCACAAAATGTCAGTGTAACTAATCCCTTTTATATGAGGTTAGCCTTTTGAAACTAGAATGTCATTCTGGGCAGAGGATTAAAAAAACTGATATGCAAAGTGTGCTCAATATGCAGATGAATCATGTTTACTAGAACTGCTACCACGCATTTTGCTGTGGGCAATAATTCATTCAGTATTAATTAAAATAAAAAACTGAAAAATTCTTCACATTTAAAAAAACACCTTGAAACGTGATTTCATTTTCTTTAAAACTTTACATTTTCAGCTTTTTTTTTCTGAACTGGATGAGTCTTCTGTAACTTGATTGCAGGTTAAATATATTGTCAGCTACAGTATATTACCGGGTTTTCTGCTTAATTATGTTTACTGTAGTATACAGGTGAGTTAATGTGTACATTTACTCTTTGCAATTGATTTTGGATTGGCATACGCGTTCTAGAGTAAGCTGTAGGATCCTGTGCTCAGTTCTGGTCTGTGTGGAGTTTGAATGCTTGTCCCATGTTCCCATGGATTTTTGTGCTGAGTTCTCCAGTTTTCTGCCACCAAAGAGACATACTGTACCTGGCTAGCATATTCGAAACTGCCCCTATAACCATAGCACTGTGATGGACCACAATAGGCTCTAGTTGGACAACATGATAAGCAGGTTAAGTGGGTTATACATAGATAATGAATGGATGAATGCAATAGTAAACAACAACCAAATGAACCTAGATCAGCTTAACATCTGAAGCTGCTTGGAACTGTCTTCCATCTTTTCTATTCAACCCCATCTCGTCAGTGACAGATGATCTTCTTTGCTCAGGTGTTTCAATGATTTGTGTGGTTTCCTGTGTGAGAACAAAGATTCTACTCTTCCCCAGGGTAAATAATGTCTGCAGAGTTTGAATGTCTGAAGGTGTGATACACCGGCTTCTGAGGATTTCAGGGGAAACATACTGTAGTTTTCAATGACCATGCATAAGACAATGTCAAAGTTTAAAAGGGCCTCAGTCAAAATAAATGTGATTATAGCCTATATTTTCAAGCTACAGATCCTGCAAGATCCTGCAAGTCTGTATGTATCTTGTCATGTAAGGTCATGGTAAATCTATACTCTTCAGCTGCCCTGCCGCTTCAATGATAATGAGAATCAGTCTGAGAAAAAACTCCTGGTGCTCTTAATAACTTATTTGAAGTTGCCAATAAACATTCTGATGATTATTAATGATATTTTTTATTATCGATTCAGCTGTCTAGGCGCTGTCTTGTTAGTGCTTATTAAAGGATTGTGTGTCATTGCCAGAGAAACAAGACTAGACTTCACAAATCAGAAGTAGAAAAATCAAAAACAATAAGAAAAAATTTCGGCACATCGCTGACATTTTTTTTAACCATTCAAGCAGAATTATTCAAAAAACAAATTATTTACAAGCATCAAAGTAAGAATCACTCAAGCCAGCAGAAGATCTAGGTGAAAAATGAAGAGTCTCCTCATTAGTGTAATAAATTAATTCTAATTACGTGCACATTGGTCTGTTGTGACCCATCGATGATCTCCTCCCTTATTTCAACCCATTAAATCTCTACTTATACGAAGACTTATGAAGTCAATGAATCCCATTACTGCTGAGGAAAATGCCTAAATGTTAAGCCCCCTGTGTTTCTGTTCACAAACATAAATTTGCTTTTCTATCATCCAGCATTATTATTTTAGGCTGCAGTTTTTAAACCTTAACTCCAAAATATCTCTGGATAGGCTTTGGAAGGAAGAGGCAAAGGCAAGCCCTATTCAGAGAGCTTAAGCTGATTTACAAGAACTGGTTTACTTACTCTGTCTGATAATCTATATGAGAAACATTGATAAGTGAACAATGACTTATAAATCCTAGATACTGTACCTATAGCATCCAATGTGTGATTTCTGTGACCTGTTTAAACCATAGCTTCGAAGAACACTTCTGAAAATTTTCAGTTAGAACACATCGCTTTATAATTTACAGCACATTTATTCTCAGTGGTGAAAGATCACTGATAGCAGGTAACACTAAATAATGCATATTACAATGTAAACATGTAGAGATAGAAGAGAATGTAGATGCATTGACATAATTTTCATAGAAACATAATCTTTTCATGAGCTGCTTATGTTACATTTTGATTAATTAAAATTCCAGGTATACTGTACAATAGCTTGTTTCTCTATTTCTGGCTAAGTTTCTCCTTTCTATGCAAGTGGTTTCACAGGGGACTTGTTTGTATCCATGTTGTCAAATTAAATAATTAAAATCGTATTTGTAATTTGAAAACATTTTATCCCATGTTCTACTTCCTATACAAGGAAATAAAATCAATATTTGATTAATCTAAACAAAAATAAATGTATTCCAATACCACATATCTTCAACAATGAATTCTGAGGTAGAGTTCAATTAACACAGATGGAAAAATAGCCTTTTTTTCTTACTTGTTGAAGCACCACATATTTGTTCTAAGCTAAAGGTTACAAAAACATCAATGGTTTCCATCTATAATAAAATGAGTGGTTTGTGCTTTTTTAATTACCTGCTGTGTAGTTCAACTCATTTGCTTTACACAATTCTTTTAATCCAGAGTTCTTGTCATCTGTCACATACGGAAAGAGCAATCAAATACTGTGTGTCCTGAAAATAAATAAAGCTTATTTCATTAGAGTCAGCATTTTTAAACAGGTACTATTTTTGATTGACATTTTCAACACCCAAAGCAGGGTAATGTTTGGACATCTCGGAGCTGTGTGTCTGAGTGGGTGGGCATGCACAATGAATATTTTTCCTTCTGTCAGGATAATCTATCATTATAATGATTGGTTCTCTGAATAGTAAGCTGTCAGCCTGGTCATCTGGAGTCAAGAAGACCAGCACAGTATAGTGTCCCTGACACCTTCCACTCCAGCTAGTTGTGAGAAACTTCCTTCCATCTCATCAGGCTTGTCAAGTTAACAGTGAAATGGCTGCTGACTTGATATTTCTACTTCTGCCAAATGACATTTTACTGGCTGGATAAAAGTGTCACGAAGTGACACTGTCAGGGAGGGGGGGAAAAAGTAGTGTCATCTCCTAATTTTCACTGCAATTTTTTAGGAATATATTTCTTACACCAGGAGAGCACATTTTAAATCTAATGGTGCAACTTGCAAGTGCTACTCAGCATGAAGACACACCTCCAGTCAAGCAAATGGCCACAAAACAAAAGAAGAAACAGAGCAGATGGCCACACAAACAGAGAAAATATGTGTCACCTCAATCTATTACTCTTGTTGCAGGAAACAGAATATTTTTGTTTAATGAAGAACAAGTAAAGGTTCATTCCATGCTGAAAGATAAAGAAAAGAAACACAGCCTTTTGGCTGTGGAGTCTTCTTCAGGTGTCAATATTTATGTTTAATATTTAAGTAATTGCCAGTGTCATGCTTTGGAGAGCCTCTGGAAATTACTCTGTTCTCAAGGAAAGTTAATTATTATGGACATTTTGAGAGAGAAGTGATGTCTTGGTAAATAGCTCAGCTGTGAGATGGGCAATCATCCACTGTCAGGGGTTACCTAAGAAACACACGGAGCTGCTGAAATACCCAAATTTAATTAGAACCCCTTGTTTTAAAAGATTATAGCCACACATTTCAGCATTATTAATCCACTTGTAATCTTTGAAGAAAAGATGCTGATTGTTATTTTAAATGCATGTTGTGTTTTATTCATTCTGCAGAGTGTTTGAAAACAGAAAGAAAAACCAAAACATCATGCCCTGTAAGGAAAAAAAAAAACACAGCTTCCTTCATCCCCAGACAATTTTCCTTTCCCACGGCAGATTTCAGATTTCAAATTTTTAAACATGTTTTTTCCCCCCTTCTCTTTTCTAAAGTCAAAGACATCCACAAACAGCAGCAGGGAAACAGAGTTCTAGCAATTAATTGGAATGTAAGGATAAATACCTGTGTGAAAACAAAGAAGCACTGCCCCATGGTTTAATGGAGAGGAAAACAAATTGTCTTGAACACAACAGGAACCCCTACAAGTGATCTACAAGTTAAATTGACAATTGCAATTTGTTGCGTGGCAATCGCATGGGGGTGCAAGTGGCAGATGTGATGACCTACCACTGAGCCTAGACTGCCTCGTAGCTTGAGGCATCAGAAGAATGTGTCATCTCCTCTTCTCACAGGAACAACCCTTTTAGCAGTGCACATAGCAAGTAGAACTAAATGAAAAGCAGCACACATATAGCCTGCTGCAAGGTGAAAGGTCCATAACACAAGGAAGATAACAGTATAAATGATTAAAAATGCCCCATCGTGACAAAAGGACATGATAGCCTTTTAGCTTACAGTTGATGCTGAGAGCTATATTAGCTTAATCTAACAATTTGCTATGGATGGTTTCCCTTCCCTTAACAAACACTGCTCACTTTCCTCTCCTGTCTGCAGGAAATTAATAATGGGAATTGTGCTGCAGCACTTGAGTGTTTTTCTCATCAGCCTGTTCCGTGATTTCCTTGGTGCCAACTGAAGGCATCAAGCACAATGTCACATGCAAGAACATGTTCCCCGCTGCACATTGAGAGCCTGTGGAGAAGGATGTGTCTTGGCCATATGAATAACAGAGCAGGAGGTTTGAATCTTGGACCTCCAAATGCACTTTAGAAATGCAAAAGAAAACTGAAATGATTTCTGTATTGCTGTAAATAACTGCACCATGCTTTTTACTATTTTCTCAAGTGATTGTTTTTTTGTAGTGCGTGTGTAGTGCAACAATGCCAACATTACATTGTTTGCTATCTAATAATATAATCAATATAATCTCGACAATATGAAATAATCACATTCTGATAATACAGTACATGTGTCCTTTCAATGACATCATGAACTACAGTAGGTGTAGACAAAGCATCCAATATTCGAGTGGGTTTATGTATTATCTTTCATATGCAAAAGTGTGACATAGGTAAATCTATGTTTACCCTGTTTTTCTTATATTTACAGTATTAACAAGATGGGAAGGAACTAATATCTCATAGTAAGTACATCTCAGTTTCATATGTCACCTTTATGGTTCCTCTTATTTACTTTACTTGTTCTGCCTTTAAATACTCTGGGGAGAGAAACTACTTGTGAGCAACAGTCTCTGCACCAGATCAGTCCACAGGGTTATGGAAGAAAGCTCTCTGTATTCAGTTACAATCCCTGTGGATCAGACGAGAGGTGATTTATGGAAGAACAGCCCTGTTTAGCAGCGAGTCCAGCCTAACCTCTTTAATGGGAATCAAGAATAAAAAGAATGAAAATGATTATCATTATCACAGCTAAAAATAAAAGTCATCGCTCACTTTCAATCTGGAATTGAACCTGTGAGAACAGCTACTGAATGCAGGAAGGCTCTACCACTGAGCAAATTGATGTGCCAGTAGGACCTTGCTTAAAATTAGAATCAGGCCTCTGATAAATCTTTGGGTTGAAAGCCTTTAATGCATAAATGAAGCATCTCCTTTCAATATGAGATGTAATTTAACAAACAGGAGATATTTTGTTTTTACTTTGCATTGTTTTCAAACTTTAGCCATCAATTCCTTCCATCCTTTGACAGGATTTAGATAAAATGATTAGAGAAAGGATATTTCATCAGGGTATGTTAAAATAACACATCATTCTCTTAAGTTCTTGTTCAGAATTAGGTTCATCAAGAATCATGGTCATATGAGAATGGAATCCAATGACACATTTAACAACACTGGAAGCAGAAAGCTGAAAGAAAGTTCCAATTCTATTTTGCATATATTTGTATGTTAACACAAAACATTTTATATGAGTGTTTCACACTGTGCCTTTCAGCCCATTTCCCCAGTCGTCAGTCCAGGCACACGTTGTGCACTTGCAGTATAAGAGTGTAAGAGCTGGCTGTGGTAGCTTGTCTCTTGACATGTGCAGTACCTGTATAGGTACCTATACCTATATATATAGGTATAGTACCTGTATAGTACCTGTATAGTAAGACTGGTCTCTCCAACCATTCTGTTTCTAATGTTGTGAAACTGGTCATACCAATTATTTTGTATCACCTATGTCCAGTATGCCTTACTGTACGTCCCCGTTTAATTTTTTCAGAAAAGTTAATATCAGAAGACCTGCACTGAGAGAGAAACATGGATATTTATATCCTGACCTCCACAATGTGGAAAAGTCCTTCAGGCGGAGCCAGACAGGGAAGTGAAAGAAGGAGTTGTCATAAGATTCTTAATTAGTAGTATGGACTCGGCTCTAACAATAGAGTGAGCAGGAATTAACATCAAGATATGTCATCATTCAAGAACAGATAGTTTTGGATACTTTTGCTGGAATCTAATTTAATAGCCTTTACACATATAGTAGTTTGTCCACACAGATTGCTGCTGCCTGAATGTGGTGTATCTCTCACACACTTAAAAACTGCAGTAAAAATGATTGGGTTCATACACAGAGAAAAACTTGCAGAAGGGAAGGCATTAATTAAAGAAAACAGGTGTATTAAAATGATGACAGCCCATCTGTAGAAACATCACATTAATGCTCCGAATTCCTCTGTATTTTAGTTTTAGAGAAAATAAAACACTGTAACATTGACTTAACATCCTCAAAGTTTCAAAAACATTAATTCATCTTATGTTTTTCTGCATTATAAAAGACCAAGTCTTCCTAGATACTTAATGTTGCATAGCTCATTATGTTGAAAATTATTTGCACTGTCATGACTTTTCAGATGTTTTTTATGTCAGTTTCCAACATGCAGTATGCACTTAATCATTTACATAGGAATATCTGCTTAGTTAGCAGTTGTTGTGTGCACTTTTATTGCTGTTTCTGAAACATACAGTAGATTACAAAAATTAAAACAGACGCCAAGACATTTTTTTTACAAAAATTTAGTAAAAAGAAACTCTGTATGAGTCTAATAAGAATACTTCCACCTTCAAAGAAATGGAGGCATCATTTTTCAAATGTAAACTCATTTTGTATTTTTAGAGTGTTTTTTTTTAGCCAAGTTCATTGTTGTCCCCCAACTTGAACCAGCCATTCAGTCCAAGTAAGAGAGCTACAGTATATGGACAGCTGTAAACAACCTTCAATCCTGTAGACATACTGCAATCTTATCTACTCAAAACTGTTTATTTATTCATGCTTGAATAAAAGAATCAATACATTTTTGTATATTTGATAAAACTGAGAGGTGAAGCAATGATCTTGACATTATATCTGAAGTGTCATGTTTATCAGTGGTATAAACATTTTAATATTGTATTAACATTGGATCGCCAATCCTGTTGTTGCTGAAGTAGTCAGAGGCTCGGCAATGAAGTCTGTGAGAAAAGACCCTGCAAGTCAGCAGTCTCAGGTGTCAGCAGTTCTTTGCATCATGTCCAAGTGGCATTAAGGTGACCTGCATGTCATTATTGAAACCTGGGAACAGATGGGTCCCTTAGTGGTTGGTGTGTCAAAGCATGCATACAAAGGTCGGACTAACGATTTGTATTTTTAAAGATACATTTACGTGAAAAAAAGCAGGAAACATACGCTAGCTGTCCAAATAATTAAAAAAATATATAAAGAAAGATAGAAGGTCATCTAAAGAGTCATCCAGATACCATGTATCTCTTTGAGCTCTTTTGAAGAAGAAACTTGATGCCGAGTGGCCCTCTTCTTTACATTGTTTTGTTTCAATTTAAACTCATCTCATTTAGACGTAAGGTCTGTTTCTACTAATTTGCAAATATTTTGCTAACAACTAGAAAATAAGGACTAAAGATTTAGGTGATGTGATAAAATCTATACTTCAATACAATATTTATTCTGATTTTATACTCCATAGAAAATTAACCTTTTGTTACCAAAGGGTGGGGACATTTCTATATAGAACATCATCCTTTAAGAAGGTTAAATGACTTTGGAGGTGCTTCACTGCTGCTCCTTTTAAAATATCAAACTTTGTCACATTTAAAATATCACAGACAAAAGCTGATCAGAAATGCTGTTTTTTTTTAACTTAATCACAATGATGTCAGTCTGCAAGTTAAGGTTTATGTCTGAAATGTTTTAAGTAGCAAAAAAAAAACACAACCCAATAGTCCCTATTTAATTTGACACTGGATGTCAGTGTACTTAAGAAACAAAACAACTGTAACCAGATAAATCTTAATTAATAAAAGCTAGCTAAAAATGAACCTAAACACCTGAACCCAATGTGGAGTAGTATTATAGACATAAAACCTCTTAATTTATGGCTTATTTGATTATGGCATTTAATGTTTCACTTGGAAAATAATCAACTCAGACATCCTTCAGAATACATTTTATTGCCTTACATGCCTTTACATATTTTATCTTATTTTTCCTGAAATGTTTTTCAGGAAGGTTGTATAAATAGGTTGAAACAAACAGACACAACTGATCTTTTTGATTGGTCATTATTTATCAAGTGTAATGTTACACTTCACACATTGAAACGACCTTTTAGGCCAAAACTAAAACAAAATACTTCATAAATTTAACATGGAAAGAGTAACTGAATGGGAGAAAGGTATATTATTGAGAATTATACCAATCAAATAACACAACGTAGCCAACAGAGAGCAAGGTATAACAAAACTCAAACATTTAAGGCTCATTTTAATATGATTGTCCTTGCAAAACCAACCTGATTTCAAGCCTAAATTGAATTACATTTTTGTAAACTAACTTCGTTTCTACTAACGGCTTGCCCATCCGAGTTCTACTTTCTTTCACTGTAGGCGTGTATATATATAAAAGGCAAACAGGATAAAACTGCAATCATTTTTATTTCATTAACTCTCAGATGTGTAATTGCATCCTAAATTAGTTAAGTTGTCTCAGACCATGATGTTGCTGCTGTGTGTGAAACCAAGAATCTGAATAGAAGGCGAAATGGGAAGCCTAGTGCCTTCACTAATGGCGACAATTACGTTAATAATATTAGTAATGTGAAGTAGAAGTCGGGAAGATACAGATAAAAAAAGCTAGGGTAGCTTTTCTTGAACTGCAAGATTCATGTTCATTTGAACCATTCTTTAATTGAAAGGAAATTAATTTATTTTCAGCAAGACAATAGAAGAAGAGGCTGGATTGTTTGATACATTCTCTGCCTTATGTATCCCTTACCAAATACATTTTTTCCTCACCAACCTGAAAGGCATTCCTTTGAACATTTAGTGCAGGAAGCTGAAAGGGCAAGGATGTTATCACTTATGAACTCTCTCAGGCATCCCAGTTCTCCAGCATCTTGAGAAAAAATTGGAGTCTGCGTGCAAGCAATAGCTGATCAGGAAAAATTGCTGTATTCACTTCTTGCCCTCAGCCCAAATGCGTCTTTTCACCATTCCATCGAAATTTAAAAAACCCTACCATGCCAGCTCGCACACAAAACTAGAAGAGAAAAATGAAGAGTGAGGGCATTAAAAATTTGTTCCAGTTTAAACTTGACAGACAGGAAGTAACAGAAGAAGCTAGTTTTCTCATGATGTGTTCCTTAATTTTCTCTAATAATTATTTTTATTGCCAATTTTAAAGATTTATTTCACCCTCTTCATATCATCTTATTTAAAAAAGAATCTATTTTTAATACCAGTGTTAAAGTAAATCTGCTTCCTATCTTGGGTAATTTCATTTGTTGTCCAAGAAGAGGACTCATTGTGCTGCATGTGCACTGATACATATAACTGGAATCATTTTCATTTATTCATTATTCTTTTTTTTTCTGGCCTTAATTGTACAGTAACTCACATTAAGCATAAAAGAGGAGCAATGCGAAACCAACAGTATTTACAGCATGTATGAATAGTGCAATGCATACTCACTGGCTGAAAGGAAAGCAATACTCATTTATGTAGTAGTTCAGGTGGGTAGCTGCGTCAGCATGCGTAGGCTGCAAAGGAACAAGTGATAGGTTTATTCCATGCTGAAAAAAAGAAGAAAGAGAACACAACGTTTCGGCCGTGGAGCCTTCTTCAGGTGTGAGAGAGACAGTGCAGTAGGCAAAGGTAAAGTAGCGGGAGAACAAAGGTTGGGAGGGAGGAGGAGTGAGAGGCGGGAGCAGGGGACAGAAAGAGAGGCCAATCAAGAGGTGTGAAGTCAGAATGGGTGCAGAGAGGTGTGAAATGAAACTTCCAATGAATGGAGAAAATTTAAAAGAACAGTAATCTGTCGTTAAGGGAAGGGAGAATGTGTGATCCTAACTGCAGAATAATTTTAGTTTCGGTGGTCTTTCTGATGTATGAGTTCGGAAAACCGTCTTTGAGAACACAGACGGAGAGATTAGTGTGGTCGTGGCCGTCAGAGGTGAAATGAGAAACAATGGGCTTGGAGAGATCTTTAATCTTCACAGCCCTGACGTGTTCTCTGAAGCGGTCTCCGAGTCTCCTTCCTGTTTCTCCAATGTAGATGGCTGGGCATTTACTGCAAGAGATACAGTAAATAAGGTTGCTGGAGGTACAAGATGCTGTCTGGGTGATCCGGAATTGTCCTGAGGGGCCTTGAATGAGTGTGGTGGTGGCTGTGTACTTGCAGGTGATACAGCGAGCTCTGTTGCAAGGGAAAGTGCCTGGTGTGGATGGTTGTTGAGGGCGGTCAAGGGAGCTGTGAACAAGGAGGTTACGCAGATTAGGTGGTCGGCGATATGAGATGATAGGGCGATCAGAAAAGAGGGCCCCAATGGAGGGATCATCCTGTAGGATGGAAAAATTCTGGTTAATGGTCCTGGAGATAGGAAGTGTGTTAGGGTGGTAAGGAAGCACCAAGGGAATGTGGTCGTTACGGCGGGAGTTCCTGATCGGGTTGATGGTCCGGGGGGTGTTTTTGGCTCGGGCAAGGGCCCTGTCAATCACACTGCTGGGATATCCTCTGTTGATAAAAAATGAGTACATTTCGAGGGCTTGGTTCTCGAAGTCGATGTCGTCGCTGCATAGTCTTCGTAACCTAAGGAACTGTGAAAAAGGAAGAGAGTTTTTAGTGTGGTTGGGGTGAAATGAGCTGTACAGGAGGTAGCTGTGTGAATACGTGGGTTTGTAATAAACTGAAGTGGAAAGTCGGGGGTAGTTGATAGACAAGTGGATGTCTAGAAACGGAAAAGTGGTGGAAGATATGTGAACTGTATATTTGAGGGACGGGTGGAAGTTGGTGAAATGGTGCAGGAAGAACTCGAGCTGATCGTTGGAGCATGTGGCGGCACCGACGCAATCATCAATATATCGTTTGTAGAGGTCAGGGACATAGCCAGTGTAGGAGGCGAAGAAGCGTTCTTCTACCCAGCCGACAAAAATGTTGGCATAGCTGGGTCCCATTCTGGTGCCCATGGCAACTCCATTGACCTGTTGGTAAAAAAGATTATTGAAAGAGAATGCGTTCAGTGTGAGGACCAATTCTGCAAGGCGTACCAGGGTGTGGGTGGGTGGATCAAGCACTGTGCGTTTGTCCAGCGTGTGCTTGAGTGCTGTAAGGCCGTCATTATGGGGAATGACGGTGTACAGAGATGTGATGTCCATGGTAAAAATGTGGCAATCGGTACCCTGAAATTGGAAATCATTGAAAAGTTGGAGCGCGTGGTTGGTGTCTTTGATGTATGAGGGAAGATCTTCAACCATCGGTCTCATGAGGCTGTCGAGAAAGGCTGAGATGTAAGTAGTTGGACAGTTACATGCTGATACGATGGGGCGTCCAGGGGTGTCCGGTTTGTGGATTTTGGGGAGGAGGTAAAATTGAGATACCTGTGGATGTTCCATGATGAGTCGGTTTGCGTCCTGGGGGAGCTCGTTACTGCTGATAAGAAGGGAAATGGTGGATACCACTTCCTTTTGGTAGTCAGTGGTAGGGTCCTGTTGGAGAGGGAGGTAGGCAGAAGTGTCAGTTAGTTGTCTAGAGGCTTCAAAGATATATAGATCCTTACGCCACACCACAACAGCACCTCCTTTGTCCGCTGGTTTGATGACGATATCATCCCTGTTGCGGAGAGACTGGAGCGCCTGATTTTCTCCTTACTTACAAGGAATGAAGCAGGGAGGCAGTTGCAAGGGTGCAGCTGGGGTGGATTTCATCAATGCGCATAGGTTTGTGGAGCCAATATTTCTGCATAGGAGAGCATATTAGATTTTGAACTCCTCCTGCATGTCTGTTAAATAACTCCATATTGCAGGTAGCATGATATTTTTGTGATTTGCTTCTAAAGTGCCTGACCAAATAATATCCATAATTAGTTATACAGAGTACTTAAAGAACAAATGTATTCGCTAGAGCATGTCTAATACATGTGGGCAATGTGGGTGTGAAATTTCTGTGAATTCATCAAAACCACTAGGATTCAGAATAAACTGGTGACTACACAGGAATAAAGGTAAGGGTTTATAAAATGTCGTCAATCTGTTCCTAGCAACCGTTCCTTATCATGGAGGAAGCGCATGAAAGTGGTTATTTCTTTAAGAAAAGGCCATTGGAAATCTAGTCTTCTCTCTGCATGTGCATTTACTGTATAAGCAGCATGCCACAGGCTTTCAGTGCAGCAATTATAATTTACCTGTAATTTCATGAGCCTTTAGCCTCTAATTGGTGAGAAATGGTAATTGGGAGTTGGAGATGAGCATCCATTTAAGAGCTTCAAGATTTTTTCATTAACAATTGCAGTTGGGGTCTGAAGATGGAAGAAAAAGGTTACTTTAGCATGCAGATCGGTAGATGTGATGGCTGTTGGTGCTTCAGAAGTATGTAAAGATTAATAACTCTTTTCATGAAAGGACTTTTGAATCTTGTCAATACTAGGATTCCAATTGTTTGAGTCAACATGTCATAATTGTTTGAGGAAGGAAAAAGTACATTTCTTAGGTAGGTGCTCATCTTAAACCTTCTTTGTGGGCAAACAAATATTGCGCTGATATACAAACGGGTGAGTCAGCTGTGTTGTTAGCAAACCTCTGCAAAATAAAAAATTCTGTTTGATTGGCAAGGAATCCTTTTTCTATGACAGGAATATTAAAGGAAATCTCTTCTTGGTCCCAGAGCCGGCTGTAACAGTATATAGTAAATCATGGCTCTAATATTTTTGAATTTTATTTTTTCTGAATCAAAATTCATTAAGCAGACATCCATTAAAGCGAAGTCTGTTAAACTGTAGGTTTACTAACTAGGACCTTTTCTAACTAGACCAGCAGAAATTCTGTAGAAATGTGAAGTTTGAAACTCAAGAAATGAATAATTCAGTTATCTTGAAATATATCTAATTGGAAATCAGATTACAGGTATACATCTTATTTTTGACTCCGTCAAGAAGGCATAAGCAGAATTACCTTAACAACTCAATCATTCCAAACCTTGTTCAAAAAGTGTGAATATTCACTCAGAATTGATGCCCTCTTCTGAGCTCCAATCCTTGCAAAGTACTGTACATTTTACTAAAAAATGCTCTCTCACAGTATCAATGTGGTGCACTAAGTTTTTTTTCTGATGTGGCTGTGCAGCCAGTTCACAATGCCAAAAAATCAAGATGTATTGATCACCATTCATTTCACTCATAATCCACTTTTTCATGATAGGTTGTTTTACATTACTTATGCAGTGTGAATAATAGGACATTGATTTTTCTAGTGTGATTTTGACAAGGAAGAAACGAGTATAGCATTTGATGAATGCAGCAGAACACTACTAGAGCTTTAAATTTGCTCTTATATTACCTCTAGAAAAAATCCCCTGAGTGAATATGACTATACTATCTTATTCTACTGTATCATGTTTGAAAATACTATTATGCATTATTGCTTTCAAGCTTTATCTACCCATATTTTATAGTATTCTGTTAATGTATTTATGTATGAAAAGTACTATATACATAAACCAAAAGGCTGTAAACTTTAATGCATTTTTCACCACTCAGGAACCTTACTGTGCTGAATAAAGTTGTAATAAAACACTATGGGCCATATTTCAGTGACTTAAACGATGCCTGCTAGAATGAGGTAATTAAAATGTATCAGAAAGAGATCCATACCCTGTTATAAAGACCTTAATGGGCCAATTAAGATGAATTTCCTTTTAGATTCTTTAGCCAGGAATCCAGAAAAAAATAAAGTTAAAAACTTGGGAATGACAAATATTATTTTGGTTTAAGAAAACAAATGCGACTACATGGAGTGGAAGAGTCTTTTTATTTTTCCACTGTACACCTAAAGTTTTTTTTTATATCAAAGCACATTACACATTACTTCTGTGGTGCTATTTTGAATGAATTCCCTTGGCCAATATCCCCTGTAACATTCAGTACCATTTCCACATGTGCTTCAGCGGTCTCAAGTTTACTTCTTACCATATCCTCATAGGAGTCTACACCCTATCAGGACTCCTAGAAATGAAAGTCTTTGAATTGGATGTACTGATGTGACTTGGCACTCTGCAGACATTCAAACAACAGGCACACAAGAAATAACAGGAGATGTAGTTTGGAGTTGGGCAATTTTCACAGCATGGGCCTTGAAGTATAGGCAATTAATTTTCTATTAACTTCCACAAACGGCAAATTCCTTTCTAATTGACACAAGTTTTATTTTTCTCCTGCAGGGAGCCTACTTTGAATTTGGAAAAATACTTTTTTTTTCTTTTAGTCACAAAACCTTTTTAAATGATTAGCAAAAAGAATTTAAATTGGCATTATGTGTGTTTTCACACAAAATATAATGTTTTTTTGTGATGCAGAACAGTTAGCAAGGTACTGTACTTCAAAAATATTTAAATCATGAAAATTGCAACTGCCTTACACTTGTATTGTTGTGTGAGCACCATATATGTGATTTATTTTGCTGAGTTGCAAAATTTTGATAGGCATATTATATTATGCAGATACGGGAATGGACATTTTAAAATGTGCCTTATCTTTCTCAGTAAGCTTATTGTAATACCTAAGAGACAGTTTGCATTGCTAGTCAATTTGCAGCACAACATCCCCCATGCTGTGTTTCTATTTTGTCAATAAAAAAAGCATGTTATTATCAACCAAACCACAAAAACATATTTATTGTGTGTGGCAACTAAAAGTTTAATCAACAATTAATTTTCTCGCCCACTTGTTAGATTTTTATTGCATGATCCATTATTTCCATTGTAACTAATGTTCGCCCATCCTGGCTAAAACTGTCTGACAGCATGATTTTAACAGTTTTCTTATTGATTTTGAGGGCAAACCAACAATATACTGTAGGCTGTATGAAACACACCCATCACAGATTTGTCTCTAAAAATGTAATGTTGGCTGCAGTTCTTTCCTTAAGAACAATTTCAGATCAACTTTTTGAATTGGGCTTATTTTGGCTTGAAATTTGGATTATTCCCCGCTCGGATGCATAGACTTGGCACTTTCAACACCTCTCTTATTTCAAACAAGATGGGCAAGACTGCATTTTAAAAACTGGTCATTCATGGGACATCCTACATAACGTGATAATGATTTTAATCAGAAAAATCATTTGAAGCCTGTGATTATTTTCATAGTGCTTGAGTGCACAAACAACAAAAACAGTTCACTTCTTGTTCACTTTGTGTTATTTTTTCCTGGCCTATATATAAGTAAGAGTTCGCTCTTCAATAGTAACCACAGAGGCAATGCTAATAACCCAGATAGATGGCCCTGTTAGATTTCTATCTCTAAACACTCTGTCTCTGCCTGGGTTGGACCAGGTGCTTCACTTTGAGCATTCTTAACATTTCCTCCACCCTGTAAATAACATTTATCATTGGGAGAACAGGTACTGTAGATATAGAGGGGAGAATAACCTATTCAAGCTGCTATTTTAAAATTTGCAAAACACTAAACTCTGCAGGTATTTTTTATTCTTAAATACAATGTTACTTCACTGTGGACTAAAAAGCCAGGCCTTGGATAAATGCATCATTATCTGCACCATCTGACAATGCAGTGGATGCACTCAGGGTGCCACTGCTTCTTGTGAAAATAAGTGGTACATGATAGAAGTGGTTTACCTCTTTCTTCTGCAACAAGTACAGCAGAGATTATTTTTTCTTTTCCACAGGGATGAACGCGTGCCTATAGAAAATCAGTTGGTTTTGTTCTCGCAGCGGGAATCTGAAAACATCAGGTTTTCAAAGAGGTATAGCAGGATCAGAAAAGCAACAAGTGTTCAGATGCAATCAAAATAATGTGATGGAGTTTCTTTTTCATATTCAAACCACAGACAGCATGTGTTAGAGTATGGTGAGACATCCCCCAGACACATGCTCACCCTCAGAATCCTGGCAGTTTTATTTTCCTTCCAGGCTCAGTCAGCTTTTCTGCTTCTTTCAGAGTTAAATAAGGGAGTGTCCAACATAGAAACTTCAAAAGCCCCACCCTTTCCCAGTGTAGGTTAAGTGAGCCTTTGACTCTTCATCTCAAAACAGCATCTTCTTTCTTTTGGGGACTGAAAAGCTACTGTCTACCCTCTATAAAATATACTCCATTTGATACCTTGCCACGTCTGGAAATTGAAAAAGCAGAACCAGCAGAAGTTAATCCCATGCTGAAAAGTAGAAAGAAAGATATAACAGTGTTTCATCCGTTGAGCCTTCTTCAGGTGTGAAGCAGAAGCCGATGAAAATGGACACAGAGCAGGTGAGAAAGGGTGTCCAGACGATGGGAGATCTGGGGGAGAGGTGTGAAAAGCAGAAATCTGTAAAAGAATGGAGAGGTTTGAAAATAAATTAGTCTATCTTTGAGAGACAGTGGAAAATGTGATTCTTAGTCTTAGAAAGCAAAAAGGTCAGTGTGGTCATGACTTGGGAGCTATCAGCTTGGAGAGATCTTTGATCCTCACTGCTCTGACAAGTTCCCTGAAATGGTTGGGCCGTCTTCTTCTTGTTTTTCCAATGTAAATGGCAGGACACTTTCTGCAAGGCATGCAATAAATGAGATTGCTAGTCAAACATAAAACTACCCAGGGGCTTCTGGGTATGTACTGTATTAGCAGGTGATACAGTGGCTTCTGTTGTAGCAAAAGGTACCAGGTGTGGACGAGAGCTGTAGCCTGCTATTATAAAATAACCTAAATGATAATTTGTGGACCAAATGTTGATATTAACATTTAAAAAAAAAAACTGATTGTTTTAAAAATTCCCAGAATGTTTCCCAGTGTTTCAGGGTACATTATAAGAAAAATACTTTTCCGACACACTTATGACCAAAGACTTCAAGTCTATATCCCATCTTTAACAATATCTAATGTTTGAGGTGCAGCTCAAACCCAGATGACCAATGGAAAAACAGAAAATGCAAACAATCGAATAAAAGCATTTTCATTTCATATAAACTATTTAAATTGCCATTTTCTGCTTTCACAAAGTATCTGGTCTCTCAATGATGAGTGTTATTTACCAAAAAAGAGCCTGATTAATTATTTAAATGTACTTACAGTGTACGTTACTTAGCAACTGTGCACTGATTCTCAGACTCTCAGTGGACTATAAACTGATTTGTCTTATTTGAATTTTCCATCTTGTGTGCAGCTGTGAATAAAAAAACATGAGATGAAAACAAAATGCAATTAAATGTACAGTTAAGCTTGTAAGAAGACCTCATGGAGCATATATTCTGCTGTTCCTAACAATGTAAAGTTTTATCACCAAAATATGTGATTTACAGATTTTCCTTACATACTGGGTCTGAACATCGCTGCACCTTGGTTACCACCTCACAGCGTCCCAACTTCAAGTTATACTATAGCTGATACAGTACATGTAAAGGAAGTGTACTGTATACTGTATGTCAACAGAAGGAAAGCACTCTAGGATAATCATCTTTTCATATCAAAAGAAAAACAGAATTTTGCACTATAGTTGGGCCGATATTATAAATTACATAATCTATTTTTCAGTGCTTAGTTACTTCAAAACATAAAATGTCCAGTCCGGTAAATTGTGCGCTCCTGTTTTGGAGGAATTTAACCAATCCTCCAGAACGCAATGGATAACTCATGGCTTTTTTGTTAGAACTTTTCTTTAAAACAATTCAGTTCATAAATACAGTGATTGCATCGCTATAACGCTTTTACTGTTGGGCACAAATTAGAAGGTCTAAGTAGCAAGTTGATAATTGACTTAATGAGTCAAATACAGGAAGTGTCACGAACCACACTCCCACGTGCACTTCCTGGTGTACACACCTGTGCCGCTGTTAGCAATTAGCACTACACTCCCTGTTTCCTCATTTAAACCCATTCACTCTGCTCACTCCTTGCTCACTGTTGAGATCATCCTAGCCTTTCTCTTGTCCACTTTCTTTTGTTACTGTTTACTTGATACCGACCATGCATTGCCTTCGATCTTGACCCCGTCTCAGCCTCCTGTCTTTTGGATTTGGATACCTCGCTGCCTCGATCTCTGGACTCCCGACCCTGCTCAGCCTCCGACCTTGACTCCACCTCTGCCTCTGCCTCGCGTGTCTGGATACCTCGCTGTTTTGACCTCTGGATTCCCGACCTAGCCTGGCTACCCCGACCTCGAACTTTGTCCTTCGTCCCTTGGAAGTCTGACTCGATTCCTTTGAGCATCGCATAGGGTCCGATCACCTTTACCACTAGTCCGCACTGATTAGTGTGACAGTAAGTCATTAAAAATGCAATTGGGAGGAAAATTAGTAAGGAAAGGAGCCATGGGGACCAGGTCCAGGAGACCCTAATCTGCAGTAATAACAAACCTGCAGTGTAACGGGTCTCAGGGCCACGGAGTTTGTGGAATACAGAAGTGACATCACCCCTGTTGCAGACTGGACAGTATAAGATAAGATAAGAGAGCATTTCATTTGCCATATACAATTTCTTGTATTTGGAATTTGTCTTTTCACATACCCCAATTTGCTCTCCATGAGACACACAGACAGGGAGAGAGAAGCTTGGGGTCAGAGCGCAGGGTCAGCCATTTATACGGCACCCCTGGAGCAGTCGGGGTTAAGGGCCTTGCTCAGGGGCCCAACAGTGTAGGATTTCTCTGCCGACTGTGGGATACAAACTGGCAACCTCCCAGCCACAGGCGCAGATCCTGAGCCACGACTGGTGCCTGTCACGATATTAGTTCCCCCTCCTTAAGGGTGCTCCAGCCCTATCACTCAAGACTTTATTCCATGCACCTGCTCCCTATTCCCTGCCCACCTTAAAAGCCAGGCGCTGACGCTCTTCCGGGCTCTGCATCTGATTTCCGTATCGTGCGAGTCCGGGACCAGGAAGCGCCTGGTCCCGTTAAGGTTTTAACCTCTGTTCCCGTTCCCGTTCCTGTTCCCTGTCCGCCGGTTCCGACCCGGCCTTCGTGGTGTTTTAATTCCGAGTTCTGATGGATTTCCTGGTTTTGGACTTACCTTCGTGTTTTGGATACTCTATGGATTACTCTTTGATATTGTTCGCCTCGGCCACACCTCCCCCGTGCACCAGCGCACCTTGGACATGCCCCCTTGTCTTCAGCCCCGTTTTCCTGCATGACGTTTCCCCAGTGTTTCCCCACTCCATCGGACTGTGTCGTCCGCATAGGGTCCGGAAAGAACTGTTCGTTACAGTGCCCCTTGCTGCTGTCTGGAGAGTGGTACTGTAAACTCTGAGCTTGGGAGTGACTGTGATTGAATCCTGGCAGGGGCAGAGCACAGCTGTACTCAGCCCAGGTGCAGCAGCCCAGTCTGTTGGCTGTCCTTGGAAAAAATAAGGGGATGATGGTGGATTGATTAACACCTAAAGGTCAGTAAGCATAACCAGTGGAAAGGAGGAGGACAGCAGAGCCGTGACCTATAGAATATAGCTCATGGTGAAGCAGATACAGTAGGTGATAGAAGTTTAGTTACCATCTAAATATCATTAATTATTGTCGCTAATTAAAAAAATGCAACAAGAATCTGTTTCACTTTTTAGCTTGTCCACAATTAGGAATCCACCGTTCTTACCCTGCTAGGAACACCTAGCAAATTACACAGGAGAGAGGAAGACAACCTCCACACGTTGCTTTAAAATATGGACTTCCAGGCCATCTGCTTTGTTTTAATGCTGTAAGAGCATGGCACCAGCTAAAACTTTGGAGGGGGGGCTGAGGTAACTAAGACTGATAACTTTATTGCGTGCAGGCTCCAAACGAGCCAGCAGGGGCCACTGTTTCACAGCTGTCCATCCACTATCCCACCAATATCTGCCCCCTCTCGTTACCCATTAGTTAGTAATTTAATTAAAACTAAAATTGAGGTTTTTCCAAAACCACTACCCAGGAGAGCTTCAGTCAATGACCCAGTCTTAGGTAAAAAAAAGTCCTCTTTAAAAATGCACCCCTCCTTTTTCTCTTTCATTCCTTCCTTCATTTTTTCTCTTTAAAGATAGATGAAATGGTAGCAGGTTAAATTAACGAACAGAGTCAGGTTGCTTTAATAACCAGCTCTGGGGCTCTGTCACCATTTACGTGGCAAGATGGATGGCTCTGCAGTGAAAATGGGGCATTGTCCTCCACAATCATTTATTATATCTGCTCTTCACGTTTGATGGAAGAAGCCAGGCATTTTCAGATATAGATCACTCATGAAGGGCAGCACTGGCCTCTCAATGAGAAAGCTCGCAGTGCCTGAAAGTCGTGACTGGAACATTTGCGCACATTTGAAGTGTAATAAACTCACACAGGTAATGTTTCTTGTGCTGCCTACACTGCTGCTGAGCAAAAATCTACAGACAGAGAAAAGCGTGGAGGTACAGACTATTGCTTCCTTTTATTCCTGTGATGAGTATTTTAATAGTGCTGTTAGAAAGGAAAGAAGCTCAAATCTTGTATTTAACTCCAAAGGCACTGATTATTGTGGATGTAGATTTATTAACGTGATTGCGTCACACTTTCTATAACATACAATATTAGACTCTACCTGTGCATACATTTACAGTATGTAGCTTTCTCTATTGATTGATTGATTGGTTTAGTCATGTCAAGACTTATATTTCATTTACAAGGACATCCCGACATCTGTCTGGCCATTAAAGAAAAAATGTACAGCAATTCAACATCAGCACTGAAAAATGTATACTGTCTTGAGACACCGAACTAAAATTATTCTTTTTACAGCTCAGACTACAAAGCATCTGCAGAATGCCTTAATATTTTATTAGACAGCATTTAAAATGTACAGATCAGAAAGTCTGAGACTCCCTGCCTCTAAAAAACAGCCTATTTATTATTACCTGGTCTTTACTCTGCCCTTCATGTCAAAAAGAAATAATTTGGCAAGAACCCAAATTTTCAACACTCAATAAAGAAACTATCCAGAAAAAAAGAAAGATAAATACAGTAGTTAACACAGAGACCATGAAGAAAAATGATGTACTGTATTTGTACATATTGTATTTCATGAATTGACACTTTTACACATTAGACATATCCATTCATTTAGAGAATGATGGTGAGTCAGAGCCTAACCTGACAAATACTATATGCAGCCAAAAGCCACAGGAAAAAAAGCTGAAGGCAGGAGAAAATTATAACTCATCTTTAAGTTCATTAGGGACCCAAAATCCAGCACTGACCATAAAACTGTCTAAATCATGTGGGAATGCTAACCCTAATCCTAGCTGGGGTTTCAAAATGGCAATTCTGCAATGTGTCTCTGAAGCCCTCCAATCATGAGATTTGAAAATGTTCCTCAAACCAAACAATATAAATCTAAAATAATCAAAACGAACAAAAAGGGTTAGGGTTAGCATTCCCACAAGTGTTAAACATTTTGTGTACTCAGAGCTGGATTTTGGGTCCCAAGTGAAGTTAAGGACGAGTGATATTTTGATCTTATCTTCAAATTTTTGTTTTGGAGACTTTTGAATACATATATTGCATGTTGAATCGTTCAGCAATTATATCTGAAAACTGAGTCATATCAAGAGTTGCAAGAAAACCTGTTTTATTAGGAAAACTCTTAATTTTGTCATATAATACGTAACTAGATGTAGAACTGGTGTCAATATTTATCTGTTCTTGTAACCCTAACCCTACTTTTTCCTGTAATGCACTCTCATTACTACAGTATACCACTTTTACAGCATTTTTCAGATGAATGAAAATTTGCTTAAAGAAGGTACTGTACATTATAGCAGCAGATTTGTTTAGAGGAGTGTTTTTCAACATTTTTGATCGTGTTAGACTCATGTTTTTGAGTTTGAGGAACATTTCAAATCTGATGACTGGAGGGCTTCTGAAACAGACTACAGAACTGCTCTGTAGGAACCCCAGCTAGGGTTAGGGTTAGCATTCCCACAAAACGTAGACATTTTTTGTACTCAGAGCTGGATTTTGGGTCCCAAGTGAACTTTAGGACTAGTGTTACTGTATTTTGATCCTAGCGTCAAATTTTTGTTTCGGAGACTTTTGAATGCATATATTGCATGTTGAGTCATTCAAAAATTGTATCTGAAAACTGAGTCATATCAGCAGTTGCAAGAAAACCTGTTTTGTTGGGATAGCTCTCTTAATTTTGTCTTATAATTTGCAACTAGGTATGCAATTGGTGTCAAATTGTATTGGTTCTTGTTAACCTAACCTTACATTTGAGAATGCTGAATGAACATTTGCCAAGAAGTAGGTACTGTACATTATTGAATAAGATTTGTTTAGAGGAGATTTGTTTTTCAATGTTCTTGATTGTTTTAGACTCATATTTGTAGGTTTGAGAAGCATTTTCAAAATTGCTGACTCGAGGGCTTCAGAGACAGTGGCTCTTGTGAAGCTCCAGGTGGGGTTTGGGTTAGCATTATGACACGTTACATGGCTTGGGATTGTGGAAGGACAGAGAACCATCTAGAGTAAACCCACGATTAGGGAGAAATTTCAAACTCCACACAGAATATACACAAAGGATATGACAAAGTGAAAAAAAAACATACACACTCTGCACTGTCTTTTACCAGAAGAAAATAAATGAAAATGACATTTTTCGTATAAAGTAGTACAATTTCATGTGCACTTACCTGCTGGGGTGTATATCTGCAGTTAACCATGGGTAATAATAGATAACACCAGTGACAGGAGTTTATTAGCAGTGCTTTCCAGTAAGGTATTCAACACTGATGTTGACAAAAATGATTTATGTCAAGAAATGGGGAAGGTTTTGTGTCAAGACTTGACAAGTCAGGAAGTATTAGTCAGAGAAATACTAAGATTTTAATAAGAAAAAAGACAGCCAGCAACCTACTGTAGCATAGTCAACAGATAAAGAATGTAAAAGGCCCTGAATATTTTTTTAGATACAATATTGCTCCTGTTGTAGACTGCAGTTCGATGAATATTAATGACTGGTATTGAAAAAGGACTCTAGTTGGACTACTGTATATTCATTTGGTTGTTCCCCTTTGAATCATAGATCTTGTGGCAAAAAGGTCAAAATGAAGCTAGAGTTGCTTCTCGTGCTTTTTGGGGTTTTATTTTCTTTAGTCGAGTTAAGGACAGAATCCCGAAAAAGAAAAAAAAGGTAAATTACGTACAACAATGTGAAACCTATCTTTTACCTACACATTGAGCCATGCTAGAAGCTTGGTCACAAATGTTCTGTTCTATCCAGACAAAAGCTAGGTGAAGAACGCCACCACCCCATCAGTGCTGCAGCAGTGAGGTCTGTAGTAGGAAGAAACAGAGGGTGTGTGTGAAATTCCTGCTGTGCTTTTCAAGCCATTCCCTCTGGATAATTTGGCAGTGACACTTTCAACTTGGCACCACTTTCAACTGAAGAATTATATTGAGCTGGCAGAATGGCATCTGCTTGTGTCTTTCCTTTCGTCAAGCGGGAGTAAATCATTATCTCTGATATTTGTGTGTGTGTAGGGGGGTAATGGTGGTGCAAGGGGGTATCCTCTGTATTTTTCTTCACTACAGCTGTTCATTTGTTTTACTCTTGGATACTCTTCCATTACCATCTTGCACTCACTGTAAGAGATAAAAAAACCTACTTTTATTGGTGACTGTTGCTGATGATTGAAGATCAGCCAGTAAATCCAGTTGTCAAGAAGAAAAAAAACCTTCTAGTTTGAACAGAATCACAATACTTACCCTTTGCAGCTGGCTGACTAACAGGAAGGTGAACAGGGGTCACACTACCGTATTGATTATGAGAGCACTTTCTTCCTGAGAAGGTCCTGACATATTGTTTTTGGGCTATTCATAAAAAAACGAATTGTAGCAGCATGAGATAATTTGAACACGGTTGTCGAGAGGCTCGCCTCACCAGGTCGCCCCACGTCTGCTGTCTGAGAGCTCATGTCTCGTTCTGACTCCGCCTGATACCTTGAGCCCAGAAGAACCCTCTTGTTCTCTCCATTCCTACCGCTACACATGGTGTCCTCCCGTCTCGCCAGTCTCTCTCCACGGCTAGCCCCTGGCACCCGTGGCAATTTCATAAGCCTGGGTAAACTATCATAAACATTTTGATTATAAGAATCTTTTCTGGATACAGAAAAATATAGGAATATAAAACATAAGTATTCATATAAAGAGGGTTTATTTACAGACCTACTTATCCATAGTTAAAGTCTGTTTCGTTTCGTTACTGGTTAAAGATAGGAACCATCCTATCTCGAAGAAGATCAAATCATAAATCTTAATTCCAAAAACCTTTTACATTTAAATCAAGACAGTTTGTTGCATAGTTAATATACTGCAATGAAAGGAATATCAATAAAAGTTTAATGTTGATATGATCACTGCGTTTGAGTTTGAGACCTCTGGGGCTGTTCAACGTCTTTAGTTTACAGTCATGCTCCTTCCACTTTGACAAAAGGCAGGCCTAATGAAATAATTGTGCACTTCCTTTCCATCCACTCAGTGTCTTTAAGAAATACTGAGATCTTTATAATTGAAAAACAGAAAAAATATGAAGTTATTATGTTAAGAGGTTTCATATATGATTGCTTTCCCCTTAACAAGGATTTCAATTGGCGAGAATACACCAATGTTGTGGGATGACTCCCAAAGGATGCACAGACCGCAGCTGGGTTGTTAAATTTAAAGAATATGCTTAAGGGATAATGCAGAAACATAGTGAAAAGGCACAGAGAAGCATCCACGGGGATCAAGAGATTTATAAAATAACAAAGACTTTATATGAGAAAAAACGTTGCTCTTATGTCCTCTGTTTCCCTTGGTGTTGGACTCTGTCGAATAAAGTAACTAATTAAATGTGCTTATAGGATTTATCTGAAACAATTTACCATGGCAAATATCTAGTCTTTCTGCAATAAAACACTGACAAATATACAATAGATCAGGTAATCGTGTGAATGGGAGTAAGTCTCAATTTTGTCAATGAAGATTAAGCTGTTTTCTAAATTCCTACTGACACACTCACTTTATTTCTGTCTGCCATTTACTTTCTCTTGTATACGTGTGTGTCTCTGTGTTGGTGTGTGCCCGTTTAAAATCAAAACACAGTAAATTATAGTCACTGCATCGCATTTTATCTATGATGTGACCCTGCTATTTCTGCTCATGAATATAAAAAGGACATTACACTGATTACCACCAGTTGGATTTAACATATGCTGTGTTGCTTTCAATTTTTTCTCAGTCTAATATTGACAATGTTGGAAGGTGATTACTGGGTGACCTTAATGTACAGAAGGAAGACAGGCACTGCAGGGTCTGATCACTTGAAAGAGGCAACTAGGCATCAAGGTGGCCATTTGCATCAAGAAAATATGTACTACTGATGCTCTGAACTGCATGTGGACCTGTACCACTTATTTTTCCAAACATGGAGTCCGAACAAACACTAAAGAACTGCAGTGAGTCTTATCATTTTAATGTCTAGAAATTGTGGAATGAATTTTAGTGCTATGAAATAAAGATTATATTGACCAAATTTTATATCTAACTGTAATCTTTAGAATTTTATACGACATACACAATACTGACTGTACAGACTGAAAAGCACATGTAAATTTAAGTTCTGCTCAAGAATTTATACCCATATCAAATAATTTACTGCAGGAAGCACTGCAGAAACCAGTTCAGCATTTACTTTTTCCTTCATTTCTTGATAGTAAAACCGCATACGAAACCAATTGTATTAATCACTTTGCTGTTTCTTAATACATCTAAGATTCAACATAATGATTATTTGATTTTTCATGGAAATTGAAAAAAAAACATTAAGAAGATGCTTAATAAAATTATTGCAGTGTTTGCAAATGGACTAGTACTCAAGCTAAGCAGAACGTTTTACACCCTCCTATCTCTGATCTCTCCACTATCACTACAGTACTGCATATCTGCTCTTGTCCTTCTGGTCCTCATCATTTGTCTGGGTAAACACACCTTACTCTCTCTCCAATCTCCCCCAAACACTCCTTCCCTCCTGTTGTGGAACCAATTACCTGCAAACATTAGGACTGTACCATCTCTGGCAGCCATTTAATGCCTACCCACTAAACACATCTATTCAGACTGCATTTCTCGGCCTTATTTTCTACACATAACTCAAACCTAGTGCACTGCAAAGTAGCAACATGTCACTATTTTGCAATGAATATTTCCACATTTCAGTATGCAAGTCCTGTATGACAGCACACAAAATCTAATTTTGTATTGTTTGTTATTTATCATATTTCTCTGACCCCATTTTTTCTTTATGTCCCACTGTATCTTGCTTGTAATATTACCCATACCTGTACATTGCCTTGAGTAAAGGGATTAACCAAGTAATAAGTAATAGAACAGTGTGGTTTGTATGGCTCTAGGAGCTTCAATATGAACATTAACGGGATTGTAACTGAATTGAAAATAGGCTGTGAAGCCTTATACCATATAATGTATGGGACATTTTCTCCCATGTTTCTCCATCTAGTGTAGGAGATCTTTTACTACAGTATAAGAAGAGACAACTAAAGTGACATTACTCTCGACAACTACCAACAGCTTTCAAGTCCTTTGTGGTGGGAGGGGGGGCAGCTTTTCTGAGCAGTGAACCTTCTCCTGTTGTTGTAGGGTAGGCAGCCCTGACCTTGGAAGGTGGCCGAGAAAATGGAGGACTTAATTTCAGCTGGGGGTGAGCGCACATGCCACATTGATGCCTTGATACCGATCACTGAGATTAATATCTTCTTATCACAAATAAAACTTGGGGATGTCGAGAGGAATTGTAATAGGTTTCATAGTGTAAGACTATAAAAGTGTGCAAGCCGTCGGTGGTAAGAGGCTGGATTTTTGGTTTAGCGGGCTTGTCTGTGGCTTGCATGTGCTCTGCAGCTTGAGTGTTGGGGCATGCCTCAGATTGACAACAAAGGAATCCTGGATGGGGACAAACGGTACGACTGCATTGCAGTTATCCAGCAGTAAGACAGAAAGAAACATCCTTCTATTCCATATTACTGATAAAGCAATGCTCCTCTGACACATTACTTCTAAAACTATTTTAAATGACTAGAGAGAAATTTTCTACTTTTGACAGTCACCAAAGAACCATTAGGGCTTGTCATCAAACTAAACTGCTTGAAGAAGATTCTCTTGGCAATGCTAGTTATTTTTAATAGTACAGTCATTTTGATAACAGTCATTAAAAATGAAAACCATTTAAATAATACCAGAGACAACCCAGTCTGAAACGCCTTGTGGCTGAAGTTCTAAAACATAGCATTAACTTTAAACTCTATCAAGACCGTAATGGTCAAGACATCAGTTTTTGAGATCATCACTAACTCTCACCAATAATCTTTTAAAATGTAGTAATATTCCCAGAATGAAAACTCCATAGATCTATAACTTGAGTTTTTGACTGCTCCACAGTGTGTTGCTAGAGATCACACTTTATTTGTGAATAAGAAATGTGTTGCATTGGACTGGTATTTTTTATGGAGTACTGTAGATTTACTATTCTGAAATTTCATTAATATTCTTCCATTATTTGGAGATCAGCAGAGTGGGCATCCATTTCCAATGTACCTGAAAGCAGCCTTGATCACTGGAGCAGATGACTTAATAATAAATCTGAACATACCCTTTTCCCTTTTTTATTTAAAACATTCTTTCTCACCTCATGAGAAGCATTTGTGTAAAGGATAGAGACAAATATCTTTGACCCAATCTGTGTTTGATAAGACAACAAACAAATATGAATAACGGGCATGGATGCATTACAAGGCAAGCATGAACACTGTTAGGGAGAAAAAAAAAAGATAAGAGGGATCTGATTTAGAAACCTCAAATGCGGTGAAGTAGCTACATGCTTTACTAAGCGTGTTTATTTTATCCAAAACAGATGGCTGATCGAGTCTAGAGGAGCACCTTTCCTGTTTTACTCTGAGGTGGTGTTTATGTTATTACTAACTGTTAATTTCTTTGATGAATTGGATGCAATTTCCCCCACAGACAAGAATATGTCAGCAGAGATATGCTGGGTTTGAATGGATAGCTATTAAGAGGCTGCATCTAGTGTATGATGTCATCCTTCAGGGTATCCAAACTACATTTGTATTAATCATCTCCCCTCTGTTGTCTCACTGTCTCTGCTAGTAGCCTCCAACTGACTTTGAGGACAAACACATCTGCAGTCACTGATGGAACTTTGTGGTGTTGCAATATGTCAAAGGCAAAGATTGGAGAAGCTTTAATGCAACAAATAATAAAGAAGATTGACCAAAGCAATTTTTTGCTGATTTTTGGTTTGAGCAGAAGAAAAGATTTAGAAAAAGCAAGCCAAACAGTATACTTTAATGTATTACAAGAAAAGGGATTCATCTGAACTAATGAAGCTGATATCTTTAATCTTTATCCAAAGCAATTTAAATTTTAATAATTTATTTAAATGTTGGGCATTTGAGCAATCTAAGTGATCTACTTTGCTCAAAGATATGAGAGTGGGTTCACTCAGGATTTGAACATTTTGCTTTCCAGCTAGGATTCTACAGCCCATAACCACTAGTTCACACTGCTGCCTCACAGCTGCCTCTGCTGGTGCTCTGTCCATAAGTTTTCATTTTCTTAATTTTTATTACTTTGACAATTATTTTGGGAATTGTGCTTTGTTTAGATAAGAATCTGGCTCGTAAGAAATAATCCCACTGCATTCATGTCTGATTAAAAAAAATAATTGAAGATTCAGTAATGAGAGAGGGGGAAGGGCATCAAGTTGTTCCTCGTGGATCTGGACTGCTGTGCCATTCTATGCTCTGCAAACCTCCCCAACCAAAAAAAAAGCTTCAATGAGAAGCCTGCTACAGTTTATTTGACAACACGGTTTTATGCTTCAGTTGCTTTAAACAAAAACACAAAACAGGGCAATTATTCAGTTCTGAGCTTACAATTACAGAAAATATCGAGGCTGAGGTTAAAAAGAGAAGAAAACAATTATTGTCCGCCTTTTAAATATCGACAGCTTTTACTGAAATCTTAAATCACAGCTCTAGCCATGCTGAACAGTTGTATTTCACTCGTGTTATCATTATGTATGTACAGCCAGAGCAGAATCTGCAAATGAAGATTAGGTTTTCGGAGAGAGGCCATGACATAGCAATCATTTTCCCTTTGAAAACAACATGTTCCCTTAAATCACTGCAAAACGTAAAAAAGCAGGTAATAACACTAATCTACTCAGGTTAATGGTATGAGATGCCTCTCTGCATTTGACATCGGTATACAAGAATACGCTGTTGTCTGCTCCAGTGCCTTTACAGAATTACATCAGATATTGTTTTTCTATCATGTTAGCAAAACAAAAACCAGGTAACTGGTGGGCGTTGAATCATTTGTGTAAAATGCTGACTATGGAGATTGTAGTAATCAAAATTAAGTCTAACGTTATTTTATTTAATCTAATATTTAATGGGAAGTGTTAATTGATGTTATAAATCTAGTTAATAAACTGATTAATGTTAAATGTGTTCAAAAACGTTTATTTTGTCATCTGTATCAAGCGTAAGCTATATTTAACAATTGAGCTTGCTTTATTTGGGGCAATTTCTTTTTCTTCAGCTGTGATATTTACAGTATAACTTTCTGCTTCCAGTAGTTACAAATCAGTCCAATTTATGGCACAAAATAAATTTAGTTAACAAACTAAAGAAATTGAAAAGTCTGAATTTCTTTGTAATCTGCAGTGAGAAAATACACATTCTGTATGCTCTCTGATTTGTTCTGTTTTGATTTATTGTATATCACAAGTGATAAAACAATGCACAGAACTCACGCATGCATTTGTGATGCCCAGCCCTACTGGCTTATCAGTCATCAGAGGCACCTTGTTTGGTGTGCTCGGTAAGGCAGAGGGACAAAGAGAAGATTGTAGCCGAAGAGAGGGAAAATACCACCTACGGTATGAGACAGATGAGGCTTTAGTAAGGCTACATACAAATACAGTGGAGAGCATGTGAACATTGAATGCACCCACTATACAGGATGCACACAGAGCACGAAACCAGCTTTTGTACGAGAAAACCCCCAAAAAACAGCATCAAGGGTATTGCTGAGCCTAGAGCACACTTGTAGTGCACTTACTGAGGCACTTATTGTACTGTAATAAACTGGCTTCCAAAGCATTTTCAAAATAGGCTATGCTGTAGTTTCCTGAATATGACAAAAATAAAGCGAACTATAATCTTAATGGATCTCTCTATTCTTCCCATCTCTAAGGCAAGGCGTGTTTAACCACTCAGTGATTTCTAAAATGGATACATGGTACAATTAAAAAAAATAATACTTTCCTACACCCAGTATATACTGTACAGTATACATACAGTATGTATGCAACACACTCAATATGTATATCAAGTACATCATTTGCCTTTCATATTCCATTCCTTCACTAAATATAATCAATATTATAATCAATATTAATTCTAATTATTTGCTTCATTAGTCAAGATAACTAGAAATCATTTCCTACCAGGCGTTAATCAGTCACTAATTGAAAGACCCTTAAAAACCTAGAGAGCTGGAGTGATCACCCCTGTCAGATGTTAGGAAAATTCCACTGAGAAAAAGGGTTCAGTAGTCATAGTCTTCCATGTAGGCCAAAGCTCATCTAATGCTTAAGGGTTATAAAAATGTTACTGAAATAGAGGAGTTTTAAATGAGATCATACATTATGGTAAGAAAGACACATTATGTTTCCATCTCACTTTTTCAGTGCTCAGTAAGGGCTCTAAATCTAGCTGCCAGGATAAATCCCAGTCAAATTCACAGAAATTATTGCCTGGATTAAGTCTATGGTTCGTTTCCCACATGTCATTTAACATTTGCAAATAAGCATCTCTCTAAATCTGTTCTGACACAGTCCCACCTTGAACTCTGTTAAACCTTTGCTCCAACATTACAATGAGGCTTTGGCCACTGAGATTTGAGAGATTTTGTCTTACATGAACGTATTGCAGGGATTTAGAGAGAAAAATTAAACCCTTGGTTTTTTTAAATAATCTGTCTCAAATTCATTCACAACTTGATTGAGAATTCCTCTATAGACATCAGTAGAATGTAATTTCTAAGATTAGTTTTTTTATATTATCTTTCCTGAAGGGTGACAGTACAGTTCTTATCCAGTTAAAGTTATAAAATGTATTTCCATTTGTGACTGCTGTATTTTAATTTCACTGGATAGAATCAGAGATTCAGGGTTTCCATAGGGATGAAAGTTTAATTCCCACCTATCATATGCTGCTCGTGCCTTGGGCATTTCACTACTCCAGTGAGACACTGGATTCACAGCACAGCTTTCAAATTTCTGATGAAAAAAAACACCCAAACTCTTTGAAATTAGTGTCAACACCTCCGAAACAAAAACTGACATTTCATCAGGCTAAGCAGTGGAAGTATTAGTGAAACATAAGATTAAGCAATAGGTTTATTCCACGCTAAGAAGAGAAGCAAGAAAACACAACGTTTGGGCCGTGGAGCCTTCCTCAGCAGCTACACTGTTTTAAAAGCACAAAGTGTCACTATTGTTTTGCAAAAAATGAAGACACTTATATTAAATACTATATTTTCTACCATCAGATTTATTCTTGTTTTTACGACAATGGTACAGTATATTAAATAATGCAATATTGCACAAAATCAAGCACACACCGGAAGGACGTCAGTTATTACTGGTTTTGAAACCAAATATCAAAAACATTTTTTCTAATGTCCATCTTATTTCAGGACCAACATTGCCACATGACATCAAAAGTCAAAATTCTTTGACTCTCTTCAAATCTAAACTCAAAACCCTTTTTTTTACCAGGGCCGATGTCTGGTAAAACCTGCCCTGCATTAAGTCCTTTTTTGTTCTTGTTCATTTTCATCCTTTTACTTTTATTGTTCCTTTTTTGTCTTTTTCTTTATTACTATGTACAGAAAAAGATGCTAAATACACTCAATATAAAAGATTATAGGAAGCACATTTGACGATTTATGCTTGTAGTTTAAATTTTGCTGTATAAAGTACAGCAAAAAAAAATCAATCAGGGATATTATTTTAAAAATTGTGTCCATCTTCAGAGGGCAGAAGTGAGCATGAGCTCAAAAACAGAATGCCAGCCTATCGCAGATTTCTAAAACGTAACTATTTTAATTTATTTCTAAAGGCTGCAAATTGTGGAATCATTCCAAAAATGACTATGATTTTTTCAGAAACCAGTTTTACATCGACTACCATCATTACCAGAAAATCACTGCAGAACGTCAGAGACATTTTACAAGTTACTGTATGTCCATCACAAGTCTTGAAACTTTTCTTCTGATTACAGTAAATGGAAGGTGTACAGTATATAAAAAGGAACAAGCAGTTTCAGGAAATAAACAAAACATCAGAATATACAGTACACTGTCACGATTATAGTCCCCCCCTCCTTAAGGGTGCTCCAGCCCTTTCACTTAAGACTTTATTCTGTGCACCTGATTCCTATTCCCAGCCCACCTTAAAAGCCAGGCGCTGACGCTCATTCAGGCTCTGTATCTGATTTCCGTATCGTGCGAGTCCGGGACCTGGAAGCGCCTGGTCTCGTTAAGGTTTTAATTTCGGTTCCCGTTCCTGTTCCCTGTCCGCCGGTTCCGACCCGGCCTTCGTGTTTTAATTCCGCGTTCTGATGGATCTCCTGGTTTTGGATTTATCCTTGTGTTTTGGATTCTCTCTAAGGATTATTCTTTTGGATTGTTCGCCTCGGCCACACCTCCCCCGTGCACCAGCGCACCTTGGACACGCCCCCCTGTCTTCAGCCCCGTATTCCTGCATGACGTTTCCCCAGTGTTTCCCCACTTCTTCAGATTGTGTCGTCTGCATAGGGTCCGGAAAGAACTGTTCGTTACACACACATACTCAATCATTTTTGAATATTCCAAGGGATTACTTAAATTACGTTGCCGTGTCATTTTTATCATTTTGATTAAAATTTCCCTTTGATAAATGTAGGCTATGAGGAATTATGGTTTCATATGACAAAAGTTGTGTTATTATGCCCATTGCCCTGAAGAACAAGCCCTGCTTATCACCACTGATTACAGGTATTCATAAAGAGGAACATGATTTCTTTGCATAAGAGGTTAATGAAGCTTTTTTCCAAGCATGTGAATGAGAATTAACACATCCATTTAGTTTATTTTTTGCAATGCTTTTTTTACAGAAAATGGCTTTCTACGAAATGGGGCTCACTTCCACGATAAATGCGAAATGCTCACATTTACCCTGGTAAACGCATTTACCCTACAAATTGATTGAAACATCAATTCAATCAATATTGACAAATATAATATACAGCATAGAAATGAAAATACATTTACAATACAATTCTACAGTATTTTAGACTTCTTACAATGCTGTAAACATGCAGTATACAGGAACACAAACCCCACCTCCCTCTAGTACAGTTTTCTGCAGTTTTTGAACATGATTTATTGAAAATTTGCACTCGCAGCCACAGCCAAAACCAATATGTTCAGCAGCTGGTGTTCTCACTATACTGGACAATTCAGATTCATGTTTCTTAAAGTCGACATAAGACACAAATCAAAGGAACGTACTGTTTCACTTTAATATATCCCTTTAAAAACACTTTTTCTTCCTTTCATGCTTCTGACAGAGGAAAAAAAAACAGAATAAAATATTATGAAGCGTTGAATGGCCTAGAGATATACTTTATACACTACATACTGGCAGACCAAATCTTTATTTTATGCCTCAGATGGCTCTCTGATTGGAATGCCTTTGGGTTGTGCAAATATGTACTCTATAGCTTTAAGCTGTGTTTCATTTTTCAGTGTTACCAAGAAGTTGCACACAATCTATTTGACAATATGTGGCCTTTGAGATGAAAGATTATTGTGTGTTTTAGCTGTGATTAAAAAAAAAAAACACCCTCCATTATCTTCCCAGTGCTCGTAGCCTGGTCAGTGAATGACAACTGATGATTCTCTTTTTCTTCTTTTCCACCTCTTTTGCCCTTAATCTGAATGGAAACATGGCACTCATCACTTAGCCACTTCTCCAAAGGGTCAGTATACCCTTATGGCTTTTCAACAAACAATTTGTAAGCTGCCATCAAAGAATTTGCTTTTCTTTATCAGCTATTTGGAAACTGATTGAAGTTCAAGGCCACCCTTTAACATAGTCCAGGGTGACACTGGAACAGGGCTCAGGAGCATCATACCATACATAAATGAAAATACTAGATCCTTCTGTTGTGAGACAATGTGGCTCACTATTAGATTTATCAGGACCTAAAGAGAAAAAATGTGTAAGTAAAGACAGTATTGGGTTCCTCTACTTCCTAACTTCAAAAATCGAGGTGAGGGTGTTTAGTCCTCTCTGCAAGGTTCTTGTGTATGTACTGTAGAGCACAACATTTGATTTTATACAAATGCTTAGCAAACGTACAGTAATATGTTTCCCATACAGTATGTGTTGCAAAGTTGAATGCTTTTCTTCCAACATCAATGAAACATTATACAAGAGCTACTCTATAAGCCCTCAAAATCTCCATTAAAAGAAACCATGTCATTTTCTGGTCTAGAGACGCTGTGAATGGCTTTTCCTTGTTTTCTTGTAGATTACTTTAGTGGCAGAAGCGGAAGAAATCTCTATTGATATAATTGATCCCACACTGTCTTTTCATCCAGCGAAGAAAAAAGCACCATCCTTAAAATGATAGAAATTAGCCTCCAAGATGGAGTTTCCATGGTATCCTCAATTAAATATGGCACTTGATGTTTTTGGTGTAATTTAAGTTGTCTGTTAAATTAACAACGGTTGTGGTTATGGGGAACCACAGGATATACAGTATGAGCACAGACATCAATATTTTCAAGACAAAAACTCATCTGTGTAGATATCAGTGTACAGTACATTCCCAGGAAAAGACTCACAAAACAGGGAGAAGTGTAATACATAGTGTACAGTATATCCTACATAAAAATTGTGTAAAATTGTGTAACAAATACAAGCAATACATCTGACATCTAATGTACCTTTAATACTGACAATAAACAGACACTAAGGCACTTACACTAACCTGTATTTTCAGTTGGCAGTGGCAGCAGTACCATTCACCATTTCTTAAAATTAAAGATAACACTGATGCCATCTCTCATATTTAATTGAGGATACCATGGAAACTCCAACTTGGAGGCTAATTTCGATCATTTTAAGGGTGGTGCTTTTTTCTTCACTGGATGAAAAGACAGTGTGGGATCAATTATAGGTCAATCTCCTTACAACGTGGTGTGATGACAACAACCTCACCCTCAACGTCAGCAAAACCAAGGAGCTGATCGTTGATTTCAGGAAACTGCAAACCAGACATGCCCCTATCCACATCAATGGGACTGAAGTGGAAAGGGTCAGTAACTTTAAATTCCTTGGCGTCCATATCACCGAGGACCTCACATGGTCTCTCAACACCACCTGTCTGATCAAGAAAGCGCAACAGCGCCTGTACTTCCTAAGACGGTTGAAGAAGGCTAAGATATGTCCCCAGATCTTCACTAACTTTTACAGATGCACTACAGAAAGCACACTGACAGGCTGCATCACAGTGTGGTAAGGCAACTGCAGTGCTGCTGACCGCAAAGCTCTACAGCGGGTGGTGAAATCTATCCAGGACATTTATGACAGATGGTGCTTGAGGAAAGCTCTAAGCATCATTAAAGACCCCACAAACCCCAGCTACAGACTATATGATCTGCTACCATCTGGAAAACGGTACCGGAGCATTTAGGCCCGGACTACCAGACTCAGAGACAGTTTTTACCTCCGCACTATCAAACTTTTTAACTCCCAGCCTCTCTCACTCTCACCTCACCTCTCACCTATGATCTGAACCTCACAGTGCCTTCTTTCTTTCTTTCTTACCAAAAACCCAAACACACATTGAAAATCTACCTCTACCATACATGTCAAAAGCTCACTCCCCATCATTTCTATCCCTTTATTTCATTCTGTTGATGCATATTTTTGCACATAACCTGTTACCTTTTTGTTGGTTTGCACGTTGCCTGTTGTTATTTTTTGCACATTGCCTGTTGCTGGTTTTGCACATCGTCTGTTGTTGTTTTTTTGCACACTGCCTGTTGTCTCTGTCCTTCTTTTGTTATACAATTGTATTGTTGTTGTTTTTTTCTTGTACTACTTATGTCTGAGAGCTAGCTAAATAGCATTTTGTTATACCATATACCTGTATGACAATAAACTTGAACTTCAACTAGTTTTGTTTTAATGACTCTAAAGAGAAATAAAACATTGTTTAGATGTTTTTTTTATTCTTGAAATAAAGTTCGTGGTCAAAGTAATAAAAACAATTAACAATCCTCATAAAGTACATTACAGTATATATATTTTTATATATTATTATTATATACATTATTTCTTAGAGAAACTTCAATGTTGCACATCTGTTCGCTTACTAAGATTACATTTTAGATTTCAGCATAAAAATGAAATATTGGAACATTTACTTTCTTGTTAACAGATGCAGCACCTTAATGAAACTAATTGTACAAATGGGTAAACTGTTTTTTTTTCCTTTTGAACAACTGAAGGTGAAACAAGGGCAATTTAAATTGGAAGGTACTGTACGTGTATCCTCTGGTTGATTTGTAACTGACTGAAACGTGCTTAGTTATTGAAGTCTGTTACTAAACTTGAAATGGCAATATCTTGTGTTGTCTTTTGCTGAGATTTTAATTTTCTGGCAGGGTCATTTTTTAATGTGGGATTTGTTCTGACCTTGATTCATCTGGTTAAAAGACTAATACATTTTTATGATTACCAATTGGTTAGTATTACTGGGTATCTCAAAGTCAGCAAAAATTAAATCAAAAGTGACTTTATCTCTTTCCAAGCAGTACGGACCTCTAAGCAAGAGAAAAGCAAATCAGAGCACAACATGCAAAATAAAAAGATCCATAGTTTTCAATCCTTATTCACACCTGGGGACCTGTCGTAAGTAGACTTACTGTATTGTCTAATTGATCTGCCACTCAAAGGGCACACTCTTAAGGACATGTACTAATTTTCTTAGAAAATGGATACTGTATGACAGGCATATTTCCTTTCAACAGACATTATATCATGAAGAAATAAAGAAAGTTTTAGTACTTTATACAGGCTGAAAAGCTTTACTCTAACAAAAGTTAAGCTTTTGCTTTAATGAAAATAAGAAACAATCATACATGTCCGGGCTGACATTACTTTATCTATGACAAGGAGGATATACATGCAGTATTGCAGAAAAAAAACGTCTCTATATGCTCAACAAGGTTTGTGTTTTAGCTTAAAAAACAAAGTTAAAATTCACAAATAGGTACATTTTATAGGGCAAAGACAGTGGTTTCATGGTTCATCCATGGTTTCATGGATGTGGTTTCTGTACTCTATAAAGAGTTGTAAGGGACCTTTCCTGTGACTTTAGGAAGTTCAAAAGTCACCGGAAAGCTCTTTTTTTTCACCTGCCTTCATCAGGGTCTCAAGGTTTATATGACCAGAAGTACGAGTCAAAATACAGAACTGAATGTGACCAAATTGTGTAGCAGGTCTTCTTATTTTCCTTATTTACTACTGTTCTGTGTGTGTTCTGGGACTACCTACTTTTGGCAAACATCACCACGAAGACATATTTGAAATATACAGATCATCCAGACCCTCAAATTGATTCACGGCAGCTACATTTTCATGATACAGTAGAAATAAAGGTTTTAATAATCTTCAGTGATTAAGTTTAACCGTTGAGATGTATAACATTTTGCTTTGTTCAGCTTTACAGTCTCATAAGAGATGGCAAATCCAAAATGGCAGCCAAACTATGTGACCAACCTTGTCATTATCAAATATTAGCATGAACATGTTTAATGTGGTTAACAATTTTCATCAAAAAGTTCAGAATAAAAATTTTCAAGAATTCAATGTGTATACAGTTGTAGAGGGTGTATGAAAAACAATTAGACTTCAAATCTAGGACAGATATGTAGTGAGCGAATGACCGAATCACAGTGAAAATATTATAGTGTTCTGCATAAATACCAAGCTTTCATTATGCAAACAATTTTGAATTATTCCTCGTTAAATACTCATCTTCCCTAGTAACGTTTTGCTACCATGTACTGTACAATAGAACATACTGTATGTACAGTAACTGACACTGACTGGCAGATTTTTTTTGCATTAGGTGAGTCCCTGTTTGAATATATAGTGGATGATATCCTCAATGGACAGATTGTCTTAGAGCAAAAACAGACTTAAAAACAGGTACTGCCTAGCTAGAATCAAGAAGGGATAAAATAGCATCTGCTGGGACAGCTTGCAAGATGAAACACCAAGTATCAAGTCACTGAGATTGTGCGTGACACTACAATTAACAAAAAGGGAAAGAAGAGATCATATCATTGATAGGCATTGGCGTATCACTTTATTCCCTGCAGGGTATTCTTCTCTGATTTTTATTGCAATAACAGTCTCTAGGATAAATCAAAATTGCTTTACATTGTTCCATCAGTGTCCGGCGTCTTTCTCCTGAGGCTACCATTACTCTGCCCTGCCAGACAGATACTGTAGTTCAGAATCTCCCAGAGAGCATCTTTAACAAGAAGAATGGTTTCACAGTTTTGTCCCTCAACAAAATTCAGCAAACCCTAAACTGTTGATTTACAGTACCATCCGTGTGGCATGGGCATGTGCTGTCCTAATCCCATAGCACCTGTTTTACAGTCTGGAACTTTTGTCTTAAATCAGGCGTATCTGTGGCCAGCTCTTGGCAGTGTAGTGTTTTTTGCATTTCTTTTCCCCTATCGTGCATAATATTGAAAGCACATTTTCACTTAGCTGTACACAACTGCTTTCAATGTCTTTTTAAAAATCCGGTGTTTCTTGATTGAATCAAGTTCTCGATCAAGTTCTTGATTGAAATTTAAGTTCAATCCCCAAAAAGAGATAATTCTGACATACTGTAAAGTACTCTAGCATATTCTTAATCATCAAGTCTTAACACATAAGTTAAAAACAAGGGGTGACCGAATACCGCTCATATATATGTATAATTAGTCCTACTTTGGTGCATCAGTATTCATTTTGTGTTTGCACCACAAATGACTGATGTAGCAATTATAGAAATGAGATAAAATTGATTGTGTAAAATTTCCTGCTGCATGTGATATAAGACACTGCAACCTCTCTTAGTGATATTTAGAGGTGAATTAGTAAATAAAGAGAACCAAAGTGAATTACAACATCAGTCATTTTTGATGCACCCTTCAATAGAACAGTAGAATTAATACTGTGTGGTTAAGTGAAATACAGAAAAGACAGGAAATGCTTTTGTTGTCTGACTGATGCAAAGTATGATAATTTCCCTTCGTGATGATCAACACCTATGTAATCTGTGTTTAAATCATGTGAGCTGGACACAGTTTAATCTTTGAATAAACCATTACAAAAGATACCATGAAGACGTGTATGTACAATATAGTATTTGCTGTATCAAAACCTATACAGGTTTTTTTGTGAAAGAGTACATCACTTTCAAATGCATTGAGTAGCTGTGGTTTAAGGGTTGAAATTGAACAAAACAGTTTTTCTCTTGACTCTTTTTAGTGCAACTCTAGGTTGGAAGCTCAAAATCATTATTTACGGCGCCAGAGTAAAACATGATGGTTTACTGAAGCCATCCAACAACCTGAACACTTTTCTGTGTGTTTATTTTGTTGCACTTCACAAGGCTCAGCTAAAGAGGTCAAAAGAACAGAGTACGTTGAGATGAAGAATTATAAAGCACTATCTTTGAGGCTGGATTCAAAGGGTGAGGGTAGAAAATGTTTTGAAGCACAAAGGGTGCAACTCTACCAGGCATTTTTTGTATCCATCACCTTCGACCTTGATTCTACTCCATTTCCAGTTCTCTGGTGCCTTGATGAAAGCTATGACACTGCCCCCAAATTTAAGACTCATGTCAAAGACAGACTTTACACATACGATTGAATGCATTGGTTCTCATTAAGGATCAAGGGTCTACCAGCCCTAAACCTTAAACTTTTAACAAATGAACATGCATGCCACAGAAGTACCCAAAATACCTTTTTAAGAAATCAGTCTTTATGAGCCCGAAAAACCACTAGAATTCATCTTCCCCTCTCCTCATGCTATGTTCTGTCAGTATGGGTGGCTCAATGGATTCTGTAAAGTCTGTAAATGTATTCTTCTATGACTTCCCCCCATTTAGGCAGCAGTCCTTTACTTGCATACAGATAGTTTTGTTGTATAATATCCATTTTTTGATAGGAATGAAGGGGTTGCTATAAATATTTGTGGTTATGCTCATGATCTAGAAAGTTTTAAAATAATAAAGAAACCAGTTATTCTCTTTTCATTTTCTCCTTGTGACATACCTGTGGGTGTGTCATAACGGGATCTTTTAAAATAGGCTGGGCTAGACCAACAAACATACAAGTACACAGCTGTGAGGTTTAAAAAAACCTTAGCACCATTTATAGTTCAAACCACCACAGCCAAATAATTCAAAACAAAAGCCTAAGCCCTTCATCGAGATCCTGCCTAAACTTCTCAAAGTCCCTGTGTTTCTCAAAAACTCTTCTACTGTACATACATGAAATTTCTCTCTGAGACTCTTCAACATTTTACAAAATGTTCAGAGTACTCACAAGCTCTTTCAGTCCCGGTGAGCCTTTCTGACCTCCAGGCAACAGACAACAACAGTCCATTTATTGACTGCCCAGGAAGATTCCTCTTCCTGTTTTTTTAAAGAGTCTCTTGACCAATTGGCTTCCTGCAACTGGTCACATGACAAAGCAGCAGCTCATTCCCCCAGAGGAATCTGGGGAATATGGTTCTCAAACCCCATTGTTGGATAGATACTGTATTTCTAACAAACAGGGAAGCTACCAACTGGAGGTATCCAGCATTCTTGCTTGCTTGCATATTCTGCAAGATTTGTTTCTGTGATCCAGACAGGAAGCATCTCATGATTGTTTTTGTATCTTGTGTCTTATTTAGCTACATACTGTACAGTACTGTAAAGTGGGAATAGGGTCTTCGGCTGAATGCCCAAGGTTGGCCACAGAACACTGTCTAAACTGTCTGATTTTGTTCTGTATATGGGAACAAACTATTACTAACCAATCATAAACAGTACGTTTTGTATGGAGAATTTGCTCATCTCCAAAAATAAAAGCCTGTTGCTGTCTTTGAGAGACTGAGTGAGAGGCAAGTTACCGGCTGTGATCTCCTTTTTTTACTGCAACAAAGGAATCTCTAGTTTGATTTACCAGAGACGTTTACTTTTTTCTGAGAAAAGTCTAACACAACTATGCCAGATTTTGACAGATTATCAAATGCGGTCTTTGTGAGCAACCACTGCACTAGAAGACTCATCTGTAGATATCAATCAGGTGTTGTCTGAAGTATAAATCACAGCTATGCTGCATTTGACTCTTGCTGTAATCGTTATTTCAAGTGATACTGCAGGCTGATGCATCTGCCAGTTGTAAAGATTCTGGATTATGTACATTACACAGAAAGTACAGAAGGCATGACGCAATATGAACACCCCAACATTCACCATAATCGCAACTGCATGAACTCAGCAGACTCCAAGACAGCATTCACTTTATTACAGGGCCACCTTGAGGCTTTAAAAGATACAGTAAATTGTTGAAAATATTTTGAATTGTGAAACCCAAATATCTGTTACATGAAGACTGTAGCAATGATCCATAATTATTTTTCTGTACCCCAGTTACCGGGAGAGGCACTGTAGTTGGATGTTTTCCTGAAAGTTATTCAGCCACATGATATCTTTCTTTGAAATTGTCAGTAAAGCCCAAACTTAGGTTGAAAGCTGAACCCTGTGAGTGGCCAGAGAGCTGGTTGGACGAAAATCTGAAAACGAAGTGACGGTATCCAAATCCTTAGACGAGAGAGGAGTCTTGGACGTAAACCAAAAGGTCGTTATCAAAAAGTCGAGAGAGAATCGGGATCGAAGGGTTGAGTAGCTGAGAAAATGTCTCAGTGGTGAGCGAGGATGGATTGGGGAGAGAGGGTTTCAATAGGGAGGAGCGTGGTATCAATTAGCGCATGAGTATGTGGGGTGTGGAGTGCACGTGGGTATGTGGTGATGCCTGTGTGCATGTGTGCGATCTGTGACAGAAATACATTTTACATTTGAAAATTATTGTGGCTTTATTCTTTGCTTCGCAATTCATCTGGCAGTATTTCACTTTTCAGACGGAGTTCATGGGAGGATGCTGTTAAGTAGTATCTAGCTCCTGATGCTTGAAGGATTTTACTGATAGCTGCTGCAAACCCTGTCTGAGGAAATGCAATCACTTATGCATGCATTGCATTGGTAACAAAACTGATCCCAATAAAGCACAAGTGGATTTCACCATCTCATCAATGGAGGCTGAAAGAGTAGGAAAAAGAGGCTTCCTTTTCATTTTTCAATTTACATACAGTAGTTTGAAGACCTCTGTTGCTTTTATTAACCTGAAAACATTATGCAGTGGTAGTAAAAGCAGTGAAAGAGAAGTATCTATAATTACCAAAATTCATGGGAGTCATTAGAAAAAATCTTCACATAATTAGAGTATAGCATACAGTACATACAGTATTTCTGTGTGAGATAAATACTTAGGTGCACTGGGTGTTCTTCTGTCTCTCTCCTGTTATTTCAGAGATTTGGAAAAAAATAGTAATTTCCATAGTGAGCACAATATTGGAGAGATATTAAGCCTATTTCATTTATCACTTAAAAGACCTACACCAGAGAGTACAACTGCAAATTTGTAATTCTTCCACTGGAAGAACAAGAAATAGGATAATGATTTTTTCAGCTGATTAATATATAGAAGATGGGTACATTACAAAATACGGGTGTGATAATGATAGAGTTGTAATATTACAATATATAGTACCTTTTCATAGACATTACAGTAGCTCTCCAGAGATTAATTCAGTTATTTACTTTAAATCTGTAAGGTCATGCAAGCATCTATCAGAGCCATTGATTGTTCTATATTTACTGTATATTTTAAATATATATATTATTTTAAATATTAAAGATTTAGATGAGTTGTATCAATATACAGTAGATTTAATAGATATTCTGTCAATGATCAATGTTGTAAAGATTGCAAATCTGTAAAATGAGAATCAAGCATCTTTAAATATGATCATTTACATTCATCACTTAAGACCTGTGAATGTTATTGTGAATGTTATTTTAAAAATATAATATTTTTTTTAACCTGCTATAGAATCTTATTTGGTAGTAAATGAATGATTATTAGAATGTCTATTAAACTTTCATTTATATAAAACAAATTTAAAATATGACAGGAATTTCTTGTTTGTTAAATTTTTCAGTGGCATTTTTTAAATATATCACATTAACAGCAATGCATAAAACAAAGGATAGATTTGCCCACCTTTGTTCCATGCAAAGCAATTTGGATTGCAGCTATAATTAACTGTAAGTACAATTTAAGCAATCACTACAAATTAAATTACTATAGAATTCAATGGCTTTGGATAAACCCCAGTATTTAGTATCTTGGTATTGAAGCAGGATGAGACACAGATTGGAGAATGAGGCTGTCAGAGGTAACAGATAACAAAAGAAGGCTTGACTCCAACTCACCCTGACAGGACTAACACAAACTATGTCTCCACTGGAAGTTTGACTCATAACCTTTGATTGCCAGGTTATGGGAGATTTGTTTTTTAGAGTTTGACATAATACAGGCACAATCAATCATTCAACTAAAATAAGATATTGTATATTCTTAAGGCAATAACCAGTTTTGGAATCCCAACTATTTATACAATTTCAAAAACAATTTAAAGTACAACCACTATGCTTAAAAAAATATTGAGTAAGACTGACTTTTTTCATTTAATATGGAAATTAAGATCACAAGACTCATACACAAAACTGGCTTCCAACCCAATATTTCTTGAGTGAGAAATTGTGCTGTTATCCAGAATACTCTGTGCTTGTTTTGAATTTCTACTGACTTTTAAATGAAGATGAAATTTCCTTTCTTCATTTCTGTGTGCTTAAGATTCGTTACTCAGCTATTTTTTTCATGAAATTGTTTGATCAAGATCCTGCAATATGAGATAGATAAAGAAGAAGAAAATATCATGCTGACATAATCCTGGCTGAATGCCCAAACTCTGTCACATAATGAAAAGGATAGTTTTAAAATCCTGGTAAACTAAATACGAGATGTGCTTTGAACTTTTCGGTGCATGAAGCTATATCATTTGGTGGAGGCAAAAAGTATTACCTATTTTATTTTATGCTAATATACATTTATATACAATGTGTATATTATAACATTATACTGTATATGAGACACCCAAAACAGTGAATATTGATTTTAATTATAATTGTAAAAGACCACAGGAATTAAGTACAGTAGATTCAGTCTAGTTTCAATTTCAATTGGATGTGAAATGTTGCATGATTCAAATTTATATGGTTTATAAACAACCATTACAATATTGTGTGGTTTACAGTAAGTCAATTTGAACTATCCAACAATATTTAGAAAATTAATTGGATCAGCGTGGAAGATGTGGTTACATAGCAGTTAGCATTGCAGTCTCACAGCTCTGGAGTCCTGGGCTTGGTTCCAGGGTGGACCGGCTTGCCGTGTGGAGCTTGTAGGCTCTCATTGCGTTTGCGAGTTGATTTTCTCCCACTTCCCAAAAATATGTAGATTAATTGACTGGCTGATCTCTACTGCCAATTCCATGAGGAACGAAAGACCTGCCAGGCTTATAGGTCAGCTACAACAACAGCCTTGTCATAGCTTGTCAAGTGCACAAAGCTAAATATGCACTTGCCATAATTATGATATCACGAAATGTAACACTAATGTACAGTATAATCCATAAGGTCACAGATCTTAAAGTTAGTACTGTACATCATGCAGATTATATGTGCCAATGTATTTAAGGAAAATTCATTTCAAATGAATGATTTATAATCTGATGGTTTATTCATGCATTTCTGTTAATTAAACTAGAATACCTAATAACCAAGTTCAGTTCACTTCTTTTAGTTTCCGTGCAGGTGTATTCCATCCAGGTAACACTGTGTAATCTAGCCAGCATTATTGCCGCATGCTGCTCTAGTCCCATATGAAAGCCACCATAATCACACGTTTGGATATCTTTGAGTGATGCACTCTAATATGTGTCTATGGTTTCAGGTCCAATATTGACAGTTCATTCAAGAAATAAATAAACGCAAATAAACAGAAAACCAAAGAGCTAATTTTTAGATACTAGAGCTTCAGCCATAGGCAGTTCCTTGAAAACATGTTTTATTCACAAACTTCTGCAAATGTCCATATAAAGAAATTATTGACAATTTTATATCTTGATCACACAGTCATGTTGTGGATTATCAATGTTTAAAATTGTTCAACATTCAAGGTATTTCTTGTTTAATGAAAGAAAAGTGGATTTATTAGACAAAATGGATACTATTAAATACTGTATTTCCTGAAGACTTGTACTTGTTTTAGTATGTTTTACTTCTATTTAACAAAGCTGTAAGCCATAATATAATTTATGAATTTGTGGTTTCTAGCATTAATACAGTCATTTCTCTGTTGTAAATGAGCTGACAAAAACTACAGTTTTCATGCAGCACAGTTTCATTTCCAGACTTCTGGCCTCAGCCATCTCTAGATGAACTACCTTGATTATACTTCAAATACAAGTAACTCAAGGACAATTTGTAAAACACAGATAATAAATATATGAATGTCCACTCTATACAGCTTCACAGACAACATAATGAAATCACAAAAATGAACAGCATACAAGCACTCCTCAGTTATATTATCTTCACAGGTGAATAGATTTTGGGCAGTGCTTCATATTCTAAACAAATAGCGCTTTATTTAAAACTGGAAATGGGCAAAAAAGAAAGATCACAATACACAATGCTGAACATTAAACATTTCATTGTTGGTCGAAACAGCTTTTACCTTGGCTTTTCTGAAATTAATTTTTAACTTCTTGCTTGTATAGAGACAAGCTGTACTAAGAAATAATCACTTCATTGCACAGGATGATACAGGATTTTTTTTTGTTTGTACCAGTTTGTACCTTACAGCATTTGTGTATATTTTCCTGAGACTCAAATCTTTTAAAGATCTTGTTATCGCCTCCTGGTTGTGAGACAGTATACAGTTTGTTATATTTTGGGCAACAGAGAACATAAAATTATTAAATTCTAACATAAAGTCCTAACAATATGACTAAGTGTAATTTAAAGCTATATTTACATAGTATTTATTATATTTACAGTAGCTTTTCATTTGATCTCGGGCTAAGTTGTGCTTTTACAATTATTACTATAGGTGTGGATTTCTTGTTAAATGTACTGTACAAGTAAAATTTCCAGAAAGATAAGGGAAATTATGATATCTGATAGAAGTTCAGAATGCTTTGCTGATGCAAAATTGCTCCATTTTCTTTCCATCTTAGTTATTGTACATTTAAAATAAAATTCAAATTTGAATCTGAGACAGAAATGTCTTGTTTACTCAAATACGGCCTTTTCTTCCAAAGTTCAAGAAATTTCTTAATATTCATATGATATGCAATCCAAATGCCACTGGTCTGCTCATCAACATGAAAACAAAACTGAATTTTATTACCTAAAAAACTGTAAGTATTTCCTGCTTAAGCACAGACAGCTCAGGGGACATTATCCATAAATCATTTAATGTACCTGAAATTAAAGGATAACGTCATAATTAAATGAAAGAATTTAGATATAAATATGGTTCATTGTGTTTAGAAAATGATTATTTGTCATGTTTGTAATGGTAAAGTATTTTTTTATGTAATGTCAGTTTTTTTGATGAGCACTAATCTGAAAGTAATTATTTACTGTATATTTAAAAATATTTTTCTTAACTTTTAGCACTTGAAGCAATATATAAATAGGTTTCTAAACCTGTATAAACTTTGCTTTTATTCTAAAGATACCCTGAAGGGTACACATACAATACAAATGAGCACAAACACTCTTCCAGTGTTTATTTTGTTTTAATTTGAAAACTGCCTTTACGTTTCCTATTTAAGTGCATTCCAATCTGCATGACAGTCCATACATAATTCTAATGATTTACTTTTGATTGTTTACATTGTAACAGCTTGATATGGGATTTGTAATTAATATGCAAATAGATTTACACATGAATGCAGCCAGATAGATTTCTGACCAGTATATAGAGAAACATTCAGTTTAAAGACCACATCAAACAATATCTTACTCAAAATATATTGACAATTTACAGATTACCAATTAACTGAATAGAAGTATTATTCAGGGTACCACCTTTACAGATTTGTAACTCACAGCATTTTGAGGTCAATTATGTATCTAAAATTACAGTACATAATCTAATCTAATTTATTTATTGTGTATCTTAAACAGTATATATATACCGTTTTATATATAAACTATAATACATTATACAAAAGGAGGACATTTTAGCATTAGTTTAGTATTCAACATTGCTCTTTAATTATGAAGGCTTGTTACTTGCTTCCTAGCCTAAGGACAGCAACATAAATACCAGAAAACAATATCGATTGATCCAAACCTTGTGACTAAGGCAATCAAACCGAGAAGTGGAAACATCGCTAAACTTGTTGAAACTCAGCTGCCCCCCCCCAATCAGAACAATAACAACCCTTGATTTAAAACTGTAATGTTTGATCTTTGCTCTGTAGGTTTTGCGGAAGAATACATTATTGGAATCATGAATGATTATAGCGAGAAATAGCATTCCATTCATGTCCCAGAAATTCATATCTTGAGAGGACACGTGCAACTTGACCGCCGATTCTCTCCCTTGTTTTTTTTAGTTCGCTACAAACCTTTTAGCTCCTCTCTGTCAGTGATTTTTACTTTCACATCATCACTCTTTTGTTTGCTTAATTTTTTACAAGGTCTTTTGAAGGTTTTCTCGAAGCAAGCTCTGCCGCTTGGCTCATGCCATTCTGCTGGACAGTAAGGTTGTCTCTGCCTTCATACCTGGTCCTGCCTTGACTTCCTGATGTTAATGCAGCCCACTATGAGCCTCTATTTCAGAGTGCATAGCACTGGCTAGCTGAGATTATTGCAACCAGCAACATCAGCAGTCCTGTAGGGATGCCCTTAAGGGGATCACAGTCATCTTACAGTTCTTCTTTCAGTCATCAATGTAATTCTGTACTCAAACCAGCGAATAAACCATTCTTTCCTTCCCTCTACTGAACAGTGTAACATATTAATGCAGCACTTACACAAGACGGTCGACTTATTTGGTCAATTTACTGTGCCTGTTTTTCTCTTCACTTCTGCTATGCATATTGTACATGCACAATTGTATAGTACTTTTTTAAACCACCTCTAAATAAAATATATTATCCTTATTAAAATACACAGTTTAAATAACCAGTTACTGGCCTCAACTACTGCAGTCATGACAGCTACACCTACTCCTGCACTGACAAGCAGTGAGCTTTTTTTTTTTTACTGCTGCTGATGCCACTTATGTGACTCAGTTAGTGGCTAAAATGAGACATACTACCTGTATTTTGGACCCTATTCTTACATCCTTGTTCAAATCTAGCTCATCTGCTCTTGTTTCATTTGTTTTTTTTCAGTGACTCAACTGTGAGTCCCTGAAATCTTTAAGCTTAAAACTGTTATCACTATTGTTTAAAGCAACCTGGCCCGGGCTCTTAACAACTACCATCCTGTTTTCAATTGGCTTTGTCTAAAAAAAAAAATCTGAAATGGACAGTGGCAGCTCAATTACAATCTCATCTTGCGTCTAATGAGCGCTACCAGTCAGGGGTTAGACAGAGACACAGTAGTAAAATAGCCCTTGCTAAGGTAGTTAATGACAAACTGATGGTTTCTGACTCTGTGTCAATTAATATTTCCCTCTTTCTGGACTTAAGTACATCTTAACAGTCACAGCATCTGGCTGGAGGGCATGGAACACTATGGATAGCAATAGCATCTCAGGATTACTGGTCTTTTGTTGGTTTGGTTCCTGAATTACTAAAAAGAACCAATTTTCAAATCTTGAAAAATAATCAAGATTCATAAGATTAATCAAGACGTAATAATTAAGATTTCAGGATGGAAATTTGAAGTTTCTGTTTGGACCTTCACAAGAGTATCTTTTTTTAGGTGCATAACTGTTCAGTTCAGGCCCTTACTCTGTCTATCTTATGCTGAAATCTTGATACATGTCATTTCGTCAAGATAAGATGCTGTAACTCTTTACTTATCGGAGAATGTTCTCAGATACTTTATAGGCTTCATTATGTTTAATGTGCTAAATAGGCTTTAACATTTGGCTCATGTGCTAACAAAAGTTACTGTGCATCAGCATATACTGTACACTAACTCCTGTCAGACAAATGTGGCATTGAGTCCCAGTGAAACTGAGTGAATTTTAACGCTCTTCTTCACATATAGGGCACTGAGTGATCCAGTTCCACACTATTATACGGGCTTACTGCTTGAGTAACGTCTAGCTCTTTAACTGAGATCTGTTGATTTAGGTCTTCTTGTTCTGACAAAGACCCAGTGCTACAGTAAATAATGGGTGGCAGATACTCTAATCTCCTTATGTGCAGCATCATTGTCTTAGGAATGTATTGCCCAAATCCTTTAGACACTTTAAAACTTGATAGATAGGTTAGATAGGTTTCTTTGTTTTGCTCTTGGCTTTATTGTGTCAGATTTACAGTGTTCCTTTTTCCTTTTCTTGTGTTATGTGTATTATGAGTGTGTTATTACAGTATATAGAACTTTTTAAGTTTTAAGTGCAATAAAAATGCTACATAACAATAAACAAATCTTATTATGCTGGTCAATAACTGAGTTGTTTCTCTATTAAGGATGGGTTTTTCTTACAAATGATTTATAGGTTTTTGCTTTTAACAAATTGTTAAATGATGCATTCAGATTTCTTTGGTGTTTCTTTAATGTTTTAGTCTGATTTATCTTGTCAGATATTTCTTTGTATTTATCAAATGTATTTAAAAAAGAATCACAGCACTCTGCTCTGTCTATTGTTCAAAGGCAAGCCTTCTGTGATGATTTTTATCTCATAAAAACACAAAAACAATGTCAATGTCATTCTCAGCTTCTCTGAAGAAGTCTGTGTTGAGTAATTGAGTTTCAGCTGTAGACGTGTGAGGACTTGTACAGTAGGTGACTATCACATTTGAGCCTTTTATGAAGCGGCCATTGATCACGGTACAGACAGAGTTTGTCTCTATGGGGACACTGTTGTGTACGTTAAGGATCTACTAATGTTCCCACAAATAAAGTCTACATAGAATTACTGGACTGGGATATATAAGTACTGTACCACTGGTCTGTTACTTTACCTTTAATTATAGCATGTTAGTCACAGAAATAAATTAAAACACAGTGTGTTCTGGGCAGAAATAATCCTGGATCATATAAAGGTACTTTATATAAATAAGAAAAAAGCACCCAACACAAAATGAAATTAACACTAAGACATCTGTGTCGAGTAACCTGGCTTCACACATCAAATGGGCAAACTCTTGACTCATCCAGGTTAATTTCCTGTGCCAGAGTGCTTTTTCTATTAAATGGCGCTACACCTCCATCTCCCCCATCTTTTCTGCCTTGCCCAAATGCTGTGTACCCACTAATGTTATAATCTTCACCATCATTCTTCATTAGAGATGCTTCTCTGGTTCCAATTGCACGACAGATGCCTATTAATGTGGTATCTTCTATCTGTTGCATTGTGTTTCAATTTAGTATTTAGTATCAAGTGCTTAATTACCTGGTCCTTTGATGTTTTGTTTCTCTCTCAAAAAAGGCAAGGCAGACATCTTGTTCATTTGGCTAGATGGCATTCCTTTGGCAATGTAAGTTAAAGATGAAGGCATACAGTACTGTACATTACATATGTTCAATTTGTAAATAAATATGTGGGAAAACTGCTAAATGCATTTATTTCTTGTAATTTGTAAGAGGCCGATATGTACAGAAAACTGAGTCACTCAGTAGGTATTTCTATAGCTAAAGGACATATTGTATTGAGTAATAATCATTTCTCCATATGCTACAATATAAATTCTAATACTTTTTTAAATTCTCTCAAGCAAAGGATCCCAGATTACTGTTCCATAATATTACAAAGCCTGGTCTAGATCAATTCAACCAAGTTAAAAATGAATGATGCATTACATAAAATAATTTCACATAAAATCTATTTGGTTTACCATGTGACAAAGTTGGGATTCCATAAGTGTATAAGAGATTTTTGCATGAGGGGGGAGTTTTATTGTATTAAGTGGGATCGCAAGTTCTTCCATAGTGCTTGATTTACATATTTAACTAGTATTAAATTAAGGTGCATGTATTTGTTACCCCTGCTGCAGAAATTGGAATTAAAAATATAATATGTGCTTACTTTAAGCTAACTTCTGTAAATGGAGTGTATTACAGTACCTCTAAGTTAAGAAAGTAATCATATTAATAAAACAATGTTTTACTTGGAAAAAAACTTTGAATATTATTATTTTATTCTGAATTATATTTTTGCTCAATTATTCATTTAGCATAACCATCAGGCCTAACTACATGTAATGTAATGAATCACTAAATCAGAATGTACTGGTGAATTAACAAAAGAAATCTGCCTTGGAACTCTGTGATTAATTTGTAAATATGTATTGACATAATGTAAGCAATTTAAGATAACAATTAATAAGAATTTATTACACTGTGTATATATTTATACTATTATCTATTGGATTTTTTTTTACATTTTTAAATGTCACTGACCTTGTGAAGAATTGTAGAAATTACTTGTAGAAAGAATTGTATCTGAGAACTGCTAATCTGAAGAGTTACAATTTATTGTTTCTTAGCATTGCTAAAAACTATTTATGACTTCCATACTTGTGGAAGAGCCTCTTTTTTCCACACCTGAATGCGCAGTTTTGAAAATCCTCCTGAGTCATTCTCCAAATACCTTTTACAGTATGTGATACCTGTTAAGTGACTAAAATGTTACTAGTGTGCCTGCATTTTATTAAAAAGATTCAAAAGAAGGTGGAATGCATTTTTAGAATGTGTAGAGGATGGACCAAGTCGCTGACACTCCTTACCAAGTCTAAAATATTTTATACAGGGTAGAATATCTGGTGCAGTGAGTTATAAACCTGGCATTACCATGCTGATGGTGCTGAAACAGCCTTCTGCATTGCAGCTAGCCTAGCTGACTCAGTCTTTTTTATTTTTGTAGCATCAGATTTAGAGAAAGGGCAGTCAAAAGTAACCAGTTAAAAATCTCATGTTGAGGAAGAACTTGTTTGGGGGGAAAGGAAGAGTGCCCACGGATGTCTGGGGTGATTCACTTTTGTTTTTGTAATACCCCTGCCCCTTCTTCCAAAGTCTTGTCAAAATCTGGATGGCCAACTTTAAAAATTCCTCATTTCTCAAGGAAAATAAGATTTAAACCAAGACGAAATGTTAAAACTATTCCCTCATGTATGTGACCTTTCCTTTAAGATAGAGCTTTGGGTTTTTTTAAAAAAGCTGGAGTGCTCAGGCAAGATAAGAGCATGCTAAGCATGGAAATGGGGTAGATCAACTGTCTCTTTAAACCAATACCATCCGCTTCTCTTATCTAATACTTTTCCCATCACAGGGTGAGGTGAAGTGTAGCATGTTAAGTTTCTGCAGCTCTGGTGGCCTTGCTTGAGAATGACTTTCTGTCTTAAATAAGTAATTTGTGAGACATTGACACACTCAATTGAATACCCTTATGTGATGTCAATTGAACTGTTCTGGCATTTATGTGTTTCAAAGAAAAGCAAACAATTACTCAAATAGGAAAGGCAACTTAATTGAAAAATGTTTTCAATGACAAAAAAGTAATAAATAGAGGATGTAGTGCAACTATTCAGAATTACAATGCAATTTACAGTTTGCATCTCTGTTACTCAGTAAACTGTGGCACATCTGTTGCTTGTCACAATACATTGCACTTGTCTGTGGGCAAGGTTTGTAACAACTCACTTGTGACCAAAGTCTGGTTTAAGCAGTTACCATTTTCTTCCAACTTTCCCGTTCTCAGAACACACAGGAGAAAGAATTCATGGGTACAGCGATCGATGCAGTCGTGTGTTGAAGTACAAGCTGTTTGCATGGGTACTTCTAATCACGAAGATGCATTCCCATTATTGTATTTAAATGAACGCAAGTGTATCCCTAACAGCTTATATGCAAAGATGCCATAATTGTTGTCTCAGATTTGGTGCCTTAATTTTATAGGCTTGGTAGATTACAGGTGATGTCATTGTGACAAGGTAATGTTGCTCTTATTGCAGACTAAGAAGTTTTACTGACATCCTTAAATTCCAGTGAGTATAGATTTCATTTCTTAGTGGATCTACAATGCATCAGTATCCTTAAATAGAGTGCTTTGTCAGTGCTTTATTTGAACAAATCAAAGTGTTTGTGCTCTCATTTCACAGTAGAGATACGATATCAGTGAGTGATGGATGGATATTGCCTTACAACCAGGGCATAAAAAAATGTTCCCATCAACATTTACAGTAAAACAATATTACACTTTTTTATTAGCATGATCATTAGCCTCTCTTTTTCATTAAAGTCTTCAGCTTGCTAGAGGAAGAAATAATATTTAATCACATATCACATATTGATATTAATTCCCCTTCACTTTGTCTAATGTATTTAAAATGCCCTGCTTGTATTTTGATAGACATGCTGCTTCGTACTTTGAAGGTGACAAAGCCCAACTATATTAGTTGGTAAACAGATTCCTTTCCTAACACCAAAAATATATTTTTGAAGGAATGGTGACTCACTATTTAAGTCTTTTAGATTAGGATACATGGTGTGTTAGGTCATTCGCAACCTGTGGATGAAAAAAGCAGCTGAGAACCACTGATAAAAAGGTCTAAATCTTAGTTAAAATCAGGGAATGGCTTCCAAAAGGGTAGTTCTGTACTGGAAGCAACATGTTAGTGCCTTTGAAAAATAATTATCTTCCATTTAAATTTAGCATTTTACTAGTTGGTATGAAATAGGATCCAACTTGAAGACAGAACTTCTGAACGCAAGATTCATTTATGCAACACAACTAACATAGCTGCAAAACTGAATCATACCTGAAATAAGAGTTAATTCAGAAATATTTCATATGAATGTGTAGATAAGAAAAAAGATTTTTAGTAATACAGAAGGGCATTTTTAATGACATGAATGAAATCAAAATTATTACAAACTTTAGACATTGCAGCTGATAGTACCTTGGGCTTTTCCTAGCGATGTTACTCTCCTGGATTCTCAAAAGAATTCCATTGTGTTGAGATGAAGTGCTGGATCCTGAATTCATTCTGAATTTTCCCTGTTTAGCTGTGGACCAAATCTGGCATTCTATATGCAACATACAGAACAGGACAAAGAACAAAATAAAAAAAAATCTGAAACTTTGAAAACAACAGGTGAGAGTTTTATTATAATTACAGCCACAGAGCAGCACAAAATCTCCCATGCAAAGTATTACAAAATTTGGATTATTTCCAAAAGTGTCCCAAAACCATAAAAATGAATTGAATCCTAGATGTGCATGTTTTTTCTTTCCCCTTACAAAGCCACCTGAATTCTCCATTATCTTCACTATTTCATCCAGAGTGGCCTATTTCACTTCATTTAGTCACCAGTGAGCAATTCAACACAGCTGACCTGAAGGGCTCTAAACTAGATTGGACAAGATAGAGTGGGATAAGGATAAACAAGTATTGCACACACTCTGTTCAATTCTAGAACTTAAACACAATTAACTTAAATTTTTTAAATCAAGATTTTAGGTTGAATTTATACTTTGGAATGTGAAGGGGAAAAAAGTAATGATACAGTTCCTCTCAATGTATTACAAAAACTATCCACCCAATTTCATGCTTCAAAAAAAAAAAACAAGTATCAAGTTGGTTATACATAGCTGGCTGTCTAAAGTTAAGCTGGAAAAACAGCTACTAGACCCATTAGCAAAATATACCAAATTGGCAAAAACGCTCAAACCTTCAAAAGAAATTGAAAATTTAAAACATTCAATGTACAGTGGGGCAGGACGTTGAATGTAGGAGGCAAAGACTTAAATTATAGATATGAAATTGGAAATGCAGAAGTCCAAAATGCATCTTTTTAAGCAGTGAAGTTTTAGGTTTGAATATACTGTAAATGACTCAAAAGGGGTCCTGATTAATTTATTTATAATCTTCAAGGGCATTGACAAAGTCAAGCCCATGCAGTTTTTCAGAATCAACAGGGAAACACAAGTGATAACAACTACACATACGAGCACGGGGAATGTATTTACACAAAAGGTTGTGGGAGTATGGAACAATTTTTTTTCCTTAACCATTGATGGAGATCCTTCAATCAATTAGCAACTAAAGGTCCAAGCAAACCACATACCTATAGACCCAATGGTCCTCTATTGTTTGTTAAGACATTTATATTTTTATTTTGTCTACTCTAACCTGTTGATTTTTTTTTGTTGCTTTTAACATTCACATTGTGCTGCATAGCTAATTTTAATAGAACAGTAATGAGCTTTCAGTGTTTTATCTTCTTCCAATATATAGTGTAAGGTTAAGAACAAACAATACTAGTAGCATACTGGCCGGTGTAATTTGGAATTTGACCAAACTTTTCCCTTCTTTAGAGTTCAAGTTTAAAATAGAAACCAAGAAGCTGAAGCTGTCCAAGTCTAGTTGATAAGACTACATCTTTATCCTGACAGAAGCAATTAAGATTATGGACTCCATCATCAGTGTTTAAAATTGGTAGGTATGCACTTTAAATCTGCTCTATCCAAGTTTCAAACAAGATTTCCTGAGATGTTGACCTTGAACTCTTATCTTATTGATTACCATATAGTCAGCAGAGAGAAGAAAAAAATGCTTTTAAACACAGATTTGTATTGATTTTTTTCTCCTTCTCTATATTTCTTTGTTATTTGACTTCATTACTATCCAAAATTTCCCCCAAAACACCCAGGCTTGGAGTATGTAGAAAATTCATATAACCCAGTTACACAGAAAGCGTTCTTGCTATTGGTATTGTTGCAAATCATTGATCTGTCAAGCTAATTTCTTTTGAGTTTCTTCAGAATCCTACACTGATAACAACATGAAAACATTTATCCTCATGCATAAAAAATCTGTAATTACCTATCATTGTTGCATGTGAGGCATTTTTGATGAGTTCTGACAAATCGTGAACTGACAATATATTGTATTTATGGACATATTATGGTCATTCACAACCAATATAAACACAGGATCTATGGGTTAATAATTAATATGAATAATTGCTTGCATTTATATGGGCTGTTTATCTATGCTTTGTAAACTGAGGTATGAAATAAAGCTATGTCACATTTTTATCTATTCTCAAACATGAACATCAGACTTTATTAGGTGCTATTTAGCGACAATTAAAATGTTCTACATAATGTTAGACACTTTTTTGTTTGTTACATTCTTTTTCAAAGTCACTCTGACTTTAATTGTCCAAAATTAGATTGCTGTTTAATCAAACTCTGTTAGTTCCCATCTCAGAATAACAAGCCATATTATTATGTTGATTAATGTGATTGGCTTTATTTCACAGAGCTATGTGAAGTACTACATGGACAAGAAAGAAGAAAGTTTAAGCAGGAACATTGGCAAAGTTAAAATGACCTTGGCAGTAAAACATTAAATCATATTTAAATGCAGTATAGGTCCATTTGCTTGGCCAGCAATGAAATCTGCAAAATTTCTTAAGTGCATTTATTGAGCTGAGCGCATTAATCTACACATGAATCACTAAATGAATTTGCTGAACTGATATTAAGGAATTTTGAATTTAACTAAAAGTATTTCATACTTCTAAAAGTTTTGTTCCAGTAGGATAATTTATTACAACATGGTGATTTAAGCTAGCATACAATAAAACAACAACAATATGGATAAATGTAAAAATAAATAAATAAATAAATAAATGCAAAAGCCTGCTTTGTGTTGGTACTTCAATTTTAAAAATATATATATACTGTACTAAAATACAGAAATATTTTAGACTGTGTTTATTTTAAAATGTGCTTTAATTTTGCACAGCCTTAGTCTGGTCACAGTGGTATAGAAAGGGACAATCCTGATAACAAACTCACATGTTCCTTGTGTCACTAGAATTATATACCTTGCATACAGTAACCGCAGAGAGTTACATTTACATAAGCACGTCACATATTTTCTATACACAGGAGGGTATAAAATTACCCAAATGAGAAAGGTCTGTAGGAACACGGAGTTCTGTATTGTCAGTGGCTCATTCTGCAAGATTACACTGTAAACTAATGGCAGCGTGAAGAATGCTGCCAACAAACAGGTTACACTTGGGGCTGTCTGCTTTGCCCTGCAGCTTAAGTACATCCTAGTCCTTCCCTAGTTAAAAACATGACACCTCAGATAGCACTTACTTGGGAAGAATGCTTGCTAAAATGCAAGCAGATGTCATGGGATCTTTGGCTGAGAAGCATCACTCCATTTGCAGGAGTGGAGTAGAATACCTTAGACACTCAAAAATGTATATTCATTCAATTCTTGGTGTGGTGCTACTATTTGAACTGCCTTACTTTATGGTTTATTGGTAAAAGAAAGACTGCTAAAAATGGGCCTTTTTTTCTTTTGATAACATCTTCAGTAAACACGAGTCATGTTGAGTGAACATTTGTTTACTCGTTTTCAAAATTGGCTAAAATTAATTACAAGCAATTACAGCTATGCATAATACATTAGTTGGGCATAAGAGAGGTTACGAGAGAGGAGGCCATTTGGTCCTTCTATTCTAGCTTGATTGGGTGATAGTGGCTAATGGATCCATTGATCTAATCCAGCCATTAATGGAGTTTCATTAGGTTGGTTGAACCCTGATATAAGACAGAGTTAGAGCCCAAATTTGAATTAGCGTGCTTTCATTGGCATAACTGAGCTGTGAGACAGCCGTCTGACACCACCCATCCAGACTTTATGAGGGATGAGCTGCTGCAAGGGCAAAGGAGCGAAGTGTTGTGAAATAATGTATGGATGTGGATAAGATAGAAATGTGATCTTCATACATAGGTAGGCATTAGTGGGCGAGATTAGGATTTGACCTCTGGAATGTCCATCTAAAATTTCAAAGAGCAGAGCTGGGTAGAGCTGCATCTCCTTCAAAATCAGTTGTTGTGTGATTAAATATAAAATGTTTTTATAAACTAAAATATTGTCATGATAAACCATTACAAATTTGGCTGAAGAAGGCGTTGAACCTATAAAGTACGTGCTGTAATTCTGAGAACCTGTAAGCTGACTCGAGGGGCATATTCCAGGGCTGCTGTGCTGTCCTTGGTCTTTAAAAATGTTTTAGGGAAGATAGCTTAGAATCATATAAAAGAAATAATAACTTTCTTTAGCTTTGAAATTCTCCTTGTTTTCTCAAAATACAAATTAAGTAATGGATCAAAACAAGGGTGGACAAATGTTGTTCTGTTATATTTTGAGTGATCCAAAAACAAATGTTCTTTAATCAATGAGCACTTATTTAGTCCTACACCATGCATAAAGAGGTAATATTTATTTATCTACAGTATTTATGTATATATTAGCACAGCTTGTTTTGACAATGTGAAGCCATCCAGGCTGTCTAGGTGCTATAATTTTTTTTGACACCAGGGTTTTCACAAACACCGCAGGATAAACACTTCTTAAAGTGCACCACTCGAATGTGGCTAGAGACTGTTTTCAAAGTCCCTTAGGACTCAAAGTAATGCAATACAAACGAATCCTTAAGGAAACAGAAACAAAGTGCTAGGTGGGTATAGCGTCGGAAGAAATCCCACATTTACCACAATTGAGGAATCTGATCCCACAATTATGATGTTTTTCTTTTTCCCCTCTCAGAGCACTCAAATCCCTTTACTTTCCTACTGCAAGTGTGACCTTGGGAAAGAATATTGCACAAGGCTTTCACTTCTCTGATAATCAGAACCAAACTTGTGAATAAAAACATCACCCGGCTGTTAGTGCTGGTTAGTGCCTGGTTTTGAGTTCTGGGAGTCGGGAACAAGCCCTACAGCTACTGTATTTGTTGCAGCTGAGAGAAACTGGGTGAGATTCTTAGATTAAGCATCCAAATGAGCTTGATGGACTGTATGGCCTCTATCCGTTTCCTTATTTTTGTACTTTCCTAAGATTTAATTATTGTATAAATACTAATAAATGATGTGCTTTGTTTGTCTAATGCTAATCAAGTGTTTCATATTCTTCTCATATTGCTACTCATTTGAAGCGATCACGTTATAAGCCTTTCTAATAGCACAGACATATTGTGCTAACTAAGAATAAACCAACCAACTACTGTATATTGCTGTTCTGAATGCATGATCTGAAATTGTGTTTACTGTAATATTTAGATCTGTTACAATTATTTGTGAAGGCACACATTAGAAAGGCTTTTTTATTGTAACTGGGCATTATTTCCATGCAATTATTTCAAATGGTATTTATCACTCCAGTGTATTTAATTATTATATGCATTCAATTGAGCATAAGATTATGCTCAGATTACAAGATTACAGTTCATAATACCTATTATTATGACCAAATACATTTCTACTTATTCATTTCACATAGATCAACTCACAAATAAATAAGTGTTTATTACACTAAGAAAGCATTTTTCATTCACTTTACAAATGGTGATGATTTACTGGTACCTATAATAACTGTTTCACTGTATTTGAAAATTCTTTAATGGAAATACATAAACGTAAAGAAACATTCTTTTTGATATCTTCTTCATTTCAGGGAGTTCATTTCTGCTGCTCTTTTTGTAACAGGAAACAGACAAACCTCTTCTGCACTTGGACAGGCAGAGTGCATTTATCTTTAGGTGAATGATTCCCAGCTGAGTGCTGATTCTCATTAATTACAAAGGCTCAGAAATGACAGCATATCCTCTTACACCAAAGACAAATTATTTCACTTTTATAAATGAAAGTTATATTGACAATTATGTGTTATGTAAAAGAAAAAAGGAAATAGATTGGGTTGTTACTTCTGTCTTTTTTAAATTACATTCAACAATATACAGTGACAGATAATATGATGGCTTAAAATAATTGCAGTTTTATCACAGTGATTGCACCATGTGCTGTAAGAAGCTTATTTTATGCAGGTAGCCCTTGTAGCCATAAGGAAGAGAAAATAAAATAAAATATGGCACAATTGCTAACACCTTGTTAGCTGACCTTGCCCTGTTGTGACTGTGTGAAAGCTTACAGTGTACCTCGTCGTGGAACAAAATATAAACTATACTTTTCAAGCTCTAGACTTTGAAAATTGTAGCTGTTTCATGGGGATTTAAATAAATGTTAATTACTTTTAGGGGGTTTTTGCTCGCCAAAAAGTCAAGGTGCATATGACTACAAACCAGCAAATGGGGGATTACTTTAAAATAATGACTAAGAAGTATAACCTTTTTATCTCTCATGTGATATGTTTTCCATTAACAATCAGATAACGTAGGGTCATACATTTCTCGTAAGGTACGTTTTCTTCTGTCATCATGCTGAAAGACTGGGTTTATAATTTGGCTTCAGAAGTGTAGAATTGTGTCTACTGGTCTGTCAGAAATACTTCCAGCAGCAGTGTAGTCTTAACAAAAGGTTTTTAATCAATTACCTAACCAGGACCTCTCTGCTTATTTTCTGTTTCTTTCAGTATAGTATAGATAATGACACAATGTTTCTTAATTTGAAAATATTATCTATACCTAGTCATTATATATTTTTAAACATTAAAAATCAGTAATTATTTATTCTATTCAATTTTACAAAAGCACCACCACAAATGGGTTTCTACTACATTTGAGAGTGATGGGACATTAAGTTTTCACCAGCCCCTGAATATCACGCACCTACAACTTTAGGTTCCCTATTTATTTTTTTAATCTTCCAATGTTCTGGGAAATCAATTTTTTCTATTCTTTTTTTCCCATATTCCTCAGCAATTATCTGGGATATTGATCAAGTCACCCTTAGCTGCATCTGAAATTTGCAGTTAGTACAACACATGATAATTACATAAAGATATAAATATTACTATAGCATTAATCCATCTAAATTGTGATGAAATTGCTATTCCAAACACTTACCATTTCAGCTCCAATCGATAAAGCATTTCTAATGAGAATTGCAAACACTTGACTCATAATGATGGCTTTTTCACATTTCTAACTCTGGCTGTCTGCTGTTCCCTACACTACAATTATGAGAGAGCAGTATATCACCTTCACTTCAGAAATGACCTCAAGGTGGGATTCATGACACATCTTTTCATCCTAAATGTGGAATGCAACACAAATTGCACATGAGCTCAATAAAACCTTTTTTTTATCAGTTTACTGCGTTATTGTCCAAATTGGGGATGGAGCTCAAATTAGTATGATGATTTCTGCAAAACAATTATGCATGTGTGGGTTTTTGGTGTGTGTATAAATGTGGACTAAAGTATTTGGGGAATATGTATACTTTGAACAACTTCCAATAAAATGACTATTATAAATCTAACTCATGAGCCCATGTACAAAAATATAATACAAAATATATATTTCTCCTATATGTGAAGACTGCCAATATTGTCTTGCTGGATAGCAGCTTGGATACAATAATGTATACATATGAATTATAAACTGCAAGATAATAGAACAATTTTTATCACAGTAATTCTGTGCTGAACTACAGTAGATTATTGCTCATTTGATCTTAATCTCCTAAAAGTGTGTACGCAAACGACAGTAGGAGTGAATGTTTTATGTCTTTTGCTATAGGTTGATTAACCTTCGAGGGCTGATCTTTGGTACTGCTAAGTTACTACTCTGGCTTATTTATTTGTTAGGTTGATATTGATTAAATCGAAACAAGGCTCTGGGTTGACCCATGCAATTGATTTGAGGATGGCTGTCTAATCCATTTTTTATTTATCTCCATCCTACTGTTAAAGATGGGAAACAGATTTACATCTATACAATGCAAGGGTGCTCCTATACAATATGGCTACATTTAGTGCACTTACAACAGGGCTCATGCAGTTGAAACAGTTCTAGAAGTGATGTCAACGTACTCTGAAATCTAGACAGTGTAGAGCTCAGCTGAGACAGATTACCTGTTCCTTTGGCATAGCAGAGTTATCCAACGATGGTGTGGCACTGTGTGTGCTCAGAGTACATGACCAACTGTGATTGAATTCTGACAGAGGCAGGAGGTGCTGCACTTGTCACACACTAACAAATCAGCAAGTGTCCCGATGATGCTCACAAACTATACCCATCACTACAATAATCCATTGAAAGTCCACATGCACTCTGTCCAGTGTTGCAGTCTTCAGAGGCAGTTTCGATTGCTATAGTATGGCTGTCTTTTATCAAATGGAGCTGCTCAGATATGCAGCCAATTCATCGTGGCTTTCTTATGTGGTTGCGTAGAGCACGTGTTTTATTTCAAAGAGCACCTACACCTCTGGTATGTGATTGTTGCATAACTTAACAGGAGAATTCACTACTGTTTTTTTTTAAACTTTAATAGGGAGTTGGTTCAGTTCTACTCTTAAGACTGAAAAGCATTAAAATAATGTTTATTATATTTGTGGGCAGTGTTTTGGGTATTTTTAAAGTAACACATTAGTTATGCATCCATTTGCACAAAACTGATTTACGAATAAAACCACCCATTGTTATTCCAGCAGTTTCATTTTTAATTCTTGGCTCAAAGCAAAGACTCCTGGACATGCTCAGAGGTATTGATGAAGGGAGTACAAGCTACCCTGGTCCAATCAGCCATAAAGGTAAGTATCTTTTGGCATTGTGAATACTCCTCAATGCCTGACAGGAAAATTGGCATAACATCTACATTAGGAGCAACACACCTCTTACTGACGTCACCTCAAGACTACAGGCTTCCAGCGAGAACCATACCTGGCCAAAAGCATACTGTCTCTGGCATCTGTCTGCCAATTGTGTGTTGCTACTTGGGAAATCCTGGTTGCAGTCAGCTGCTTGTGACATAATACGGGCCCAGATAAAAAATACACTTTTTAGTATCCATATATGCTGTCTAGGGTATGCCATGGTGTAATTAAAAAAGTAAGGTAAAAAAGGTTATTCAACTTGTTATTTCCTGTAAGGTATAATGAAAGAGCCTCTAAAAAAACGTAATGTATTTGAAAATGCAGACACCCCCTGTGTGTCTGTACAGGTACAGAATGTGAAAGGTGGAGACATGTACAGTACCAAAGAAATTCAACTGTAAAGAGTAAAAACTATGATCTTAGTGCCTGTTGCTGAAAAACATTGTCAGAGGCAGCCCAAGGTTAGAAAACAAGGTCTGTGCTTGAAGCCGCATGTGAAATCCCTTAATTTGGTCATAATTTATTCCCCAAAGATTAAATTTACTGTTTTGAGGAGATAAGCGGAGATTAAGGTCTCAGGCACTCCCTGCTGATGTCCTAACATGTGGACAGCATTGCAACATATAACTCATTTAGCTCCTGATACAGCACCCGTGTCTCAGTACAAGGTACCCCTTACCCTGTGCAGATTAAGCACACCGAGAAATCTGCACACAAGGCTTTGTTGATAGCTGCAGGCTCCAAATCCCAAAATTAGGGCAATCTCAATTTTACAATTTTATGCGTACAGAGGAAATAGTTGTTAAGAAGGCTGCATGGAAGGCAAGGGAGCTACAGTAGACATCTAATATTTTTTCTTTCCCTCTCTGCTTTTCTGCCTTTTGCTGATCTTTTTAATGAACAAGCCCTTCTTTCTCTAATTCAGCTGTAATTTATAGCAGGGACAAAATGTAGTGGACAAAAGAAATGTAATCACTGTATATTTTATAGATTTTTTAAAGGAAAGTAAATACATATATCCAATCATCCTTTATCAGAAAGCATCTAAGATGTATACAGTATATCCTTGATTTCATACACAACAGATTTTGTTCACCCAGTCATTATTATTTTTTTTTATCTAAAATAATAATGCATAGGAAATAATGATTTACAAAAATTAAGTGTAAAGCACTATGTAAGTAAATAAAAAAGGTGCTCACACCTGAAAAAGGCTTCAAAGCCAAAATGTTGTGTTTTCTCTCCTCTTTTCAGCATGGAATAAACCTACAGTATTACTTGTTCCTTACATTTGTAATATTTATTTTGATATTTCAATTGTAGTCGTTTTTGAAGAAGGTTATGTTATTGTAGGGCTATAGAATTATTGGACACCTTTTACATTACAATTAATGATGTTTCTTAATTGCAGAGAAACATACAGTATACTGCTGCTAAGAGGGCCAAGGTTGCAGCAAATTATTTTTGCTTTGTTTCAGGCAGACTTCACAGGTGTTCTTAAACAACCAATACTGTATACCCTTGAAAGGAGACAGTCATATACAGCAATAGAAAATCCCCTTAAAATGTTAGAAAAGTGTGAGAGGGTGAACTTTAATAATCATAATAATAATAATAAAAATAATAATAATAATAATAATAATAATAATCTAAATTATTCAGGAATATGCCACTACTAACAGTCCCAATTCTGTGTAGATGACAGTTTCTAAAGGGCAACTTCAGTAAGCTGATTCATGGTATAATAAAATGTGTGGGTTCATTTTCTCCTGTGACCTTTAGATCAGGCTTTTCCTGCTCTCACTGGATACCAGCCGTCACTTTTACTGATCAAGTACATTATACAGCCATGTACTTGGCACGTCCCCAAGCTCGTTCAAATCATTCTTTACAGAGAACTCATCTAAATATCACTGCAGACCTCAGCCTCATTCCTCTCTGTCAACAGGCAGGGAAAGTATTGAAGTTGGCAAGTCGTTTTGACAAGGGTGGACACAACTTTTTGAATTCAACCATGTCTGAGTATAATGCTTCTCAGTACCATATGATCAAAACGTCTTCCTTTTTGGTTATTCAGGGCGCTCGTCCACACTGCTGTGTCTCACAGAGCTTGTTTTTTCACCCTCCACTGATAGATCTCATTTCTAAAGGATGTAAAATTACTTATTTCTTGTAAATCTCTTTGTAGTAGAAATGCAAAGCAAAGATGTTCTTAGAGAATTTCAACATGCTCATTTCTTGTTGTAAAATGTCTCTGTTGTAACACAAACTCTTTAAATTCCTCAAACGAATGTAGTTGGTCAAGACCTACATTGTACTGTGAGCAGTGATTCTTCCGAAGCAAACCAGGATGATAGCCAACATGAGGATAGATTTTTGTTTAATGATCTTGTTTGCATTTTCATTCACATGAAGATGTCTCACAGTGTGCTGTAGTTGCAAAGAAGAGCAACATAGTTAGCCATCCACTAATAATATTATGGCAGCATTTAGGAAATAATTTATTTTCCATTCAGCTAATTGCATAAATTTGCTTTCTGAAACAAACACACCATGACAATGTACTGTGCTGCAGTTATAATGTATTCTTTCCTTTTCATCTCTAAATATTACATGGCAATACATGGCAAGAAAGAGAACCAGGCAATGAAAGTGTCTCAATCGTAATCCCTCCTCTTAAGGGGGCTCTGGCTCTTTCACATTTTGCTGATTCCGTGCACCTGCCCTCAATCCTGCCCCTCCTTATTTAAGACGGGTGCTCTCGCAACTCCCAGCTCCGCATTGGAAGACAGACACCCGGAGGCCCGCCTACCATCAAGTTGCCCTACGTCTGCGGCTAGAGGGCATAGGCCTCCTATTGGCGTCCTGACCCAGCTGAGTCCGAGGCTCAGAGTGCCTGACCTCGTCATCCCATTTTTATTCCCTGTCCCCATACCGGATCCCGTTTTCATCGCTGAAGGATCACTCGGATTTGGACCTTGGACTTCGCCCCGGATTTCCCCCTGGACTCCCTTGGACTTGTTCGCCATGGCCACACCCCCCGAGCACCAGTTCACCCTCGTCACTGCCCCTTGCTTGCCAACCTGCCCTGTTCCTCGTCATCTCCTCCCCGTTGTCCTACTCCACTCACTTCTGGATTATACCGTCTGCACAGGGTCAAGAACTACGCGTCTTTACAAAAAGCGATCACAATTAGAGGGATGTCCTGTGAGTAATCAATAGTCATGTCGGAGTTTGAATAGTATGCATGCATTTACTTTCCCATGAGTTCCATACTGTACATGAGATGTGAAACAGCTACCCCATCTTCAAAGAAGGCACAATCAATACAATAAAAGACCCATGTACACTGGAAAGTTACAGTGCACATGAAATTGTAAACGGAAAAGACCTTTTCATGTCCTCAGATTCGGCTCCACATACATCAACAACCTTTGTCACTGCATCACTCAGAAATTCAAGAGAAGTGTAGACAGGAAGAGATAAATGATAATAGTTTTAGCAAATAAATATTTAATATAAATACACTGAAACAGCATTTTGTAAGAGGGCATACAATGGAATGTTATTTATGGTTTGCTTCTGAACCGCCAAAATGTTTTCTTCAGTTTTTTTGAATGACAAATGGGGCTGTTAACGTCTTAGTCACCGTTAATGTCTTATTGTTGTTTGGAGGCTTCTTATACATACTGTATAGCACATACAGGTTATGAGTGTCCTTTAAAATATACTGTATCTATTATATATAAGAGGGGAAAGGGGATACCAGTCTCAGTGTGTAAGATTAATAGAAACAGTACAGGTTGTTTCACCACTATTTATTCCTATACTGTATAATGTGACACCTCATTGCATGTGCTGTATGGAAATCTTTAGAAAGTGGCAGGTCAAGGATAACAGACACTCACACACAGCTGTAAGATACTAAAAATGATGCAATTTATTTATATTGTAGGAAAACTCGAAACCACAAACCCAAAAGCCTAATCTGCTTTTTGAGCTACTGACTAGACGTCTTCCCAAAGTCTCTTTCAATCATGCTGGACTGCTAAGCGGCTTTCGGGCTCAAACTGTCTGTTTCAGACTCTTGACAGAACTCTCTCTCCCTGAAACTCTTCGAAAACTTTGTGAAACTCGCAAGTTCAGTTCCACAAAACTTCTATGTTTCTCATGTCCATAGTCAACCCTTCTCACTCTGGTGATTACAGCACACAGAGGATCTGCTTTCTGTGTTCCAGGTAGCAGATATCACTGACTCTTGGTTTGGTTTTTAACCTGTTACCTGACCAGTTATCTTCTCACAGTTCATCAGGTGACTGAGGGCAGCTGTTCATTCCCTACAGCATTCTGGGGAAAATGATACAGACAGCAATCTCCATTTTGTCTGGATTCACTGTTCTCTCACTGTACTGTGTATTCAGTGATAGATATATTCAGAACTGTACAGTATATACTGTAGTATGTACTGTTTATACAGTATATATGAGAATAATTCCAAATTAAGTCCTGTAGACAGTTATTTCCCAGTGTTGGTCACACTAACACCCCTCCATCATTTCCGTTTCTACCACTAGTGTAGCAGCCCTGTGGTTATTGCAGAAGTGGACTGGCTGCCTTGTCTTTATGACTTGCCAGCCATCCCTCAAAACAAGAATGTTAAAGGCAAATATAATTCTACATAATTTTTATTTATCGCAACTGTATTATTGAATTTTATATGCATCCTCAACTGTACATAATTAATATGACCTTGATCTTGCTTGCTTCAAGTGCTGTGTGTGGTTGGGCTAATTGGCTGACTGAAAAGCATGAGATTGTGAGGAATGCTACATCCTCATTGGCTGATCAATCAATCAATTGACTACAGCTTCCACACCGTTTAAAAATAATTTAACAAAATGGATGAACTGCCTTGTCTAGGGAATTGATATTAAGCATGCATGACTGGAGTGTTTTGATGGATTGTCACAGTCAGTTAATATTTTGGTTCTTCAATAATCTGTGTTATTTTTGGTCCACCCACCCATCCATTATCAGAAAGCTGCTTATTCCTGGAGAGTATTGGATCAAGCAGCAACCTGTCCTAGAAAAACAGTGTGTCAGATTCTGTAGGTCCCCACCCTAAACAGGATACCTGCCCATAACAAGGTACTGTACACACACTCACCATTCAGACTCCAGTTCACCTAACCAGCATACAGTATCTTTGGAAGGTGGGAGGAAACTACTATAGAGTATCTGGAGAGAACCCATATAAACATACAGGCTTCATGCACCCCTGTCTGAAATCAAACCTGGGACCAAGGAACTGTGAGACAGTAGTGATTATGGCCACACTACCATGGTACAAATCTTTCTGTCTATTTAATCTTGTTTTCTCTAATACTTGTAGAGCATCATCTATCCTTTCTTGAGCCATGATTCCACTAGGCACAGTACATGTGGGTAGGCGTGTATTGTGTGAACTGTATATAGTGTACAGTACTTGCAGCATCTTGATGTAGTTTTGACTTTTTAACAGACATAGAGAATAAATTCAAAGTACTGCATCCTACAGTAAATTTAATACTGAGTGCAACTGATATGCTATACTTTCAAAGTCATGTGTAATGGTCATTACAGGTCCATCAGCAAGATGCAAGATGCTTAGAATTAAAGTGCTGTGAAGGATGCTTATTGTGGAATAATTGCCTTAATTTTTAATTTAAAAGTTATTAATTTTAAGATCCTTCCAGAACAGAATATCAACTATTTAAAAATTGAGTTAATGTTTTTTTCTGCGTAGGTAAATACAGTATATTATCTTTTTTCACTCTTGAATTAAAAATAGAGGCTGACCACACTGTTAACTATTGTGAGTCTACTTATTGTTTGAAACACTCTCCTAAAAAGAGATCCCAAATACCGACCAATAAAAAACCAAATAAGCATATTTTCTTGAAATAAAAACGTAACTAATATTCCCTCAAAGTTTAGAAAGCAGATGCCAGCTGGAGTTGGAATTGCACAAATCAGCTCCGTACACTACACACACTGTGCTGAAACTGGTGTGACATCGAGTTCACACATAGAGCACCAGCCTTTTCAAGGCAATATCTAAAGAAGAAAATATTCCACAGCTTAAAAAAATGTCAAAGACAGCAACCCAAAGCACTCTATGAAAGTCTGTTTTTTGGAGAACTTTAATGAAATAGAGCCAACAGCAAAAAGCTAATTTGCATACTGCCAACACAGGTCTACGGAACAGAAAAGTACAAACAGCGGATTGAAATTGACGAGACCTGCAGTCAGAGATAAACTGCACACCTTATGCACAGAACCCCCCACTTTGCCTTCAATTTTCACACTTCTGTAAAAAAAGAAAGCTGTGAGTAAGACTCATTGGGAAGCCACACATCATATTATATTGCTGGTGGTTCGGATTAATTTTTCTCTTTATAAAATCAATCACAAACCATATATTTCTTTTTAAAGCTGCATGGGTTAGCTAACTCAGGGAAACTGACCTTCTCCAATGTGTGATTGTATAGCCATTGGAAGAAAATCATTAGGGTGGAAATGTTAGATAAATGATTTATACTCCCTATTAAATGTTTCATACTAGGTTTAGCTCCTGCCTAGGATGACAATGATATATAATTTGTATTTTAACAAAAGAAAGACACTTTTGGATGAATACCCTGTTTATAAACTCTGTTTAAACAAATTAGAATGGGTTGATTTTTCCCTGTGACCAAATAATCCATCTAGTTAATTTAATGGGCTCTTTGCCTACAGTGTCTTCCCAGTGGAGAGACAGTTATTCTCCCTACTGATACCTAGATGGGGTTACATTCGTCCCCAACATGTCCCTCCTAATCACCATTCCTACATTAAATACTTTTTGGTGAAATAATGCTGATACAGTACATGAGGATCTCCGTAACCATGAGGTGTTTCTGCTTTCTTTAGTTTAGATACAGTATACTTTAATGTACTGTATTGTATGTGTCTAATGAACCCCTACGGTACCTTCTGCTCCTTTGTGACAAGTAGAGGACATTCGACATTGTCCACTTCCTCCCCATCTCTCACGTTTCATCGCAACAACCCTGCTAAATCACATCACGTGCCTAATGCGGTGAATCTAATGGAACATTACTGATAATGGCTATTGTCAGTGGGGGGTTTTGTGACAAACAAACAACAGAGAGAACTCTGTGTAGTGAGGCTCATCGATTCTGATTTGGCTGCCAGTCCCAGGCTAGGAGGAACCCAGCTGACCCAACCTCCTAGTAGGTTGCACTAATTAAATTTTAAGTGCATTATGGCTTTCTTGGAAAAAAAAAACGAATGCTTTAGAGCACGGCTCCTTAATAGGGACATAAATAGGACTTTCCATCTTTACACTGTCAATCTGCTGCCTCTGTAGCACGGCTGGAGTTAAGTTACAGCATTAGTCCTCCGCTGGCGTCAAAGAGCGAGGCTGAAGAGCGCCTTGCTGTGTCTGCTATTGCATCACTGCTTCGTTAATTGATTTTCTAACTGGCTGTGACAATTGAAATTTTTTAATAGACTCCAGAAAGCAGCACAGCCCTTAAATCAAACACTTTGATAGACAGACTTTAAAAGCTACCATATAAGACCTCGAAAAACAACCATACCTTACATTCTTTAAAAAAACAACCTCACTGCATGCTGTTTTCTCCATTCCACACGATTTTAGAAGGCCTTTCGTCTGAATCCCCCTGAATGAGATAATTACTGTGCAGGATGTGTCAAACACGAAGGACGATCTTTCCTTTTCCAGCCTGTGATCGATCTGTCATAATCATTCTGATTTTCATTTTGTTACATTATGCAGTACAGTGTATATTATATATATAGTACAAGTGTTTCAATATATGAACTCAACCAGGAGACAGGCAAAAAAGGAAAAAGGCTTTGACTGGCATGTACTGTATTTACTGTCAATTAGCCAAGGTACTTGTGGTTCAGCCAAATGCTTCTTTTTGTTCCCTTATGAAAAGTGGTTTCCTTAGGAACTGCGAATGTTTTTGTTGCTTCTCAACTTTTGAAAAATCTGGGAGATTGCTTTTCCCAAGAAATGTGTTTAAGGTGTTTTGATATGTTCAGTGCCAAATATCAGTCGTCTGTCTTAAGGTTTATTCATATCAAACTTATCTCATCTCTCCCTTCTACTTCCTCCTGAAAGTTTTTGTGTCCTCTTGAGAGAGATAGGGTTTCTAAAGCTTTAGCACACAAAGTGATCAAAGGTTGTTAACTTTTAAGTATTGTGTTTGTCCATGGGTGCTGCACTCTTTTTTCTTCACTTGACAACCTGATGTATACCAGCACACTAATCCTTTTTTTTTCCTTAATAGAGCAACAGCAGTCTGAGAATAAATTGTTGGCCCAAGAGAAGACGGTGAATCAGTATTTACTTTTTAGGAACATAAAACAGAAGTGGAAATCTTTTCCTTATCATGCCTTCAATTTAATTTTCAAGCCCTTAAGAAGGAAGAAATATCTGAAACCAAGTCTAATCAGACAAGGATTGCAAAAAGGCAATTCTCTGATTTTGTGCTGTAGAACCATTGTAACAGAGAATCTATTGAAGAAAGCTGAAGAATGACTTTTATTCAACAGTGTTGAATATGAAAATATGCACGCCAAACTAACAAAAACCTTTATTTTTAATCAATGCAAAATGTACTAATGCTAAATGTAAACTTTTCTGTTCCTAATTTGTTCTTCTTCTTTGCATTCACTAAAGGGATTTATATTTGACAGAATTCTTAACTTTCATCTTTTCACACCAGGTCTCCAATCCTGGTCCTTCAGGGCCAGTGTGTCTGCACATTTTAACACCAGCACCTGAAAAGCTCAAGGAAGTTGTTAAATTGGTTCACTTAAGCCAATAATGAGCTGACTTAGGTTGTTAAAACCTGAGTGGGAATGAAAACCTTTAGTCATGCTGGCCCTCAAGACCAGAATAAAAGACTCCCATTCTTATTGGGTATGTTCCTACTGTCCATACGTGCAGTTTTTTTTTCAGGTTTCCAAAGGATTCAAAGATTCTGCCTTGCTTTGGAGTATGGTTAAAGCCTACCATACAGTACATTGACTGTGCTTTTCCTGCTCTTTTTGTGGCATAGATCATTCTTCTTCACCAGGTCCTCATGCCTTTATTGGGATTGACTCTACTTAGCTACCTTTCACATTATTTTTACCATGGTTTTCAACAATAAAGTTTTATCAGTGAGTTTTAGACACATTGGATCAATGGCAAAACATAAACCAAAGGGTGCAGGCGTGAATTACAGGGAAGTGAATTTAAAATTGATAATAGGAGGTAGTGCACAAGTGGTTGTAAGTGTTTGGAACAAACTACCCAGCCACATACAGTACCTAGCTGAAGCTCAAGAAATGGCTGGGTGAGATCCAGGGATCAATTAGTGAAATAAACACCAAAAAAGTTAGATGGGTAGAATCATCTACAGTACATTTGTGACCTTTCTCCTGTTCACACACAACATTCAATAGAGCACAAAGCAAGACAGATGTCGACTCTCTCGTTTAATGTGGGCCACATTGAACTGTTGTGTTGCAGCATCATATATATATAGAATTACTCATACAAGAGTGTGACTCAATGCTCACCTAGATCTTGTTCGATATCTCCTCTTCTTGCTGCACTGGAGATAATTTCACCCTCTGCAAATGTGGAGCAGTCATTGCACATGATGAGTGTTTATTTTTGGTCTGAAGTAAACAGAACATCAGTCATTATCACAAGGACAGGACATGATATAACAAGCTACTGTAGAAGACTGGAAATGAGAATACTTTCCATACAGAATACAGCTTGGAAAATACTAAAGTGTGTTTCAAGTTGGAATTGTTACGTTTCTCAGCCTTTACAGTTCTGTACTGCATGTAAACACTTTGTGTGAGTCTCACAGCCTGACAGAGCTTCATTAAAATGTTCCTATACCCATCTCTACTACTGCTACTAATTTTATGTACAGGTATAACCACTTTTTAAAAAACTCTGCTTTTATCTTTGCTTTACTACTGAATTACCCACAAAAAGCATGTTAAGTTATCTGAAACATGGTTTAGTTTAAATACAGATAATGTGATGAATGTACTGTAGCATTGCTCAGCTCTAATATTTAAGCATGCTAACTATTTCAACTATAGCTTGTACATACATAAGGGCAGTCCAGTAGCGCAGTGGTTAGCATTGCTACCATGCAGCGCTTGTAGAGAAGAAGGGCTGTGTTCTATTCCAGACCTGGGGTCCTATCTACATAGAGCTTGTATTTTCTCCCCTTGTTCGCTTTGGTTTTCTCTGGATGCTTCAGTTTCCTCTCACAGTCTAAAGACAAACAAGTAGGTGAAATGGCTTCTGGGAAAATTGGCCCTGGTGCGAGTGTGCATATCTGTGTGTGTGTGTGCCCTGTGATACACTGGCGTCCTATCCATGGTGTATCCCACCTTCTGCGTGTACTGTAGCTTACTGGGATAGGCTGCAGCTCCCCCATGATGCTGGATTGGATGAAGGTATTAGAAAATGGATGGATTGTTTTCATAATCAGGAGATACTGCTTCCTTTTCCTTATACCATATAACCCAAACCCTCCAAAATATTTCTCACATCTTCTATACAACGATTTCCTGTGTAAGAACTAGCTTCTGTAAAGGATTGTATGACAGACAATGGTTTTCAGAGGATGAAGAGTAAAAAGAGGACGGGGAGGGGTGACAGTATGTCCCATCAGGCTGTTAATTTTACAGCACGCTGTAAAGATGCTTGTGAATATGACAGGAGTGCTATCACAAGGCACAGCAATACACTCTGTAAAAACATTTCAGGTGGTTCTCGAGAGGGGGAGGGCTGCTGCCTGGGCAATTACAAAATCCACTTCTGTGTAATTCAGGTAATGGGCTTGAATCTTGTCAGTTTTATTTAAGTTCCCTAATTTCCATAACGGCACACTTTTATTGTTAAGTCATTAAAATGCTCGTAAGGCCTCCATTTCTGTAATGAGTGCACAATGTGAAGGTCAGGGAAAGTCAGTCCTCCCTTTTACTCTCTTCCCAGCCTTCTATCTGTTCTAGCTTGTCGGAAACTCCAAATAGCTTTCAATAGCAGGCCTTGCAAAAACTTCATTTAATGCTAATTACCACCGCTGTCAGCTTAATTGTGCCTATTCAGGAAACAAGAAAAGGAAAAAAGAAACATAGTCACAACAAGTCTCACTGTGAAAAAGAGGTGAGTGATTTCACATTTTAAATCTAAAAGCAGTCTATACATTTAAATGGAAATGTCTGCTTTGAATGATCTATTGCCAAGTCCTAAGGTTTACTCAGAAACTTTGAGATGAAATTCATTGCAAATGTATGGAGTGTCGGAACTGACTGTAGGAAAGTGAAACATGAATAGGTTTGAAAATTTTAAAGGTTGTTCAGAAGTTCTCCAGACCCAAGAATTGTGAGGCCCATGCTACGCAGAGCAATTCTCATGATGTAAAAAACAACACATTTTAGTAGTGCATGATCTTCCATGCTTAATTCAATACAAATTATATCATAATCACGTTCAACTTCTTCATGTCAGAATGAATATGAGAATTGCTGCTCACACTTATTTTCCTTTACATAACTGACCAATACTTTCTGTTTATGTTTTTAACCAAGTGCATTTTCATTATACAGTATACTGTATATACAGTAGTATGCAAATAAAACATTATAGCATTAGCAAAGAGTGTAACGGTGTAATTAGTGTAACACAACTGTAGTTATTCAACATCCTATCACGAAGCGTCTTTCAGGACCCTATGCAGACGGCAAAATCCGGAGGGGAGTGAAACAAACACGGGGAATAAAGATGAGTGGGATCGGGGCTGGAAGAACAGTGGGGCGTGTCCAAGGTGCGCCGGTGATCGGGGGGCGTGGCTAAGGCAAACAAGTCCAAAGGGAGTCCGTAGGAAAATCCAGGAGTAAGCAAAAGTCCAGAGCCGAGTAATCGATCCAAGACAAACAAGACAGGAGTTAAAAGCTGGAGCGGGATCCGGTGAAGGGTCGGGAAATAGATGGGGTAACAGGTGCCACAGGCGCAGATCCTTAGCCACAGAGCCACCGCCCCACCCCAAACGAGTAAACGAGGAACGAGGAAGGGCTGCAGCATCCTTAAGAGGAGGCTTTTAAGACTGTGACAATGCACAGTATTCAAGTTCAAGTTTCTGTCCAATATTTCTTTAATTGCTCCTCCCTGTTTACACAATAAAAACCCACATCCTGATGTGATCTGTTACTTGTGCAAGCTGGCTTAATAAACAGTATTCAAAGAGAACATTTTAACTGAGCTTTAAGAGTCCTGTTCACATCTAGGTTAATGGGCAGTAGAAAGCAACAACTTTTTAATGAGACAGAGATTAAAAGAGTGATACCAATGTGTGGAAGTTAAACCTGAAGTTAATTTTTAACTGCTGTGATCTTGACTCACCATACTGTAGCTCATGAGTCACTGGGGCATGTAGCTTTTCTTAAGATATGTTCTCGTATCATCATGTATAAATTTGAAGTGCTGTGTCTTTCAGAGGTAATGTTATGCAATTTAATGCAGTATTTCCATTCTGTTAATAATACATTCCATGTATAATTAATTGATCATCAGTTTAAAATTTTGTATTTCTTCTTAAACATGTCAGCGGAGGAGTCATGTCAATAATAATAAGGCTTTCTGAATACCTGCTAGATTCTTTGTATGAACTTTAAGTATTACTTAGGGATGACGTTAAGAGTACCTGGTTGGACCCTATGCGGTGCTGAGTCTGTAGGCAGCCAGTGTTTGGTGTCCAAATCCCAAGGGCAAAAGGCAAAAGTCGTAGTCGAGGTAGAAGAGCTAGGTCGGGTATCCTGACAAGAGTCAGGTCGAGAGTATCCAAATCCAAAACGAGAGACGGGACGAAGTCGAAGCCGGAGGAGAAACAAGGTCGGGTAGCCAGAAGTCACGGAGGAGTGTAGTTTACGTGCACAGGAGAAAGCCAAGGGTTATTCTCAGTAGTGAGCGGGGACTGAGTGGAGTGAGAGGGTACAAATAGGGAAGAGCGGGAGGTGCTCATAGCAATGCAGTTCGTGACATACAATACACAGATGCTCTTTTAACCTTTTAAAATTGTAAATCACCATTACGATACTGATGTACTGTACAATGAAAACACTGCAGACTATGTTTAGCGTAAGTAACTCTTAATCCATATATGTAGCGGGGCTCACCACTGACCCCATCATTCTCCTCAGAATCAGCATTCTGCTCGGAACCAGGAAAGCAATGAATTTTCCCCCAATGGGAAGGCCTACTGTATGTCTTTATACTGTACATGTTGGAATTCTCCTTTCGCTGTGTAACTCTGAAGCCATAACTGAATCCTAGCAAGAGAGGAGATGCAGCCATTCAGAATGTGTGTCAAAACTCGTGATGATTCAGCTTGTCAGATTGAGCTTTTCACTGCCCAATGACGATAGATAGGAGGCCCTTGTGTGCATTAGATATGAATGGAATGATAACTGCATTAAATCTTTTGTACTTCCTCTTTAAATCCACTTAATATAGAATTTTATATGGAATTATGTAGCTAAAAGGAAATTTTGGTGGCTAAAAATAAAAACAATCAAACTATAATAACATTTCTGAATATCATTAACAATTGTAATTTATTAATATAAGTATATTTTTATTGCCAATAGTGGTAGCTGACAATAAAAAAGGTACACAATAGTATTTTCACCTTCCTGATAAACAATTTATAATGTATTATGTCATTTTAAATACTGAGAAGATGGGTTTGTTGGTTGGCATGATTCCTTGAGATAACAGAAGCCTGAGCTAAATGTATTTGATTTAGTAAAAAAATGGCAGGTGCCAAGTGTTTGGTATTTGAGCTGACCTAACATTTTCAGAACAGGTTGATTAAGAATCTGTATAAACACAAATTCAAGCTTGTGATCCAAAGATCAGGGACTCTTCATGGGTAGCATTAAGAGCTGAGAGAGAAAATCTTAATCTTCTTTGGGCCAGAGAACATATGAGATGATGGCACAGAGTGTGTTTGATTATTGTTTTTGCAAGTAAATGTAATTATATGGAGCTGAAGGAAGACAATGTGCATATAGACATATTGTATGCCTGATGTTGCATTGGTCAGCCTAATCTGTGGCTGACGGAGTGTGATGATGTGGGCAGAAATCTCCTTCAAGACAATAATGCCTTTGATGTGAAGTGGGCAAAAACTTACTTCTTAGCAATATATTAACTAAGTCCTTGAGCCATAAGCCCTTCTGTTCCATCAAATCAGCCCAGATGCTGTGATTTCCCAGCAGGACGATGTAAAACCACACACTGCTTGGAATATAAGGGAATGACTATAAGCAAAGGATATTGAGGTCTTGCAAAAGTCAAAACAGGATTCAGCTGTCCAGGAGGACCAAATGTCCTATAGGAGTCCATTATGTCATGATTGTGTATTCCCCAGAATGGTCATGCATGATAACTTTCTGATTTTACTCTGATGGTGTGTTATAGTATGTTTTATTCACATTGTCTCTGATTTCCCTTGCTTTTTTAATGTTAAAAATATTAAATTAAATCAGTTAGACCTATGTTATGACAGTGTGTTGTGTCTCTTTTGTGCATCCATATATTTTCATACAACAACGTTAAAATCAGATCCAAATTACAACCCTTGGATGTGAAACAGAAGCATATCATTATGAACTGCAGACAGTGGAAGAATAATGCCACTACCACTTTTTCTTTTTACTGAGAAGAGCTCTTTTCACATGTTGACATGCTGTCCAATCTTTTTCACAAGAGGGAATTTCTAAATGAAAATAGGTGGGTATAGCATGGTATATTGTACTCTACTTACGGCTTTTGAAAGCTAAGGCAAATAGATATTTTCTGACTAGATTATTCAGATGGATAGGCCTTCCTAACTTTAGTCTATAGTTTTCAATTTTTGAATTTGTGTTTGATGTATTTGCTACTGTACATGTAATTTGTGGGTTGTGTTAATTTAGTAAAAATATAATGTGAAAAATATTGACAGTGCCATTTAAAATGTTATTAAAATAAATATAAAAGGTCATTTCAAAACCCTTAAGTCATTTAAAATCAGAGCTCTGTGGTTAATGACATGTCTGGAGTTACATAATGTTTTGTCGCATTAATTTTTTCCCCCTGTACTCATTGTAATCTTGCTGCTGTGCTCTGCTTGGAGGGGGGGAAAAAACAACAAATGCCTATAGATTTTCTTTTGGCTGAAATTAGACAGTCAGAAAGGCTGCACGGCTTCTGTGAGGATTGGGAAGCGCTGACGGCAGTAATTGAAACTGACAGCGGGTTGAGCACAATGAGTCAGTAGATAACAACAATCATAACCCCGTAATCATCCCAGCATGCCATGCGTACCTTCCTGGGTAAACAGAATTACCGAGCTGACACCCAACATCTTATTTTTTTCCCTTCCTCATCGTCCGCTTGATTGAACGTGGCACCCCGCAATCAGCTGTAAATTGCACCAGTGAGCAGGGTGTTTGTTAATGGTGTCGCGAGAAGGTTATGTACAGGGCGAGACGGATTTGTTTGATAGCGCCCTGAACTTTGACACACAGCAAATCCCTTCCTCCTCAGAGAGCCAGTTTTAGTTCACCTGTGCACCTCAGGAAGACAAAGGAAAACTGCAAACAAAAGGTTATTCAGCTCGCTCGTTTTGTATTCAATCGCCCAGTTTTTTTCTAGTATCTCCTGTGGTGTGCATTGCCTTATCTGTTATTTTTTCATTTCTGTGACTTTTCAGCAGTGCGTTCAGCCTCCTCTCTTGACCATCAAAGGATCTGCTTTGTTTCTCAAAATATGTGAACTGTGAATACTGAATATGTGAATATGTGAATGTGCATTTATTATAAGTTTTTTAATTTACCAGGTAAAGACTAGTTTTCTGTTCTGCAGATTTGTGAAAAAAGTCTTGTGAAACCTGCACTGAATTTATTCACAGGGGACGGTGTGTCAGTATGAGCCACAACTGTACAGTTAAAATAGGAACCTTTCATTACATGAATAGACTTCACACACTTTCATAAGCAAGGGTTCCAGTGAAACAATTCCTGATTTTGGAAGTATGCAAAAAATATTATGAATGACAAGTACAATGAACAACAATAATTGTATTTTTCTTTTAATTCTCGGAAAGAGTGAAGCAAAGACAATATTATGAAGTAAAAGGCACCAATGAGGGTATGACTGATCGCTCATCTCAATGGTAATGGCATAAACATAGAATTCTTTAAGGACACAGAAAGCCACACAATATACTTAGTCTTTGACTAGTATTACACAGAGTGGTCTTTTTTCCTTCAGAGAACAATATGTAGGTACTGTTATTAATAATAATACAGCACCTTCTCAAAACCTTCCCATTTAAACTTAACGTCACGCCCGACATTCCTCCCCAAGAGGGCGCTCCACTACTCCTGTCATGAATCCCATGACTGTTGCTACGTTCCCCAGGTGTACCCTGTTATGTCTACAGCTATTTAAAGACTAGCTTCTCCAGTCCCCGGGGCTCAAATTTAGGGTATGGATGTCGCAAGGCCCGCCTAGCGCCAGGACACCCTACAGTATGTCCGTGTCCTGAGGGCACAGGCCTCATCCCCGACACCTCCCGTTTCCTGAGCCCGGGGTCTGGAGGACCTCGGCCAGTTATCTCAGAATCTCCATGTTCGTGTTTTCCCCCTTCTAACGGATTTTAAACTTGTCACATCTCAGGATGGATCTTTTGTTAATGGACTCATGGACTGGGCCCTGACCTGCCATCGGACCTGCTGGGATTCGGATGCCATTCTTTGTCTCCCCCGCTCACCGTCTCCCGGACTGTCACTGTTATTTTGTGCACCATTAAACCCCTGTGTATTTCCTTTTACCACGCATCTTGTTTTCTCCAGCTCCTACCGCATTGCATAGGGTCTTCTACAAAACCTGACACAGACTACAGACCACATCTGTAACACTTAATATTCAATAAACAATTTTTGGTCCACTTATTCTTTAGAAAAATACCATACTTTTGGAGTCCATAAACTATCCTATTATTGTAAGAATTGATGTACTACTGTTTGCTTGGTTATTCTGTTATGTTACATTATTGCTTCTGTAACAGATAGTTGTTAATTATGCCATTCCATATTATGTACCTTTACTCTCTTAATTCTTTTTACACTTCATTGATTGTGGTGAGTTTAAGTCGCCTTGCATAAAGGTGACAGATGTAGAACAATATTAGTAATAACACTAACTAAATTATGCATTCTGTTTTTTTTTTCGGAATGCACATCTCGCCCAGAGCTCCAGGCCTGAAACTGCCACAGTAATAATTACTGGGATCTCTAATATGAGAATATTTCTGTGTCACTACTTCAACTCGGAACTTTCTAGAGGCTTAAAAAGGCTGAAATGTTGTTAAAACAAACAGAAAAAAAACTTGAGGATTACCTGCAATTCAAATGGTTGTGATTGCCTGACAATCTTGTATTGATTAAACAGACAGGTCTTGCATTGCACTAGAAATGTAATTAGCTAAGGGCCGATGCAGCAATCTCAATAGGTCTGTACATTTTTGCTTGATTGCAATCAGAGTGGATCGTTAGGATAAGCAAAAAGTCTCTTCCTATGACCTTGGCAGAAAAGGCCGCATTTAACAATATGTTGCTTTTAATTAGAATATTTATTACCCTGGCAATGGAAAAAAAGTAGATCATAAGGTTATAACAGACTGAAAAGTGGGTGAAAGGGGAATATTTTCTTTAAGTGCAAAAGGTAAAATATTATCTACAGTATAAAATGATAAATATTCTGACGAAATTATTGAGTTTGAGTCAGGTTTTCAGATACTTTTCAGCAACTTTTTCCCTGGAGAGAGCAGCTGAAGGGAAACGTACATTTACAGTATAACAAATCAGGTTTCTATAAAAAATGATCTCCATTTGTTTTGGCCAAGTCTAAAAGAAAAATAAACTGAAAGCTTCCCAGTCAGCTCTTTAAATTATTAAAGCAGAAATACATCTTGAGACACAAACAGGCTTTGAATTTTGTACTTAGAGCATAATGAATGCTGGAAAACAATACTAATATTGCATTTATATAGTGTTTTTCATGCCAAGGGATCCTAGGCTGCTTTACATTCACCTGGGTGATATGCTACATCCACTGTGTGCTTCCAACTCCATTACACAGATCAGACAGGGAAGTGATAATTTGCTCCACCACTTGAACTCAAGGGGATCTTAAGGTAGACCAGATTGTGCTATCTGAGAGTGAAATTTATCACTTACTCTTATGGACAATGCTAAGGGATCTTATTGACCAAATAGTAAGGACCTTGGTTTAGCATCCTATCTGAGGGATGGTGCCTCTATGTCCTATGGCACCTGCTCTCTGTCACCATTTTGGGATATGTGGTTTTCCAAAGGAAATGAGTGCATACTGGTTTGCATTCCAGGTTTCTGGTGCCTTTTCTGATCAGGCCCAGTGTTAGGTTAGAGAACACTTTCAACATATTTAAAAACTTCATTTTAGTTCAGTTTCGATTGTTTTCAAATATTTGATGATAGAACTCAGGACGTACTTTTACTACTGTGTGAAAGTACAGAATTGTAAAGATTTAGAACTACCAATGTACTGTACTGCAACACTGTACTAAAAACCTAAGTTTTAAAATGTTCCTTTGCAAACTTCTAGGACTATATGAATTTCCTATAATAGGTTATAACAATTAGTCATTTTAGTTTCCTATTTCAATGTTTGGGAACTTAGTACTGGACATCTTCTTCTTCATTCATTTTAGCATATGCATTTTAACACTCTACAGGGAAAAGAACATCATAAGATTGAAGAATGCTGTGCCAGATCGGACTTGAAAAATTGGGGCAGAACACAGCCTTTGTAACAGCAATTTAATTTTTAGAAAATGTAGCACACTGACCTTTAATTTCCCAGGCTGCACTGTGAAATCACATGGTTGAAGCTAATTTCTTCTCAGCTGGAAGAGATTATAGGAAACCCTGCAGTGTCTCTCTTACTCTGAGCCCCTCTCCAAGGGCAAGGAAGCTCAGCTTCATCTAATCATGAACAATTCACTACCTGGAAATAATATACCCTACTGTTCTTCACCAGCGCTCTTCCGTTTCTCAACAGTGGAAAAGAAAAATCAATGCCTTTTCTCTGAAAGTGAATTACAGAAGTGACCTCCTCCTACTTTAGCAGAAAAGAAGTTATATTTTGGGAGGTGCAGGTATACAGCATTTCATTAGAGTACAATGCTTTAAGAACAAAACAACATAAAAAGGCTGCAAAGAAGAAGGGGCCATTTGGCCAGTCTTGCTCATTGGTTTCTAGCATGAAACTTTATATAGCACTTTCCTGAAAAATCCCCATGAAATGGTTTAGGGGAACGATCCACCCCCTTATCTTTTAGTCAATTCCTTGCTGTTTTTTTTTCCTCCTGAGTCAACATTGGAGGTCAAGACGTGCAGTGTATTATGACTGAATAAGCACTGTTACACCTTCATTTAATAGGTTTCAGGTGAGAGTTAGCATGAAAACCTTAACTTATTTCCATAATGATATGCAAATTACGAGAGTAAAAATCCATCCTGACAAAGAGAGAGAAAGGTAATACAGTATGTACAGTATTTATTATGCAGACATGGTTTGAATCCGTAAGGGAAGTTTTGAAAACCTAGAACACACAAAAAACGAATATACTGCACATGTGTCACTAAACAATGGTCACTCATGCTTGGACTGATTTATTGCATTCTGGTCTGGTTTTACAGTGGACGATTGATGATTATAACACTATACCCATCCATATGCTAATCTCTACATATATTGTAAGCTGTGGAATATTGAACATATAAACTCATGCAATCTGCACACCAGGATATTAGTTTAGGTAAGAGCTCAATTTATCTTCCACCCTGTTTGCTGTTTTTATAAACAGACTTTATAACAGCCATTCTGTCGGAAGGTTAGATCCTAGTCTTGCACACTTCCTCTCAGTAAGGTGTATACTGTAAGTCTCACACCCAGGACTTTGTTTTGGGGTATCCCTTCTCTAGCCCACCGCCACCCCATTTACATCTTGCAGCAACTTCCTACCTCACTCATCCAAAGTTCGAGAGGGCCTTTTTGGGCACCCTTATTCTCATGACTAGACTGCCATTCCCTGAGCTAGCTGATTCAAGCCAAAAAAGCTCTACATGCTGTATTCCATCCCTCTTTGGCATTAATTATGGTAGAATCTAATCAAACTCCTGAATTCCACTGTTAATAAATGTTATTGTTCCATCTGAGATACCAGGAGCACAGAATGGAAGGGGACTCATCTCTGCCTCTACATAAATGAGTTGTCCACCTCTTTGCTGGATTTTGTTCAGTTAGAAGAGCTGACTTGCAAGGCTAGTCCAATTCAAGGCATTCCTGGTTCTTTATTTGTGACTTAAGGTCTGACTTCTTTTTCTTGACATAACCTTTTTATACTGGAAATGCAGAGAAATTATACTGCCACAGTGCTGCCACATAATGGGAAATTTACCTCTCTGAAAATAAATGGGGTTTTAGCCATTAACTAGTAACAACTTCTATCTTGTCATACGTTAATTTAAAAGTATATATATATATGTATGTATTTCTCTGATGGAGAGAATGGCAATATTTCATGGAACATTGTGCCACTTTATTATCCTAAAGTAACACTCCCAATTATTAATAATGTACTAAAATGAACTGAAATATCAGGGTTCGTGGTCATGTACCATTTCATAATCATCCATCTTCTTGTATCCGCATTGGCTAAAATTATCCTTTAATTTAAAATGATTATATTGAAAGTTAGGCTGACCTTTAACAGAATACTTCTTATCCCTAGGCCTGCAAAATAACCTCAGATTTTTCTGCTTTACTGCTACACCCCTCACTCACATGAACCCACAGACAAAATAACACTTACCACTGCTTAATGACCACATGTGCTTGGATTTGCTGTATACCGAGCTATTTTAACTTCGTAAATTAATTACGTATGTTTAGTGGTGCTTTCTTATCCTTGCATTAGATATGAAGACCTGAAGACCAGCATGTGTAAACTTTAAGTTTAAATGAATTTTTAAATGTAATTTATTTTCCATCAGGGAGCCCTTGAGATTTGACCATGTTGAACAGTCTTTCATGAACCACTTAAGTGACTCAGAAGATAAAGGAGTTTATCACCGCAGCTCCAACTGTGATATATTATCAGCATATCTATGTATCCATCCATCTACCTGTATATATCTGGTATTTATTCCCAGTGACTTCTTCCCTGTAAAAAGGTACCATAAACCTAAAAGGCATCCTTTGTAAGATATGTCTCATCTATACCTGTGAACCATGTGTAAATACTATAATTTTGTCCTCAAGTCGCATTACTGTCTACAAAGGATAGACAACTGCTGAATAATTTACAGCACATTTTGTAAGTACGTTATATAACATGCTTTGGCTATATCAGCTGGAAATATGGAATGTAAATAGAGAAAATAATCATCTGTGACAGGACATCAATTCAAATCTGCCAGTTCCCACGAAGTGTAAAATAAATGATTGGCACCTGATGGTTGATTTGACATTCTTCCAAGACACTGTTGTTTTGATTAAATTAATTCAGTATTGTTGTGTATTCAGTAAGGAATCACTATTACAATAACCTTGTGGTTGGGTGGCCAAAAAAATAAAATAACAATAATCTGTAAATAACGAAACAGTAGGTTATTACAACTGCAGAAGTATTATAGTATCATTATTAACAGTTTAACTTGTCTCAGCTCTGTGAAACAAATTTAAAATACATTATTTCCTTAACCATGTATAAATCTCAATTTAAAAACAATATGGCAAAGAGCAAGTTAATAATGTTTATGTATTCTTTAAGATCAACTTTAAAGCATGTCTCTTGTCACATTCTGCAGTTGCACAAATTAAACCTACAGTACTTGAGATCTTTTTCACCACAGTGAGAATTTGTCTTAGTGGGTCATGGATTCTATTAATCCATTATGTATACTTGAGGATTTTTCTCAAAAACTGCTGTTTCTAACATTTCTTGTACAATGCATTTTTTGCTGTATTATTTTCAGTTTCTTAATGTCTTATAAGGAAGAGATTCTTCACCTCAGCACACACCTCAACCAAACATTTCTTTGTCAATTTTAAAAATGGTCTGCTTTCCTCACGCATTTCCTAAGTTGACAAATCTGTCCAATTATTAGGTGTAAAGGTATCTTTTTGCAATTTACCCTTGACAGTAGTGTATTTAGTTGAATATTTTAGTTCTATTTATCTGCACACTCCCACAGTTGCATAAAAAAGTAATGTTTCACACAGGGTTAGCTGACAAGGTGCAGTCTGACTGTGCTGCCAAGGTGGAACACAACATGATCATAATTTCTAAGATTCAAAATTTCAGCCACATGCTCTTTCTGCAATGTGTTTGCTGTTCAAATAATATCTAAAAAAAGACTGACGATGTTTCTTATGCGTAGTTTCCAGTGTCTGTACTTTCTCGTTGTGCTGTCTGTGCTTTCTCACTGCGGAGTGCAGGGATAATGAACTGGTAATGCATCGTTTCAGTGTGAGGTTCTGAAAATACAGAAAAGCAAAACTAGAATTTTCTTTCCCAAACTTTACAGTTTCAGTCCCAATCACCGAAGATTCAGCACAGTTAGAAAACCATGACTCAATCCTCAGAACAGCACTAAAACATATATTTAAAGGAACACTTAACGAAAGCTACCCATGGGCAGCTGCATGCTTCCAATTACAAATTGACTAGGGCATTTCACCAGGGACCAATCGCATAGTCATTGCTCTAATGCATTAAGCAAACTTTAAATCACAGTAACCCCTATGTGAGAGACACACTTGCTAATCGAGTTTAGTACTATTTCACAATTACTTCCTCTCTACATTTATCATGGCCTTATTTAATTAGTGGTAACCCTGCCTTTTCAGGAACTATTGATGAGCATGAAGCCATAAGGGATTGACAGTATAAGAACACGTTCAATTGTTGGCACACACTATTGTATGTTAGAATAATACAGAACACATATCCACTATACAGTATGTTTTCAGCTGCTGTGGTGTAAAGAAAAAAGGAAAATGGATTTATTTTTTGTGATGATTTTTTAGCAATTCAAAGAGAATATGCAGGTATTTTAATTGGAACTTTAACACAGAAACGTGGCTAACAATAGGTTTTATTGAAATAAATGGTGCCCATTTAATTTTCATATGCATTTGTTTTATGTGCAGGGTAAAAATGGATGTTTGTTATGACAAGGAGAAGTGAGCAATTAACTTCCATTATCTTCTGTCACATACTGTAATTAGCCAGCCGATACAGTAAAAGGCTTCTACTAAAAATACATTTTAGAAGTTTATAAAAACAAGTCTATGTTTTACGAGTCAACATTGGGGAATCAGTTAAAGGCCAGAGATTTGTATTCCAGTTTTTATGAAAAATAAAAAAATGTATAACTGTGACTAGTGGATGTGGATTTGGAAATAGTTTATCTTATCTGATTATTAACTAGAGTGACTGTAGTTATTTACATTTTTAAACATTTAATAATTTGTAATCCTACTATTATGGCATTTAAGCACTGAACTTCTGTGTGAGGACAGTGCTGTTCATACAGTATTTAAAGAAAACATCCATTCTGTGCTGTTGTATTAAACTATAGAAGGTTCCAATTTACTCTAATTCCACCCATCAGTAATACATAACCTGTATTAAAACTGACTTACAATCAATACGAACTAAAAAGAAAAAGGTTCAGGAGATTGATTGATCTGCCTTAAACATTTCATTGTACATAAAAAAGAAAAAAAAACACTTGTAAAGGTGTCAATGTTTTTTTTTTCAGTTGCAGATATAAATCAAGGAATATGTTCTGAATGGTTAGGGGCGGGTTAGCCCTAGGTAGGGTTAGTGTCCATGATTCCAATGTACTTCTGCAACATGTAACATTAACACATAATTGTCAATTTTATATTGATTAAATTGGGAGTCTGCTTGTCATCATGACTTTCCACATGTATCCATACAGTTTTGTCAGATTTCACAGAATGTTTCCGTGAACCATTTTTTTAAATTTAGTTTTAATAACAGAGCAAAGCAAGAAGTGTTATCCACATACGGTATAAGCCTACTTACAATGTGACAAAGTTCTTCAGATACAATAAGTAAGGACATAACTCATATTGTGTTGTTATTATTACAGAAACCTCTTATTTCAGGTTCAACATTCTAAAAATAAGCTCAAACACATTTTGGTCAGTTGACTATCAACAGAAGAAAGTGTTGTTTTACAATATTGTATTGCTTCCAATACACATACATCATTTAAATCTGCATCATGGGGCAAAGTCACTCCTGAATCTTTCACAATCAATCCAAACAAACACTAAAAATGGCTAAGTTAATTTCTGACCAAGTTATATACTCTACCATTTTTACTTAATTTTCATCATTTTTCCATGACTCAGACATGTGATATTTTTTATAGTTGAGCCAAAAATCTAGATGTAAAACCAAACAAATTGGATAGCACCAATATGGGTGGTCGAGAAAGAGAGTAGAACGAGGACCTCTACATTAGGTTGTAGGTTGCCCTGTTCTAGGTCAGATATCCTGATTTATCCAATGTTATGACGTGCTCTTTTAAGTGATTCATTCGCTATTGATTTTCTTCAGCTTTCTCTTCGCTGCTCGGTGTCCATGGGCCAGATACATGTGACGGGGATTTGTAATGCTTGAACACTCTCCATGAGATGGAATTATACATCCCTTCAAAGCCACACTTGCCATCAATAATATAATGCATTCTCATCTCTTCAGCGAAGCCCAGAAATCAGTATGTGAGCATCTGTTTTGTTAAACACTGTGTACAGTATGTGAAGCTTTTTTTCACTAGTAACGCAGATTAACAATTTGCCAGTGCCATAACGACCTCTTTGGGCAAGAATTATTGAACAGAGAATGAAAACATAGGTCATTGTGTTTAAGAACACATACTGTACTGTAGGTACTTAAATCCCTATACATTTGACTACAGGCCTTTATGTACAATATGTAAAATTCTGTTCCACGATGTACTGTAGGCAGATGTGCTAAGAACTAAGAATGTATTGCTTTTTAGTCATGGCAGTGTCAAAGGATTCAGAGGAAAATACTGGCATGGCTTTACCTTGTGTTCAACCACACACATTTTGTAATATGGTAATCTAGATGCTAAAGTGCCATACATTCAAACAAGGCAAATTTCAGTTTCCTGGAAAGATCTTCAAAACCTGTGTTGGACTATGGGACTGCCCTTTATTCTGAATGTAAAAATAAACACAATACACAATGTCCAAATGCTACTTTGCATAACATAAAAGGCTTTAGATCACACAGTACAGTATATATTTAGCATTATGCAAAACAAATACAATGTACTGTAGTTTGGGAAGGCATATTTATGTCTTCCTTTTAATAAGTTGCTAATTAAGTGTTTGACTCTTCCAAACATATCACAACAACTGAGTAGCATATTTGTACAGTATACTGTAAGTTTTCCTTTACTTGTTTAATAATTTCAGCAAGTTAACATGAGAGGTGTTGTATTAAAAATTCCTCCATGCATTGTTTCAGTTGTCTATTTCACTGTAGGCTGCCATGCATGACCTCCCAAGCACACCTCACTCTTTCATCATGACACATGCTGTTATGTCTACAGATTAAATGCAATCTTTAGATGTAATCAGGTCAAATTGTAGAAAATCATATCCAGTAATTCATTTTCAATCCTGTTTTCAATTACTATTGCTAATTAAGTTGTATGATGCTTTTATCTAAAGCAACTTACTACACTCTACAGTATGCAGCTGGTTATTTTACTGAAGCAAGTAAATGAAGCAAGTGAATACTGTATTCATTAGCAATTTGGTGGCTTTTCAAATGCCGTGAAAGTATCACTATATTTATTTGTGCAAAGGATTATGATAAGAATATTGCATTTGCAGACTTGTTCCATAAAGTATAGAAGTCATTACATTTTAACATGTGTCCAGAACTGAATGCAATACTCCAGGTGAGATCAAACTAACACATTGAATAATATTGACATACAGTAATTTAACTTCATTTAAGTTCTAGATACTCCTCATATAATGTAGGACTTCTTCCAATTCAATACCACCGTTTTGATATTTGAATTTCGCATTCTTGCTTCTTGCATGTATTATATTACACTTATCAAATGTTAAATTTCATTTGCCAAGCAACCCAGTCCTGATTTACATCTAAGCCCTCTCGTGTTGCATTTGTTGTTGTTAAAGTATCTGCAATACAGCCTACAGTATGTTTGTGTCATCTATGAGTTTGACTGGTTTACTCCTGATCAACTACATTTCTACATCTACACCACACCAACTTTCTCATAGCATAGATTTCATTTAGTCTTAGAATTGGGTTACTGGCCTTCTTTCCATAAAGGAAAAAGGTAAGGCTAGAAAATAGACAGAAATAGCAAAAGCCATTAGCAAAGGGCGGAAGAGGTGAGAGCTTTAAAAATAATGAAAATGTTTAAGACTATTCAGAACTCATTTATAAACATAGTGTTTGGATCCCTGACATTTCCTTGAAAAATCTGAGGAATCACACAATCCATGCCATCTCGGAAATCTTTTTGTTTTGAGCAGTTTGCAATGCTTGGCAGAATAATTGCCTGGGTTTTATAAATGTTAGCCTGCTTTTGTTTCCCAGGTTGATCATTTCGTTTTTGAATCAATAGCTTTTACACAGAATGAATCGGTGACACTGGCTGTCTGCTTCCTGACCCTGCGTTCCCATTCTCCACCAGAACATTAATTGTCTTTTGATTAAGCCTTTGTCGTACAAATTGCATGTGAAGATTAAAGACTGAGACGTGCCTTTCTTCCTCCAGAGACCTACTCTTATTTCGTTCCACTTTTACTGCTTTTATGTTGTATTTTTTAAAGATTTTTGGTCTGGTTTTTTCACTATATATTTACTTGTTGATCTCTTTGTGTCTAGCTCCATAATGCATTTGAGAGATCTCAGTCAATTATATGCCTTCACAATATCTAATTGTGTCTAGTTGGCCCTTGATGTTACTGACCCCAGTTACCGATTTCTCAATTTAGAGTTATTGTCTCCCAGACCAAAATTATTGTTAAACAATTATTGTTAATTACAACGGCTGACTCTGACCAGTGATGCTTGAGTCATTATACAAAACAGAACATACTGGGATTTACATCTATAGGACTGAATAACACAGCTGAAGAACTAAACATTACAAGAGTACATTCGATTCCGCAACTAGTGTATGACTTTAAAGTCATTAAATTTGATGAACTACAGATTTTGAAAACTCTGAAACACAACCTGTACTGTGTGGATGGTACAGTAGGTGTAACCTGCAGCCTGTAGTATAACTCCACTCTGCTTCCCCCCTATTGTTGGATTATTTTAAGTTTCTAGGATAAAATTGGAAATTCAGAGACATTTACTATGATGTACCTGTAGTTTCATTTAACCATACTAGAAAAATCTCTGTACGAAACATATCATTGGAGCCATAGTTCATCATTTGAAATGCATTTCATTCCAAAGATTCAGAATCTAATGCATCCTGTTTATTTACAGTATGTAGTATAAATATGCAAGCTGTAAAAATATACTGTATTCCTGTTTATATATACGGTAATATATACTGCATTATTGTTTTAATCCACTCTTGTCATAACAAATTCCACAAAGAAGCATGCTGACACATCAACAAGACTAAAATGTCTGATTTTCTTGATCGTCACCAGCTGTTAACTGTACATTGGGATCCCACACATATGGATTAACAATGTTCTTGCTTTGTAACCAAAGCTAAGTCATTATTAAAAACTATATTTTTAATTTGTTGTAGATAAACAGTTACCCCAGATAAGAACATCAATTAATCAAATACTAACATCTTCATCATGGGCAACAAGAAAAAATATATTTATTGGTTATTACAATTTCAAGAACTTTCACCATTCTGAAAATGTATCTAATCTTATTGGATTGGATAAAGAGAACATTTATAACAACTTTTTTTTCTTTCTAAAAACTTTTTCCTCAAAAATGACACATGTTTTTAGTTTGTGTAACTCCTCAAACCTCAGACAAAATATTTCTGCTCTTACTTTTGTAAGAGTTACCTGGTTCACATGCTCGTAGTGATTCTAGAATATACTGTAGCTAATTGGCGGGTCTCCAGAAAAGTTCAAGGAAAAATTGCCCCTGAAAAGCTGTCTCAAGTGGGAGTTTCAAAACCTTTGGTTCAAAGGTCTCTATACAGTACATGCACTTCAGAACATTGTGCTATTCAGGAGAATATGCACTGAATGTGCTATCTGTGTCTTTATCTCTCTGTGTTTAAATATGCTGTCAAATTAATATCTGTATTTATTATTTGGACTGTGAATTTGAATTATTGAAGTCAAAATATTTTTGTGTTAAGGGAAACTGATTGACAGCCTCCATTTAGACTTGAATGACAGTGCAATATGCAAACGAAAACCTTAACAAAATAAATAATTCAATACGTATCTGCCTGTATTTTTTAAGAGAGTCAATTTTAGTTAATATAAAATAAGCTAAATGCAGGGAATTCATATTCAGTACAATTTAGTTGATAGTTTTGTGTAGTTTTAAGACGTTTTTTTCAGGCTTCTGTATTTTGTTGCAGGAATAACTGATTGCAATGGGATACAGGGAACAAATAAGCAACAGGTGCTGTAAACAACAAAAAAATCCAAGTAAAGCTAAAACACATTTGTGAAAGAGGTGAGTCTGGGAATGAATGTCTGACTTTGAGATTCAGGCTTCATGCTGCATATTTTATTTTTGATTAATTCTCATTTTCATCAAGTAAAACATTACTACCACAATGTCTGAGCAAACATCTGTCCTCATCATTTTCAATAAGCGCAGTTTGTCATGCATGTAATAAAAAAAATCTGACGCTGTCAATCACATCTCTAAGAATGAATAAAGTCTGTAGTTTCGATAAGCTGTGGTGCAGGTAGCTGGGTATTCTTTTATCTACCTGTCTGGAATAATTCACCAGATGAACTTCTTAACCTGAGATGAATAAACACTTTACATTCTTTTTGACAGAAAAGTAAACAGAGCTGAATTGAAGTCTCCAAGATATTCTTCAGCGTCTTCAAACATTATCAAAAGTTTTCTTTTTTAAGAAACGTGTGCTGTCTATATAATGGGTTTTTAAGGTTTTGAAACAGCCTGTGTCAGTTTTTTTGTTGCATGCAAGGCAATATAATTGGAAGAGAGGCTGTTTGTTTAAGCTGAAACCTCTAAAGAGTTTAGCACATCTCTGAGTACAATTTTCACTACCTGTTTTTTTAGTAGCCAGACTTGCGTGACAATTTCTGCCTACAGACCTATTTTTGAATGTGCATATGTTCTGTGACCTAAAACAGTTCAGCAAATACAACAAGTGAATAAGTTAAATATAATTTTTTTTCAGAATTAAACTTTGCAAATTCAAATGGTTACTGTAATTATATCCCCATATTGTAATGCGTTACAAAGTTGTGCATTTGCCATCTTTTTAACTATTGTATGCAGCATCAAATTTAGGTAAAGGACAAGAACAAAGGCATGCCGAACACACTGTAACAAGTGGAGTGATGATTATTACATACTGTACTCAAACAGAATACAGTTATAAGAAAATCCCTTGATACTTCAGATTAAGTGTGGCTAATTAGGCATTAATTGTTTAATTATGAACTTTCATGAGTATGGAATTAAATAATTGATTGATTATTTAGTTGTTTGATTAATCCATTGGGATGATGTCTATTAAACATACAGGGCCCCACTCCTCAACATTCCATTCACAGTTGCAAGTTATTGCTGCAAAGTGTAAGACTTAGTCCTCGAATGTATTACCTCAAATACAGTAATAAAATTGTTCAATGATAAAGTACCTTAGGTAGATCTTACCCTCGTATTTGGACGGGCAAGCTTTCTTTTTCACATTATGCACATAAACTCCAGTTACAGCATTTAGGACATAGACCCGTGCACTCTATCATACTTTTAGAAATGATCAAAATGGTACAGTAACTTTACCGTGTAACACTACATACCTGGCCTTGCCCACCCAGAAGTAAGCTTGACCATGGTCTTTCCTGGTAATCTCCATAGTTTGTGTCTTATTTCAGGTTTCGAATGACATTTTTATTCCATGTAAATTTGTAACAATCATAACGGATTTGATGAGACTGGCAGTGGGGTTTCATGGGAGAAGCCGCTTGCAGGGCGAAAGGTGGATGAATCCCAGGGGACGTGCAGGCAGGCATGGTGACAGCGGCTGCAGTGCGGTGCTGCACACAGACAGAGGTTGAAATGCAGGCGGGTAGGGGCAGGGATCCACCTGCGCAGACAAGGCCGCCATGCCGCGGATTGTGGGCCTGCCAGCACACCACAGTGGTGGAGACTAGCAAAAGCATCAGGGTCGAACCAAGTAGGATGGTCAGGCAGACATGACGATGTAGCACTGGAGAAAGGTGCAGGAGCCGGATGATCCCGGTTGGACATGGGAAGATGAGAAGGAATCCAGTGGGAGATCCCAGGTCAAGAGAACAAAGCAAAATCAGAAATTCAAACCAAGGCACAGGAGGCAAAACAGAGCTAGTGATTAGACCGTACAAAGCTCGAGGGACTCGGAGACAGACTCTGTATCAGAGGCGAGAACAGAGCCTGCGTGGTTCTTAAAAAGTCCCCCAAATCACCCTGACCAGCGAGGTGGTTTTTCCCTCCAGGTGAACCAGGTCTCCTTTAAATTGGTGTCCATGGCAATCAGCACTGCGAGACGCGTGGGCGGAGCAGAGCAGCAGCCAGGGCAACCCTGACAAAAACAATATGACCATACAGATATATACGAACAGTCTTTCTCAAGCAAAGACAATGCAACATGTGGGCATGTCAACAATACACATTCTTCTGACCTGCTTTAGGTCAAGAATGTGTGAGAAGGTTACTCATATGCAATCCTCCTACAACCCATAAAAAAGCAAATTGAGTTTCATGGTTCCCTTCGACAGAGAAAGTTTACATACCTTCAGAATTAATCACACATGCGGCACATTATCATCTAAAATGCATTCTGATACTAATCAGTTCTCAGATTGCATGGTGTTTGAGCCTAAGAAGATTTCTACCATGCTTTCCAAAGTAAGTCTGGTTAACTTGAAAGCCAGATTTCTCACCAAGCTATCGTCTGTTGTGAAAACGTTGTGGGGGGTATGTCTTTCTGGGAGAAAATTTAATCTAAATAAGTAATAGCATAAATTCCCCAAACCAATAATAGTAGGAAAACAAATTGGGATGTCATGTCAGCATTTAATCCTCACAAACAGTCTTGCCTAGATGTTAGGTAGTTTACAAATTAAACTAATTAACATTTAGCCTTGATATGCTCGGTACAACTTTCAAAGCAGAGGCTTACACAGTTGAGAGAACCCAGATACACAGAGCTTGATTACAGCCCGGTTTGCCAAAGCAGAAGTCTGCTGATGTATTGCTGCCATAATTGATGTCTGAGCCTTTCTCTTCATGTTTCTTCAAACATTTTATCCAGTTTACTTTGGCCTTTTGTGTGTCTCTTTTTCTTATGAACCAGTAATGTAAAAGAAAAGCAATTGATGTGTTAAATCTGAATTAATAGGTTCTTCAAACTCTGAGAACACTGCTAATTAAGGTCAAGTAATTTTCCATCACCGCTATTGAAAAGTTCATGAAAGTCATTTGATAAATTCTACAGATAACACAAGAACTGTTCTAACAATGGCAGATTTTTTTTCACTTCTGTTTACACATCATTACAGTTTAATCACCACAGTTTATTTGAATCTAAAATGTGTTTAAGTGAAATTTGGTTGTTAAGCCGTAAACTCATTACTGGTGATTCTGTCTATCATCGTGGGATTATATTTTCTTGTGACCTGCTCCAGAGAATTTAGCAGAAAAGTGAAAGGGAAGTTATTTGTGCACTTTGTCTTTGTGAAAACCTAGAGCTAACCTGGCCTATACACATTTATTTAAACAACTGATTCTACGAGAATAACAACAACAATGGAAAACCTGGGCCGAAGAAATGAAGTGGTGTCCTGTAAATTAACAGATACAGATAAGACAATAAGCTTTATAATTATAGTTACTGAACCAGCTGATTTACCTACTATCATGACTACTTTCTTGCACAGTGGTATGAATGTTAGCACTTCTCATGAGCTCAGTTCCAGTCTGCTGCACCTTCTGTATGGACTTAGCATGTACACCACGTATTCATAGAATTTATATTCATATCCTGCATAGTATTTGCTCTAGTTGCTCATGTTTCCTCCTACCTTCCAAAGGTAACTACTGTAGATTAATTGGTGTCTCTGATGTATACCTGTATGGATATACAGTATGTGTGTATACAACATGTCCTGCTATGGACTGGCAGTTTGTCCAGGATAGAGTCCCACCTTGTGCCCCATGCTTCCTGGAGAAGCTCTGTGTTTCAGTGACCTTTAATAGGAACAAATAGCTTTTTGATGATGGATGGATGTATAGGCATTTCTAAAACTTCTAAATAAAAACTACACTTCATAACCCCTAGGTTGTTGCCTCATTCATTAAACTAAACCATGTTCCACTAAAAGCAGAGTCCCTTCATCTAGCACTTTATATTCTGCAATAAAGTTCAAACAGCAATATAGTCTTCAGAAACTCAATTTCAAATGCTATATTAAGCATGTTCTTGTCAGACTCTACTTATTATAAAGCGAACTGGAGCTCTTGGAGTCTGAGTTTTGAATTGATTGCTTTTGTGTGCATACTTTCAGTACATTGAATGTATTATGTATTTATTTTTTGTAAGCTGCTGCCTGGGCCTGTACCTTCATAAAGACAGGATATAAATCTAAAGTTTTTTTTTTTTTAATATAATGACTAATGAGTAAATTCTGCTTTCAGAAGTGAGCTTTTCTGCTGAGTATGTTTGCAGTTTATTTTTGTATGACAGACATAGTTCATTTTTGGATGTCAGCCTACCTTTGTTTGTGTTGCATGAAAATAGCCTGGTAACATGTCAAAGCACTACTTATCAAATCCAAGGTTTCCATTCAGTGAAACATTTGTGGTCTTTAACTGAACACACTGCTTCATCTGGTGTCTTTGCCTCACTTTTCATAAGCCCTTTTTCAAACATATTCTGTACACTCTACTTTATATGCAGACAGAAAACCTGGGAGTACTGAAAACAGCTGTATACTAGGTGCTGAAAAGCTGCAAAAAGTGAAGACCCAACCTGCATTAGCTGCATGAACTGAAAGAAACGCTAGTTGGGTTAATTTTCAATTTGCCACAGGTGTGTTGTTTTGATTCGCACGTTCCTATTTGTTATTTTAACATTTTAACCCTGTTATTTAAACACAAACCTTAAAAATAATTAATTATTTATGTCCAAAAGCTGGAAAATGTGGATCCTTGCAGTATAGTGTTATAGAAACTACTTTTTGCACAGCAGTAGTGCTGATATTTCTGAAAAAAAGCTTGCAATACATACTACTTTCCACAGAAAAAGAATTTGGTTTTTATATTAGTGATATTAAATACATTGTTCATTTAAAGCCATTTGTTCATCACATGCTTAGACAGGTTCAATGCCCAATGAGCTACATAAGAATGTAATTTCTGTTTGCCAGTTCTTGATAGAACAGATGCATTTGCTACAGTGCATTATGAAAAAAATAATGAAAACCTTCATATAACAGCATCCATTTAATAATCATTAATAGTACAAACACGCTCCACAAGTTAATGCATTCCCAAAGTTTAAACTGTGTCCCGTTCACTGCAGATGTGATTGCAATATGGTAACACAGCAGTTGAAGACGGATCCCTGTTGTTTACCAGATGACAATTTTAGTTCACTGTCGTCTCCTGTGCATTATTGCCAGAGTTTCTACAAGAGTAATAAGCCCCAGTGAGGTCTTTGTATTTTCCCTGAAGCCTTCCTCTAAGACGATGTCCTATTTTTATTGAAAGACATAGAATCAGTATGTATGTATAAATATAATATTTATGTATTTGCAGCAGTTTTCCAAAAGGTACTATCCACTGTAAGCCATAGAATGGCTTGCTTTGATGATTATGCAACTGTCACGATCGGGATCCTTCCTCTTAAGGGCACTCCGTATTTTAGTTGAATACTGTATGTGCACCTGCCCCCTGTATTGTGTACCATTATTTAAGCCTGGCGCTCTCACTAGTCCTGGCACAGCATTGTGAGATGGATGCCCCGAAGCCCGTCTACCAACAGGTCCAAGAAAGACCCAACGGCATAGGCTTCATCATGGCGTCCTGACCATCTGAGTCCGGGGCTCGGAGTTCCTGGTCTTGTTACCTTCGTTTTATTTGCTGTCCCTGTTCCGGATCCCGTTCTGGATTTTAACCCTGTTTTGTCTCGTCTTGGATGGATCCCCTGGTTTTGGACCCTGGATTCCCCCATTTGGACTGTCTGGATCCATTTGCCCTTGCCACACCCCCCGAGCACTGGATCACCGTCGTCACGCCCCCTGTGTGTCTACCTGTCCTGAACCTCTACGTCTTTTCCCTGTTGTCCTTCTCCACTTACTTCCGGATTATACCATCTGCATAGGGTCCTGAACTACAGCAACCAGTCGATCACAAAGTTAGAATATGCAGTCCCAGTCTAATTTTGGCCAAAACCTGAACGATGTTACTGCACAATATACAGTATGTGCTCTAATCATATGATCTTCCGCTCACTTCTCCTTACAGTGTACTTTCTGGAAGTTGGAAAGCAAAGGCCTAATAAAGATCTTTTTGTTTTTAAAGCTTGTATGATTTGTAGTCTGTATTAAAATGTCTGCATCTAAAAATGCAGATGCAACTAATTTAATAATTGTGTCACTACGTGGAAAGGAAGCTGTGAAGGTTTATTCCACATTGAAAACTACAAAGAAGAAGCACATTGTTTTGGTTGTTGTGTTAATCTTTATTCGTTCCTTGGCAGTCAGCACACACTGATGCAGCTCGCCCTCTTTATCATTTCATGGAGAGTTTCTATGCAGCACTGGGCTGTGGGTATACATAGTTTATGAAACAATTATTGACAAATAACTGCTATTTGTTTAAATTCCTTATTGCCACCTCCAAACAAATTGTAAAGGCTTCTGCCTTGCGCTTGTGTTCTTATGATTCATATCTCAGCCTTCCTTTTTTTATGTCTCACATTGAAGGTTTCGCAATTTAAAATATTTGTCGATATTTTAAAAAGATTTGTAAAAATGAAATTGTGACTGACTCGAGATGTACCTTTTGGGCAGTATTATGACTGAGGACCACTATCCCCATGCCATTTCTGCTATATCACTCACAAATATTTATTGTCATGCCACAGCAAAAGAGAAATAAACAGGAAGCAACTTCCAGGAAGCAAATTGTTTGAAAATGGATAACAATATACTGTATGCGCTCCCAAAGTTGGAACCTTTTTACATTGCTGATCAAGTCAAGTATTGACACAGAATAAGAATTCTAAGACTACAAACAAGAAAACGACTAAGCATTGTAGCCACAGAAAACACTGTATTCATCTAGTGCCGTTAGTCTGAGAATTCAATAAAATAAAACTAGAAGTGTGTGCTAAAATATAAAATTAGTATCATAAGACTATGACTATTGCATATCATTAGCTAAATAAAGGCAGGGTGATTTGTTTTTTTGTAACAGAAATGAATGCCCTCTGAAACCACTTATTTCATGAATCTTGGAGCAGATACATGTAATAACTCTGGAGACCTATTTGGAGATATTTGTATTCCTTTCTCTGCTCTCCAACTGCTCAATTGACAAAGGGGAGTAAATTAAACCTAAAGGCAGAAACCTCTTCTTGGTATGCCCTTAGGATTTGGACCATGGTCTTCCAAAAAGTGTCATTCCTCCCGTCAAGCTTGTTTAGATTTAGTGTCCTTCATCTAAGTTGTCTTCCCTAATAAAAGATCTTGAGTGCTTATTTAATAATAACATACTGGGATCAAGAAAGGGTCTCAACTGTAGCTCCAGATTCAATTAAGGGGAATAAGAAAAGAAGCAAAGGGCTGCTGGGGTTGTGAGTCTTTGTATTTTTCATCAGTTTCTGATTGAATTTCTGCTTCGGTGCTTAAACAGAGGACACTGTGTCACCAGGCAAGAAGAAGCCAATGATTATCAATGGATTCTCATTCATTATTTTTTATTCCCACTGCCTAGCGCTTTAGTGTTAAAAAGGGCTCATCAGTTAGTGATGCCTGATTTTGAAGTATCTCTTCCATTTGTACTCACATTCAGAGTAAACATCAATCTAAGCCCTAGTTTACAACTCATGTATGAGTATGACTGTGGCTGCCCAGTTTGGGTTGCTTTTGAAAACAAAGTATTGCTTCTTCATGGTAATAGAAAACTCCAAGTCTTCAAGAAACTGGAGAAAAATTAACCCTCGGATATCTAAAGAGCTTTGACAGCTGTTCAGTGACATCTGTAATATCTAAGGAGTGTCCTTCCTTCTCTCTGCCACACAAAATGCTCGGTATGTACATTATCCCCATTTTTCTCTTGTCAAAATACAAATGCTAGAAGTGGTGATCCTTGCAAATGCCCCCAGTAAAATCTGTTAAAGTTAAAGAAAGGACACATCTACCCCTTAATTTATAATGTAATATTTACTTATGGTTCACTTTGAACTAATTACGATTAAGTCTAATTTCACTCAATTTGTTTTCCTGAAGCAGATCTTGTCATATGTAAGAGACACAAACTGGACTCTCCTAACTTTGTGAATCATGCAGGGCCTAATGTTGATGCCACTGAATCACTTTGTGATAGCTTTTCCTTCCTTTGCCAGGTGCTAGAAGTTCAAAAGGAAGAACAAACAGTAACTTTAGCTATTTGAAACTTCATTTAGTGCATTTAATTTTCCGTTTCATTATTTAGACTGGTTATGAAGCTTTGCTTTAACATTAAAGGAAGAAAACAATTATATCGAGAACCTACTCTCTCGTGAGCTAAAAAGTATTAGGTGCAAAGCGAGAGTAAGAATATTCTTATAAGGAAATTCATGTTTTTCTTTTTAATAACTGCATTCTCGAACAAAAGCTAATGAAAAAAAGGCACAAATAAATGTAAAGTAGTCACCACTGTTGCTTTAATAGTTCTTTAATGGAAATTTTAATGATTCTTTCCTGCAACCTTTCAATGAAGCTTTAAATGCAATGCAATTAAATCCTAATGTGAGCCAACTCTCTTTCAGCATGTGGCAATGGCCAGTGTGGTGAGTTATGCTAAGTACAGTGAGTTAACCTTATCCAGTCCTGGAGAAACTTATTAAGTTGGTTTGAACAGACCATAACAGGCCACATAAAGGACTATTAACATAGTCTTTTAACATTATCTTTAGAAACTTATTCTTTACCTTTTTTTTTCTGGATGGTAGAAAAAAAACAACAAAAACATAACAAAACTATGCACTGATACAACCATTAGCATCCCAAGCGCCTCATTTTCTTTTTTATTAAAACCCCCTCACCCTTCTTTTCAGTCCTGCAGCCAAAATTTTTATCTCTGGTTCTGCACAAAACGCACTTTGATAGCACTTTGAGTACCAGTACAGAGTAATTGTTCTGCAGCTCTACAATACTCGTTAAAGAAAAGTCTAAGGTTCAGTTTAGATTGTTTTTCTTCAGTATGAATTAAGAAAAAAATAACAAGTCATATCTTCTTTTCCAGTTAATACTAACAAAATGCTATTTAAATTAAATGTCTAACAATTCAAAAGCATGCATGGTATTGTTAATTAATTTAAGCATGCTTTGGTGAGGCAAATTGCTTTTTGTTATCCAGGGCAACAAAATTAATCTAAAATTAAAAATACATATATACTGTATAGCTATTCTGAATGGGATGTTAGTATGAACTCCATTTCGTTCTTTCAAATGGTAATTGAAAACATTCAGATACAGGTCTTTAAAGTTGAATTTCACAATCAATTTATTTCATTACTCACATATATATTAAAATTATTTGTATTTGTAAGATATGTCTGAGAATATAAAACACCTAGCACAAAAAGAGTTTAGAAAATTAATTACTAAACCCCATCATCTATAAATTATGATTAACTTCAAAATGTAATTTTGCTTAACATATTGTAAATGGAATTCTATTTTTCCCTCAAGATAAACCATCTTAAAATTAATGTACAGTACAACTGTGTTTAATGCCAAGGATAGGTACAGTCCAACACCACACTTGTTATTCTGCATTTTTTAGTGTTTTTAAAGCAAAACCTTTATTTTCTTGTATTCCTACTGAAAAATGAGTCACAACAGCATTACATAGCTACTTTGACTCTAAGGTTTGTATTTCACACTTCTTCATATTAATATTGATGCTACTGTAGTATTCTAAAATGTCTCCATGAGAAAGGAAATCAGAAAACAACCCAACCTTAATGACCACAAGCCCAAACATAATGAAATGTATACTGTAGCTCTGACTTTTGCCTATCCTGTCAAACTCATTTTGTAAAAATAAAAGAGAGGTAATCTCTTCCTTGGGGACAATAACATCATACCTCTAGAAAAGCAATTTAGATTTAGAAAAGCTCATAATGCCACAAAAGCCTTAATTTAATCTCAAGTGATTCTATCCAAAGGATAGGAGCCATATGGACCTTGTTTACAGACTAAACACTCAAGCTGCGATATAGTCATTGTTAGGATGGGGCAGACATCATCAAGTAGAAGTAGCTATTATATCACATTATACAGCACTGGATACATAGCAGAATCTAGCTGTACATAATCATATTTTAAAGACCTAATGCCTGTGGCAGCCAGCAAAACTCAGTCCTTGGCCTCATAGCTCTGGCATTTCATAAATAATTTGCCAAAGCTGAAAAATGACTCCAGTATTTGTATGCCAGTCACTTGTGTCTTAAAACGGCCGTCCCTCGTTTGCTGGATGTTCAAAATAAATTTCAGATATATTTTAATAATACAGGAAATTGGTTTTGTGATGAATAGCTGCAGGGTAAACATTGACAAAACCAGTGTCTTGATGTTCCCTAGTTATCAGCATGTTGTAGGTAGTGAAAATCTGCTGCCTGTTAAAAACATGGACTGTAGGTGCTGTCCTGAAAGAGCAGGCGTGTTTTTTTCTTTTTCTGATGCCCAAGCTTTGCTGAGGACCCTGAATTAAAATTCCATCTACATGTTGGTTCTGTTGATAAAAAAAAGCCCGTCGGGAAATTGGCTACCCTGCAAAAATCTTAAATCAGGTCTAAGCCCCAAAGAGAGAATGACAGCAGTAAATTGCATATAACGTCTTGTACTAGATGACACTAGTGCGTTGGTTTGACAGGCTCAGTGAACTTTTGGAACATTATGGACACGTATGGTTCTTATCACCACTTGCAACCTTTTTAGTATCTTTCTGTTTTCAAATAACAAAGATTGTCACGAAAACCAACCAATCTGATATCCTAGAAATTCAGCTCATTCTTGACTGGATATTTATCTTTCACACTGAAGATAGAGAACTTATAAAGGCACCACTTTTTTGCTGTAGGCAAAATGACCTGAAAGTTGAAAGCAATCTTTTTCTTAAACCTCAGATCTTTTCCTCTTTTTATCTCTGTGTAATAGAGTCAGCCCTCTTGTTGAATCACATAAACATAATTTCTTTGACATAAAAAAACATATAAATTTGAGCAACTTTAATGTAACATTACCTCTGTAGGTATTGTTACAGCTGCTGCCTCTTATAAAAACAAGAAGAAAATTCCTTTGATCTTAAGAGATGTTTCCGTATTCTTATGATTTCATTAACTGAAAGTTTGCTTTGTAGTCTTAATCCAGTTTAGTTTTGGGTCAGTAATAGATAGACAGAGATTAACTACGTATATTGAGCAAGCCTACAAAGTCTCATCTCGGAAGGTATGTTAAAGAAACTCTAGGCTACTTACTGTCAGTGCAATACAGAATTGTTAATACTTCTGTCATACCCAATTTTCTTTTTTTCTCATTTATCTTATTTCACTTTGGCTTCTGCAAATAGACAAAAATGTGCCAAAATATTCAAGGTAAGGAATGTGCACTTGTTAATTTGCACACACAAAGGTGAAGTTAGAATCCATCAGGTGACCCACACAACATGTGACTTTTAGGAACTTTTTAAAATCCAAATATTTTAATTCTCTTTGAGTTATGTTGCTGAAGTGTTCCTAGGTACTGTCCTATTCTTTCAAGCTGTTTTAAAGGTTATGCATTACATACTGTTTGACTGTATGATACAGCACTTTTGTTATTTCTTCTGTCAGAATCCATATACTACACAGAGTAAGAGGAAAGACATGTCAGTGTATAATCGCACAGTGTGACTTAGGGTCACAAGACAATTGATCCATACTGCTAGTTTTGTATTATGGTGTACATCAACCGTGCAAAAATAAGATGATTGGGTATTACAGCAAGGTACAATAGCACAAAGTGGTGTGTGTTTAAAAATGGTTCTGGTATTGGTATATAATTTAGTATGTCATTTTCATTATTGTCCTCATTCCTGCCCATTACACTCTTTTGTAAGACTCATGCATAGGATGGACTATAATTTCACACAATAATAGATTGTTGAGAGAAAAAGGTGTTATTTAAGTGAAAAAAAATAAATTGCTGGTCTGAAGCAAAAACAACAGCAAATGGAAAAAAGAATTCTTACCATTTGCCTTTGTAAAAACAAATTAATTTATTTCCCTATGAAATTTATTTATTTAGTTTTTAGTTTATGACCTTACAGTGTCTGAAGATTACACGTTGACAGTCCTAGGTCTACCAACGCAGACAAACTCCCGGCCAAGTTAGTCACATTTCTGAATAGACCTGGCATTTCTCAAACAGTAAATGTCTAAAAACAATGGGGAAGAATGAAGGAGAACTGTTTTACCATATCATTCAGGCTTTCTGTTGGGCAAACGAGATTGACTTTGGACTGTATCTGGCTGGTTTGAGAAAAAGAAAAAGGAGAGAATTGTCCAGGGTGTCCATGGTGTCCAGGGTCCAGGGTGCTGATCGCTGACAAAACATCAAAATCAATCCCCTATTGCATTTCTCATCAGATCAATGACAAATAGAGAGTGGACATTCTTCTCATCAAACTAATTTGGTTCTGTTCCTCTATATTCACCCAGTCATCACTTGTTTCATAGGATACAAGCCCACCTTATGTCTGAAATCTCCTGGAAAGCCCCTCTCTGGAAGGGGGAAATGTAAAAGAGTCATTATTCAGTATATGTCACATACTGTATAGTTGAATGTGCTGAGAATGTGTAAACTCAAAACAGGCAGGCTGCCCAAGCTGGAACTAAACCCACTACCACCTGTGAGGCATTGGTGCTAACTTCCATGCCACTAAAAATGAAATAAGCCATTGCTTTCACGAAAAGTGCTTTGCAAAAGAGCACACTAACAAAACATTCTTCCCGAATCACATTGCTAGACAGTCGGAATAAGTCCATTGCTACCAATGTAAATGTGTATTCATTGTGAAAATGGAAGTAAAACCTGGTTTCAGATCTTCCAATTGGATTAAGTAGAGATTCATGAAAGGTATAAAATAATGGAACCATGCTTTCTAGTGTATTTCCAGTGCAGTGTATGCAATTATGTATCATGTTAAATTGCTTTGACGTTGCTATAAACATATACATTACAATACTTCTACTACAAAAAATAAGTGAAATATTATTTTATCACATAGAATAAGAATTTAACTTATTTATTTTTTATATAGAAGGTATACTACAGCATACTGTATTTACACATGTATAATTTCCATGTGCGCTTTGCAAATTATTATTATTAATATTATTGGTATTAATAATAATAATGATATAATATATCCTTCATTCAATTCTTACATGTTCTGACTATTTCACAAGGGAACACACTCTTCTGGGAAAATCTGATTACGTTCCTGGTTAGACAAAAGAAGGCTGAACTGTGACAACAGCTTTGCAAAAACCCTAGAGAATCATAAGCTGAACATTTTCCCCTTCAGAAAATTAAGGATCTGTCTATCCCACTTATTTTCACCGGCTCATTTCTTAAATCCTCTTATCGGAGAATCTAAACATTCTTTTTCAGCAATCCCTGTGCTCATGTCTGTTTTCATTTTAATTGTTAGGTTTACTTAACAGATTATGGTCTTACTTTTGAATTTATGTATCTGTGGTATGTTACAGTATATCTTTATTAATGTTGATAGCTATGTTTAGGTTTGAAAAGCACACCTAATTTTGTCTTTGGGGGGAAATTAGCCATATACTGTGTGTGTCACATACTGCATGCTTTCATCAACATGTGTTGCTTTTCCACTGGCAGTGTGCTATCAAAAGGCCCCAGGTTATTATCTTCATTATTGTTGTTATTTGTTTTTATTGAATCCTAAAGCCAGCAACCAAGTGATGGGCAAGTCACTTATATCAACCAGTTCTGTTAACCTGGACACTTATACCGAATAACTATTTTTTCTCTCTATGATACAGTACTTTTCATGCATTCTTCTGCTAATCATGTGTGTTTGACGAGGGTTCACTATGCGACTGAGCACACACAGAAGGCTCTGTGGATTCAAGATTCAGCCTTTTCGCTAATGAACTTGGCAAACTTTATCTAGCCTCCTCAGGTGACGTTTTTAATTACCTTGAAATGATCATTCTGTATGGTTGTTCTCTGTTTGTTTATGAGTATTTTTTTTATCCATTATGAGTTTTCAAGATGTCTTAAAATATTTTCAGTGTGTCAGAAATATCTTTGTAAAAGAACATGTTATTGCTCTTTGAGCTCAGCTGGATATCTTACATAACCTTATACAATTATTTGAGATTTCACAGAAAGACCTTTTGTTTCATACTGCTTTTACTGCAATTCTTTGTTCTTTGTCATTTACTGGATGACGGAACCCATGATAATTTTTTTTTGCATTATTCCTGCTATTTTTACACATGCCAAACATTTTATAATCAGATTACATTCTGTCACATTTTGGTTTTAATGCAGAAAGTATTTTTTTGAATGCAGATGTCAAAAACATTGTTCTGCAAGGTTTTCTGGAGCTGAATTAAACAAAAGTGTATTCTAAAGAGTTTCGTAAGCAATAAGAGAACCATAATAAACTAGAAGTGCTTAATATACAAGAAGACTGCAATTTCAAAAGATTAGGAAATGTACGTCTGCTATCAATTTGTTTTATGTCGTATTGGCAAAACATATTATTTGGAATATCTGAATTATTTTTCAAATGTTTATTGGTTAAGTTAACATAGTCTGTCAGAACAATTTAAGTCTTTTAAATGAAAGCTCAGGAAAAGGTCACATCCTCACCTCTCCCACTTCCACTTACCTACATATAAATACCTCAGCTTTGGTTAAACTGACTGCATGTTTCACATCCTTTCCTCCTTCTTATTGGTCTCTTAAAAAAAGTGTGTGTGGAGGGCTTTGGACAGGCTTGCCCTCACAGAAGCATTCTTTCTCTTACCCAGGTGAGTTACACCACTAAAGCAAACTAATTTAAATCTCTCCTCCACTCCGTCTTAATCAGTGCTTGACAGAACGACAGAAAGAAAAGAAATTAAAGCAGAAATACCACCAATGTGTGCACATCATTTACTGCTAGAGTCAGAAGGATCTCTGAAAAGGATCCCAACACTTGTATTCATAATATCCAGGATGTACTTTGTTGCTGCATAATGTGCTGAGTTTTAGCCTGTTGAGATTTGTGCATAAATGTATAGCCTCAGGCTTTATTCAGGCAAAGCTGAAACAAACCCAAATACACTATTGCAAAGCTTGACTGCGTACTGTATATTGCAGTGCGCGAGTGTGTAACAGTGATCTCTTTTCTGATCACAGACAACAGGAAACAGTGTAGCATTTCCATTTTGAAATGAATTTCAAGATAAGAAGGTATGATTTCTTTTATGCGTTTTCTACTTTAATCTTCAATCTTGATTATTCATTTTCTTATATAATTTGTCTACTTATTGTTGATCTTTTGACACAGAGATTGTTTTGTCACACAGAATATGAAAAAGACCACTTTTCTAAGCAAATTTGTCACAATGTCAATCTGTAAATAGATTTTGTTTTTCCATATACTTATTCAAATACTGCAGATATTGCCTAGAACCACAAATATTCCAGAAAAAAAGCTCTGTTTTCTATATATGCACTGCTAAAAAATACTGCAGCAAGTGTCAATAACAAGTTTAATTTTACATTTGGGAGCTGTTTTTTCCTGAGAACTATGGTTTTCACCTAGTTAAATTTATGTACTGTATGTCTCTTTATGCTCTTTTTCTCTACAGTATTACCATTTCATAAAATTGTGAATTAAAGCTATATCTATTTTTGACAGTACGTACCCCACGTCCTGCACAATTTGTTAGGGTTGCGGTGAAGTTCAATTTTGTTGATGAAATCCAAGAATGAGACAAGAAAAATATGTCCATCTCTGTCATGCTGCTAAAAAGAAATAAATCTTTAATTTCACCAAGAACATAGTGACAGGTGATAGCTCCAAGTTGATTTTTTTTTACACACAAGTGTTTTTTCCCAGTCTTTCCCATTTTATGAAATTTCTGACACTTTCTTCTTTGCAGAAATGGGCTCATTTTAAGCAGCTGCTGCATTCATTCACACTGCTTTATTAAAAATGCATTCCTCCGACTTGTTCTTTATTTGTTTGTCTTGCCCTGCGGAGTTGTGACATCTCACCTCTTGATTATGAATATGGCAAAGCAACCTATTTATAATTAAACATCCGTTGCATATATTTTGTTCTCTCTCTCCCTTTTTTCACCACAACTATATATTTATCTTCAGTTCTTCTCTGTTGTTTCCTTGAGTGCTTTCTCTTCTTTATCTGGGGCTTCACACGTTCCCCTTTTTACCCCCTTGCCAGCTAGATGTTAAATATTTAACAAAGGTACTGTATATCATATAACCAGGATGCAACTTCTTTCATCAGCTGAGCAATTATCATTATTGTTGAGGTATAAAACCAATTTGGTCATTTGTAGCTTAAATGTCATTAGCATGCACAACCTCTCATTATTTTGCATGGCTAAATTAGCCATTTAACATCTTTTTTTGCTTTCAAATGGCCTTCATTCTTTAATGAACGCTACAGGACACGACAGCTAATTCTAATCTTTAAATAGCTTCCGTAGTTGTCACAGATCTGATAGCTTTTGAGGCTGTGCTGGTTTAATTAGGATGTCACGTAAGTAAGACCCCTGCCAACTGAAATGTAGAATCCCACCAAACAAGATAAAAAATATGAACACATTTTCAAAAGGCTTTGTTTTGTCTGCTTCAGACAATACTTTCAACTGAGCAAAATTGTAGTCTGGTGAACCAGTCAATCATAGAATCGAAACCACAAGGAAAGAAGCTTAGATTGTGTTTTCTGTTCACCTATTAGGTTCTAAATAAGATCTCAAAAAAGCATCTGTCATTACCATGAAAGCTCATCCATGGGTGCCAAACACAAAACAAAAAAAATATATGTTGAAAATGTATTTTATATATAGTACGACAACACATGGACTACTTCCCCATTTGGCACCTCTGTGAGCAAATTGTACATCTCATTCTTTTATTGAGTTTGCCCACAGGGAATGTCTAGAGCCCTGTCTTAAAAATATATGTTTTCATAAACAGTGCTCAGTAAACAACATTAACAGTTGAATATGTTTCTAAACAAGTACGATGCTGAATACACTTATCTTAGCCTGTACTTACAGTATAACCATATGAGAGCTGTCCAACATGTTTTAGAACGCCATTCATTCGAAATAAATGTATTACTTTCAAAGTCAATGAAAACAACAATGAATTGTGTAATAACTATGTTAATAAAGGTTTAATTACACCGTGGATTTAAAATTTCATCCAAAACATTTAGATAATATTTTAGAATGTAGAAATTATAGTGAAATATTTTTTTTCTTTGAGTTCAGCACTGTTTTAGGAACTACAAAGGATGCAGCATGTCTTTATTATACAATGTGTATGTGAAACTAGTGAGTTTCTGTAATATAAGAACAGTGGAAACAATGAGGTAGTGAGTAAGATAACAATCAATGTGCCTGAATTTGGAATTCTCAAGGTTCAAAGTGAAATTGCATAAAATGTACAAAGAAAACCATGTATACTGGGTCTTTCATTTACAAGACGTTTTTTTGTCAATGTTTAATAGCATGCTACATTCATATACTGTTGCTTGATGTCAAAGGTCAGATGAAGTTTAACTACAAAAAAAGATTCTGTCTGTTTAAAACAATTCATAAAGGCTACTGCAGCTTGAATTTTTTATCAGAGAAAGGATGGACTGCATTTATGAATACTGTATTTTTACTTTATAACAAAGCACATTTTTCTTCTGGTGTGCAATGAATTAAAACAATGTACTTCGTTGGTTTTCTATCCCAGTGGACAGCTTCTGCATTTGAACAAAGGGAAAGCAGACTGCAGAAGTCACCAACTGTCTCTTCATAGAAGACAATGTAGAAATGAGCTTTAGCTAATGAATTTGCGGAATATTAAAAAATATGATTATTAGAACATTTGGATTTTTCATGCAGAATCACTGCAATTGAATTATTTGGTACACAATAAAAGTTACCAAATTTAATCTATCACCTAGTAACTCTAATAAGAAAATCAATTGGGGCTTAGAATGCTTTTCTCTAATTGAGAAATAATCTTACCATGAGAAGCAGGTGTATCTGCAAGATGTAGTGGGATCATTTAGACTAAACTATTTAAGATATAAATTACCTTGCTTATTTCATTAGGTATGTTTCTTGTAAGTGCTAGGGGTTCATTTAGTGAAGTAGATAACAGTTAGCATTAGAAAATTATAATTGCTTTCTGGAGAGCTGCCTATCAGATCCTGAAATAAGCTTATTCGAATATGTCTGGTAAAATATAAAAATAAGGTTTGTCAAAATGTTCTCTCACTTGTATTGCATTTTACAAGGCAGGCAGGGTCAACTAGAAGACTAAATCACAGGTCATAAACAGTTGTGTTAATGTGAGAATTTCAGTGTTAATTTATAAAATCTTGGAAAAACTCATCTCAAAAGCGATAAAAGACAAGTCACTGACCAAGGAACTCTTGGGAGACTTATTGAAACATTGAGGTCAAGGAGAAGGCATTACACACTCTCCTGCTGACTCAACCACCATCTGTATGTGGATCCCGGAAGAACTTAAACAAAAAGCAATGCTGTTCTCTCTAATGTCTCTCCAACTGGTTTCACACATGATGGGAGAAATGGAGAGCACTCTTTCACAGGAGTACTGTTGCTCCAGCTCCTCCAGGCATCCTGCATACAGCCAACAGACAGATGAAGATGAGACAAACCCTTATCCTTGGAGATCTGATTTTCCCATCTGGACTCCTGTTAGGCCTGGCATCCATTGGCAAGAAGCTATTGGATAATATCAAAGTCAACTTTAAAAGCCACAATGGGAAATACAATGAAATCAATTAGACAAAACACCAGAAAGATGCCAAGGGAGAAGAACCTTGTGTACTTCTGCAGCTCAAGACTAACAGCTGGCAGTCTATGACATACTGTGAAACTACTTTACATTTCCAGGAAACAAAAAATATGTTTCACCTGTTTTTTTCTGCTTCTCTTTTGATTGTGTATAAGATTTGCATAGTTCTGAGACTGGAGTCCTAAAGCCCCCACAGCAGTTTGAAGATAGAGCTAGCGTTTCTCTTTCTGGGTGAGGTCTGATGTGAAATACAGTACAGTATGTCTCACAAAGTGTGTACTCCAGAAAAACTAAAACTGCAGATATTGCACATTAGAAACAAGATGGAATCTCAGATCCAACACTGTTTTACTTTAAATATTTCTTGCTAAATGCTACTTACCAAGCATGTAAAAATACAATTCCTTATATGGTAATTACATCATTACAGTCTTTAAACAAGTAAACAGGCATGCACTACATCTTAACTTTGCTTTTGTACAAATGTTCAGTTCCGATTTATTTGAAAATATTCTGCATGCTAAGTGCTAAATGCAGCTCAAAGAAGTTTAAATTATTTAATTAGAAATTCTTGTGCATCATTTAATCCTGTGCAAAACGAATGGGATTGTTTAAAAAACTGGCAATGGAAAGGTTAAGAACTAAGATCAATGAATACAATATAAAAATGAGCTGTGGTTCTATAGAATAACATCTAGAGAAAAAATATTAGAGAAAAATAAACAGATCTTCAATTTGAGGGTTATTTGCCTGACACATGGTATGAACATTGTGTCTTCTAAAACATCTCAGAAGCTGGCTTTGTATGATGAACATTTAGCAGCTACAGTATACTGTAAATCTACAAGAGTTTATAAAGAAGCAAATTAAGACATTTTGTGTATACAGAATTTGGGTATTACCTTTTTGATGTGTCTTAATCTGCAGTTTGATAATGAAAGACTAGCAATAAAATTTACTGAAGAAAGTGCATACTATTAAGAATCAGAGTAATGATTCCTTGCCTATTAGAGATGCAAACTGCATATAGGCCAATTCTCATTTTTAGTAACCACAAAGCCATTTAAAAGATAAATTGTTTGCAATTAAACAAACATTGGAATATTTAGCTGCAATTTGCAGCTTTACTTAATCTTTAAATATTTTGCAAGAGATAAATAACACAATCTGGACATATTAAATGATATCTAGGATAATTATTTTCATAAAGGTACGATTTTAAGTAAGCATAACAATAAGTTAAAAAAAGTTTATTAGCAAGAAGTTACTACAGGTTAGTGATATAAAAAATGTTAATGTATGCCTTTATAGGCTCCTCTACAGTCTGAATTTAAAGTGTCTATTGTAACATGAAGAATGGCAAAAAATGACTTATCCCTAATGAAGATATGCTTCAGATAAAACTGTAACATATCTATTATTAACTATACTCCCAGTCCTGAGGCCAACATAAGCTATGATGGCCTTAGTTCTGGTGTCTCTGATAGACAACACTGCAGCAAATTCATTCTCCACGTTTTTAATCTGTAGTTTCACAGGGCTCAGATTTTATTTCACTTGATGAGCCCAGATCTGCATTTATAGCACAGGGATCACTAAGTGCAGGGTAAAAGTTTGCAGTTCTCAATAACACCGGCTATACTACATTCTGCAATGTGGACAGGGTCATCAAAAATGACTTTTAATAATAGTTATTGTCCTGTGTCCTGTAAGAAACTGGCAGAAAAACTTGACTTGCACTTGTGTGTCCCTTCTCCTGTTTAATATACATTATATAAGATTTTGAAATTTGTAAGTCTCGGTGTGGGAAAACAGTTCCTTTCACTGGTCACTGCTCTCAATTTAAATGGAGCTTTCCTTAAACCAATACAATCAAATATAATTAAATAAAATCAAATTTTCACCCTCTAATGACAAATTTTAGTTTTCCACAATGACAATGAAAATCCGGGGTGCAGTCCAAAATCCAAAAACCGGGTGATCCATCCAAGACAAGACAGGGTTAAAATCTGTAGCAGCATCCAGAACAGGAACAGGAGACTATAAATAGAATGACGAGGCCAGGCACTCCGAGCCCCGGACTCAGCAGGTCAGGACGCCGATCAGAAGCCTGTGCTCTCAAGCCACTCACATACTGTACAGTGGGGCAACTTGATGCTAGGCGGGCCTCCAGGTGTCCATCTTCCAATGCAGAGGCCCGAGCTTCTGGAGCATCGGGTTTAAATAAAGAACGGAACAAGGGGGCAGGTGAACGTGATAATGAACCTAACACAAAAGGGTCGGAGCGCCCTCTAGAGGTGGGATGACGATCGTGACAGTTATAGCATGTAATTTCTGGGAGGCACCCAACACCATAACCTTAATGATATGACTTATGAATTATATACAAAGCATTGGAAGGCAGGTGGGTTTCTAGTCAATGGAAGAAAGGTTCCTTTGGGTACAGTAAAGATGGCATGAAATACAAGGTGTGTAATTTTATAACTTTTGATTTGACTTGAATCTTGGCAAATTTGAAGCACCTTTATGTTTTAGTTAGAAACACCGTTTTCTTAGGGACTCAAAACCACCTGAAGATGTTTTACTGGGCAATAGTCATACAGTAGGTTCCTCCACCCATTTTCTAACCACTTCATCGAATTCAGGGTCGTAAGGGAACTAGAGCCTATCCTGGCAAACTACTGTATTGACACAAGACAGGATACACCCTGGATACCTGTCCATGACAGGGCAAAGACAGACAGACAAGTCAGTGAGGTCCTCTGAGTCAATGGATTCAGGGATTTCCTAAATATCGCATATCCTCTTTTTCTTGACTTTTGTAACTTTTTATACCACATACAGTACAAGACATGGATCAGTATTCAAAGCTTGATATTGGAAAGCAAATCATCCAATAAAGTATAATCATCTAGTAGAGTTTTTTTGTTTATCACTGTCCTTCACATTGTTCAACTGATTCATCTGTGTCTTCCATACGTGAAAACAACGGTATATTCATCTTTAACTTAAAAACATAGTGAGCAATTTAATATGAAATGGTATGGAGCAGTGTACTGAAATTGCCTACAGCTGAATACACAGAAAAATGGCTTCCAATCAAAATGGGATATGAAGGTGACCACTTCACTGTTCCATTGTGCACAATAACCCTCATAGCAGCCTATTATGACAATGGGGGTTCCAATTTGCTGACTTTTAAACAAGCACCCTCAGGTTCATGCAATGAAGATACAGAAAAACTACGAGAATGAAGATTACATTCGCAATTGCTGAGTCTTCTTCAAGTGGATTTTTTCCTATTGATTTTTCTTTAAATCCTCTTTACGGATTTTAAATATTTGACTTGCATTTCAAATGATTAAGCTGACTCAGACCCATGTCTTAGGCTCCCAGCTATGTTTTCCCCTTTTAAAACATTCATCATCTTGCCATTTACTGTAACTTCTCTGGGAAAGAAATTAAAACTCCATAAAATTAGTCTAGAACGTAATTATGTCTGACGCAATTTGGCAGCCTTGGCTCTGTGGTTTTCAGAAAGAAAAGAATGGACAACCCAGAGGTCCGTGTGAAGAATCTATGAAGGCATTAATCTTAGTTTTATTACTTTAAAACTTTAGAAAGCCTCGTTTTTTTTACCCTGAAAGTATAATTAATGCCCTCTTTTCTTTTCATAGCCAAGCAGTTTAACCGTTTATATATTTCTTCTGAGAGTGTTACAAATAATGACAGATAAACCTAAGTATCTTACTGATTTACTAGATTAAATCTCCTAATGTGGCACTCTGTCTGGTACTGAACTTGCCTCCCATGTTGCTTAGATTATTATCTTTCATGTTTCTAAGATTAATTAATTTATCATTTTAGTATGACAGAGACAATTTGCATTTAAGAGGTGCTGTGTAGTTAGTCAAAAGTTTCTTCACAATTCTGTTTACTTAATAATTTATCCTGTGACATCCATCCTCTTGTGAAGCTTGTCATGTCTGTTGAATGCTGAATAGCACTGGAGTGTTTGGAACATTACTATAATTGAGTACAGAGGAATGAAGCACTGTTTGTAATAACAGAACCAAAAAGCAATTTATCCAAAAGTAAATGTTAGAAATGTCAACCTAACCAGTGACTGTAAGACATACGCTATGAATCAATGTTAAAAAAAGCCTGAAGTGTTAACGATTTAAATCAAGTCTCAGCATTGCATGTCTTTAAATTAAATACCTCTGACAAACAGACAGACTGGATGTTTACATACATTTTCATTAAAACCCTTCACATTCATAAAACAAATTTGAGAATGAAGTGTGATTAACTACCAATGCCATAATGCATTGCTTCATGTAAAGAAAGATTTTTGCAAATAAATTATTGTGAAACAAAATAATAAACACACTTAAAGCTGCTCCAACCCAGTAACACACAGCACACAGATATAATAAAAGTCACCATCTGTTAATCAGACAGAAAATAAGGAGTATAGAATAACAAACATGGCAGTGCAAGGAGAGCTGCAGAATGAGATGTTCTGCTGCGCTTTCAGGTGATAAACATCAGCTGTAGATTTGCGCAGCCTCCCTTATCTGAATGCTGAACATCAAGCCTTGCAAACGTGCCTCACTAATCTAAGGAAGGAAAAAGAAATTGAAAATGTGTGAGCTTGGAGTTTACTTTAACATGCAACAGGTTCACACCCATCCTAAAATAGGAAAAAAAGGTCTACCTTGAGACACTTTTGGTCTTTACAAATCTGCAGATGTCCTGATTTATCACTTTCGTCCCACACTGTATGGGAGTTTTTCACATCTTTCTGCCCATCTCTAAAATATCATAAGTAGTAACAGGTGAAGAAGTTTCGTGTCGACTTCAAAATCCTCATACTCATCTACAAGGCTCTGCATGGCTTGGCACCTCAGTACCTGCTTGAGCTACTATCATCCTACTCCCTGCCTCGCAACCTTCGCTCCTCTAATTCTGGTCTACTATCTGTCCCCCAAGCACGTCTACACTCTGTGGGTGACAGGGCCTTTTCCTGTTATGTCCCAAAACTCTGGAACTCTATCCCTAAGGATACCAGAGAGTCACCTTCTCTAAACTCCTTCAAATCCTGACTCAAAACCTTCTTCTTTAGAAGGACCTTTACTGAACTGGTTCTGTTATTTACCACTTTGCTCCTACCACATTCAGTACAGTTCTGTCTCCTCTCATTGTGTTTCCATTGTGCATATGTTGTATATTTTTTTTGTTGTTGTCTTTCTGTAAAGCACTTTGAGAAGCCACCTTTAAAGGCGCTATGTAAATAAAGTGTATTATTATTATTATTATTATTATTATTATTATTATTATTATTATTATTATTATTATTATTATTATTATTGAGAGAGACAATTGAACAAAGAACCACAAAATATAAATCACAACATTAGGGTCAGGCAAGATGTTAAAACTGTACACACCAAATAAAACATTCAGATTTAGTTATTGTTTCATGTGTCTGAAGCCATTAAACCCGTGGTACTGGGCTTGGAACATAAAGGAGAAATTCAATTTTCACAATCCTACCAAGGCTAATATTCCTTACAGAAAATTATTAATATTTACTAATACTATCACAGAGCCTTCCAAGTGTGTCTATAAAAGTGAATATATATACAGTATATTGATTCAGCGGGCTCTGTATTTTTGTTGTGCATTTGGGATTTCTTTGGATTTTTTCTGCTGTCACAGCGGATTTCAAGAGGATTTGCAGTTGTATGTAATTGGAATACAAAATATCCTTAAAGAATCAAATTATAAATCTCAAGAGACAGTCACTGATACAGTATGTTTGACCTTTGTAAAAATCCCTCTGGATTTGTTGATAATAAAACCTAGAATTTCAGATTTTATATGAAATTTAATTGTTTAATGGCATGAATAATTGTACTGCTATTGTATCAATTTACAAAGTATTTTTAGACATGAATGGATTTGCAATTTGACACACATAGTACAGTACATATGATCTTTTTTAAAGACCTTTGTCAATATAAAAAGGTGGTAAAGGGAAAAAAAAAACATTAAATAACCATTTTTCCAGTATTCTAAGAATGTGCATTATTACTATAAAATGTTTTGTTGTGATTAGTTGAGTTCTTTTAACCTGAGTGCCTCAAACATTATTAACATAAATGTAAGCATGCTTTATACATACATTTTCAGTTATTTTACATCTCATTCCAAAATAAACATTCTTTACAAGGGTTAGACCTGTAAAACACTGACTGTTGCAACAATTAAAAAAAAAACATATTTACAATACACAAAGCTCAATCACATACAGTATGTATGGTGAGGTGAAATCTCACAAATATCTGCTGAAATTGTGGAAGTTGAGCAGCCTGCAGAAGATCTTGGCAATGATCATAAGAACAGTCATAAATGAAAGGAGCCTATTTGGCCTATTTGGCCAAGATAATTTGGTAGATAATTGATCCAAAGATTTAATCCAGCATTTCTGGAAGAAGCCAAGGGGTTTGGCTTCAACAACATGGCTGGGTAGCTTGTTCCACACTCCCAACACCCTTTGGGTAAAGACATACCCCCCCATGTCCTCAGTTTTAAATGGACTTTCAATGACAAAAAAGTAACCCGTAATGAAGAAAGGCAAAAGGCTTTGAGAAGAAAGATATAAATGCTCCCATTTAAATGCATGTAGTCTTTTTCCAGCAGCTGATACTGTATATTTGAGAAATGACATATTTACATGTCTTGAACAATATTTATATAATTCTGCAGCAGGAATAAATACCTCAGCACTGTGGCATGACATGCACAGAAATTGCCTGAAGGTCCTGAGATAAAGAAGCCAGAGGCAAGGAAGTTTGCTGCCTGGAGATGATTCTACTATTAATTAGCTCTAGGTGGAGGACTTTATTCCAGTTATACTTATATTGATTCCAATTAAGATGAATAAAATGTTTTACTTTGCAAATATGATCTGAATAACCAGGCACGTGGAAAGAAGACACAAGTGGAAAGCAGAATACTTTGGAATAGAGACTTCAGTTGACAAGCGAGCTTGGAATTGTAATCAAAGGCCAAAGGGAGCTGTTGATTCAGACTGCAGGCTGTTGCACCAAGCCCTGGCTAGAGTTTCTCTCACCCCAAGTAGACCGATGTGTCCCAGTTAGCGATGACACGCAGTAGACACGGTGGCAACGCTTCAGCCATGCAATCTTTGGTTCCGCAGTTTCACAAGCATTTTGATTTTAGATGAGCATCCTGATGTATCCTTAAGTAAATGCTTACATGCACTCAGCTGGCAGCACACTCTGGAATCACTGTCCTCTTTTCTGCCATCACATCAGTTATGCATCCATTTGTACCACCAAGGTCTTCTTGCTTCTCCAGTGGCATAGAGCTTGTAATTGCCTTCCTTTATCAGCTTGTGGCTGGCAGCAGTGAGGAATCTGAGTTTACTTAGGTAAACGGATTGTAAAGTACTCAATGGATAAATAATACCTTTTTGTCGGAGTGAGCTGGAAGTTCTAAGATATACAGTATGGTGTTAGTTACGGGTTTAAGACCGCTACACATTTTCTCTCTTCTCCTTTGTGTGCACAAATTCAGTCCTGGTGCCCATAGTGTCTTGATTTTCACTACCAGATTCAATTAATTCATTTCTTAAATGGATTTCTTTAACAAATTAAGGTGTTTGTGACCTTTTAAACCATGCCCTCTTCAGACCATGACCCTCAAGGCTTAAAGTGTAATTCTTACAAGCCACTTTGGAAACAAAGGGAAAATAGATATTTTGTATAAAGAAGGACATTTCTTTCCAGATGATAATTAACCCCAAATGAATATGAAAAAATGCACATTTTATCAGCATCACTGCAATAATATCTATTTAATTATAACTCCAGGTAATCTTTCTAGAGACCATTAGAATTTCTCCAGTAATTCTGTTACTCTGGGGTATTGAGACTGCGCTAAAGAAGACTTCACAATCACACTAGGGGGATCCACATTAAAGCACTGATCGCATTTTATCTTTACAAAACTAGGCTGCGATTAAAGTGGGTCCAATTTCTCTGGAGCAAACTCCTAAAACCAAATTATTTTATCCAGTTGCTTTGAAATGGATTCACGGCTGATGGAAGATATCTGCCTTGAAATAATTGGAAATAGTAGCTTCCATTAACAAAACCATGGGTCCTTAATGTCAGTGTAGATTTGTTTTTTTTTTCAAACTGTGTAAACTAGTTATTGTTCCTTATGACTTTTTCATGATTCCTTACATACGGTTTGTGCCATAGTAATAGAATTACACTAAAATGCTTTTTTTTCTTTCTCTTAAATAAAATGGATTACACAGCAGCCTGCTGTTTAATTTCCTAGGAAACTGTCAAAGTGAATAAACATGGCCTTATTATAAGATGCATTCTCCTCTAAAGAAATGAGTGTCGTATCCATTTGGCCTTCAATAGAGTTGCTCAAATGCATACTATTGTGCTCTTTGCTTTCACTTTTGATTCATTAGAATTTTTAAACACATATTGAATATTAGGCACGGACATACATTAATTGTGTTGTTGGTTAGTAGATTTCCAGCATCTCTGAATCACAGACTAATGAATTTAATGCATCACTGTATTCATTTATAAAACATACCTTATTTTAGCAAATGCAGTCAAGCAGAATCCATTTAGATTGATCTGTAATTCGTAAGAATTTTCAGGATGGAAAAATAATTTTAAAGATAAATGTTACTACCTCTAGTTATAAACAATATTTGCATGAGTGGTTTAACTTGTCTAATACTGTAATGATTATATTTCAGATAATGAAGGATAAATAAAATGCATTATTTTAATTCTTCCAGAAAAACATAGTGATACATTAATATAAATGTAACTTTAGAAATGTATCATCTTTCTTTTTCAGTCTTTAATAATCATTTTTATTGTTATTGGTGTGTTATTTTGAAATGCTAAATGCTCTTTTGTCCCTTTAAAGTAAAACTGTATGAAGGGGAAACTAAGACCAGAATCTGTTTTTGTTTTTTATTTTATTATTGATTTGTTGCACGCACTTCAGAGCAATTAACCTTCATATCAGTTCAAGACATGAAATTTGGATTATAAGGAACCATATTTTTACAATGTATCCTTCCTGCTGGTATTTTATCATGATAAGTCAACATAAAGACTTTCTTCTCAGCATGCAACCTCAAACTACAGCTATTGCTTTGCTGTAGAAAATCAGCGAATATTTAGCTCAATATTCAGTATGCTTTTGACATTACTGTATATCCAAAAATGGGAAGTAGAGGAATAAAAAAAATAAAAATAATTACAGCTCTGGTTTACAAATATAAAAGAAACAAAGTGTTAACTTCTTCTTTTGTTATCTAATCTACAATGTTTCAGTGCCACAGAATTAGTGTACAGCTCAAAAGGACCACAAGTTTGAGCTCTGTTTTGTGTTTTTTTGGGGGGGGAATGTGTGTTTTTGATCTGCCTTACATGATCTATTAGCACAATCTCTTTATCATTTTTTATTGTTTAGTGCAGGGGTGGCCAGACTTAGACAAAAGACTTCCTGAACACAGAAGGTCTTCAGACCTTAGAAAGACCTGGAGCAATTTGAGGAGTAAGGAATCAGCATCTGTAATTCTCGAGAAATAAGAGGGTTTTTATACTTTCATTTCAAGTGATCTCTGAACTGCTCAATTAAACAAATCACCTGCTTCACGGGTTTGAACAAGATTGTTCAAAGGGTCTGGAAATTGATGATTTAAGAGTGACCTCTAAAGATTGCTAGGTGTCGTGATTCTCCAGGGATAGAACAGGGATGAAACCTCTGGCTTTGTTGCAAACATTTCTCAGCACACTGGTGGTTCAAAGCAAGCAGAGACAATGTGTCTTTTGGCCAAATAAATTAAATATTGAGCCATAGATTTATGTAGGTGATGAATTCATAACCCTAACTGAAAGTCTATCTATTAGACATGCAAAATTACAACATTTATTTTTCTTTTTCCTGCACTTTTAGGTTAAGAACCATAATAAATCTTCATCTGTCAAGGAATTTACTGAAGGCCAAAGTTTCAGACTGCAGATGGGCTTGCTGAGCTGCTAGAAAAGGATTCAAGTGGTCATTTTGATTCAGACAGATTTAACACTCTTGTGGTAGTGATCACTGTTGGGAACAAAATCATTTTTTCACCTTTTGTTCATAAGGATATTTCTTCTCCATTTTTTTCTCATGTGTGTGCTAGTGTGTTACACAAATTTCCTTCGTCTCCCTTCCCCCTTATCTCTGCGGCTGGTTTTGAAAATGGCAGCCGGAAGACCTAGGGGAAGAGCCGGTTTAGCGGTTTCACCACATTAATGATTGTTGTTGGTAATCACTGTTTTTTTTTTCATCCAGCTATCAAACCGATTTTTTACTCACTTTCTCACTCCTTTGTTCACTTCCATTCTTGAACTGAGACGACCCTCTGAGATAAACTACAATGAAAGGAAGAAAACAACTAAAAGGTCTGTTTGAAAACAACCCTCCGCCCTCAACTCCAGCTGGGATGATGCTTATCAGGGGGTCCCCTAATTAATCTGGAGCTGCTCTGGCCTCAGGTTGGGGGGTGTTGGCAGGGGAAGAGGGTAGACAGGGAGGGTGGATGCTGCAATGTAAAAGATGAAAAAAAATCCTCAAGCTGCCCATTATCAGTGAAACATTTCATCTTCCTTGCATCCAAGAAGGTTTGGGAATTTGCCTTCATTTTTCATAATCCTCACAGTCTTATCCATATTTCATGAACCACTCTCGAGGTGTGAAAGTGGTTGAGACTAATCCAGTGCTGGATATTTAGTCTCAGATTAAAATCACTCGCTTCAGTGCTCCATAATTTTGTTCCTATTGATTGCAAGGGTCAAGAAAGCAAGTTATGCATGTACTTTTTTATTATTATTTCTGTTTCTTATCCTGAAGATTGTATTAAATGCATTTTGTGAGCCTATTTTACAAGAATGCCTGTACAGTAGCAGGACAGAGGCAAATACAACAATGTATTTAAACATGGGAAATCAAAGAATATACTGTATGTATAAAAAATCTGCTGCTTTTTTTTTTAAAAAAAACTGTGATTTCAACAACTTCTCACCATCACATTTCTCTCTTCTTTTTGTTACACATAATGGCGTAAACAAAAGGTTTTATAAAGTATTTTGTGTTTCTGATAATTGTCCATATGGCATTTGATAAATTATTTATGCTTCCCGTTATATTACTTTTAACATTTCCCACATTCTAATTACCAACATCTGCACAGATGTACTTTCGAAACCATTATTCCTAGCTAGAAATTTCTAAATAGAAACATTTTCATTTTTAATTGGAGCTGCTAAATGGTTCTATAATAACATGCTTAATCAATCATAGCTGCTGACTCAAGAAAGCAATGTTATGGTTAATACCTCGTATTTATTTACTGATTTTCTAACATAAACAATTGTGTAGCTTAATACATAATGCCAAAAAAGAGATATTGCATAATTCAACAACTTTATGAGGCACAATATCCTGGCTATCATACAGGCTAAAGCGTAATTTTCCATCAGCAATAGCTAACTAACACTTATTTTTCATGATGCTGGTCCACCATTTAAATTCAGCTGCATGCTTGGAAAATAATAAAAGAGTACTCACAGAACCATACCCTCTACTATACATCATAGCTAATAATTATTTAGTCAAAATGTTAACGCCTATGATCTATTTTCTGTACAAAATGGTACCGCATGACAATTGTGAAAACATGACAAATCCATCCCAACAAATTTAATCTTTTCTTTTAATGAGTAAATTATACAGGATTTAATGGTGCATTTTAACAACAAAGACAAGTGCTGGTTTAATTCGACATTAATATTAGCATGTCTTAACTTTAATTACATATCCAGTTTAATCATACATTATGTTACCTTGGCAATTAATATTGCAGAAGCCCACATATTAATTACTAAAACTGAAAATCAAACCTAAAATTCATTTCTTTACCTCCTGTCTTTCACAGCTAACATATGGTGAATCTGTTAAGAATGAGAATGTTTGATAAAGTTTACCTTTCATTCCAACATCTGGAAAGATTATGAGAAGCACTGTTTTATAATCTACGATACTCTTGATATTAGCATTATATATTAACATCGTTTTTTTCTCCATGTGAGTCGAATCAGACGTACTGTATGTCTTTCACTATTCCACCAGCATAATCATTAAATGGTTTTTAGGGCAAACTTCAAGGAAGTTTGCAGTTCAAACTAATAGCCAGTCATATTTTAAGAAAGGCCTGGATGAGATCCTTGGAACCCTTAATGACGAGCTACAAAACAAGTTAGGTAAGCTGAATGGCCTCTCCTCGTTTGAATCCTTATTTACAGTATGTTAATATGTTCTTGCTTCTGTAACATGCTTAGTGCTGTTAAGCCCTGTTACAAGAGTAGTTACAGTTGGTACTGTATGTGTATTCGTGCAGTCACCATTCAAGCTGAGGGCAGTGACTGTTGAATGTCCGTACTGTTGCCTCCACAAAGTTTGTTACAAAATAAGATGTTAACCCCTTGGAACCTAGAGGATGCAGAATTCTCCAAAAGTCTCTTTTAATTAAATGATTCTGGAGTCGGAGCTGTAAAGTCCATTACTGTGTAATACAATCTCGCATGTCAACAGTGAAAACATTAACTTTTCAATTATGTAAATACAGAAAATGGGTGATCTACACCCATTTTACCATACAGTCTTTGGTGCTGTGTGTGTGTGTGTGCTCTAAGGTTGCCCTTTCCAGTGAGCAGTAAAGATCGAATCCAGGCACAAGCAGAGTTGTACCTGTCAAAAGTCACAGCAAGATTAAGTCAACCAGCATCAGAGCCATGATGCAGTCTCAGCACCAGCAATCAGACTGAATATTTAGGAATATAAAATTATTTTGTTCTGTTTGCCACAGATACTGTACCTGAGGGGTGTATTGGCCAATGTTCATGAACTTGTCTTATCTGCAGCAGACTTTTCATAAACATAGACATGCTGGTTCTTAGTAAAAAGGATTTTCTTACACTCAGGCAAAAAAGTAGCAGTTTTGCAGGCAGAAATTGTAAATCCACTCACCTAAAAACAAAAGTGGGATTAGGTTTAAGGTTAGGATTAGCTGTATAAAAAGAGTTAGCTAGGTCTCAATGCTTTGTGAGGAGATGAGTGGATACCTCATTCTGGTATTCTGGTGCACAAGGTTTCACCAGTGGATATTGTGCAGTGCTGATTTGCTTTCCTAACACACTTACTTGAAATCAGCTTTAAATAGTCTTTATTTAGACATTTGTGGCAGTAGAATAGTTAGTTACCATAGCAAATTACTACCTACAAAAACCCAACAAAGGAGAGTCATTAAGAACACTCACAATGTTATTTTGAAATAAGAAAGCAATGAAACACCTGGGGAAAATTATAGCTGCTGTATTTCTCACTGTGAACCTGCCCTAGCTCTCATGAGTTAATGTGTATCTGAGTAATAATCAGGAAATGCAACAATGCAGAGTTTTGCTCATTTGCAACAACTTTCTAATCCATTTAACATGCAAGTTTTCAAATCTATTATCCACAATGCAAAGAATATAAAGCTTTCACTCCTGACTTTTAATTGAAAAATGGTAATTAAGCCAAATGAAAAGGGAAGGACACATATCTGCAAATACCAGTGGTTTTATTTAATGCCAGAACATGTTTCTGTAGAAACAACTAACAGTCAATCTGCATAAGAGAAGGGAGAAGATTAATTACACTTTTTGGAGCCTTTCTTTTGTTTTTTTTTACCCCCCTAATTACTTTAATTAACATTAGGCTGGTGAACAATATGGGACTGACAGCCGAGAATGGAAGCCATATATCAGGAAAGGCGCTCACATTACAGGTAGTGACACTGATGCACCATATCTGACAACTCTCCCTTATTTGCTGGGAGGTTTCCTCATGTGTTCCATTCCTTCCTAGCAGTTTCCTGGACAGGTTTTCTCCCATTTTCTAAATTTACATCACTGAAAAGTTAATGTTTCCTTACAGTGATCACTGTTGACAGGTGAGATTCTATTACACAGTAAAGGACTTTACAACTTCGACTTCCGAATCGATTCATTAAAAGAGAATTTGGTTCACAAAATCTCCTGTGAAATCCAGTTTTACAGCAATTTGCTCATTTATACTGTGTTGTCGAATATCTAGGGTATTTTACTTTAAGGTTCATTGCAGCAGCTAAGGGATAAAGGCTCATCAAACTGGTTTTACATTCTTTTGTTTTCCATTTGTGTTTTTTAAGTTTATATCAGGAAACACACAATTGTCATTTTCTTATTTTACCAGATACGTCACGTATGAACAAGTACCCATTTACAGTAATGACCCATCAACCCATTTATACACTTTACTTTTCAGTCATAAAATCTGTTATTGTCTGTTATGTGTGACACCAAGACGTGGTCAATTTGTGCTCCTGTTCATCTTTTCTCATCAACTCTTGTTCATTTTATTAAAATGAAAAAGAAACAATGTTTCACAAATCACAGGATTTAACACTTTCTATATTTTCGCATCTGAAAGCTGGTAAATTTCAAACAATAACTTTCTTTAAAAATAAGGGAGATCAAGACATAAAAAAAATAAAACACAAGCTGAATAAACTAAAAACATGAAACAATTTGGATGAAGAAAGAAACAACACTGAAGCCAGACTGGGTAAGTAGGGTTTTTAGAATCATTCTGGGATGTTTATGTCACGATATTAGTTCCCCCTACTTTCACTTAAGACTTTATTCTCTGCACCTGTTTCCCATCCCCAGCCCACCTTAAAAGTCAGGCGCTGACGCTCTTCCGGGCTCTGCATCTGATTTCCATATCGTGCGAGTCCGGGACCTGGAAGCGCCTGGTCCCGTTAAGGTTTTAACCCTCTGTTCCCGTTCCTGTTCCCCGTCCGCCGGTTCCGACCCAGCCTTCGTGGTTTTTAATCCCTTCTTCTGATGGATCTTCTGGTTTTGGACTTATCCTTGTGTTTTGGATATTCCCAAAGGACTACTCTCTCGGATTGTTCGCCTCGGCCACACCTCCCCCGTGCACCAGCGCACCTTGGACACGCCCCCTTGTCTTCAGCCCCGTATTCCTGCATGACGTTTCCCCAGTGTTTCCCCACTCCGTCGGACTGTGTCGTCCGCATAGGGTCCGGAAAGAACTGTTCGTTACAGTTTATGGCCAGAAGATCTGATAACAATGAGTAATGTAACTAAATCTCTAAGCACAAAAACATGGACATGGTGTCAAATCACCACATTAACATTAATCTCACCTTACAAAGGATTTTTGCTTACTCACCATATTGCAGTAGCAGAGAATATTTCATTCCTTGTTACAAGCACTGTCATGTAAAATAAAAATAATCAAAGCTCATGGACTTTCAAAAGAAAAACTAGATAATATATCATGGTACGGTATTTAGTGTATTACAGTTATCATCATCATCATCATCATCATCGGGGATGGAAATATATTCAGACTTGACACTTAATGTTCATTGCATTCTTATCTTTCATATTAATGATATATACAGTATGACATTGTATACTGTACTGTAGGCGGAGTGATATTTTGCAAAATGTAGACCCAAATGGATTTGATAACACCATTAAAGTATTCCTCATGGACTGGAAGACTGTTAACATTATACTGTATGGCACAAAAATCATTGTTTTGTCAATGCATTTCTTTAAATTACTTTATATAAAATTTCTTTATAAAATTGGTTTCTACAGCAAATACAGAAAGATGGATGACTTAAAGAATATGTGTTTTAACTAATCATACTTTCCTTTATTCATTTCATTCATGTTCTCTCCCCTAGATACTTCTGTTTGGAAAATGCTCAAAGCTGATACCACTAGCTTCTTTGTTTTACTTTCTGTAGGGGTGATTACTCCGTTTCTATCTGTTATGTAAATGTTAAAGTGGTACAGTTACCCTGATTTTTTCTACATTAAGGCGAAAACAAAACTGAATGGATATAATGAAACATTATATTCGATATTGGTCCTATTATCGTTGTCAAGGAAACTAAAAGCCAGTAATACAGTACATTTTTATCCCAACAGTTTTCTAGAGAGGGGGATTCTGGACGTCTTTGCTGTGTTTTTTTTCAAAATATGTTTAGATTTTCAGGCACAGTGAACTCAAATTCAAAACAAATGCTAGCTTTTTTCACAACACAGTATGTCACACTTCTGCTTTCTCTAACACTTTAAATTCTGTGTGACCTGTTAGTAAATCTTAATAGAGTCTTACATCCAACTAAGAATGTGGTATTCCAAAATATGTCAAGATGTGACCACATATCAACAGCCAGTCTGGTTAGTTGGGCTGTAGATCGACACCCATTGGGAGTTCATCGCATGCCTTGGACTGTTATCTCCATATCTTGCTTTAGTTTAGCACAGTTTACTAGGCCACTTTCAAATCAGAATCCCTACAGTAAGACAAATCCTATGTTTGCTTTGCATCGTAGATTATGTTTTGTATTGTACTCAGTGTAGCATAGTGACTAAGCCTTTGGAATTGTAACAGGCTGTAGGTCTTCACCACTCCAGCTGTATAAATGGGCACGAGCATTGTTGAGGGGTGATCCCTGCAATGGACTGGCTACCTGTTCTACACACTCTTAATGTTCTGTAGCAAGGATGAGCTCTGGCCTGTTGAACACCTCAGTCTTCTCTCTCTTTGGGTGAAGTGTCAATCCTTAACAGGGCTACAGGCAAAGAGGTGGTGTAATATTTTAATTTGTTTTATATTATTATTATTAGTAGTAGTAGTAGCTTCTCTGTGGGGTGAGCTAGCATTGGCATGGCAGCAGTCCGCTGTTCTGCCCACCTGTCACACAGTGCCATGACTTCTGATTGACAGGTGACCTGGATCACCTGGAGGCAATTCCCAGCTCTCTCGCTTCAGGTGGTTCAGGGAGACTTGTTCTCTTTGTATTTTGAGGACTATTTTTTCCAGATTGTTCCCCTTATCACAATTCTTGGATCTCCCCTTTGCTTGTTAACGTTTCCCATGTACGACACGGACCTTGTCTAATCTTCTCCAGCTCTTCAACCTCTTGGGTGGTGTCAGTTTACCCCTTCGGACCAAGTGCATTCACTTGTTTCCACCTACAGCTCTGCGACCGCTGAGTGGCTGCCTGGAAGTGCAGCTGCAACCCTGCCTGCCTGGCTGCCCACCTCCGCTAGTTGGTAGCAGCTAAGTGATCTGCGAATCTCATCTAGATGTTTCTTGAAGAAAGCTAGGGTATTAGCTTCAACAATACAGTTGGGCAGGCGCTTCCAGACTCATATTTTACTTTTTTTCCCCGTCAAATATCATTTTAATGTGGTTAATGTGGTGTCATATATACAGGTACTTGCACTTCAAAAATGAGAGTTAAAAAGAAGAAAAATAAAAGCTTTATGATTGAATTTTTACTAATTTAATGCTCTTTCTTGATCGTATAGTCTAAAATAGCATACTCAATTAAGACCATTGGCTCTTCTTTGTGAATTTCATCTGATGAATTTGATTTATAACAGGTTACAGCTAACTATCTTGCATTAATGCGCTTTTCAACAAAGCAAAGATGTACTGTATAATCAGGCTATTAATATTCTTTCACACTCCTTCTAGCCATTTTAGATGTTATTAGTAAACTCATTATACAGTTCACTTTTCTTGAGGAGAGTTTGTTTAAACTGTAGCAAAAGTAAGGTAGAAATAACTGAGTATTTTCAAGTACAGTGATGGAAATTTCCTGCTGGCTTGAAATTTCTATCACTCGATTAAGAGTATTATTAAAGGAGTTTTGAAAACGAACTTGTAATTATAAAAACAATATTTTAAAATCTGCATTTATATTCAAGTAGAAACAGTTATTTCTGTCTCCTTAATGTCTCTCTTTTAATTGATTTCATATGCTTAACACATTCCCTGCAATTTTTTGACCGCTTTTCAATTCCTTGGTTTCCAACAAACAATTTCCTGTGTACAGCCAAGATAACACAACACATATTCTTTAAGCAGGCTCCCTATTCCTATTTAATGACTGTCATTAGCACTTTTGTTTGGTACCTGTGTTTTTAGTTAACACTTTGCACAGCATCTATTGTATGAAAGCAAAGACAACACAGTAAATTAATACAACATTCGCCACACTGTATCTTCTTTTAAAATACCATTCTTCTTAGATATATTCATAGACAAAGGTCAATTTATTTTAGAGCCTTACACATAAAATATTTGTCTGTGTCTGGGTGTCAGGATTTTAGACTTTTAAAGAAACTGTCTTTAAAATATAACTCATTGTGCATGTCAGTCTGAGTTTGAAAATAATGTTCAATAAAAAATCTGTTATTTTCCTTAGAGCATTTTTATTCCTTTGAGGTACGAAAAGATGAAAGTAGAACGTGAATACACAGGAGGCATTCTAACAAGCTATATCCTTATAATATGATAAATAATAATGTAAATTTGGTCATGAGTCAGAATTGATTTGCTTTCAATGCTTTCTTGGTTTTACTTCTCTTTGACAAATATTATTGCTTAAGGAGTTTATAACACTTTAAAGTTATTAGAAACCAAAAAACGTCAGTTTCTTTTGTGTTGTACCCTCATATACAAATAGAGAAAGCTCTTTCAACCTTTTATTTAAGGTTATTATAATACATGTGCGGCACTTGGTTTTTCCAAGAATGACTTGCTTGTAAGAAAATAAAAAAGAAAGGGAAAATTGCGCATTCTTATTTTGTTTAATGTAAGAAAAGAGCAGCCTGTTTATATCTCATTTCTGTGGAGTGGAACACTGCTTGGAATTGCAAATGAATACAGCCCACTCAACAAGAAGGTGCACTTGTTGAAAACCTCACCTCAGGCTATATCATTGTGTTAGCTACCAGAAACCAAAACCAAAAGGATAATGTAGAATGGGTTAATAAATATGTTCACATCGATAGAGAATAAGATGGATCAAGTTATATCTTGGCTGGGAAGTGCTGTTTAAGGACTAGCAGTTGTTGTTTGTTCTTTTTTTGGATACGTCAAAAGAAATTTTTATACAAACAATCAATGTTCAGTTAGGAAAAGCCGGACTGAGAACCTCATTCCTGGTATGTACTGTAGATGGTAGTGAGCTGCTGCAGAATAATTAGCAAGGAATTTTGATGAAGTAGAAATTATTTAGTATTGAAGTTATTTAATTACCCACATTTCATTGTCCACTGTATCTTGTCTCAAGGGAACAATACAATGCAACAACTACAACAGGTTATGCTTTATTTATTTGCTTAAACAGACCAGTTCAAAACATTGGATATACAGCTCAGTGGTGCTTTTGGCATTATATATATTTCTGTAGGGAGTGGTTAACAAAGACAAATTAATAAAAAACGTTTTTTCATTTCTCTCTCCAGAAAGTGATCAATAGAGTACTTGCTGTAAATGCTGGGGGAAAATAAAAGAGTTTTTGATTACAGATCTCATCATTTGTCATGCTGCTGCCTTCACAGAAAGCAATGAGCACATTAAACCTCTCTTGCCTAGTTTAGTAAAAAGCTGCAGAACCTGAGATTTAGTAGATCGTTAGGCAGTAACCAGTGAACCCTTAGAATAAGGAAGGAAAAGGGCTAGCCAGGTATCAGGGTTACATTGGTTACATCATGGGAAATAAATGCTCTAAGTGCTCTGAAATGAATTGAAAACATCATAAAGCATGGAGATGTTTGGACAATCATCATGAAAAGTAAAAGTATGGCACTGCATAGGAAAACCACTTTTAAAATTGCACTACACTAGTACGACATTGCATCAGGCTATAATGGGAGAAACAGAGGCCTTCTTTCTCATTAACTTTGAAAATGAATACCAACACCAAACTGTCTAGTTCGAGTCCTTCTAATCTACTTCTAGTTTTAAGGTAAAGACTAGTATTATCTCAGACAAAGCTTTTGAGATAACAAGAAAAGGCAGCACACATACTGTAAAGAAGGCAAAGGCAGCATGCATCACCCCAGGATCAGAAGCACGTGAGGTTCAGCTGATTATTGCATGAGAAGAAGGAGTACCTGGGAAAGTGGTCGGTGGTTGGAGGGTGTACACTTCTGCAACTGTAACAAGCAGCATGCATTGTTATGGGCTCTTCCTTCTCAGCGATGGCACCTCCTTGAGTTGTGACGCACAGTTGTCCAAGATGTGGCACTTCATCTCATTCTAAGACAAGTATTACGTTGGGGGAGACAGTTCTGGGACTTGGAACTTGTTCAATAGCACTGAGAACAAGCCTGTTACTGCTCCTCCTAATGGCATGAACAATCTGTCGAAGCTGCTCTGTGGACCAGCGAGAATTCACAGTCTACGTTACATACATGTATTCTGTCCCCTGCCGGTTTGCTGTATATACAGTACATGTAGAACCCAGTGCAGCAAAGGAGGTAAATGAAGATCCAAGTGAAGAAGGCCATGCAACAATACCGCTGTATTTATTTTTTGTTTAAACTTTACAGTTTGAGGAAAAATACTGCAGAATGTTGATACAAAAGGTAAATGACCACAAAAAACTGACCAAGTATACAATGTAGCAATTTGTATTTGTCAGTGTGAATATACACAATATAAGAAGTATAATATGTTTATACAGTATTGTTTTTGGTTAATTCCAAAACGCATACATTTGGTCAAATTAGAGCAAACTCATAGCAGGTGTTTTAACCAGTGATTTCAAGTATTAGGTCACACATTCACTTTAGATACAGTAAATTTCAGTAACAGTCAGTATTTGTTTGCATATCACATATTTGAAAACTGTGGATTTTGATACCTTTAGCCCAGCACCCTGAGTTTGTGGGTGATTTCACTGACTGATTTGTTTCAAGGTTATCCTTTCAGATATGACTGCTGTCATCAAATACATCTTGGCCAACTCATTTTTTCCCTTCTTCACTATATTCAAGACTTTTATTGTTGCATGCCCCATTTCGGAGTTGTGGTTCTGACTGAGAGGTTCTGTTCTTTGCATTTAGGAACTTTCTGTTTTTAACAGAAATCTCTATAATTTTTATTTGACTTTTGATTACCAAACACCAGGTCAAAGAGGGAGAAGTTGATAAGATATTCACAGCTCTTAAAAATCACAGAGCCTAATTAACCAGCAACAAACACTTCTCCTGTCACGATTATAGTCCCCCCTCCTTAAGGGTGCTCCAGCCCTTTCACTAAAGACTTTATTCTGTGCACCTGTTTCCCATTCGCAGCCCACCTTAAAAGCCAGGCGCTGACGCTCATCCGGGCTCTGCATCTGATTTCCATATCGTGCGATCTGGTCCCGTTAAGGTTTTAACCTCTGTTCCCGTTCCTTTTCCCTGTCCGCCGGTTCCGACCCGGCCTTCGTGGTTTTTAATCCTTCTTCTGATGGATCTCCTGGTTTTGGACTTACTCTTGTGTTTTGGATACTCTTAGGACTACTCTCTTGGATTGTTCGCCTCGGCCACACCTCCCCCGAGCACCAGCGCACCTTGGACACGCCCCCCTGTCTTCAGCCCCGTATTCCTGCATGACGTTTCCCCAGTGTTCCCCCACTCCGTCGGACTGTGTCGTCCGCATAGGGTCCGGAAAGAACTGTTCGTTACACTCCAGCAAGAAATACCTGCCAACTAATGTCCCGATACTTCTACTACTTTAAGAAAAGAGATTTGTTGTTATCAAATTGTTTAATTGACCCACGTACTGTAGGTAGAAGTGAATTGTTTTTGTTATGGCTTACTTAGAAGTTGTACTTGTCTGCCATGTTTCTTTTCATGAGATGTTATTATTAGAGATCATAGTGAAAATCTTGGCTTAGGCTTCACTGTTCCAATATATTTGGAGGGCACTGTAAAGTATGTACTGTATATCAGAGCTTTGCTATATATTAAAAAAAGGAGTTTGAGGTCATGTCAATGAAATATTTTAGAGACTCCAAAGCTGTAGCTTGGTGGAAGAATCATAATTAAGTCTAGTTGTGAACCATTCTAATCAGTCAATATCTTTAAAGTATGCAAATTTAAAACTTTTAATAGTAATAAGCATTATTGTAGCTTGCCTTTTCTGCTGCCATTAGTCCTGCAAAAAGAATTTTTACAAACTCAGTCAGCAATGAATAAGCATTACAGGAATATAATGTATGTACTGTAGATTAGAACCAGGTATTCCGATACCAGGTATTTTACATGCTATGTAAAATACTAAATATATTTACTAAATATGTTTTATTTTAAAATTCCTATAGGATGTGTCACACACTTTGTGAATTAGTTTGAATTGTTTAAGCTGGTGTGTCATATTGATAGAAGCAGCAAAAGTGTTGTATGCTATTGTTTCCCAGTCAGAATCCTAATTTTCCTAACTCAAGACAAGCCTTGGACATTGCCGTTTATTACAGAATCACGAGGACTATAAATAATGGACACAGGGACACTGAAGAAAATATATCAGGGTCCAGGTGACCATGGAGATGTGAAACACTATTTTAATGTGGAGACAGGTAATAAAAGAGCCATCATGTTTGTAATCTCAGCAACACTACAGAATATTACAGGTTGTAGAAGCCATATATATACAATATATATTATTTAAGCTATTAGAATGAAAATCCTGTTACTTTTATGGTCTGCCTTGCTTGCCACTGAAGTTGGTGACATTCATTAATTCAGTTCCAAATGTCACATGGCCAGCAACCTGTCATTTCTTTTTTTCTTTGTCTTGTTTTCAATACGCACCCACTTGGATACATGTAATCGAAACAGGTGCAACCAAATTTAACCATTTTAAAATAGCACCTTTTTTGGCAGTCCTACTTCCACTCAGATGATCTAGTGAAGCCAAAATTAATCAGTCTGAAAGCGACTTAGTAGTTAAACAATGGTCAAAGTGTGACTTTCCTGTAAAGGTAAGATTTTTACTTTATACTTTAATTATTTAAATTAAAGCACCAATGGTATGACAAAGCACCATCAGTTATTAGGTTTGCTTACTTGTTTGTTGTTTTTCAAGGGAGTGAGGTTTAGGATAGTGTGTATTGCCTTTGAGACAGAATGTCTATGTATATGAATGACTGCAAGCAGAAAATCAATTTCATGTTGTTTGTGAATACTGAACTTTGACTACTCTTGCGAAACACATTAAAATGAACTCGCACGCAATCTGGCTTTATCAATAATTCTCTTTATGAAAACAGCTGAGGAACAATTGAGAACATTTCGCATTTACTTCTGAAACCTATTATGTTTATTCCACACATATGGCTTTTTTTAAATCACATTCTTACCTGCACCCATATTTATAATTTTAAAAAATCCTAAACAATACTCACACAATATTGGCTTTATTCCCATGACTCCAAGAGGCCTTAAATGACAAGCTGTACAACTTTAAAACGATTCAGGATAGTGTTAGCTATGATTCAGAGCTACAGTATGTTAAACACAAAATTGAAATGGAGGAAAATCTGCCCTAGAGGAAGACTACTTGACTCACACAAGCAGGTCTTGTACAGAAACAAAACAGATTCAAAACAGAAAATAATAATAATAACTGTCACTGGGAATGACAACACCCAGAAATTACTGTAAGTGTATTGTAAGGTTTATTTAGTGATTTAGTCAAAGTAAATTGGTTTACCTGTCTGGCCAATGGCTGATCTCTTGGCCATAGGATGATCACTTATATTACTTATCATTTTTTATGACATCAGAATTGATTACGAATTACTGATAGCTGAGGTTGATTGAACTTGGGTGTTGTAATCCCTCTCAAAGTTTGGTACATCTATGTACATTCTTTTATACTTTTTATTAAGTGAGGTGCAAGTCACCATAGACAAACAAATCAGTTAGAATTAGGAGAATAAATATTGCACTGCATAATAATGACTATAATACATCTAACAGTGTGCAGATATTCATATGTAATGCACAGTGAAAAAAAAATAAATTGGAATGTTAACAGGTGCACTTTTTGAGAGCCAGCTGTAAAAGCCAAATTAAAATCTTGACACCTCATTAACAAGAGTCACGATTAATTATCACATTTACAGATGGTGCAAAACCTTCTTTAAACTGGGCAGAGTCATTTTTAAGGGGTTCAATCTTTCAACAGCCAATTGCGCTCCATCTGATCACATCCCTCTCTGATGCCACCCAACCTGTACAGCAAAGTGAGTCAACATTTCAGCAAGACCTTTTGACTCTTGTGCATCCTTTGAAAAGTCCAGTATATTTTTTTTTTAATATTTATGCGGTCTAGTTCTGTAATGTGCTACAGTAGGTCTGGTTTTCCATTACAGTCCAAAATGCAGTGCTTTTTTCAATTGATATTCAATTTGATGCTATTTTTGCTTCATATCTCTATTTACCAATCAGGGTTTTATACAGTCTGTGATCAATTAGAGTTTCAATTATCTGAAATGTCACACCGCTGAAACAAACTTGCACCCTTTCAAGTTCCTTACGCTTTACCAATTACAATTACAATGTAGTCAGCAGTCATTATACTGTGCAGTAAGCTGCGCTGCTTTGGATTGGCTGTAGGTCTGTAATTCCTTCTCTGCTTCTATGCATTATGAAGCATTATACTGCTAATTATGCTCCCATGATTAGCGGATAAGCTGGCAGTGCACAGAAACCTTCTTTCTTGCCGGCTTGTGCAAATGAATCCTTTACAGATATGAACTAAAAACAACAGGGCTGTGTTGTTGTTTTGATCAAATTACCAGCATGAAGACATTAGCTTAACCTAATTTAACCTTATCTTTAGCTTAACCTAACCTAAGCACAAGCACAAGTTTTAATGCTAACATGGTCACAGTCACTGGAAGGAGTTGCTGAAGCTTTGCTAAATTAGCAATGTTCTTGACAAGATCCAACGAGCTGGCTTTTGTTCCTGGCTTCAACACCAGCCCCGTGAGAGCGAGCTGTTTAATTCTTTCTCACTTAAATGTCCCCTGTTACCGTTTTGGATGTTTTTCTTAATAAAGAATAACAGCAGTAGTGCAGTTCACTAGCACAGGACCAAAAGGAGTTCGTTTCAGGAATATAAAATAAAATAAAAAGTGAATTAAAAAGAATGGCTTTGGCTGAATTAGAGTAGGAGGTAAAAATGATGGGTTACCTGTACATGATCCGCAGAGATTCAGATTCAGAAAAGAAAATTAGCATGCTGGCATTTGAGTTTGTGATGTAACCCAAAAATAATATTGCCATATTTGTACAAATTAGCCTACTGTAATTGCAGGTTCTTTTCTTAAAGTGAAAAAAATGCAATTGCATGGAGTCACCTACTGTAAGTGGAATCCATTCTCCTTCACAGCTATTAGAGACGTGCCTTGCCTTTTAGAACATTTATAGCACTCACTAATTCTGTTGTATGATTTTGGTTTCTATCATAAAACAGCAATCTACGTACAGTATACATCACGTATACTGTATAATTTAGCTTTTAAACAGTTCCAGAGGTTTTGGGAAGAAGGGCTACAGACAACCTGGACAAAAAAACTGTTTGTAACACCTCTCTGTGAGGTAACACTCAACCGTATAGGGTGAGTTTCACTAGGCACAACCACATCAAAGAGCTGAATGCAGTGTGAGGGCTTGAAAACTGTGAGAGTAAAGGCCAAGGAAGCTCGAACCCTGTTCAGACTGAGTGAACCAAGGGGCAGCAGCAAGGTGAAGATGGAGTGGAGGAGGAAGGCCTAAGAGCTATGCAAAAGAGGGGTTTGCGTTTAGTATATCCAGCTAGAATCACAATTTTGTTATGTATATTATATTATGTATATTATATTATTATATATATATAAACGTGGTTTATAAAAAGCATGAAAGATAGAAAAAGCCAGCTGTACTCAGAAAACAGGGAATCGTTATACAGGGAACAGGAAACGATACTCTTTAGATATTTAGGCAAGGTGGGGGTTGTTGACAAAATCAGAGCCTAGATGATTCGTTTGAGTCAACAGACATGGTTTTGGGTTTTGCCGTTTTCATTTTCTTTCCACTGTGCCCTTATGCACTTCATCCATTATTATTAACTCCAAATCAGCATCCTTTTCTCAAGAGACACATTTTCATTGCAGACACCGAAAGAAAAAATAAAAACAAATTCGTCATTGACATTATACTGTATACTGTAGGGTGTAAACCAGCACACACTCACTGAAAGCTGAATGCTGAAAGTATTCAAATCGATCACATCTATATTTTCACTTTATGCTTCCCGTTCAATGCCAGAGCAATGTTTACAAAGCAAAGTTACAGTGTACAGTATGCCCTTGCTTTTATTTGAAAATTGCATTGGAGAACCTGATGTTATTCCCACACTGAATACTGCTTGTCTGTTTCCATTAGATGACTCTGTGTGAATGCACAAGCCTTGTGGTTCCAGATAGGCTTTTCAAGGGCCAAATAAATGTGCACATGCTTGCAAGTGGCAATCTTCTTATCACAATGAAGATTCACAGACACCTTATCTCTGCAGCAGCAACCACACAGTACCCTTCTACTAGTATGACTTCTGCTGGGTACAACTAAATCTTTAACGGCGCATAATTAAAAAGAAAACAATGACATACAGTAACCACCACTCTGAAATAATCACAGCTTCTAACAAGAACCGCTAGAGGGCAGTAGTGGATATTTTGGATTTTGATATCTACAGTAGTTTATTTTTTATTTTTAATGTACGTAGAAAATCATCAAGACTTTTTCTCAATGCTAAACTTTCATTAAAGGTAACAACAGACATCTCTAATTTTTCAGGACAGAATTTACTTTTGGGTGTAATAAATGCTTTCAGAGTGCTGTCATATTAAATGAGTTGCTTTGACAACAGCCCAACACAGGTGTAATACCAGCTTGACAAAAAACAGCATCTTTCTGATATTCAGCCAAGATCATCATCCAGAGGGATGACATCTTTAACAACAATATTGAAGGGAGGAGAAGTACCTGTTTCGTAATTGTGAACTTCATTATTAGAATGTGCCCACTGACATGTACTGGGATATACAAGGCCAGAAGATTTAAATCTCACAAATAAAAATATATTATGAAGAGAGTGATTTATACTGTATATATCTAAATACATTTTGCTTCTCTGATTTATTTCTTTTTGTATCTGTCCTGTTACGAGCAAAGTCCACCAAATGATACAATGTTTTGACTCCAACTATATATAGCACTGTCAATTTATTTTTACAGTGACAGAACTCAATTATAACCTTCCTACATTTCATCCTCTAACTCTAAGGAATGAATTAAAGGGAAATTTGATCAAGATGGAGGCAATCAGTTCTACACATTATCAAGTTAAGTACTTTAATTCACTTCATATTCCAGCCCTCATTTGATTAACTGTCATTATGATCACAATTTAATGTCACATCTGGCAGTGAACAATCATCAAGATGGTTTTGTAAATAAAGACATGCTGTCTTTTTTTTCTTGCATTGTTTTGTAAGAGGTTCCCTATTTCTGGATGATTAATTCTTCAGGTGTCTCTAATTAACAAATCCATAGGGCTTACACACCGTTATTAACATTTACAAAAGTGATATACAGCTGTTCTGTCTATTGACTTTTATGGATCAGTCAATAAAGCAATTTAATAAACATGTCTTACAATCTGCTAATAAATCAGCATTATCTGAAATTATTCAGCACTGATCTATTTCACACTAATGGATCAGGGTGAGATAGCAAACATTTTTATGTAAAACAAAATCTGAGATTTATGACAGCAGGCTGCTTGCTCATTGCTAAAGCAGTTTATTATTAGAATAAAGTTTTCCTTCTGGCGTATATAATGCACAACTCCAAAGAGAGAGATGCAGTTCAGGCTTATTTTTATATTAATCTTATTTTCTCATTGAAAAACAAATGTTCAGAATTTGCAGTTATAAGGGTGAAGCATATACACAACAAAAGTCTGACAGATGGATTTGGAAAATTATGATAACATTGTCATAGCGAAACAAATTACAGAAAAGAAAATGAGGAGGATCTCAAAATATGAGCACATAATTAACTCCCTTTTATCAGCAGGAGGAGTCACCCCCCTCTCACCACCAAATGAAGGCAATTATCTGAGCCCCATCGGGCCTGAGCTTATCCTGATCCCTGTGACGTTTAAGAGGACAAGAGAGGCTCCCCTCCTCGTCCATCACTGTGGATACCTCAACAATGCCCATCCCCATTGATACAGCTGGGCGGACTGGAGCGGCTGGGATTGAGTGCCTCTCTCAAGGGTAAAAACAGCCAGCAGCCATATCACTCTGGAACTCATAACTGGCAACTCTCTGAAGCTCAGCAGGTGTGAGCCTGGTCAGTACCTGAAATAAGACCTCCTGGGAAAAACTAAGGTTGCTGCTGGAAGAGGTGTTAGTGGGGCCAGCAGGGGACGCTCACCCTGCACTCCATGTGGGTCCTAATGCCCCAGTATAGTGACAGGGACACTATAATGTAAACAGGTGCCGTCCTTCAGATGAGACGTAAAACGGAGGTCCTGACTCTCTGTGTATTTAAGCTCTCCTGGCACAGAGGCTTTTGAGCAATAGGACAACAAAAAAAATGTTAAAGATCTTTGGACATCTTACAACTAAGGAAATGTAACACAATAATGCATCCTTACATCACAAACAATGTGACAAGACAGAACTGCCTTGTCTAGATATGTTCTGATCTTTTGGGGAATATGCCACCTGTAAGAAGTAGGAAGAACATTAAATTCTGTGCATTACAGTATATATGCATCAATCATCCCTAGAGGCACCTTTGCACGGGGTGTTTTAGGTAATTGTTTCAGACTACATACTCTGTCATACAACTGCATATCTGCCAACATCAGAGTCTGAGAGACTTCCTGTGAACAAGGGGAAGCTGACAGCAGCAGAATAGGTTGTGGGAGGGGGCGAGGGTGGTGAGGTGCTGTTCAGGTTGGTTTCATTGATTGAGTGGGGTGGGATATCCTGCAAACCTCACTAATAGGCAAATTACTGGATTTTTGGTGAAAAAAAAAGTTTTTGATAAAGTAGGGAAGAAAGAGATATTTAGGTTTTTACAACCTGCTTCCGGAATGTTAATGAGTCATTCCTCTTTTAAAAAAAAAAGGTATTACATCGTGACCTTTTTTTAACCACTCCAAAAAGCAATCAAATACACCAAATGCTCACCGAAACAAACAGGCAATGGAAAGGTAGAAAAAAGGTTGGTTCCTGTAGTATTCCCAATAGAAGAAAGTGTTCATACAGTCGCAGCACGTATTACATTATGCCACTATTCATATTTCATCTCCATTGCAGTTTTGTTAAATATACAGTACAGTGCATATTGTATATGTGTGTCTGTTTTTCGAAAGAGGTGGGTACACTAGAGGAGGTTGTCATGCTACCTAATGAGCCCATCATCACAAAAACAAAACCTCCACTGAAATTAATACTTGCAGACAACCTCCTATTTCTTGAGGATTAATGTCAAGTAGGTCTTCCTCTCTTTACCATAAAGTCTTCTTTGTACAGATATTAAATAATAGATGGATGTTATGTGCAGAGGATATCCTGCTCTGTCATAACGTATAATAGGTTATACAGTAGCTGCTATTGTCATGCCTGTTTGGGAAACATCTGTATGTTCCAGTCTTCCATAATTCTTCCAAAAATGTACTTTCCTTAACCTCAAAGAAAGCATTAAACTAGTGTGAATTGCAGTGTATTTTGCATACAATTAATGACTTAAAGCAATTTAATTCACTGTAAAAGCACATTTTAAAAAACCCAGCCCATCTGCACTACCATGCAATGACATCTCTCTATTAGGTTTAAAATATTGTCTTCTCCGCACTAGCTAGAATTTTCTTGGGTTCTGCCTCAGGGTTGGAGGATATGATGCTTAGGAGGCTTAGGAGATTTCACTCTAAATAAAACTATCCAAGACTATAATCTCAGTCAATAACACATAATTGATGTAGTAGATCAGTGCTGCTGTAGATATTCTATTGCCAAGCCATGTACATACAGTACTGTAGGACAAATGATAAAACAAGGTACAGTAATTGTTAAAAAATATTATAATCTTTTGAGATTTAATGCATAGTCTCTTTCTATACTTTCACTACTGATAAAACAGAAGAAAACACAGGATCCCGCTCCGGTTTTTAACTTTTGTCGTGTTGTCTCTTCTGGATATCCTGGTTTTTGGACTTTTGGACTTCGCCCCAGTTTTCCCCCTGGACTCCTTCGGATCTGTTTGCCTGGACCACACCCCCCCGCGCATCAGTGCACACTCGTCACGCCCCCCTGTTCGTCGACCAGCCAAGTTCCTTGTCTCCTCCCCGTGTCTGTTCACTCCCTTCCAGATTGTGCTGTCTGCATAGGGTCCTGATAAACGTTTCGTAACAGTACATCAACATTTTGATATTAAGCAATATGCTTAATATATAGCTATATACTGTATAATAATATTTTTCACATCCTCTTTAATGATTAGCTGGAATGTTGTGTTTTTCATTAAAAAATGCATCTTTGTGTAGTTATTCTATTTGTGTAGTGCCATTTGTGAATAATGATCTTTTACAATTGTGTGTGTGTTAGGGCCAATCTGTACAAGGCGAACCTTTCCTTGATTGTAATTTTGAAAAAAAGGGACATGTACACGACTTCAAAACCTTGATCTGTAAAAAAATCCTAATTATAAAGGAAATTGAATTATGTGAAAAAACCCAAAATCAGAAACAGACCTACAGTATATAAAGTATTAATATTTACCATTGCATACATTCTCGGCTGCATGATGTATATTGCAGGAGCCTTTAAAGAGTTGTCTTGGTTTCTACTGTAGTGGGTTTGCAAGTGCCATCATCCATGCATAAGACTCCTTTCCACAGTATGTTTTGCATTACCTGATCTTTTAAAAGAAGGTTCTAGAGTACCAAGAGTGTTTCATTTTCACTTTCAAAATACAGTGTATTAAATTCACATTTGTTTGGCATCAATTGCCAACCTTTTAAGAACTAAGCTGAGTTGATATGAGACCAAGAAGTGCGTCATGCACTCTATGTATTACTGTATATGTGTGTACAGTACATGATTAAGTATGAAACCTATCCAAGTTCATTAATGTGAGTGCATGCTTATTTGATTCTGCTTCATGTCCCAAGCTGCATGATATATGACAACAAATGAGACAGTAGCCTTCTGTTCAGCAATAACAACATCGACTCAAGCCCCTCTTAACAGTTCTACTTTAATCTCAATTGCTAAATGACAGATGTCTCTTCAAAACGAGAAACCCATTGTGACACTTGCTCGGAGAGCTAATGCAGCTGTTAACATGCAGTTTTGATTCTTTAAGCAATGATGGTAAAGCTCATAGAGTTCCCATGGCCAATGATAGATTTTTTAAGATGATTTTTGTTTCTGGTTGACTTTGGCTGCTGTTTCAAAACTGTACACCACCAAAGTATGTGAGCTGGTTGGAACAATGAGCAGTATAATTAAACTGCAGGGTTAAACTGTCTTGATAACGCAGCTTACAAGAGTTCTTGTGCTGCACAGTCATTTCTCACTGCATGCCATGATTTCAATTCTAATATGCTGATTTAAAAATTTAAATAACATGGCTCACATTTATTCTTGAAATAGATTTATTATTGCTAGTTATCATGGAGCTGTGCTGTGAATCATACGCTGCAGCCACTAGTGTCACTCATTTCAAATGCAAGGCGTTCGGAAGATGTGCATTTCGTTACTACAGCAAATGCAATAGGTATTTGAATTCACTTTTAAAAGTTACATTAAAAATGTCCAAATTCCTTTCACTCCCTATGTAATGCATCTCCACAAGCCCTCCACAAATTCTGCGTGTAGATACAGTACATAAAAATAGCAATACATCACTGAGGGATTTACAGTATTTAGGGCCCAACTTCTTGTGTTTTATAAGCTAGTCATTAGGATGATTTTTGTACTGTATTTCAGGAATTGTCAAAGCATACAGTATAAAGTTGCAAAATCCTACCTATACTTTGAGCACCATTAGTTCTATATTAACATCTTAAGAATAATAAGAAACTACTGTACTTATGGAAAACCTTTTGTGTGTTAAAAACTGGAGTCTTATGGAGAGACTACCTGCATAAACATTCATATCTTCATCTTTCATGAAGTACAATGTTGAGAAAATAACACACGCAGCATGATGAAAATGAAATGGTAAATTAATGGCATTATTTTTTAATTAAAATTACAATGAGTTATCTAAGTACGGGGCTACCTAAAGATTAGCATTAGCTTTAGTCATAATAGAAATGCAGTGTGGGATGTACAGTGACATAAAAAATCCCTTGCATTGGATCTTTTTGCCTTACCTTGTTTTAAAGTTTCTTTTGTGTTGCAACATAATATAACTCTCTACTGTTATTATCTCAAGGACCAGTAATAAGAACATATTGTGGGCACAAGAGACAGGAAAGACAGGAAAGCTGGGCCATTGAGTGGCATGAGGCCAATCTCTTGGCCTTTTCTGATGTGTGACTTACAGAATTCCATTTTATTTAGTGCTTTCATCTCCATGGACTTTGCTTGTTAGCTGAACTATGGAGAGAGAAAGCAAATTTCCAGTATTTCAGTCCATTATTGTAATTTTTGTTTGCAGCATGGAGATGTGATTGTGTGCCATTTTCTGATAATCCTATCCACTCAGTGGAATGGTTGTCTATGCTCTCTTTTAATTAGAAAGGCTTTATCCACTTTGGTGCTGTGTCAGAGCTTATTTGGACTGTAATCCTTCTGATGGCTGACAAGGCAATCAACCCATTGACTAATTAGGGTACTGTGCCATACTCTCCATACTTGAGTCTTACTTTATCTTCCAGATCATTTAAATATACGGGTAAAACTGCCCTTGCTTTTAAATACAAATCCTTCTTTTTAAACTCTTCATTGAAAAGCCGCAGCTAAGAACGACACACCTGGCCTTTGACTTGCTAGGAAGTTACAAGTGTGAGTCAGCTAAACTGAGATGTTTCCTCATGAGGTTTGTCTCGCATTGATTGATGTGAAAAAATGCCTGGGTTGAATTAAAGCAGCTTACATGTGACGTGAGACCATCTTTATAGTGGATTTATGTTGGAATTTTCTTGGCAGTTTCGACTCTTGCTTTAAATAAGCAAGTACAGGTATTGATAAAGCATAAATGAATAATTGCATCTACTGTAGATCAGTACTCACAGTACTCACGGTGACACTTTTTTTATCATGTGAATAAACCAATTTTTATATTTTTGATTATAATAATAAAATATAATCAGTTTTTGTAAATTTGGATATAGTTATAAAGATATTATTAGTACAAAACGTAACATAAAAAAACTAAAAGAACAGTGACAAGGGAACTCAGTGACATCACCATTAAAAAACGAATTGTGACTATTTTTAAGGACCATGATGATTCTGTGCCACAAACGTGATGAGTCAAGTTACCAGAATGCACAAATACAAAACAAAAACAAAAAAAACTGGCGTTAAACATCTTCCAGGAACAGAAGTGATCCACGGGAGAGCTACAATGCAAAAAAAAAATACTGCAGACAGTGTGAAAGCAGAAGGAATGTAGAGCCAAACCCAGATTCAGTGAGACAGAACCTCCACTCTTTCAGGAGTTGAAGGCAATCAACAGAAAGAAGCAACTTTATGATGCGGCGCAGGAAATATGATAAATAATGAACAAAAGCAACACCTGGGACAACACCAAAAGAAAATATCTAGCCTAGAGCGCCATGTGTGTACTGAAAACAACTGTAAAAGAGAGAGAGAAAATAAATAATGTAAAATCGCTGAAGTAGGTATAGTATGCCAGAGTAGGAGCATTCTCATAAAATTCCTAACCTGATTACAAAGTGTGTTATTTTGGTCTCTTCTTTAAAAACTAATATGTAAAAAACATGGCAGCAAGAGTGAAAGTAGATTTATTTTTCCACTAACACGGGAAAATTAGTTTTTTGTAATTTGGTTGCATTACTTGCTTTATTATCTCATGGTAAATAATGACAACACAAGTATTTTGAATTGATGACATGTGAGCCAAAATACAAATATACCACTGGCTAATTGCTAGAGCATCTGTTAAAATAGACTGGGGGAATTGCCTGAAGCAGATCTTCGTGTTTTAGGTGGAGGCAATGGGGAATTACATAGTAAATTATTATGTATGCATAGAAACATGGCAAATGTTTAATGAAAATGTACTCCAGGTGATTTTTAAAGCCTTTGCTAGATCTATTGACAAACAATTAAGGAGATGAGAAATTAGGAAATTAGTTTTTCCTAAGCAAAAGTTCATATGTTTTTTCTAAATAAAAACAAGTGTTTTCCCGTGGACGTGTTCTTGGAAGCTAGCCTGTGGTGTGATCATAAGAGCATAAACAAAGCAGGTGGGCTGAATGGTCTCTTCTCATATGCAAAATTCTTATGTTTATGTAGGTAACAAACAAGAATAAGCTTTTAAATGAGAAGAGTCTATTTGACCCATCTGGGTTTTTTGGTAAGCTAATTGATCCACACATCTTCTCCAGATGTTTCATGAAAGATGCTATGTCCCGTACTCCTACAATCCTTTATGTATAAAATTTTCTCTTCCCCTTAGTTTTCATTTGTATCCTATTGCTCAGGATTCGGTGTTGTTCCTGAAGGAGTCCAGAGAGCTAACTTTGTCAGTGCCTTTCAGGATTTTGAATACTTCTGTCTGGTTGTATCATAACCTTCTCTGTACTCGGTGGTTCTTTTTAAGATAGTGTTGCTTGAAATACTACTCCTATTCATTTTATATTCATCTGGTATTTCCCCACATGTTTGGAATTTTAAATGTGCCGCAAGCTGAAAAGGTTTGGGAAGCACTGTATTAGAAGTTATAATGCTTACATTATGCAAATGTTGTGTCAATATGAGATAATAAAAATTCCTTCCATTTTCATGGAGCTTAACATCTCCAGGATGAAACTCAAATCGTCCAACACTGCTGTTCAAGACCCACTTAGGCAACACGCAGTAGCCATTTTACGCCAGCAGCCTCACTATCCAGCAGTGCAGGTGGAGAAGTGAGGAACTGCTTCTCCAGTTGAATTAATGGAAAACCATATTGTACACACTAATAGTGGCATTTAGCCAGGACACTGGGGTTGACATCCTTTAACATATGTTTTACTTTGAAAAATGTTTTCAAAGGTAGTTTCGTTTAGTTCAGTCAATATTTTTGCTACAAGCACATAACACATTACACTTGTCTACATTAAATGTGATTTGTAATATGTTGTAACGCTTACGGCTACCGGTGAGTGTGTAAGAGCCGGCTTACCAGAGCGGTGACGTCACCACCCTTCCCTGTAATAGCAAGACCACAGCCGCTGGGCTGAGGGGAGATCTCTCTTTAGCTCACCAGGCTGGGTCCCTGTTGAGTGATGCCGGAGGCTCGGTTTCGTGACGGTGCAGGGCCGAAAGTAAGCGGCAACGGCGAGGGAGCCCCCCTGAACCCCGAAGCGTTACAATATTTATCTGATTTTGAATTCTTTAAAAAAACTTTTAGAATTGCCTTTACAGATTCAACAGTGTTTCCCGATCCTCCCGATTATCTGTCAATATGACTAGTTTACTAACATACAGAATGAATACACTATGCACACAAAAACTTTAAAATAGCTCTTCCACTCAGCATCTTGTTTGTTGTTGGTCTGTCTGGGAAGGATTTATATTGGTTTGTTTTCTCTCTCACATTTTTCAGTAGACAAATACGATTCTCCTATGAGAACTGTTCTGTTTTGTGTTCCTCAGGGATCTGTTTGAGGACCTTTGCATTTTAAAGTATATGTGCTACAACCATTTCTATCAAGAGGAAAGCAAACTTTCACTTTAGTGCTTATTATACACAAGGTATACAGCAATGTCTGTCCATACAAAGTGTCTAGCCAGCAACTAAATTAAACCCAGATAAAACAGAGATATTGGCAATTGACTTTAAACACAGACTATAAAAATCTAAACCTCCTATGATAAAGAGAGACAGCAACTATGTCTCTCTGTCCTCAAGAAATGGAATCAAGCATTGAGAATTTGAGCGTCATTTTGGACTCTTCTGAGGTACTCACACACTTGTTTAACTCATCTGGGCACCTGGCTTTTAGATGTTATGCTCCCTGTTTTTAGAACTTCCTCCCAATTAGTATTAGAAGCTCTACGATTTGTACCAAAAACTGTTTTTTTAGATGCTAATGTTTTGCTTTTATTTACGTACGGTATTTAAAGCACTTGGGGATGCATAGTTATGAAAAACAGACAAAAACTTGTAATAGCTGATTGTGTCACGACCATACAGATTTGAACATTAGAAGCCACTGCACAAACTACCGCTTTTGAAATAAAAAGAGACAAAGTAAGATAAATTAATCAGAGCTGAAGCATGCCCAGTAAACCTCAAATTTAATTTCAGAATAAAAGTAGCACTTAAGTTGTCAGACTGTGCCTCATTTTTAAAGGCATAAAACTAGCTCTGTTCTAATCACTGGATATAATTAAGTATCCTCATTATGAGAAGCTTAATTAAACAGAGAGGAACACATCACTTTCAATTGTACCTTGGCTGGCTCTAGAAGGGGATTAGAAGAAATGCCACTGGGTAGCTGAAACAGCTGCGTGACTGGGAGCTCACAGCTGGCTGCTGTATTGCCCGTGCTTCCAGTCTTCAGCCAGAGAGAAGGTAGGGCCACAGGAGAAGGCAAAGACCTCTTCAGGTGGCCGGCTGGGGAAATGTTGCCAGTCAGCCCTCTCAAAAAGTGTAGTGAATCTTCTTGTCAGGTGGTGAATTATATCCCCACTTGCTTGCACCGCTGACTCCCACAGCGGTGTGCAATTTAAAACGAGATGGAGAGAAAATAAAGATGGAGCTGTGTCTTTAGTTTACAGCCATGGCTTGATTTCAGAGAAGGCCTTCCAAGCGGTGTGAAAAAACGTAATTCCTATTTGTGTCAGCCAGTATTTTTTTTTTCTTTTTCGCAGGTGACTTTGTGGTGCACTGGTGTGAAATGATGACACGGATCATAAAGTTAGGTGCAGATTAATGTTTTCTTTTATTGCGACTTTATAAATGGAAAGCGCATAGCACATCTGACATTATGTTAAACAAGGGAACATCGAGAAGAGAAAAAAAGCAACAAAAACAAATTAAACAGTCAAATACAAGCAGGGACATACTGAATATGAAATGCCACCTTCAGAGAATAAGAATCTTTTTCTCCCCAGGAGAGAGAAAGAGTAAATAAGCTTTTGTTGAATTCAGTGCAACTACATGATAAAGCCTGAAAACAAAATGTGCCAAGGAATTTAGGGCTGATACCAATGTTTTGTTTGAAACAGAATTATAAAACAATACAACTGAAAATAGTAATAACAACAATAAAACACTGTAAGTTAGGAACTGCAGTGAAGGAAAAATGTAGGGAAAAGACAGGTTCAGAATCACGGTCCTCCTTCAAGGTTACTTAAGGACTGAGATCTGTCTTTTAAAGGTATGAAATTTAAATACGGGAAATCAGACAAGCCTCATTATCCAATGTGAAGCAAAAGTGACAAAAGTTAGAATTACTTGTACAATACTGACCACCCTGTTTCCAAGGGCATCTGCAGTGGCAGGCCATAGTAGCACTTTAAGCAAAACCAAATGACTGCACAGAGATCTATCAATCATACTGGTCAGCCCTACAGCAGCACTTTATAAACAATTGCTTTCCACGTACAGGTAATCCATCAGCCCAGGGTTTGAACGTCCGAAGGAAGAAGAAGACGAGAGCAATTTCGAATGTTGTGGCTTTTATAGAAAGTTGATCTATTTTTTACAGTATATAGAGCAAACAGACGCTTCACATACCTTGTCTTAGTTTGTTACTGTGGTGCTCCCAAGATGTTACTGAAATGTCTGGGAATGGACGAAACATTGTGCAGTTTTTAGTTTGTGCTAGAAGTCCTTTATATAATAGTAGAGTTCTCAAAAGCAATTTCAAAAACTGACCTTGCACAAAAACAGTCATTTGCAAGCGGAAGGCTAATTTTGGAAAGAAATGTTGCCCTATTTTTTCTGCTTTTGAAATATTGTTATGCCATAAGCACACCATAAGCTTATAAGTAGCATGGAGTACTGACATACTGTACAGTATATTGTTGCCTTTTAAAGAACAAAGAATCCTTTAATTACTCTATTTGAAAAAGGTGTCCATTTTAAATACAGTTTATATGACACTTAGTATGACATATGACATTAATCCTGTTTATAGCTAGTCAGCTAGCTGTCATGGGAATTTAAGTATTTAGCACTCAGCTCTAGTCTGTTTACAGACAGAATAAGTAAACAGCCGCATGCTGTATTATGTAGGCCACAAACAATACAATACCTATGCTCTTAAAGTAGGAAAATTGTAAATTCTGCAAGATGTGTGGCTTGCCTCTTATTTATAGCATACAGTATATGTATACGGTATATGGTATACAGTACAAACATTGGGAGCATTTTTGTGTATCAGACCAAACTTTCTTATTTCTTAAAGAGACAGTAATTGATTCACCAGAGAGCTGTTATTAATAAAGTCTGTTAATATTATTCTAACATCTGTCAAATTTTGAACATGGCTGTATTTCTTGATAAATGCTAACCATTATTTTTAGAGATTCATTTGTCTTTTTTAACATACTCTACTTCTGTGGTGCAAATTGGATGAGGATTTCTTTGACAAGAGATCTGTTAAACATATGATTTAAAATAAAAAAAGATATCATTTTAGGCATTTGGCATTGCAGCCTGCGAAGCCTGGAGAAAATAGCTGAAGAAGTCTTCATTGTTTAATGCCTTTCTTCATGGGATACATGAATCACTTTCCATCAAACAGAAACAGGATAAAAAGGAGAAAGACGCCAACAAGATGAATGAAACAGTGGGAAGTGTTGCCTGGTTTTACTGCTTGGATAATCAATACAGAGTGACAGAGCTTAAAAGTAAAATATATTATGATAAGAGACTCACTCTGATGGGGTCACACCATTATTCCAATGAAAATCTAAGTGTTAAGCAGGAGAGTGGTTAAGAGACACCTCAATGTAGTCACTTTCTTCTTATTTTACAAAGACACAGATGACTAAACCTAAAGTTTAGAGAAAATAGAAGAAGTTGGATTTATAACTATTTTTCAGACTCTAGCAAAGTCTCTTTCACAGACTTTCACAGTTCTCTTTCCTGAGCTAGAACCTATAGATACTCTTCTGTATTTATTTTAAAAATATAATTGTTTTTCATGGTTCATTTTATTCTGTGTGTATGACCCTAATTGTTATTGAAACCACACATATCATTGGAAGATGAATGTCTATTTTTTTTCTTTTAAAGAAGATGCATGTTCTTAAAATTGACTGTGTATTGAAGAAATTAGATCAAATTGTTGTATATTATGATGTGTCTTTTGCTTTTGTGAAATAAACTGTTTTATTATGGCACGCACAATAAAATACAAGGCAAAATTAAACAATAACAATTTCCCTACCATTCCTTATTCCACATGAACCCCACTATCCATCCCTCCTAAGCATACTTTCATTCAGATTTTTACCTGAGAGACCCATACATATGGTCAACAGCTATAATAGATCTGTCCTGCAGCAAGACTTTGCCTGCACCAGCAGCTACCCCCTAAGCCTTCCCCATCACCCTGTTGTTTTCATTTTTTTTTTAATCTTAAAAGAAAAGCAGAAAATGGAAAACGTGCTACTAAATATTGCACTGAGATGATGCTGGTTATTCTAGTTAGTTCCAGTCAGGTTATGGAGAATTCCAGTGGGGGTTTATTCTTATTCTCTGACTCATGACAGTGAAAGAAAAAAAATCTTATACAGCGAAACAGCAGCAAAGATGCACAGGCAGCACCAAAACTAAATTAGGAAGCTCCCTAATGCAAGCATCAGTATGTAGGATGGAGTGCTTGAGGAGACCCTGCAAGTCCCTAATCTACTCTCCATAGCCGGACAAAGCATTTAACTGACTTTTCTATCTAGCTCATATCACAGGAGATTACAAATATTGTGTCATAACAAACAGCTTTTAGTTTAAGTAAAAATACACAGGCAGTACAGCAACAAGCATTAGCAGTATTTGCTTATTTCTATCTACACATTCATTGACTGAGTTTTAGACATACAGTATACTGTACATGCTTTGGTCATTGGAGCCAGTTGTGGTACAAATGCAAAAACAGCCCAAAGCAAAGCAGAATATTTAACATTTTAATCATCATTAAATCTATTTTGGGGGATTAAAATAAAACATTCTTTACTATCCTCCTTCTTGTTCCAGAAACAAAACAAAAATCCATAGTTAACTGAATTTGAAAAGAAAAGCTGGGAGGAATTGCTGCCTGAAATATAACGGGCTCCCAGGTGGCTCATCCCTAAAGGTGCTCAGTGAGATTGAAGATAATGCCCTTCAGCCAAGATATCACTGGTCCAGATCTGGCCTATATAGCCATTTGTGTCAAAGATGCCCCAGGCACTAGTTGACAACTGACCAAATACCACAGGGGAAAAGTGGACCTGGTATTCTTAATTTGTTGTGCAACAGACTTAAGTGACTTGTTGAACAGCTGTGAGCTTGCTGGGTGCTATCAGTAAAAGATACCACCCTCTACCACTGAGTACCATTTTTGTTTGCAGTAATAAAACTGGTGAAGTACCCTTTTAAGAAGGACGTCCTTCTTTCCTCTTGTATTGGAACAGAGATCATAACATTGACCAAGATAGTTAACAATATGAAAATATTGAAGTATTAAAATATTAAAGTATAAAAAATATTAAATACAAAACAGCAAAGATTAGCACATTATGTACTATCATTGTCAGCAAAGAAAACTACACCATGTACCAAGATATATACAGCTGGTTTTAGACTTTTAAGATTGAGGTTAGTATAAGGTGTGGGCTTAGGTGTGGTTTTATGGTGTGTTAAGTAAAGCATCTTCACTGGGCACAAGCACATGTTAGTGGTGCTGAAAAGGGCTCTGTGAGAGAGCGTTTAGAGTGATTGTTCTTCAAGAAGTTCTTTTTTTAATCCAACTCTTGTTTTAAAATTGCCTTGATTCAGATTACAATGATGACTGTAATATGATTTTGGGGTGAAATGTAATGAATTATTCAGTCATCAAATAAGACCTACTGACTGAGCCACAGCACTGGTTTGATTCTTTGTCTTCTAACACCTAGTCTTCTACCAAGATCCGATTTCGCCATCATCGCCTGCTCCTGAAATCAAATCTCTTCCTGGGTCTCTGCTTAAGTTGAAGATCTATCACCAAGTGCACTACATTGCCGAAGGAGTCACAAGCCTATTGCAGTGTTGGCGGGTAACGCTTCCATTGAGAGATCACACAATTAATTGCCTGCTGTCACATCTGCTACAGAAGAGCAATTGAAAACATCTGCCAGCCTCTCCCACCACTCTCTTGAGGTATAACAGATGAGGATCAACCATTCTGAATGCTGCTCACCTAACAGTGACAAACACCTGCCTAAATATTACAGAATTCTGGCAAAAAGAGAAAACTCTGTCTCTGGGTATTTTATGAAGTGGAGTCTGTACACCACCATTTCCCTTGAAAGATAAAAATCCATGCCTTTCCTTTTCCTAAAATCCACTCTAAAAAAACATGGCAAATTTAAGGTGGTGAGCAATGTAACTGAAAGCTGTGGGTTCAGTCCCAGTGGCCCCAGTGAAAGGAAATTAGCTTCTGCTCATTAAGTTTGCTGCATTGCAGCAATATTCTTGTTAAGAGCCTGGGGAATCCAGGAAGACACTAGCCAAGTTGAGCCCATTCCTCCTAGGTGTGGAATCTTGGCATCATCCTCAGATTATTAAAATGTAGTAATAAGGGGACCATTTACTTAGCAATTCTACTTTGTGGTGTTCAGAAGTCATTGTCACTGAATTTTAATTTGTCACGCTCCATTAATACTTTTAATCTCCATTGTTAAAAGCTAAATATGTATAAAATATGAATACAAAGTTTTTATGAACTGCTTTAATATAAAGTAGTAGCCATTATTCTAGTAGGGTAAAAGATGCATGAGCTTGACGGTGTTATCAGAATTCTGTAATTATTGCATTTTCAACCTTTAAACCTTTTTTGGTTTTGTTTTTCTTTTAGGTTTGGTCCTATTGCTTCTTCGTTTAACACTTTAAATACAAAAATGAGAATGCCAAAAAGTGTACTTCTAGCATTTACTTCTATGTTAATTCTAGTCCTGGAAAACTAAGTGGATCAGACTTTGTAGAAAAGATTAGAACATGCAGTTTATTAAACAATTCAATACTCTTTGGTGAAGACACAGTAATAAAAAAGATTAAGAAGTGCATAATACAATAATCAAAAAGTAGGAAATAAAATTTTAAAGAAACGAAGAGGTATGGGGGGAGTTAAATTGTATGTGTATCTAATGAACGCAACTTCAAAAGCAATATTTGACATCCATCTGTTGTCAGAAAGCGGCTTAATCCTGGTAAGCAACCAGAGTACAAGACGAAAATACCTGTCACGATCATAATTCCTCCTCTTAAGGGCACTCCGGCCCTTTCGTATTTTAGTTGACTTCATGCACCTGCCCCCTGTTTGTCCGTCTTTATTTAAAGCGGGCGCTCCCGCTATGTCTGGCTCTGCATTGGAAGACGGATGCCCGCATGCCCCGCCTACCATCAAGTCGCCCTACATCCGCGGCTTGAAGGCTTAGGCTTCCTAACTTAGGCGTCCTGACCAGCTAAGTCTGGGGCTCGGAGCGCCTGGCCTCGTCAGTCTATTTTTAACTTCCTCGCTCCTGCTTCCATGTCCCCATTCCTTGTTTTTATTCTTGTCCTCGTCTTGGATAGACCTCCCAGTTTTGGACTGTGGACTGCGCCCCTGATTCCTCCTTTTGGACTCTTTTGGACTCGTTCGCCTGCGACCATGCCCCCCGAGCACAGGACCACCATAGTCACGCCCCCCTGTCTGTCCCCCCGTCCAGCTCCTACTGTTTCCTTTTAACTCTTATGCCAGTCACTACCGGATTATACTATCTGCATAGGGTCCTAAACTACACATTGTGACAACACCCTGGCCAGGAAAGCAGCACATGGCAGGGCGCGCACACAAACTTCTCAGATGCAAATAAACCAAAACCAAATATCTTTTGCAAACCTGAATGAATGTGAATTAAGCATGAACACTCCACACAGAATACACCTCAATCTGGAATCAAGACTGGGACCCTAATAAACCTTATGATGCAATCAATAACTGTTCTCTCCAGCAACAGATGCAGGAGAAGGATCCTCACCTTGTCTTATGCAACATTTTCTGACTAGTTTTCTTTAGTCACACACTTCCTGACATCTTTCATCTTTAGAATAATATCCTTTTTTAGTTAATCTACGGTGTTGCAAACAACTGCGGTGAAGGCAGACAAAGCTAGCAGTTGTTCCAAAGAAAATAGGAACTGTAATGGGAAAGTATTATTCTTTATCAACTGAATTGACATACATCTGCTTCCTTTTGCGATTTTCCTAACATTCTGTAAGAAAAGCAATCTTTCCAAGTTTTCCTGTCACAGAGATTTTTCAACCTACATTCATACACAGCTACTCCAGCTGTTCTATCATTTCAAAAGATGTATTTTTTATTTAAAGAAAGGGATACATGTGAAAGAGATATACATGTACATAACAATGTGTTCAGCCTGCAAACCACTTGAAGTATAAAGAAGAATCGGCTTGTAGGTGAATGTGTGTTTTTATTTAGAAGTGGTGCTACATAGAAATGAAAATATTACATTGTCAAATCAGGGCAGATAATCACTTTTTCTAAAACGATTACTGCAGGCCAATGTTTGAAGGTCTGTCTTTGCAATTAAATGCATGCTGCCCCCAAATTGTTTATTTCTGAGAGACAGTGAAGAGCACTTATTCAGTTTTAATGTTGATGAAATAAAACTGATCCTGCCTCCCACCAAACAGATAAACAGTGTTATATCTGCTTTTCAAATATCTGTACCCTGTTATGTTCGGAATTAACATGTATGTGGGTGCGTGGCATGGTGGTGTAGCAATTAACACTGCTGCCTCACAACTCTTTGGCTCTGGGTTTGATTCAGTGTTGGGGGGGAGTATACTGCAAGTACTTTGGTTTTCTCCAATGCTTCTGTCATTGTTTTATGCAAATTGTTGTTTTTGTGTGCATGTGTGTGCAGTACTGTATGTGCCTTGCATTGGAATCCCTTCCAGTGTCGCATCTACTTTATTTGTGTCAGAAAACAGGACCTTCCCATCCTTGTCTTGTATCTGCTGTTTGGTTCCAGTTGAGTTCTCGGTTTCTCGGTTGAATTGGATTTTTGTTTCATAATAGTTAGGCTGTGACAAAGCTGCAGTTCTCAAGCCAGCTATAAACCATATTAGATCTGAAATCTCAAACAGCTTAAGGTATGAAATGTACTGAAAAGATCAAGCTAATCAGATGGTTAAAACAGTTGAACAATGAAATTAGCTCCTTGGAATGGAAACCTACAGACATGAAGGTCACCAGGCTAAGGATATTGAAGCATCACTATATACAGTACACAGCCTCTTCAGGGAGGGCTAGTGTCAATCAGTTGAGTTCTGAGCCATGGTTCAGTTCAGTTCAGTGTCAATTTGTTAAACTTGGTTAAGATGAATACTGTACCTCCTTCTCCCCTATTGAGCTGCGAGTGGATGTAACATACTCCAAAGGTCTAAGACTAGGAGAATGGGATGTGCATTTTAGTTAAGACACAGTGGTGTTTGTGCATCCTTCAGGGCAGAATAAGTCAGGAAAAGATCCACTTTGTTGAATGGAGCACTGTTTTTGGAGCAAGTGACAATGTCGCTGGCTTGCTCAAATGAGTGAAGGGAAACATTTGCATAATAACACTGTAATTACAAGCCCTGAGAATAGTTTATTCGGAGGTGATTAGTTTCAACTCTAACACTTGAGCTTTTCACGCATTGAAGTGCTGTCACACTCGGCACCAACAGAATGATGTCTCTGGAAACCGCTGATAATATGCATTTCTAGGCTGAGATTGGCAAAAAAATGCGCGGGGATATGAGCAGTACATAAGAGACGTACAAAAAAGAAGCACATGCTTCTTTGTGCTTGTCATGTCTGAATTGTTGCTGTCCCAGCACATCTCGCTGAGGAAAGAAAATCTGACATAATCATAGAAAAATTGATAATAAAAAGAAAGTATCAAAGAGAGTGCAGCCATAAATAAACACATGGAAGAGAAGAAAGAATTCTCTGTAGACCTTTTTTCTTTGCTAAATTTTGCAAGACGAAGGTAAAATTAGAACATGCTTTTATAACTGTAATTACAACAAAAAATAAAGGTCTTCTGTCACACATCAAAGGGAAAATCATGCCTAGATTATTATAAGGTTCATTTTTTTAAAAAATCCTTTCCTGAGTGTTCAATTAAAACCATGGAAATCCCCCACAGAGTCCCAGAAGAAATGCGACTAACATTTCAGTATATTTTAAAAGACTTGCTGCCCTCCCAGAATGTCTTGAACTAAGAATATTTTTTTCAGAAGCAGAGAAGTTAAATTCCATCCAAGGCAGTGAATCAGATTCAGAACTCTTTGTGTCAGAAATATACTTTGAAATATACTGCTTTTAATTTGACATTGGGCTAATTCAGGAATGGATCAATCACCGATGCCGCTATCGATGAAGTTTGGCTATGACTTCAGCACCATAAACAGATTGACACCTTATTTTTCCATCTTTAACATTACACCCTGATCCATGCTTTTTTACGTATCTCATACTGAAACACAAGTCGGAAAGCAGCATTTTAAGTGTGGAAAGAGAAGGAAATTGAGTACAGATGAATGTTCCATTTTGACAAAAAAAGAACCAAAGCATACAGCTGTGCTTAAAAAATACTACATATAAAAACAGGATATGAATGCTATTTTCCTGCTGAAATATTGTTGGCATAGTATTTTGTTTTTCCGCAGAGGCTACGACAGACTGAGCTTTGTGCCTGGGAGCTAGCGGACTGGCAGTGTTGTGTATCTTGGGATGTCTGGATCATCTTGACGTTATGTGGAAAGCCAAAGGGCTAAAAACTTTTCAAATAAATGATGTTTGAGACATTTTTACTTTATTCTGCTGTTTCATGGACTTTTCTTCCAGCTTAGTAACTGTCAAGAGTGAACTTCTACAAAACTGCAATCAGGGTCTGGCCAGGGGAAATAAATTTACAGTACAACTAGGCTTGACTTTTGATGCAAATATACACAATAGGACTTTAGGCTCATAAGTAGTGTTATTTCCTGTGTGTTTGGGGTTTCAAGAGCAATCAGAGTTAGGAGTTACTGTAAATGAAAAGGCCTGTCTATTTCTAATTATGTATCTACTGTACAGTACATTTATGACATATTGTACACCATACACATCCATTCATCAGTCTGGCAATTAAAAAAATGTTCATTGTTGGTTGACTGAAACAAAGTGAGTCAGTGGTGATGTAGCAATTCTTCCACTTCTTAGTAGAAGAACTTCTGGTAATAGCTGATGTTCAAAAGACTACAAATGAGAAAGTGACAACTATTTCTCTTGGCAGAGATCAAACTGACAGTTATGGCTGTTTCACCTAACAAGTCAAAAGATAGAGACATGATGTGAAAATGTGTTAAGGCAGAGGAAAACCTTTTCTTTCATTGTATTGAGCATGTTTCTATTACATTGTGTGTCGCAAACAATGGAAGACTCATTATTGCTGTTAAAAGGGTAATAAGTATTGACATCTCAAAATACCTCCTCTGAAAAATAACACACTCTTAGTTGTAATGTAAATTCCTGCTTTAGACAATTGTGCTTTCATAAATCAGGAAGGGTGTTTGACAAAAATGGCTGAGGTGTATTACAAGAAATATCGCCAACAAAAAGGCATCATTCTGTCCCTCTAGCCCATCTGCCTGCAAGAAATGAGTTTTCAAATGAAAAATTTGGAAAATCTGAAACATGATGCATTTTCTTTTACAGTACTTCAGTTGGTCATGTACATGCTATTTTATATATAGTATTTTTATTAAATGAAATTGATTATATCATAAAATGAGTGTGGATACTGTTGGGTTGCTTTATTATGCTTGGGATTGGTTCTTTTTCCCAGAATTTTGTTTACAAAGATTTGTTTTCATCTCTATGCACCGCACAAGAGGCAATTGTTTCTGCACTGAAGCCAGATGTTTACCGAAAGGGGTTGAGAGACTTAGAAAATGTAAGTATATACTGTTTTAAACGAAATCCAAAATGTCAGTAGCATCAGTTTATTATCTATGACATACTGTATGTATCACAGGTTGGTGCAGTGATGAAGGGGGTAGCATTGTTGGGGGACCTGGGCTTGATTCCTCGGGTGCTGTCTGCATGGATATGGTATTGTATGTTCTCCCCATGTTTGCACGGGTTCCCTCAGTGCTCTCCAATTAACTCCCCCAGTCCCAAGATCTACTGGTAGGCTAATTGGCTTGTAGGAAAATGTGTGTGAGTTTTCGTGCATTTTCCGTGTCTGTGTGTGCCCTGTGATATACTGGCCTTCCATCCATAGTATATCCAGTCTTGAACCCTTTGCTCATCAGCTAAGGCTTCAGCTCCCCTGCATCACTACATTGGATAAAGAGGTTGTAAAATGGATGGATGGACATATATGTCATAAAGATCCTCTGTCCAGCTTCAGAGTAAATCCGGTAGAATAGTTTGGGAGTTAGTTGACAGAGGACACAGTAAACAGAGGGCTGCTGCCTTAACCCAACGCCATATTGTTCACTGGTATTGGGAGGAACCAACACACTGAAAAATACTTTTTTAAAGATAACTAGAAGCAACTCATCCACCATCAACAGGATCCAATATGTAAACTTTTATGGTGTGGTAAAAATGTTTTACCATTCCAATCCATGGTACAACGCTGAGCTATACAATCCATTCATTAACCGCTGCTGTTGCTGCTGACCGCTACCTAATGTTAACCAAGATGACTGACTTTCAGCAATAGCTGGAGAAACTCTGGTTGTGTAGGGAATATCAGTGAAGGATGATACATTTTCAGCAGATTTAAAAAGGCTCCAGCCACGTGATCGCTATTCCTCAGAGGTACAGTTCTACAAGACTGATTACCCCCAGTATCATAATGTATCAGTGTGTCTCTTGAGAAAAAGTCCCTGCCATTCCTGTTAAAATGCAGTCCTCACTGTAAGCTGCCATTTTGCCCTCTGAAATAGTGTGCCTTTGGAGTACTGACACAACAAACAGCCTACTGCATGTGTGGTTCCTGTACCCACTTCTGTGCTTCAAGCATCAGTATGTCTGCTTTTATGCTTGCCAGCTCTGTGTATATAATTATCACCAGAAAGTTCTGTCTCTTTCTTTACCTTAAAGCAAACAGAAAATAGGATCATGAGCAAACGTACTTGGCTTGGACGAGCTGTATCCTCTTGGTCTTAAGGAAGATGAATGTTTATTTTCAGTCCAGCTCTTGCACTCATTCTGACAGATACGCCTGACACTAATCTCTTCAGGAAGCGTTAATTGTGTCCCCAAGTTAGTTTCTAGCAGCTCCATGCAGAAGCAGACTACTTATACATGAAGGTTTCTGCCTTGCACTGAATGCTGTATGTTATAATAATGCTGTTTCAATAAGGAATTTGTTTTTTTTTATTAAAGGGATTACAATACTTGAATTCGTTCACACGTGTACATCAACCTAATACACACAGCTTAATGTGTTTTGTATTTAAATAGTACTCTCATGCAGAATAATGATCATCAGAGATATACATTTCTGTCACTTTTTGCAGATAATTCATTTTATCAATAATTAAGGCACACCGCAGTGGTTCCTCAGCCCGGGACAGGACAAAAATACATACAGTATACTGTATGAGTTCTTGCTTATATCAGTCGAATGACAGATCAATGACTGAAAGACTTAAGCTAATCCTATTAGTGTTAAACGCTTGCTTTTTTGCTACCATAACATCAGATTGGTACAGATTTTTATTCTTATTTTTATTTCCACCAGAACAAGAGAGACCTGAACTCAAGACCCCTGAACTATAGAGAATGGAAAAGCTCTACTTCCAAATATTTATCGTTGACATACTGAATTACACAGTTATGTCATTTAGTTTTACTTGGTGATGTGTTGTGGTAAAGAGCACTTTCCTTCAATCATAGCCATTTTGCTATCATGACAAGTATACAGTATAAGCAATAATGCACTGTGTTTAAAAATTACAGAACTTTTGTTGGTTAAAGAAACAAATCATAATTATACAGACTTCCAATTTTCGACTGTCCAATTTTCTCCTAACAGTTAAAATGCAGAAGGAAGTGGTGCTGTGAGGGAGATATAAAAGGTATTACTGAAGAACTAAATGTTGCCTGGTAACTTTAAAAGATTTTCAGGAAACAGTTGTTAAGATCTGCCCTCAATGTGCTGAATCAGAAAACACAGGGTTTTAGACAGCAGATTTGAAACAAGAGAAGTAAAGACAGAGAACCAAGTTGTTGTTTTTTTACTTCTTTAAAAAAGCAATTGAAAGAGTGGAACATGACCATAAAGTACGTACAGTATAACATGAATGCACAATCTGTGCACCACCACAAAAAATCTGCTCAGATTTTGGGTCCTGGGTTCAATTATGGACCCAGGGTTCCATCTTTTTCTTGTATTTGTGTACTGTGGGATGTTCCAGTTTCCACACACCTCCCAAGGACTTGCTGACTAAAGTTAATTGGTGTCTCTAAATAGAACCTGCGATGGAATGGTATCCTGTCCAGAATGTAGCCTTACTCTGCATGTTGTGCTCCCTGGGTTACCCTGCTGCTGTCACAGCCCTTACCAAGAATGAGTGGATATCTGGTACTGGAAGGAATATGTCGCAATAACCGAAATATAATACAGCAAGCAATTTAAGAAGTGAATTCTGTACAATATGGCATTTTATAGCAGAAAAAAATGATTCAATTTTATTCTTATTAATAGAAAAATAAATACAGTTTTGGAAAGAATTGCAAAGAGGGTAGTTCTTCAAGTAGTGCCAGTGAAGTATGCAGCTCTCAGGCTGCAGGACTGTGTTCCACCAGGTGATTTCTGCATTGATCCTTCTTGTTTAATATTCACTGTAATTTCAGTCTGGAATATTCATTGGAATTTGTTTCTGGAATTGGTCTTCGTTTCTGCATCATCACACACACACCTTCTTGGAGGAATCATCTTGGGCAGTGTGAGTGTGAAGTGAAGCTGTACTAATCTGACGTCTCTTTCCCATAAGTGACAACCTTTATATGACATGCTAGGTTATTTTATATCACACACACACACAATTTTTGCCCAGACAGTTTTCATGCACAAAACGTTTTTTAAGCCTATTCTTAAACTAAATATCGGCCTGGAGATACTTTTAAAAAGAAGGCATGTCCGAAAAAGTGTAGCTGACAAAACCTCATAGGTAACATTATTGTTTAACTCAAGTTTGATGGTGAATTAGAATTTGGTTTATTTTAACATCTTTTTTTTTCTTACAGATGGGTTAAAAAGCAAATGTCAATGGAGAAACGTTTACATGTCTGCAATTATTTCTTCACTACTGTCCCGGCAATCCCTTTAAGAACCATAACAGCAGTAATTCGGCCCTTTGACAGGAATGGGAGCTGCTCTGCCTTGGGTATTTAGTTCAGCTGTGAGGTTGTTTACCAAACAGCTTGAGTGAGTGAGCTGGAATGATAATTTGACTGAGTACCTTGCTGTCATTGCTTGGGCAATCATTCAGTCAGCTGAAAAGGAAGCACTTGCAGCAACTATTTAAGCCAGACGGCTGAAGGTTTAGGCCTCTTAGAGGTCCCATTATGGGGTTCTTTAGTTCAGTAGTGAGTCTTTGTGTGCTACAGTGTACAGTACTTTCTGGATTGGTTTTAGGGGTTGGTTCATGGTGATCTGCTGGCTTCTTACAATATGTTGTGTCCCTTATTCTTAAAAGGTAAAGGCTGATATACAGGTATTTCTGTTTTTATATTCTTCCAAATAACCACATGTTTGATTTTCCATAATTAGCATAAGGATACAATCCCCTACAGGTATGTTCATTCACAAGCATTAACAACAGAACTAAATTACTGAAGTGAAATATTCAGATTATTTTTCCGTGTTCATTCAGACAATGCTGTTATCCAAAGCCAAAGAACCAAAGTGTCTGTCAATTGCTTCATCATCCCATTGCTTATATTGTATTTTTGTATGTTACACCTTCTAATTTATGATGCACGATGCACTAAATTAATATTTGATAAGCATTTTCATTCTGAGTAATGTCCACATGCTATTGGAATAGTCCTCTCTTGGAAACACTCAGAATATTTCAAAATATTTGCTGAAGATAAAAACTACTGAAAGCAAAATCAATACAGAAATGTTGCTAGCTTTTGGAGGGTATTCATAGACTCTGACAGACTTAGTCTGTGCCTCCTAAGATTATGGCCCTTCCTAGTCCCCTTCAAGGAATACTTGCCAGTTTTAATATCCCCAGAAATCCATATAACACTTCAATGCAAGCATGTCTACTTCCTTCTGTTCCATTGCCAACCTTAATTTCTGTGGCAGGCCAGCTTTAGAAAGACTGTAATTACAGTGCACCTGCCACTAGAGGCCGCTATATGCCTCTACTGTTCTTGTAAATAGGCACACTTGAGGTTAACATTGTAATTATTAGTTAATTAATAAAAGGTGCAGCCATTCATATTTTCACATGGGTGTAATTAAGCCTTAGTTTAATATATAAAGGGTAGTGACAGTAAAGCATAGTTACTGTGGTATTGTGGTAGCATTGTTTGTTCTGAAAAAAACTAAAATAAAGCCACTTGGGCATTTAGGGTTAATTACAACGAACCAAAGTAGCATTCTAAGTGGGGTTCATCCTGTGCTTAGCACACAGCTCTGTGCTAAACTAGTGTGCTACCTTAGGACTTGCAGTTCCGTACTAAACTCATTCCCAGCGAACCCATAGTAACAGCTGCCACATTCTAGAAGTTAGTGAAGTTGGGGACTAACTTAAACCACCTATTCATCTGGTTTAAGCAACTCAGTAGCGTAGTAAGCGGGACACTGCATCACATTAGAACATTTCCGAATGTAGTAGAAACAATATTGTTATTATGTCATGAATCTATTATGTATCCATCACTTGGAAAATTGTAATATTTAACTAAAATTGCTTTCTATTTATCTGAAAAACCACAAATATCCCAGAGTTGCTGGTGCGGTTCACTCCAGATGCCTTCATGGTTTCAATAATGATTTAACCTCTTCAGCGATTTTACATCTCTTTTTAATTACAATTTTTCATTTACGTTTTTCAATTTGTTTGTTTTTTTACTTTGAGCCTTTCTTTCTTCATTGCTTCCTCTGTTTGGTGGATGTCTGACTCCAAAAACACTTCAGTTTAGGGTTTACCTGTAACATGGGAATTGAACAAAGCTTTTCAGGGTAGAGAGCTATTACAAGAAGACTAAATTGGCAAACTGTGTTAATTACTGAGCCTTTGTTCATTAATTAAAGCAAGAGGAGGTACAGTACCAGATTAAACAAAACAGATTTCGTACAACAGGCTTATGTTTCTTCACATTCTTCTTGTACTACTGTGATGCAGGGTGACAGTTTTTCAGCCCATGTGCTCAATTCGGTCTGAAGGTCATCAGAGCAGAACAGGATATCCGTGTAACCTTTGCATTTTTGAAGATTTTTAAATGCCATCATCCTAATTTGACCATTTTACATTGTGACTTAATATAGAATGTTCAGACGTTCACAGGTATTTAAATTGTATTTATTCACAGCACAAGAACATGTCCTTGATGTCATCTGATGTCCTGTACAGTATGCTTTTGCTTGCCGCCATATGAGAAAGGGAGCCATGATGCTGGAATACATTCCAAATTCACCCTGTAAAAGAGAGGAGTGTGTCAGGTGATGACAGTCATCTAAACATAATGTAAAAAACAATGGCATACATTTTTGGAAGAGGTCCGAAAATACAGTGTGTTTAATCTTCTTTTAATGGGCTTTACAAAAGGAAAATGTTCATTAGGAGTACTCAGAAATGTGTTAACAATTCAAAATATGGATGCCATTTCAAATAATAAAAAAATGTTTATGACTACACTGATTTGGGAGAGTTATGTGTGATGTACTATTCAAGAAACACATTTATAAGGATTAAAAAGTGTAATGTGTAAATCAGCTGGTCTTCCACAATATCATCAAATACCTTTAATATTAATACATTTTTCTGAAGAATTCTCTGTTGGCTGAGTAGGGAAGAAGCAGGAAGGAAAATTAAAAGACACTCTTACTTTCAACTTTTGCTCAAATCCATCATTTCTATGTAAATGACTCATGCTCTTTTCAAAAGAACTCTATTGGACCTGTAACAGACATCAACAACAATTCAACAAAATTAAAATCAATGCTCTATTCAACACAAATATATGCTGATAAACATCAGAGCTCTTGGTAATATAGCCATCCGCACAATAATACAGTGACTTTAAGTAGAATAAAGTATGAAACTTATATGAAACAAATATTGAATCAAGGAACAACAGTAGCTTAATTGCTAATAAAAAAAAATCTTCTGAAAGAGTTGATAGAGGATTATTTTTTAAATAATATGCTGCCAAAAATTTGAATAAAATGCATGATGTACTTTACGTTCAAACATTTTAATATAAAATTACTTATTAATTTTATTAGTAATAAAAGCATTATGTACAGGTTGTTAACTTTTGCTAGCAGCAGTTAAATTATATGATTTAAAAACAAAATAATTTGTCAAATCAGAGTCAAAAATCAGAGTACTGTTTGATTATCAAAACAGCAGAACACTTGTAATCACCTCTAAGGTGATTCAAGGCAATTCATAATCAGTCACAAACATGGTAAGTTGATTCAAGTACACATGTTGTGGTCTAAAAACAATGAAAATGCCCCTGTCTTAATAATGGAAAGAAAATATTTCTTTTGAGACTAGAGGTTGTCTCAGCATGAAACTCAAAACAACCATATGTAAAAGTCATATTACAAAATTATGAATATGTATTTTCATCCCAATCATAGGTAATGTATGAAAATACTGGGGTAATCTAGGGTGGGTGGTTGCATACTTGAAATATCACCTGCTTTTAATCATAAATCTAAAATAAATCTGTCTACAGTACATTCAAATTATATTGATGAAGCTGATCATGATTTCTAACTAGTACGTGGATATTTGTATCTGCATATATAGAGTATTTGTGTATATATAGATACATATACTGTACATTGTGTAATCAGCCAAATGCATGAGGAAAAAAGACATATAATGTCAGAAAACTGCATCTGATGTCATATCCTATGAGCTTTGAGGTCTGACTGGTATGAAGAAATATGCTTGATTACAGAAGTTTAATGTAACAGCAGGCAAACACTCTGTTGGCTGAAGCCAAGAATTTATCTCAATGATTTCCCCATGAGAGTTAAAATCAAGAGTCAAATCAATAGGTAATGGCCTGTCTTGCTGCCCAGTAATGATTTCACATTCCTCACTAAAGTGTATGAGCTTTGTTTATAGAAAGCGATTACAGCCCTGATATTCCCTCATGATCAACTGGGCTTCATCAAAAGAAAGGCATGATGCTGACAACCTGCAGGGATTTCTGGATCTTATCAATTTCATCCCATCTAAACCTAATCCTAAATTGCGTTGTACCGTGAAATAATAAAGGATCATTTAGTGGTCCAGACCCGTGTTTTTGTGTGGCTGTCGGGAAGAATACGTCTTCTATTAGAGAGATCTGTATCCTTTGTTATAGCAGCAATTTTGCAAAGCTTATCAAGCTGAACACCACAGACTCACTCCCGTTGAATTCCAGTCACAATGCTTCATTTAGAAAGGTCATGGCCAATCTGAGGCATTTAATGGAAGGGCTGCCACAAACATTACAGAATTGATTAAAAAAATATCTGCTTGGACTCCTTGGTCTATCCGAAGCATGGTATAAAATATGGACATACAGTATTACAAAGGACAAATCCAGAAAAAACAGAGATGACCAAGCTTGACTTTTTTGTTACATTTAAACACAACCTCTCTTTGTTTTGTTGATAACTTTTAGAGAGGGTCCAAGGGTAATTCTTCCCAGACACCCTCACACCCTTCCTACCTTTCCACATAAGTCTCAATTATGCAAGAGGAGCCTTCAGCTGGAACCCTTCCTTGCTGACCCACTAATTCTCTCATACCCACCACCATCTAATCTGCAACACAGCTACCATGTCCACAGTTCATTTACACATCCACAGCAGCTACTGTATACATATTGCACTTTGCATTTTGTTACAGCGGCTGCCACTCCAAATCCAGCAGGTCGACACGCGTCCTCTGGTCTTCCATATAGGAGGATCAGCTACAGGAATAGAGCCGTCATTAATGCCTTGTTTATTTAAAGATCATGCCATGCTCATATTGGCTGAGAGCTTGGTGCCACCTTTCATTGTGTTTTGCCTTTAGAAGAGACGGTAGCAGGACAATCACCGGGTGAGCGTACTGCAGGTGCTTCCGTCTGGTCTGTATTCAAATCACAGACAGACAGACATTCGTCTTTTATAAAGCTGTATTGGAAGTAATTCAAATAAAGATGAGGGCAGTGTGTCGAATCAGCACTAACAAAAGCAGTATATTACAGAATTTGGAAAAAAGCACAGATGATTTTTATGTCTGTAGTCTGTGATAAAGTCTATCAACATCTTCCCTTCAGGCACACTTGGGAGTGAGTGTTGTGTCTCGAAGTGCTATGATAAATAAAGTGCCCCAGATAGTTACTTGGAAATACTCTATGACTGATAAGCTGGCAGGGAGATACATACTGTAAGCTGATGGGTGGTCAGAAAGAATAAAAAAACTGTGGTTCAAAAAGTATGCATTCATGCTGTCTGCATAAGGCTCTCCCACCTGTCTTGTAGTGAAGTGAAGCAAAGTCTGCCACATTGATCTGCTTCCCAGTACAAGTGTCCCTGAAGGGCTTCTTCATCCATTTTTTAAAGTTAAGATATTACCCACTCTATAAGTCGCATATCACACGCATATTTTACCACTTTAGGTGTTTCTTTGCCTGATGACACATTTCACTTCACAGAAAGTACGCCTCACTGGAGTATTGGCACAGTGCGAGAGGGGAATCAACATGCAGATCACACTGAGGCCAGTGGAGCTGTATTTGTCACTGATTGCTGGATAGTGGGGGGAGGCAGGGGGGTATAGGACAGACTAAGGGAGAGTTATTTCTTCCGCTCTTCTGATAATACTAGAGAAACAAAACTAAAGATTTTATTTATTGCTTTGTTTATGGCTCTAGATGGATAAGTAAAAATAAGTCAGGAGAGTTCAATCTATCTCCTCTAACGTGGCTTTGCAGGGCCTTGTCAGTAGCAGCCTGTGCACAGAGCTCTGATTTATAAGTTCTTTTAATAGCTTTCAATATCTCTTATGGACAAGGGCCTACCATCTCTGGATTGGTAGTTGTTATCGTTGTTTCTAAGCCGATGAGGAAAAAAAACAAAGATGGCCATTCTACTAGGAAATTTAGAGAAAACAAATCATATAAGTGAACTCACAAGAAAAAATCAATACGATAGTCAGGCTATATGTGCATTTGCAATGCATTTAACTGTGGGAAGGACTTAGAAAAGGCATTTTTACAAAACCTTGATTTGTTGATGTTTTTCATTGGGTTCTTTATCATTGTTTTAAATTAAAATTCTTTTAAATAATGTAAATATATATATAAAAATATAAAAGATTATTTTCACTTTTATTAGTGCTATTACTAAACCATAAGATACAACTTTGACATTCTTACATATTGGTAAACAAGTGCTGCCCTTTTCGAGAACTGAAAAGAAAATTTAAAAACTGTGACTTCAGATAATAACGATATACAGTACTGTAGATACCGACCCCATTCAGCACTGTTTAATCCCCAATAAATTGTAGCACTGGATGTCGCTGTGAGGAAGGTCCACTTATCTGCACATCTGCCTCTTGTTAATTTCATCTAAGGCGACTCTGCCTCTAGTTACACTAAACTTTCTTTATCTGAGAAACTCTCAATTTGAAAGACTGCCTCCCACTGAGTTCTCCATTCCCCTGAGAAGCTAGACTGGAATCCGTCTCATTTAGATTGTCTTGTTTTACTCTGAACATAACACGTATCAAGAGAAAGAAAAGAACTAAAGATCTTTTGGCAGTTTGATGAGCCCTTTCGAGAGCCGTATGCTTGTTTTATTCCAACAAATTTCAGCAAGAGATTAGAGGGTTCTGTTAGATTGTAGGCTCACTTTTAACATTACATTGTGGCGTTTTGTGTTAACTGCACTGGATGCTTTACCTGTGTGGTAAGCACCCTTTATATGAGGGTTTATTCTGTTTGCGACATCATTCCATATGTAGTTTCAGAGAAGGTTGAACTGCATAAATAAATACCTGAAACTGAAAAATACTTTTTTAGTTGTACACAAGGTTTAAATGATTAAAAACTGTCAGAGCAGAATTTTTCTTCAGCAGTTTAGAGAAAATGGACTCTTCTAGGTGTAGGTTTGTGTTGAAAGGATGCAGTATATTCATTTGCTATTGTCCAATTATTGTCCTCCATTTAGGAGAGACAAAACTGTCTTACTTATACTGTATGTATGTGCAGAAAAACAGAATGAGATGATGCAAGACAGTTTTGGTTCTCGTAACATTGTGATTAGTCAAAGGCTTACTAGATTAAAACAAAAGCATGGAAACAGATATGGTCAGCACAACAAGAAGATGTAGCACAAGAAAAATACAATATGTGAACATTATTCCAGGAAAAACTTGGAAGGAAATGCACCCAGGCACAAACCAAAATTAAGGATCCTTTGACAACCATCCCATCGACAACAGTGCACAGAATTTCAAGACCTATAAGAAGACCTTGTATAAAACTGGAAGGTGGTTGAAAAAGAACAAAAAAAGGTTACAAACAAGAAACCCTCAATCCATCCAGCCCTAATGATAAAAGTCATTAAGCTGAAATCAGTAAGATCCCAGCATAAAGCTGAATGAGGACAGCGGAAAACAGGAATTTGTGGGAGAAACTTGAGGAGGTCTTCATTCAGTATCAGCTCCATAAAGACTGATGATAATGAAGATGATGGTGATGATGACTCATATTGATGACACAGTGGAACATAGTTATGTGCTGTAGTCAATGCTCTGTATGTGGTCTCATATCAGCAAAGTGATGAAAACCAGAAAATGAATTCATTTGAATGCGAACAGCAGAGAGGCATTCCCAATACTTAAAGCCATCTTTGATAGATTGAAAGCCTCATATAACACTCCTCCTAATGGTGGCTCAGTATCAATTGTTAAGTTACTCAAATTAAACACTACAGTTCAAGTAAACTTGAAAAAGACGGCACCTAAAAAACAATTAAGCATTTTGTGGTCATCCGTAATAACACTACGACATTTTCATACACCCCTAAACCCAATAACTGCACATAAACAAACCCATCAGCGCCCTAAGAAAAAAAATACTGGGACAGCCTCCCCACAGATTTTCACAAGCATACAAATTTAAAACCATTTGAAAACAACAACAATGCTGCAATCTGCCCTTTTTAATTTGTTGAATGCTACTTACAGCAACTGGAGGTATTTTTCCAACTTCAATGGGGTAATTAGGCGCAATTGAGAGTGCAGCAATTTACTACAGGTGGCTTTTTGTTAGGCTTGATTTTCGACTGTGCCAGGCAGAATACGAATGTTGATTCCTGCAGTGAGGCAATAATAATTAGGCACATCAACATTTAAAGGAAAAAAATAATAATAATGGATCTCGGTCCCATCATTTGCGTATTTTAATCGAACAAAGCATCTTTTTCTTTTGTTAGAAATTGTTTTTTATTCTAATGACTCCCATGAAGTCAACTTTAGTTACCCCAGCCATGGAGAAATTAATGTATTTACTTTTAAGTACTGTATTTGTTTAGATTAACAATCGAGGTTTCTGGGGTTGACCAAACAGGTTAGTTGTTTTAGGGGAATCAGTTTTTTCGCTTTGGGCATTGCTTTGAGCTCTGGTTTTCCCAGTTCCCTTACCCTTCCTGAAAACAACTGGCTGGCATTATTGCACTGTACATATCTGATAAGCAGCTACTGTAAGTGTGAGTGATTTCAATCCTCTTTCATCAAAGCTTCTTCTTAACTTTTCAAGTAACATTGAATTCTAGTGAGAAACTAGAAGCATGGGACCAAAAGAAATGCTTCAGAAAGGTTTGATGTGGTACTCTGGCTAGAAGCTATAGCAGGCCTTTACAAATCATCTTGAAAATCACCTTGTATCTGGATTTCTTTAGTCCATGTTGAGAGTGAGCTTGGAGGGCTCTTTGCAGTCCCCTTCATTCTATGATTTGCTTAGAAATACATGTCAAAGGTCTGTGCTCAATGGTCGCTCGTCCTGGAAGCAAAAGACTCAGATCCTTGGCAGCAGACTTAGATGTACATGCAGCACTATTTGGAGATGGTCTGCCTGCCCCAATTCAGGGAAGGATTGAAAAAATGTGACCTCCCAGCTCCTTTCTTAATTAAAACAAATTATGTTTTGCATGTTATGTATGTTAAACTGTTTGTTATATTCTAACCAGACTTAGACTGAAAGGCCATGAACTTCAGAAACCAGCCTAAACTAATTGAGAGCTCCATCATTTTGCTGTCAATGTCAGCACTCAGTGAGACAGAATTACAGTACCTTTACTGCTCCAGCAACCTTGAAAGTAAATTGTGAATACATGGGGTCAGACCTGCTGTCAGGAAATCTGACCAAAGTGCACATACCTCACAGATATTTTTTAAAGAGAGGATTGGATGGATGGATGTGAGCCCAGATGTCTGACCTCTGATTGATTCTGACACTTAATGGGAAATTTCAGACCACATGATTAGCTATTGCCAAGAATTTGTTTGAATTTAACAAATAACAACATCCTGATTGATCTGTAGTGCCCGAACCTCTCTTGCTCCCACTCTTACTGAGCCAGAATTGCCTAACCTTCAACAACCAACTTAATCCAGAACTTTTAAGGTGAAAGAGGCTAAGGATATGGTCCAGAATGCCACTAGAGTACTGTATGTGACCAGAAGTACTAGCAAAACCTGGGCAAGAACATGACCAGTGGACTGACTTTATTTTTAATGGTGCCACTTTCTGTGATAATGGATTAACTGTCATTTTCAAGCTTTCAACAATAACGTAAGTGGCCAAAACACCAGCACCTAAAGGTATAGAGAAAGTAATTGAAGACTTCATACTTTGCAAAAAAGAAGATAACCATAAACTCCGGGATCTGAAAGATGTAAATATAATTATTCTATTAAAAAAGAAAGGTAGACAAAGAATATTGCAATTAGACAAGGATACTTCTGCTCAGTGTGGTCAGTAAGGAATGTGCAATGGTCTTGTTGAAAAGAATCCAAATCCTAGCTGAGTCAGTCTTCCCTGAGAGCCATTGTGCATTTGGATGCTTCGTGACAGATATGTCTCTCACACTGCTTTTGCTGCAAGAAAAACATAATGTGCAAAGTACACATAATATGCACACATAATGTGTACATAGTGTAGCATATAGCACATTCATTTGGGAAAGGCCTTGGACACAGTAAACAGGAATGTCATCTGTACATCCATCAGGAAATGAATGCAATTATTCTCACATACTTTATGCCATTGTCTCAAATGTGAATGCCCATTCACCTCTAAATTGAAAATGAATAGGCCTTATGTTCTACATTACATGAATACAAATTCAGTCAAATGCAGTGTATTTGATGTCTTCCATGAATTTCCCTTACTGCAGATATACTGTAGGAATGTTCTCAACACAAGACATGAAGTAGGGAGTTTCAGCTAATGATTGTAAGGGAATTAGAAAGCTTTTTTTTTAGTTGGAGGTAAATGTGAAATGGCATCATTTCATCTCTCAGTTGGTTTTGATTGAAAATGCGTTTTTGTGGTATAGACCTGCTTTATTAGCTGGGTATTAACTAACTCAAAACTTCAAATAATTCCTCTGGTGAACTGTAAGATGTGAGATGAGGCTGAGATGACTAGATATAGGACTGCCTTGTCTGTTTATAAATAATGAAAAAGATGTTCACAATTTTTAACAAATTCTTTGGAAGATTTTGACACATGAAGCATTCGACATTAAATTGAGTTTTTTTCATGGTCATTGCATCACATGAATTTTTAAAAACACCTTTCCTGCTTGTAGCAAGGATAATTACAAATTAAACATTGTTATTAACCCCAATGCACTAAAAAATAAAAAAACGAAATTGATAGCAGTAGAATATGAATTATGCAAGCAATGTTTTACAAGTTGCATTCCTCAGTAATAGCCAGTGTTCCTTAATTCTTATTTTTGTGTCAGAACAATGGATGGCAATCTTGGGTCAAGTGAGCAATTGAATAATGAATCTCCCTGGAATAATTATGCACTGTTAATAATGCAAAAGGAACACTTTGTAACTCTTGCTTTATAAATCATATTCCAAAAATGAGAAACACTGACATGTTAAGAGCAGTTTGATCAACAATCCTTATAATTTTCTTCCTTTTTAACGTTTTAACATTTAAAAGTCCCAATATCCTTTGTGACTGTGTACTGTAATTCAGCATGAAAGAAGGATTTTTAAAATACGTTCCTGATTATCTTTGAGCCGCAACTCCCAGAACTTGTCTCTCTCACTGTGCTATTTTTATTGCCCTTTAAAACATTTTAGGAGTTCATGTGAGGAGCACAAAATGCTTTTTAGTTTATTGTGAATGCCTGTTGTCTGTGCATTCTGTGTATTAGCTGTTAAAGTGATTGAACTAACTACTGTATATACCACCAAAAAGGCTGTTCAGCTACTTTGGAGGTGTCTTGTCCAGTTTGTGATGGTAGAGAGAGAAGAATTCACTTAGGATGTTGTAGATGCAACGTATGCTTGTTGCTTGGTCCCATTTTTTTTCCCTCCACCTCTTTCAGTGACAATGTGCTGTTATTTGGCCCCAGAGCACTGAAAGGTTGGCAATTCATGTTCTACATGGAGAGCTTGTGAGAGCATATTGATTTTCCAAGGAGGGATTTCTTCATGGGTGCAGATGGAGCAAAGGAAGAAATACACAAAGCAATTGTAAAAAATTGCTAGATTACCTGCAGTTAATTATAACTCCTATTCATGCATTTTCTTTTGAAAATGAAAGGGTCCCCTGACATGGATTTGTGTAGATATATATAAACAAGATGCATAATCTAAATGAACAAAAAGTAATGAGATAATAATTACGTGAAATTATGCTAAACTGGTAAAACGTCTATAAAAATAACACCTAATTACAAAGTGCTTATACTCTACATGCTTGTTCTATTTGTAATGTACATACAGTATTGTGTCACTTTTTGCATGCTGCAGTTATTCCCAAACCAAAGTCTCTTTTCAAACCTACAGTAGTTACTTTTTAGAACACAGTTAGTTATCAAAATGAGACAAAGTCTGTCAATATAAAAAACATGTGTGGTGATATTGTTTCAGACTAGATAAAAATACCACAGTACTATTTTGGCAGCAGTATTTATGGTTCTTGGTCTTTGACTATGCATGTCAATCATTAACATAATTAATAAATAAAATGTTTCTTTCATTTTCAAAGAGCGCTCTATTAGCAGTAAACTGTTCTGGTGGCTGGGCTGGTTACCATATTTTATGTCACTTTCTGTTGGACTTCAGCTAGTATCAGACTATCAGACTTACTGCCCTGGATGTACTGTAGTAAAAATTAAATAACTTTTAAGAATAAAAAGAGCCACAACTACCTTACTAATATTTAACTTTATTTACCTGTATTTACCTTTCCAGCATAGGAGATTACATTGGCAAGGTATTCTCTGTCATTCACTTCCTGGTTCCCTTGCTTTCTGGTCCCCCTGGCCCCTGTGTCATGGAACTCTTGGTTCCTACCTGTTCTGTGTGGTTTGTTACCCTGGTCTCCCAAGTTTATTTTTGTTGTTTGTGCTTTTGTATGTGTTTTTTGTTTCACTCTACCAGCCCCCCCTTCTTCTACCCAATACCCAGAGGTTTCCTTTCAGTTAAATTAGATTTTTCCTCCCCCCAGTGCTGTGCAGTTCATTGAATTCTTGGTCGTCTGGAGCCGCCCATGAAGGGAGAAGGGGGGTACTGTCCTGTCCCTAGTTTCCTGTGCTTTGCTTGTCCTTCCAGTGTGTGTCTGTCTGGAGTTTTATATTCCCAGGTCACGGTTTCCTCCTCGCTCAGCATTGAGATTCGGATGTCCTGAGACCCGCCTCGCATCAGGTCGCCCCATGTCCGTTACCTGAAGGCATTGGTTTCTAAACGACATTGTCTGACCAGCTGTGCCCGGGCTAACCCCTGTCCTGCCGCTACGCACAGGGTCTTTTTTTGCTCTCCTGCCATTCCACAGCATGCCTTTCCGACATCCTTGACAGAATGCTGAACCATCTCCTGACCCCGCAAGCGGCACCTTTTGTCTTTCTGCAGTATTTTGGGCTTTTTTTTCTGTTCTTATATTCTAGTCGCGTGATGCTACTCCCGACATCCGTGCCTGTGAGCTGGTCATTCAGCGGTATGCCATTCCGACATCTGCACACAAATAGCTGGCTTTCCACGGGTTGTCTCTCCTGGCAACAATGATTGAATGTTGAGCTGGCTCTCCTATTCTCATTGTGGGATGCCACTCCCGACATCCGTGCCTGTTAGCGGGCCTAGTGCCTGGATTTCCTCAGGTTGTCTACTCCCGATATCAGTGGTAGAATGTTGAGCTTTTTCCGTTCATCTATTCTCATTGCTGGATACCACCTCCCGACATCCGAACCTGTGAGTGGGTCATTCGGTGGTATGCCATTCCAACATCCGTGTGCGAATACCTGGCATTCCTTGGGTTGTCACCTCCCGGTATCAGTGATAGAATGTTGAACGTGTTTTTGCCCAGTTTGCTGTGTTTTTTTTTATTTTTTATTTCAGATTTTTTTGTTGTTACTTTGCTTTTTATCAAGGTGTTTTGATTCTTCGCTTCTTGGTTACCTTTCTTTCTTGTCCCCCTGACCACCGTGTTATGGAATTTTTGGTTCCTACCTGTTCTGTGTGGGTTGTTACCCTGGTCTCCCAAGTTTTTTTTTGTTGTGTGTGCTTTTGTACGTGTTTTTTGTCTTGCTCCCCGGAGCCCCCACTTCTTCTACCCAATAAAGGTTTTTACCCTTGAAGAAAGGATAGCTCTCAGCCTTTGACTCCCGGAGGTTTCCTTTCAGTTAAATTAGGTTTTTCCTTCCCCCAGTGCTGTGCAGCTCATTTATTTGGATGTCAGGGGGCAGATGAAGGGGGGAGAATTTTTCCCTGCCAAATTCTGCAAATTGCTGTAGACAGAGTACCATATCCCCTTTATTGCCAGGGCAGAAGCCTGAGGGTTTGATCCCTTAAACTGGCTCTTTGGTTGATAGGTTCCTTCCAGATCTTGAAAAGGATCAAAGTGGTCACTTACAGGCTGGAATTCCCATGTCGCCAGGGAAGGCGGTTCTCTTCAACCTTCCATGTACTCCAGCAAATCCTGGATCCTTTCATAGAGCAGGGCAGTGTGCAGTACCTGATTCACTGGACGGGCAATGGGCCTGAAAAAAGATTGTGGGTGCTTGCCCAAATGCTCAGGGGCCCTGGACTGTCCAGTGCCTTCCATCCTAGTTACCCAGGCAAACCCCATTCAGGGACTGGCAGGGGCCTTTTGAGGTGGAGGTACTTATTGCTCATGCTCATGTGAATGCTATTTCTCGCTCCTGTAACACTGCGGCTGGTGGTCAATCAGTAGATCAATCATCCAATCTGCCCATTCCAGTTTCCACACGGTATGGCAGATTGTCAATACCACCAAGCTGTAATTAAACAGCACTCACCTCATTAACACCAGGGTATTTATTTCCTCTCCTCTAACATCACGGTGCTCGTTCTTCATCTTCTCATCTTCTGCTCAGTTTTACTTAGCCGTGCTGCTAAGCTCTTGCACTCCTTTGAAGCTTGGCTTCACCCCATGCTTGTTTCCTGGGCCAAAGACTGGATCTTCTTTGTGCTTTGCTAGTTCTCCCGTGTTTGACCCTTTGCCTATGCCTGTTCAGTGACCCCTTTGGACTTTAGCTCGTCAGTCTGCTTCACTTCAGCGGCCTGCCATTGGCTCTACTCCCAGTGTTCGGCTGCCCAGCTGCACAGCTGCATCTCACCAGCTTGCCCTGCTTCATGTGCTTCACGTGCATCACCTGCTCAGCCTGCCTGCTCTACTCAGCACACACCACTACAGAACTGATGGTCCATTTCATAGCCCAGTTCTATTTGGTGTGTGATCTTTCTTTGCATTTCTCCCTCCCAATGAATAACAGAAATTACTAGCAAACAATTTCTTTAATGGAAGCATATTGATCGACATCTGTAAGAATGACTGTGTAATTATTTAGGGTATCTCAGTAATCCTTCGGTGTTATATTGCAAATATTGGATTAATTTCTGAATGTAGCTAGAAATAAAATAATTTTAATTGCCAATTTGCTTTTCTTCCTTCCTGTATTCTAGTTTTCTTCACAAACAAAAGCAATGACTATTGAGGTTACATTAAATTGTTTCTTTGTGACTTTCATGGGATCATTACACAAAAAAGCATTTAAAGATATTAAGGACATTAATTCACAATAAAGCAAATCAAGCTTTTGTAGATGGACTGATGCAGCTGGATCTAATAAAACAATAATTTTGCTCTGTGTTTTCTTCTGTATTTAAAAATTCACAGCCCATAAATTGAATTTGAAGCTCATTTTTTATGAACACGTGAAGAACCATTTAACATTCCATCATTAACACTGAAAAATGTCCTGAGAGGATATAATTCATTTTCAAATATGCCTTTGCATGAGAGAGCACTGATATGATTGGAAATCTTAATACGTGAATGTACATGAAGACAAAAAAACATCATAATTAAGTTATGATGAACAGCCCTAACACATGCAGACACAGATAGAGTTAAGTACTTTTCTTCTTCCAAAGTTTGTTTGAACAATTCACAGCTGGCACAGTCTCTGAGGATATTGGAACAGAATTCTAATGATAAAAAGCTTGGACTGAAATTTGTTAAGTGATCAATCTCAATCTTGACAACAGTGTCTGGAAAAAGTGATGATTTGCATATTCTTTGCAATATTAAATTCTGTGTGATTGTCAAACATCATATACAGGATAACTTACATTTTCATGAGGACAATGGTGGTTTGACAATACTTTACAATAATACAATTATGTATCATACAAGTTAGATTGCCACATGACTGCACTGTCACAATCTCATTTTCAAAAACCCATTAAGGTAAGAAGAAACCGTTAATGTATTCAGGAGTAAATGATATTATGTTTTTTTTCTCCTTCTCTCTCTCCTACTGCAGAGGAGCTAGGAGATTCTGTCAATATAAGCCTGACAGAGACTCATATGGAACCAGTAAATCACATTTTCATCCTTCAGTGTGTAAATTATAAAACAGTTCTTTGTTTCATTAAACTAAATTTTGTAAATATGCATTTGAAGAAAGAAAAAAAAATCACTGTGTTTGATGTATAAAGAAATGCTCAAAATATAGCATTATGCACACATAGGAATATTGTGTGATTCTATCAGTTCTTTCCAAATGCATTACTTAATTCTCAGTAATTAAATTAGTGTATGCAATAATAATGACTTATTCTGCTAAAGCAGAACCTTTTTGTATGAAATTGGGGTAGGCAACTCATCAGCTAAAAGCTGGTATTAGCTTATTTTACATTATGGAGGTCATTTGTGTTTAAATTAATTAATATCCTGAGTATCACAAAAAAACTGTTATTTAGATCAGAAGCCAAAACTCAAATTAAATACCCCATACAGTGTTAAACAAAGCAGACAATGACTTGCTGTTTTCTCTCTGTTACTTTTTCTCATGAAGGGCTGTAATAGGATACCATAAATTATAAGGGCTTCACAACCAGGCATTGTTTGTTTTCATAATTATTAATCTCTACATTTTTATAGTGTCATATGCCTAAATGTTGTTTCACTGTAAACACACAGCAGATACCACTCATTCAGAGCTGCTAAGGGACAAAATTACATGCAAACCAATTTACAATCCTCTATCATTTACTATATCAGACATCATTTATCATCCAAGAGCATTAATCTGGGACCATAGTGCAGCACAATCGATATGTCCAGATTTACACACATTATGCCAGGGTTTATGAGAGAATTGTCACATAAAATTGGCATATCAGTTGTCATACTGATGCACACAGACACATACTGTACAGTATACAAAATGAATATTTATTCATACTCAAAATTATTTTGGATAATTAAAGTTATTGTTTCAATACACCTATTAATATCACTACTAAGATTAAATATATTGTCATTGCTTGAAATGCTACTCCTTCTCCTCTCACTACAATAATATTTATGATATTTTGAAAATAAATACTAATTTGGATTGAAAGACGTCCAATGGTTTAGTAATTATCAATATGATACATTTATTAAATATAAAAATAATCACACTGCACAGTTCTTTTCACACTGAGTAAAACAACCAGGAACCCAAGAATAGGCCACAAAGCTGATCGAGTTTTGAACAATAATTACAACAATAAAGACATGGACCTCTTTCAAACTACAGAAAGCTGCGGTGTTAATGCAGTATCTTGTAGACTGGTCTTGGCAGAGTTCTGAAGCAAGGCTGGGATGGCTCAGTACTGCAATGGAAGACCTCTGAGGAAAACCAAGTGATGTTAGTGGCACTGGTGGGCTATTAAGTGGCACTTTTCTTTGTGGACCTGGACTTCCAAACAAACCCCCAGGTCTAGTGATAGGTACAGTATGACAGATAGAAGTCCTGCTGTGCTGTAGGAGCTCCCAACAGCAATATAAGAATGATACATTCTTTTTTGCATGTACAGTACAATGGAACTCTTAAAGATCTCCCTTATTTGAATTGGTAAAGCAATCTCTTTCTGCTCTAATAAATCTGCTGTCTAGAGGGGCTGCTGGTACCTCAAGAATGGTATGCATCACCAAGGTGGATGCCACCAGTGAAATGGCTCCTCTCCTTATTAGGAAACTACCAGTTTACATTTAAGAAATAAAATTGAATCTAGTTTATTGCTATTCAGTCTCGGTAGCCTAGACCATGCTGTCCAGTCAAGTTGGTGAAGCTGATTCTCTAGGATCCTTCAGGAAGTTACCACATTAGATATTCTGGGACATGTTATCTTATAGCAACCAATTGATTTTGATGGGCAAATTGGCCACTTCTCTTATGTAACTTTCCTCATGTCCTTATGTTCATATGCAATGTTGAACAAATTGAATTCCCTTAATTCTGCTTTCTAATTAGGTGCAATCACCTACTTATGTTTTAATTTGTTGAAGTACACAAGACAGTGATGTTTCAAAGTAATGGTGGGTGTTAGAACATCATTAAAATCCCTGACTTTTACATGGGGCAGAGACAAGAATATTCAAAAGAATTCTACGTGGACACATGTTCAGCATCTAAAATTCTTGTTTACAGTATTCAATATGCGTAACAGTGCCTCAACAGCTGCAGCTGAACCACAGCTTTACAGTAAAACAGACGTGATTACAGCGAGCTGCAAATATACTGTTAGGTCCTAAAGGACTCTAGCATGCAAGACCAAGTTAATTAAAAGAGGATATGAAGCACAGTGTAAGCCTGTGTACAGTTTGTACTTTGCCACACCAAGTACTAGGAAGAATGGATTGCAGTCTCACTGGGCACTTCAGGAAAGGAGGAAATTTAATCTGGGAAGTACCATCTTTGGGGGGATGTTCGATGTTTCAATATCTGCCATTTTTTGCATAACAACCTAGTCATAATGGAAAATAAAACTAAACTGAAATGTTACGCAAAGACTTGTTTTCCAAACCCCTGAAAGGCTTTTCGCTAACTTCATACCAGTGCCTGTGTGGGAGTGGAATGAGCCACGATGAACACATTTAACGTTTACACCCTGTTTTTGGGCGCGGAGGCACTGGTGTAAAGTTAGCGAAAATAAAAAAAATGGAAAAAGAAAAATGCACCGCTTGGCACAGCGACATCCAGGCTGGACTGTTCCTGTTTAGCAGGGTCTAGACTGGAAGAAAAGGAGAGCGAGGCCAAAAATGGAAGAAAAGTCAACTTGAAAAAAGACTTTGACTTGACAGTATCCTATGCTACATGTGTCCCTAGTCCCATAGCAAGTCCTCAAGTCTGCTCTTACCCATATGTACTGTTATATATAAAGGAATGCTGCAGAGAATATTTGATATTCTATCTTGATATTATATTAATATAATATTTTATCTTGAAAAAGAAGTGCCATTATTCCTTCCTGTCTGACAAAATGAGTTCGATCTAATGAGCCCCTCTGTTTCCTGAGATGAAGTAAATGGAAACCATCTGCCAGCATGGAGGAACCTGAGCACAATGATGTGCAACATCTGAATGCCTGGATCTCAGTGATTCCCTTACTCCTGAAAAAGCATGTCTCTTTTGGGCAGTCCCTGGGCTATAATCCAGGTTAACAATCAGTACAGATGACCTCAGCAGATTTCGTGCGTGATCCCCCACCCAGTCCTGCAGTACCAAAGGTAAAAAAAAACCTCTGGGATTTCCAGTTTGAAGACTGGATCATCCCATTCCCTTCTCCTATAACTAATCCACTATGTGACTAATGATGTCAGTAGTAGTCATTGGGCACAGCCTTCTTTCGATTTTCCTTCATCCTGTAGGGCACACCCTCACACTTCAGTAGACTCTCCAGACTCCTCCAGAATGGATACCAGGTGTTTCTGCCCAGACCTGAAGTCGGTAGGTGTTGGCCTTGGTTTACATAGTCTAGAGTTCCTTGAAAATTATTTCCTGCCTTAGTCAGTAAGGAACAAAATCAAAGCAGAAGTGATTTGCAAGATGCATTGTATCCATTATAGTGTTTTCTGTTTAGCTTGGTAAATTATGGTGGTGTTTTTTTGATGGTTTGAGATTATTCACAGGACCAAGTAAATAGTACTTGTTCATTTTGCCTTGCCATGGTCTGAATCATGCTGTTCTTTCTCATTTTGACAAGATTTTAATTTGTTTTACTAATAGCTATCCTGCTTATTATACTATAGTATACAAAATCAGCCTCCGCAAGGCTTTGTGTGTTTTTTTAGCCCTCCTTATATCAGGACTTACCAGAAATGAAGAAAAAAAAAGCATAACATTGACACAAACAAGAAAACAAAACTCCGAAGACTTGCCATTAATCTAGGACTAAAACTTGTCTTGCTTTCGCAAAGCTTTACTTTACTTCCAAGAAAATAACATTTAAGTTTGTATCTGCAGCTTTCCAGTAGTTATTCTGTGGTGCCACTGGATTTTAGAACAGTCTTGCAGCAACTCCACCTAATTTGACCCTTGACTGCTGTGAGGAGCCAAATCTTTCCACCAGCCTATTCCCATCAGACTGGGAGATGAGATTCTATCTTCAAAATGCCTAAAGCATGCCTCGCTGAATTAATATATTATTTATAAAACAAAGCCTCCCTGGTAATTTGCTCTGTGTTGTTCAATATTTGAGTTATTGGAAGGTAGTCTTAAAAGCCCAAGTAGAATGCTGGAAATAGCTGTGGTGTAGGACTGCTTGCCACGATCGTAATCCCTCCTCCTAAAGGTGCTCTGGCTCTTTCGTATGTTAGCTGATTACCTGCACCTGCCCCCTGTTCTGCCCCTCCTTATTTAAGCCTGGCGCTCTCGCTATTCCTGGCTCAGCACTGGGAGATCGACGCCCAGAAGCCCGCCTACCAGTGGATCCAGGAGAGACCCGACAGCATAGACTTCATCACGGTGTCCTGACCATCTGAGTCCGGGGCTTGGAGCGCCTGACCTCGTTAACCTGGTTTTTATTCCCTGTCCCTGTTCAGGATCCCGTTCCGGATTTTAACCATGTTTTGTCTTGTCTTGGATGGATCACCCGGTTTTGGACTTTGGACTGCGCCTCGGATTTCCCCCTTGGACTCTTTGGACTCATTTTCCTTGGCCAAGCCCTCCGAGCACCAGATCACCATCATCACGACCCCCCTGTCTGTCAATCCAACCTGATCCTCGTCGTCTCTTCCCTGTCGTCCTTCTGCACTTACTTCCAGATTATATCGTCTGCACAGGGTCCTGAACTACGCTTCACGGGAGCCTCAACAGCTCCAATTACACTTCTTACTTGAGGTATACCTGAAACCCAAAACCTGTGCCACAGGGCAGAGCCAGTCAAATCATTTAAACAATATGTTGTATTTTCTACTATATACTGTATACACTTGTTTTATTCTCATTATTTCAGACCTTGTGAAAGGATGGCAGGTTCAGAAAAGATAAGACTGTACCTGAACTACATTAGCCAGAAAGCTTGGGAGAATGACCTGCCTTCCTTAGTCACCTGACTGATTGGCATAAGACAATTAAAAAACTTCCAGATTTAAGAATCTCCATCTTGTCTGAACCTAACACCTTCTTGTAGGTTCTGTCCCAGACTATGTCCTAATATGCACACTTGCGGTCTTGCGTCCTTCATATGAATGTTCTTGCTCAAGTCTGCAAGGGCTCAGGCCGCCCCAATTTATAAATCTGTGTTTTACAAGGGAGCTCTCGAACCATCATCTTTGTACTGGGACAGATTACATTAAATGCATTTAGTAGTGCAAAGCTTTGAATAAACAGAGAGGGGTATTTCCATGTTTTCCTTAGTTTACTCCGTCCTTTTTGGATCGAGGCTGCCATACAAGAACGAACACGATGTGTCACTACTTTTGTGCAAGGATAGACGAGATGAAATTCCATTTCATCAAGCTGCGGGTGGAGAAGGAAAAATAATTTTAAAACTTATCTGCAGACTTGCACTTAGTCACTGGAAAGGAGCCATCAACAACAGACAGCATTTTGACCCTGAGCCGTGTAACCAGTGTGTGTTGTCACTTCGCTGAAGGGAGTTACCTGAAATTCCTTGCGACATTGAATAGTTGAATGTTCTAACCTAAAGTATCAAAGCGAAGTTTGTGGGAAAAACTCCTTATGTGACCAAGTGATTATCGTGTATTCTTCAGTTACATACCCCCTCAACTTATTTTGTCATCATGGTACATTAAAATGAATGCTTGTTCCATACTGATAATACAGCTGTAACAAAATGCAAAGCATAATGTGGAACATAATTTTTGTAAACTACTGAACGTCTTGTCCATCTTGCACCAGAAAGAAAATTGGAGTATTTTAGGAGGTTTTGAGTTTTTATATTGCCGGGCTATATAGTATGTCTTGAACTGAAAAGAACATTCAAGCCAACGAAACGTGGATTAAATAAAACACCTGTGACAAGTGATTAAATAATCTGAAAAATAAAATAGCCTGTCAAAAATCAAGTTAATTTGTCTTAATGTAGTATTTCTGTTGTGATGCAATTACGTTTTTTTTAAGTATATATTTACCTAAGTAATGTTATGCTACAGTACATACTGTACAGTCATGTGAACCTTTTCTAGTTTTTTAAAGAACAATGATGAGAATTCTAAAATCTTGTTTTAATATACTATACATACTGCAGAGAAAAAGAGGTTAATTATATAATATGAATCTGGAAACAAAAAGTTTTTGTGTGAAAAGGGACCTTTGGCCTTGGGAAACATCAAACATCCACAGCACTCTAAGACTCTTTTTTCTCACAGTCATTTTTTCGACCCTCTTTTCTGAAAAAGACAGACATTAATTGATGGATACTGTACTTACAGTAGATATGTGTCTCCTGTAGGTATTTATATACAGGACACATGTAATTAGTCTAACATATAGGCTAAGCTAAAAAAGTTGGACACATATACATACTGTACACCCAAAGAAGGCTCTACAGCCGAAACGCTGTGTTTCCTTTTTTCTCTATTCAGCATGGAATAAACCTTTACTTGTTCCTTTGCAGCCTACGCATGCTGATGCAGCTAGCCCCTGAACTATATACAGTACATACTGTAAATGACATATACAATATTGTATATGACATATATATGCACATACTGTGTATACAATATATGCAGATGAGAGAAAAAAGAAAGTTAAATATAATCTTTTCCAAGGAATCAGACGTTCAACAGCTTAACAAATGAATAGGTGGAGTGGTGCACACTGTATACTGTACAGTATGTGCCAGATTTTCAGATCCCATATATACTATGGAAAATCATATTTCCCAGCTGACATTCTGACAGATTGGGAATCAACTTGTTTCTTTTATTGACTGTAAACATAAACACTCTCCCACACAGACTCATCGCACACTGTTGAAGGCAATAACAGAAGTGGAGGTAATTCATCTTTTGCTCCCACTGTGCCTATCTCTGCTGATTCACTTCATATTTGAGGACCATCCTGCTATCACATTCTCTCTGTGCTTCCCAGTCCATAGTTATTCATACTGTATACTCTTGTCTATAAAAACCTGTTATGTGGAAATATTTCAACAGGACATTTTGTTAAAAGAGTTTATAAGAAGCAAACAAAGAGGTGATGGAGTCTCAGCTGTTTTTTGCTTACATCTTCTAAGGAGTTATCTGTAGGTATTATGTCCTGTGCCTCTTGCCCCAAAAGGAAGGTGAAATTGTGCAAGATCAGCAACACTCACTGATTTTTCTTCTTGTTTTCCATTTTCACAGTTGTTGGAGTTGATAGAGAAAAAATAGCAGCGCCCTTCATATTCCGTAGGGATTTTCTCGCACAGCTGCAAATGTATTTTCACCTGGGCAGAATTGCCTGGTGACATCAGGGAGGGGGGCAGTGATGCACTTACTGTAGAGGGCCAAATAACTAAAGGACACTGCCATCTGAGAGAGCAAAGAGCAGCTGGGTGGTGTGCTGAGCTGCTGAGATGTAGAAAGAAGAGATCCAAGAATGAATGTTAAGGAGAACAGTAAAATAAATTAGAAAATGTCAAAATGACTTATGTTTATTTTTACTTATTAAATGATGTAATGCTTACTCACTTATTGTTGATATAGCTAACACATCATACTTAAGATGATAATATGATATGTATTCTAGTCACACAGCAGCACATTACAGTATTCTAGTCACAGCATTATGGTAATAAATATTTACATATAGTATGCACGCACACACATATATATATACAGTATGCATATACAATAAATATATCTAGATGCATGTCTGGATCACATAAGACATTAAGATGAGATAAGCACTTTCTCAGATGCCTAGGGATGCATTATATATACAGTAGGTCAAATGGCTAAATTTATAGCTAAATGAAAAATAAATTAATTCAATTAATTCACACCATTAAGCTGTCGGAACCTGAAAAGTATAAATTGCAACTACTTTTAAAGGCACGGACTGCATTTTTTTAATTAGGAACAGTATTCTTGTCTCACCTCTGATCTCGTGCAAGTGAAGCAAATCCGGGAGGTGTACACAATTAACAGGATTTTTATGGATATCTGAAAGTTCTACTTCATCTTGAAAGATTCTCACTTAAATCTCGCCTTGCTTGTGCATCTGGTGGTGACTAAGCAGCTTGCAGCCTGACCAAATTGCATAACATTGTGAGATAATTTGGGTTTCAAACTATGCTGGCTAGCTACTAGACAGCTTTTGACATCAGGTTTTGTTAACACTTAGTGATTGTTAGTAGCACTTCATGGTAAATAAGAGATATTTACACCACATAAAATACAGAATATGCCAAAATTACTGTACAGACTCACTTCAGCTGCATGTAATAAGAACTCATGTGTTACTTGTGTCTGTTGAAATTATGGATTGTTATTATAAAGTGTTACCCCATTTTCTGTAAACAAAATCTGAATAGTGAGAATCTCGAGAAGGCTTTAAAGTTTTGCCTTAGCAGATGTTCTTACACAACAAATCTGTAAATATCCAGTCAGAAAAATAATTTTGCAAACATTCCACATCAAGAAATATCTATTATCTTTTATCATGAAACTTTATTTTATATAAATGCTGCTGTAATTAACATTTACAAAGGATATAAAACATTTTGATAAATTCATAGTTTGCATTAATAAAGCTAGGACAAAGTACATTCAGATAAACTTTAAGTTCCATAATAAGAATTACTTTTTTTTCCTTTAAAGATAAAGCACTCCAAGAGGCAATGTGCTGACAGTAGATGTTTAAACAGCTGTACTTGATTAATCAGTTCACTGCCTCAGTCCATTAATCTTGTAGATTTTTGCTTGGGATGCCCAATGATCACCTTCCCTTTGCCACTTACAAAATACAAGCCACCAAACACCATTGTATATAAATAATTCAGCTCTCTAAATATCAATTCCCTCCCTCCTTTTACAATAATCTCAAAATTATCTTGTCATATTGTACAGGAATCTGCTCTTCTTAAAAAATGCGTGCTTGAATTCTGGAGGCCATCTACCAACTTCATTGTATATGATTTTCTGACTACTTGTGTCATGGTCAGAAGCCAATAAATGAATACTGAAATCCCTCTTCCTGTGGGAACCCACACAACCATGCCTTCTTAATACTCTGGAGCTCAGCAACCAGGTAAACAAATGCTGGTCATACCAGAGTGTAAGTCTCTCAGAAGTGTGCTTCACACGGTGATGCAACCTGACTCATAACACCAGACCAGATTTCTTTTTTTTCTTTTTTTTCATGTCACCTGTTTATACTGAAGAAAGCTGCATGGTAATGTGATTTTAAATTGTGCGAGAAAATTAGGAATTTGAAAGAATAAGCTATAAAGCATTTGTTTTCTTTCTGGCATTGTTACATATGGCCAACTTTTTATTTTTATATACAGTATCACCACGTACATAGAACAAAACAACCCTAAATAAAGGGGTGTGTCTGCCCAGCATGTTAGATCAAATTATCGTGTAAATACATTTTGTCATGAACAAGAACTCACTGCTGCCCAGAACTGGCTTGATATTTGCATGAGCCTTTGCAATAAGAAACATCATAAAATACAAAGAAGAAAAAGTGAGAATTCATGCTGTTTCAATAATTCATAATTTAATTCAATTTATTTTAATTTAATCCAAAATGTACCCTATTTAACATGCTCCATCTATACTTTTAAGGAAGAGATATAACAAATTCTGTTACTTCCTAAATGCATGTTTTACTCCATTTTCCATCTAAGTAGTCTTGGACAGTGTTATTGTATGGCCCTGCGTGATAATTATAACAATGTCAGCATTGACAGTTTACTACTTTGCAATCAGTTTAGATGAAGTGAACTCAGATCTCCTCAATAATATCATAATAGATTTGAAGGACTCTAAGACACTTTTATTCCCTTTTATTCTTTTAGATTATTGTTGCAAAGTCCCACAGGCTGCAGTGGCAGCTGTTTTTTGGTTTTGAAAAGCTGCAAAAGCGTCTTCTTGCTCAATCCGTTGCCCTTCAAAGGCAAGGTGCCCCTCTCTCCAAGAAAGTGACAGCTGGTTACGCGTCTGGTGTTCCCAGCAGAAGAGACCGGACAGAGCCATCTCCATATGGGCTTTCCTTAGGTCACTCAGCTGGCAGATGAAGCTGGGCAAGCTCTAGCTCTCCTCTCACACATGCACACACAGCCATCTCCCTCAATCTCTATCCGAACCGCATTTCTGAAATGTGGTTCTCTGCAATTCATCCAAGAAACCTCTGTTCCACTATTGCAATGTCACTTTGATGACAGTGCCATTATGTCGTGCAGTGACTTTGTAGAAAATGCACTGCTTGTTTGAGCGACTGAGTTCTGGGGCTTCATGGGGAGTTTTGGCAGCAATGCCCATTTGTTGAAAGACTCCAGAGTTGTCTCATATGAACTAGTGAAACCTGATAAGCAAATTACCAAACGCTTGTACCATCATGAAAAAAGTTCCTGAGATGGAGTTATCGGTTTATCTTTTCTGCATTCTGCAACCCATGTGGGGTTCTGCCAGATAAAAACACAGTTTTAAATTCTAGAACAAAACGGAATACAAATTACAGTAATTTGCTTGCTTTAAAAAAATCTTGTAAACAATAAAAAAGACATAAGAATTTCAAATTTCCTTTAAGATGTTATAGATTATTCCTGAGTCAGTTGATATTGTTAATATAAATGTAAAGCGAGCTGTTAAGGGCACAATAAAAGCCACTCTTCTGTTAATGTTCAATGCAGTCTCCTTTGAATGAACACTGTAAAAAACAATGATTAGGTGTTTCATGAGAGGGCAGTTTGAATTAAAATCATCTGTAGGCTGTCATTGTCTGCTGAATGAAGCTATTTCAATTTCAATTTTCGGTTTATATTACCTTGGTATTTATCAGAGTTTTTTTAAATTCTTTAAACATATCTCTCTGCAGTTCCAGAAGTTGCTATGTATGTGTCACAAAGCGTAGATCAGGACCCTATGCAGACGGTAGGATCCGGAAGGAAGTGAAATGGACATAGGGAGGAGACGGAAACTGGGCAGGGTAACAAACAGGGGAGCGTGACGACTGTGCACTGGTGCTTGCCTGGTCCAGGCGTACAAATCCAAGGGAGTCCGAGCCAGGGTCCAGAGCCAGGTGATCCATCCAGTACAGACAAGACAAGGTTTAAAAACTAGAGCTGGGTCCGGCCCGACACAAAATAGGTCCACAAAATCAACTAAAATGGGAAAGAGCCGGAGCGCCCTTAAGAGGAGGGATTATGATCGTGACAGTGGAGGTACTGTGGAGGGGAAACCTCCAAGGAAAATGAGGTTGCTGCTGCAAGTGGAGTTGGCAGACCAGTAAGTGGCGCCATTTCCTATGCATTTCCAATGTATTTCCAACAATGTACTGTAGAACTTTCTGGTATTCAAATGAGTCATTACACCAAGATCCTGATTACTTGGTCATTAAAGATCCCCTGGCACAATCTGAAAGAGTGGGTGTGTTAACCCTAGTGTCCTGGCTGTCTGCTCTGGCCTCACTAAAGTTTCTCATTAATTCGGTAAGTTAAGCAATTTCTCACTTCTCTGTCTGATTTGTTGTGTAGTCGGCCTGTTGGCAAAGAACAGCTGCTGTCAAGGGTTGATGAATTGGGTCCCTTCCTATGTGTAAAGCTCTTAGAATGAAAAGCGCTATATAAATGTAGGGTGTTATCATTCAGACAACCTTTGCTTGGAATTTGGATTTTAATATTTACGATTACTTTCATGATTATAAACTCTGTTGAATTTGCATAAACACATATTAAAGGAAAAAAGGTGAATATGATATTTTAGTCTGATTTAAATTAATAATTATTTGTTTTGTGCAAAATAAAACTTTAAAATATGTAAAATAATTTTTAAAGACTAAGTTCTCCCTGTGTTCCTCTGGGGGTTTCCTCTTGGTGCTCTGGTTCCAGAAATATTCTGTTGGATTAATTGGCTTCCTGGAAAATGATCCCTGACATGAGTGTGTGTGCCTGTGTCTGCGTGTGCCCTGTGATGGACTGGCATCCCAACCAGTGTGTCCCTTCTTCACTCTGTGCAACAGGAAAAAAAAGCAGATTATAAAATCTATTTATTCACTGAATTCTACATTGTTTAATGACAAAGGCATGTGAATTTTCCCAAGAACACACCTAACTTAATAAAAGCTTCTAATACAGTGAGAACTATAGAGTATGTGTTCAACACAGTTCCTATTCAAACCCATACATGTTTGCCTAAAAATCCATATTTAATTGTGAAATATGTTCAAGATATTCAGCTAAAGCTGGCACCAGAATCCTTTGCTCCACTGATGGCAGAGATGTTAGAAAGAAAGACAACCTGAAAATGCCGCCAGCAAGGTAATTCACTCCTGACCCGCCACAAAGTTACAACTCACACAATTTCTGCCTTGAGTGCTGCACAAACACATCTGGGTCAGGGTCAAGATGGAATTATAGAAACAAGTGGAGGGAATGACTTCTCCAGACAGTAATGTGATACAATCTAGATAGATTGTGACCAGTGAATCACTGGAAATTGGAGGCCTAAGGCTGCTAGCTCATCCCACTGCATTTTCATGCAATTCTCTCCCTGTTGTTGGCATCATGTAGTGAGCAATGAGCTACTGGTGAGATGTGCACACATTGAGATAATAGGATCTCATTGGTGGAATAATGGTTCTGTCATCTTGAACGCACCAGGCCTAATTCAACAATGCCTAGGTTGTTCCTGCTGAGTTACCATGCATCATTTAATCAATCAAATTAAATAAAGTGTGTCTACTACAGAGTCATTCATTTAGGGTTCCGTTCACTAAGCCATTGGATTCCAAATGTTACAGGCATATTTTTGTTTCCCACAAGGACAGATAAGTAAATACTCATGGCTTGGTATTTACAGGTACAGTTGTTTATTTGCGTTGTTGATTGTTGTAGTCAGAGTAGTCTGACCACAGAGAGGTCCACGCAGATGACTTTCAAATGCTGTGAATCAGCTGGACAAATGAAACATTGATTTATGACATATCCATTGTATCCAACCGATGCTCAGCTTTTTTTTGTCCCCGGATGAGGTATTAGTTTGTTGTCGGTTGTCATTCATGATTCAAGTATACTGTGTAGATTTTGTATTTGTGAATTGCCTGCAGGTTGAAATCAAAATGTTCCCTTCTGGCTACAACTTTACTCTAGAGTCTTATATCACAACCTTTCATGTTCTTTTGACAAAAAACAGAGTGAAATTGTGTATTTTTCTTGACATGTGTGATGCCTGAGTATGATCTGAAACTTCAGGTTATATACCTTACTGATCAGAATACAAAATGTCAGTATCTGCATGAAAAATACTCACTAGATTTCACTGTTTGCGTGTGACTAATTTTGGATCTACCTGTTCTGATACCTCATACTGTAATGTACATGTTCATTATTATTAATAAGTATCCTTAACATCTATTTTCTTAATTATTATGTTAATGCACAACTGTGCAGATTTCTGAGAGCTGAGTTAACAGTTTATATAGCAGCTAATTCCAATAGGACTGCACATGCATAAAAATGTATTGACGATGCAATCATAAATTTGCAGCTGTTCACATCTCGCTGTTCTTTCTGAATCGTCAATGGCAGTTTTGTGCTACAGTGCACTGCATTAACCTCTGCTAGCCACCCAGGTAAAATGGCCTGAGTGCTCCTATCTCTGCTGATTGCAGGATCCAGTGGGATGAAATAAATAAATACAAAGGTTTTCTTTTTTTAGCTATTACACAAAAATCAGGCGCACATGTACAGTATGATTGCTGAGCTGGAAGCATACAGTACAGTAGACACCAGAAAGCTACAAAGCGAAGGGTTTTTTGATATCAGTGCCATAAGGTTTACTGTAAGTCCCAGTGTGAAGTAAAACTGTAGCCTGTGTTTAGGTGTTGCATGAGTAAAAAGCACATTGCCAGGGTTTTAGAAGTGACACACCTGACAAAAGTTGTCCTGCAGTTAGTATTGTATTTTGAAGTTGCTTATACTGTAAAGTCAATTAAACTATCCAACATATGGGAAATGAAAACTGTGCACTATAGAGATTTTAGTAGACTTACAAATGGGATTACAAAGAAAAACAAATAACCAGCATTACCAGGAATTAAAACACTGGGTACTGACATAATCATATCGGCATCCATTAGACAGTATATTGCAAGTAGTCCATGTTCCATGCATATTAGGATTTGCACAATATATCCTTGGTTGTGTTCTGTTTATACATTCATTGATTATATGAACTAACTATATAAACAGTCTAGAAAAAAATTAATAAAAAAATTAATTTGATACATCCACATTAACATATGTAGACCTAAGGACAAATAGAAATCATTTGACCATAGTAAGCTGACAGCAGCATAACCACCTTGTAGTTGGTTATTGTCTGGTTTCAGAAGTGGAAGATGTTGAGCAAAGTGGGATCACTCCTATACATAGAGCAATTCTGGATCCTTTGGGACAAAGTGCTCTATATCTATTATTGGCAGTAGTAATAAAAATTGCATGTAGAATGGACTACTGGGATACAAATTGAATAGAGGGCTTATTAGAGGCTTTGGTGATTGTCTTTTTATTCTGATGTGCTTCTAAGTTGGTGTTTTCAGGCTGGATCAGAATTAGAGTATGGAATTGACAGAAAACATGAAATACCTCTCAGAATAAATTTGATTGAAAATATACAATGACTTAATTTGCATCTGAAAAATAAGAAAAATAAATAATAATAATAAATTATGTAAATATCCAATAGTCCCTTAAGGTTTACCAGATGGACAAAATGGGACGATTGGCCTCATCTTGTATGTAACTGTTCTTATTTTCTTATCTGATTTCTGGCCATGTGCAATTTTATTCTTGCCGCCAGGGGAGCACTGGAGCTCAGCCTGCTCTGCTAATGTACCAGATCTGATAGGAATCAGTCACTTCAATGGCATGTTATCAAAGAAAATTGTCCCATAGGATCCAGGCAGTCTGTCACTACTATCCTTCCAGCAAATACAGGATTTTTAAAGCAGCAACGAAAATAGGCAATCAAACTCCAACACATCGACTGCAGTCTTTGGAGAAAGAAATGACAATTCTGAAACCCAACAAAAGGCAGTACGAGCCTATTCATGGTGCTTGACTGCTCAAATACTCCAAACAATACAACAATAATTAAAATGATCACTTTGCCTTTTTACTGGGTAAAACCAACCATTCTACCCTGTGAGTGCTTCATTCAAACTTGCTGAGCCTAGTAGTTAACTTCTAGGATCTAACCTCTAACTACAGTCCTGCAAAAACCCTTATAGCTTTGAGAGCATCCCACAGAAGTATATAGATCTCTATCAGATCTTGTGACTAATGATGCAATAACTCTGATCATGGAAAATGTGGCATATTGCAAATTCAATGCACAAACCCAATATGCTGCTCCTCTGCAATTACTAAGCTTGTATCAGCTTCCATAAAATCCTGTGAGCTTTCTTCAGCTTGGTCCTGTCCACATGTCCACCTTAAGTAGGTTCTGGCTCCCTTCCCACTTTGATCTATGGGATGTGCACAAGCACAGCTGCCTCAAAGGTCCTGGGTGCCTCACTGGACACCTTCAGTGCAGGGTTTGCATCTCTTTCCTAGTTTTCTCTTGTTATTTCTCCAGGTGCTCCAGTTTCTCCCCACCTCAAAAACACATGCCGACCATGGGTCCAAATTGTCCCAGTGTGTCCAGCCAAGCATTGGACAGACTTCCAGTACAGGGTGTAATCCTGCTTTCAGTACAGGGTGTAATCCTGTGCTTCCAAGATAGATGAGCTCTGAGTTTCTATGACCATTACCAGGGTATCTGATAATGGACGTACCATGTGAATTATGTAACAAATGATTTCCTGACAATTCTGAAATGGAAAAGTAATGGACATTGTCTAATATTGTAATACCCACGTAAATGGAGGCCCTCACTTCCATGTCACAACAGCAACCAGCTGCATCTCCACACGTCTCTGCCTGGGCTGAGACATGTGCCACTGCCATAAGAACATGTTATGGGATTTTCTGTACCACCTGCTCCTGATTAACAGGCACTTACCTTATTAATATCAGGTATTGTAGTCCTGCATCAGGCTGAGTTCTGTGGTCAGCCATCAGGTTTCTGCCCTTGCATCTCTTGCTTGTTTACTCCTGGTGTCTACTTGGTGTCGGACCTTGCTTGTTATTTCTACTTCATCTCCTGTATTTGCCTCTCGTCACAGACTGAGACAGGGTACCACCTTACTGCCACTGTCAGTGCAGTACGTTTAGTTTCTCTTTTAACCATCTGCTTGCTGGCTTCCCAGAGCCCAGCGAGTGGATTCACTCTCCTGTACTGTGACTGCTCCACTCTTCAGGTGCAGTGTCACTACAAATATAAGGTGGCATGGTGGTGCCAATGTTAGCATTGCTTCTTCACAGCTCTGGGACTCTGCGTTCAACTCCTGGGGTGATATCTGTGTGGAGTTTGTGCACAGTGTTTGCGTGGGTTTCCTTCAGGTGCTCTGGTTTCCTCTCAGAGTCCAAAGGCATGAAGGGAGACTAATTGGCTCTGGTTTGAGTGTGTGCTTGTATCTGTGTGTGCACTGTGAGTCCCATCCAGAGCATATCCTGCCTTGTGTCCTTTGCTTGCTGACATAGGCTTCAGCTCCCCCATGACTCTGTATTGGATAAAGAGGTTAGAAAATGGATGGATGGATTATCTAATATAACTCATAAACTCATCAGAAAACTCTAGGACCTGATAAGGATCATGTTGTTGCATAGTAATGTGTGATAAGGCTAATTCTTTACATACATTACACAAAGAAACACTATTCCACACATACGGTTTCAGTGTGTTTTTTGTTGTCTTTGAAAGTTTTCAACAATAAAGCCAATGATGGAAAAACCACACAATTTACAAAGAAACAAAAACAAAAACTCTTAACATGACCAAGAGGAAAATGGCGCATACCTTAAACACCGTACAAATAGTAATAATATGGACAGACAGCCTTTTCACACTCCAGAAGATTTCATATTAGAGAACAGAGCACCATGACTCTGTCTGCATCCTGCAGCACAAAGCATAGTGCAGGAATGGCAGACATTCAGCTATTAAAATACTACCCGTAGCTTTTTATCTCTAGGGCCAATTTTTTAATATGTATTTGTAATGTCTCACAATCTGCATACACTTTGCTCACTTACCAATAAACGGAGTGGTGAAACAATGCCTCCAGTCCACTGTAAAGATTGATTTGCATTTCATCCTTCTTGGCTTGGTTTTTCTAGTTTTTGCATTCTTTTTCTACCAGAAGACAATGAGTTATGTTGAGATTTCGACTCCTTTTGAAAATGGTCTCTGTTGTGTGAAACATCAGATCTCTAAATAACCAAACTAGTAGAGTGGAACTACGATTCACAGACTGGAGCTTGGCACAAGAGCTTAAATAAGGAACAAAATAACATCATTTCCAACTGTGATCTATTGGACTGCCTAATGGCTTGCTAATTTATCTTTACCCGATGTACTTACACAGATAACCTCCTATTCCAAGTGAAAAATTAGTAGCTGAACCACAGATGAAGGATAATGGCAACACATCTCCAGGCCTCTGAACGTATTTCAAAACGATGAGCACAGGAGCAAAAAAAGTTGTTATTCTTGCAAGATTTTGCATCACATGTGGCTTGAGAAACCATTCCTCAAGACTGCATGGGAGGAAAAGAAGGGGGGCAAGATTATTTTGGCAGCCATTTAGTAAATGGCGAGAAAGGCGACAATAGTGGTTGCAGCAGGAGGTAGCTCTTCATTCTAGATCTAGTGCAGCACTGATAACACACAGATAATTCTGCATGGGAATATTTAGTTGCTTATGACTGTTACCCATAACCATTAGTTATCCTAACTCTAACCAATCTGGTTTATTTCAGAACTTTATGATATTGAAAATATCAATTGTATCCCTTTTTAACATCAGCCTTTAAGCTGTGTGTCACTCTGAGATAAACAAATGTATTCATATACAATACTGAACCTTGACTTTATATTCCTATGAGCCACAATTAAAATACTTGTAACATTATTCGACTGGTGCAACGGAAAATATGGTTTTATATCTTAGTGACTAAGACGATGCTGCGGAAGGAAAATAATGTTAATTGCTATTATGGTAATGAGTGTATAGCCTGAAATTTCCATTGTAATGTTAGACCCTATAGGTGTGATTTATTAGGGCCTAAGTTAATGGTGGTGACATAAATGCATCACAGATGGGTTGTAAATTGGTTGCTAAGTGGCAATAATAGACTCTGAACTGTCTTTAGCCATTTAACAGGGGATTTATGCCACTCTTTCTTGCAGTCACAGGTGTTCATTTGCTGATGAAAGCAATTGGTAGAAAACTGATAAATTGGACCTTGTTACCTAGGGTTTGTTACTCCCCTTTTGGAATTCAATCGAGTAATTAGCACCTGAGGTTCCTCTCATATTTTTCTTTACTATTAGCTTTCATTTATCTCAAGCACATCTCAAGTGCGACTAATACTTTTTTAGCAATGTATACAAGAGACCGTTCAATTTGTCCTCTAGCTAAAGAACATTTGCTGTGGTGTTGTATTATTTATGCTATTTGCACAGTTTGCAATGAAAATACAAAAGTCTGTATTTCTTAATATTAGTTCATCGGGCATGTACACTTTTACATACTGTATAGTATGTTTTAAAATACTTACAGTAGCAAACAGGTTTAATGATTGTTAGAGTTTTTTTGTTTCTTCAGATAACAAAATGCTTAAGTCATGTGATTTCATAAGAATGCCAGGACATTATTACCATAATCAGTTCAGCTGATCTGTATAAATATCCATTCAGAAACCCTGATTTTAATTAACATATAAAGAGAAAAGGCTACATCAATGCTTTGCTTGATTAACAAAGATTGCCTGGTTGCTACAGTATGTGCATGATTGAACGCAGACTGTCCTTGAGAAGATGAGAATGAGTGTTCTCTCTGGACAAATCCACTGACTTGTTTAGCTTGTTTAGATAAAGAATGAAAATTTCTGTGAGGGACAGATCATGTCATGGAAGATAGAGCATCATCACAGTAGCCCAGGACTATCACATTCACCTGATTCATCAGCTTAATCCCTTGCAGACTGCAACAGCTACAGCACATTAGATACAGCACATGAAAATGATTTGCATGATCTCAGGCCATTCCGGAGCAACATGTTGACAGCTGAGAGATATCAACACTTTATTTTGTGGGCCAGATAATATCAGAGGAGGTGGCACAGAATAGTGGCATATTTTATTCACAACTGCAAGACTTTTTGCCTTGACAGACTTGACAGAAGACAAGCTTTGAAAAGCACAATGCTATGTTGCATTGCTCAAGCCAACTGTAACAGACAATTGCAGCTACTTCTGTAGGCCAAGGAAGGAACATTCCACAGCAGTCTGTCCACAGGCTGACCAGGCCTTTGCTTCAGTGCTTCTGAGAATGTCTTAATGCTCAGGGGAGACATACCTAATACTACCTTTCTATTTTAATTTTTTTGACAGGGTCACTTTTCATACTGAAACCTGTCATGATTGTTTGATTTGTATTTTGAATTGCATATACAGTATAGAAATAAGTGGTGTGTTTCTGTTGCGCATCAACAAATTTTGCAAAAATCTGTCTGTAGCTTGAGCTTTATCCCATTTTGAGAAAAAAAGAATACCCCAAATCCAGAAAGATCTATGTGCTGTAAAACACTGTCTCCCTAGTTAATCTTGCATTACACACAGAAAGGGTGACAGACTCTGTTTTCTTCATGTCCTCTATGCCAGGCTACCAGTGAAACAGACAAGCAAGAGTATGTAATGTATAAAACATTGAATCTAGCCTGAGTTGAATGTCTTTTTCACTACTTCAGAACAAAGTGAGGCTCGAGATCCTTTTGGCCTTTGCTGGAGAATAGCACACGTCTGCAACAAGAAACCCACACGTTAGTCAAGTAAATAACTAACCTTGCATCTGCTGCCACAGGAGATTTTCACTGAGAGTCATAGTACCTAAGGGACCATAGAGGAAAAGATTATCACGGAAATAAATTCACAGTGGCAGAATGATACACAAGTCTGCATTTTGCATCTTTTTTGTTAAAATATGGTTTTAAAGGAAACTAGTTCAGCAGGAGTCTGGACTAGTGCTTATGGTTTAATCCTCACCTCAGTCTCTTTATGCTGTACTGATAAAAAGAGGTCTCCACTCAGCTCTTTCTAATGTTACCTGACAGCACAGCACAGGCAAAAAACAAAACTCGTAGTACAGAATTATTATTCAGATTATTTTTTTCTGAAGGAGGAGGTAGATTATATCTGTTGCTATCACAATGGTTTTTATTCTTTATTCCTTCATAAACCCTACTTTGAAAACATTTCAAGTACCTCATCTTATTTTGTTTTTTTAATGGTTGGCCTTCTGAAATTTAATCTATACCAGTCAACCACTTTAAAATACCTATTATTTATTGGGTATTCATTGACAATAAAATTAGTGTCTTAAAGACTGGTGCTAGTAGATGATATACAATCAGATGAGATAGGGCCCAGTCCTTGTGCTAGAAGGCCTTTGCATCTGCAGGTTTTCATTCCAGCTCAGCTCTTTACAAGCCAAATCAGATAGTTACTGGATTAATTGGACCGAAATAACAGTTTCTCCCAGTTCTTCGGGTGCTGCTGATTTAAAGAGACCCAGGATACACACAGACACCTCCTCCAGGATTGCACAGCCCTAATGTAGAGCTATTAAAATGTGTCACATTCCATGTATCCATAATCCTGAGGCTATGATAGCACTAGCTCTTATATTTTTTTTCTGCAGGAAACACAGGTTTCCCATTAAAAACAGATGTGGATTTATATGCTTTACATCATTCAGATATAAAACATTCATACATCTTTCGGATGAGACATTAAACAGAGGACCTGACTACATGGTTACTAAAAAATAATACAGGGTCCATAAGAGCTGGGGTGTTAACTCCTGAGTCTGGGCACAGACAATCTAGCTTATCTGAATTTCTCCCTTAATGCATCTGGAGAAGCACTTTCTCTGTTTCATCTGCTGTACAGTGGAGTTTCTTGTGGACAATGGTACTCCATATCACCCAGGTGGATGCTGCACGTCAGTGGTTAGAGAAGCAGTCCTCCTCCTATATTAACACACTTACTCTACAGTATAGGATCTGACGAGATGAAAAGCACTGTTTAAATGCAAAGAATTAATCATTAAAAAGTTGAATCCAATTAATCCTATGTCCCGGCTCTCTCGGTTAGTATTTACGTGTGGTGCTCCTGACAACATTATGGGCCTCCTCTCATTAGTAGCCTTTCTTCTCCACATGAAGAGAACTGCCTCTATTGTGACCAAAAAAAGCGGTCCCAGAGAAGGAACTGGAAATCACATAAACATGTGGGAATTCTGTACTCCTATTTCCCACAGAACCCTGCATCTCATGTGAAACTGTAAACTGGCTTGTGAAGTGACCCTTTCAGGAGAAAGCGTGGGAGGTGTCAGACTGAGAACTGAGTTCTGTCTCTCTACTGGTTTTCCACAGTGGTGACGATTAATATCCGAGTTGGGCAGTTTCTTTAAAAAACCTATAGTTTTAACCATTATACTCATGGCTGCAGTGCAACCATGCTGATGTGCATGAACAGGATATGCCCCTTTTATTCTACAGAAGGAATAAAGGAATATTACAGCTTTGGAGCAATCAGACAAAGAGCCAATCTACAGTATGTGTACTGTACTGTATCTCCCTCTTGGCCCTTTGAGGCAATGGACCAGTTTTAGGGGAAACCTGGGTAGGTACCTGTACAATCTTGGCTGTTCACTTGCTAAATGCACTAGCAAGTAAACGTTCATAAATCGCTTTAGGAGTTTTTAATTCCATTGTTAGCACCTCAGGAGTCATGCATACATCAGCACTGTAGACCATTTATATTGGTATATGAGATTTTTTAAAAGTTGTTAGGCCTCTTGTGAATACACTACACACAAAAATTGCAAAGAAGAGTTTCCATAATTATTCTTAGCAAACTCCATACAGGGCATCACTTCATACTGATGAGGCATTACAGCAGAATGCCTTCAAAAGAAACCACATTTTATAGCTGAAATAGGCTGGGAATTAGTTTGAATTTGCCAAGGACTTTGCTATTTGCAACGTACATTCTAATTTCTCCTCTGATGACTTTCATTCATTACCATCCCAGCCAGGAAAGAAAGAAAAATGAACTCCTGTAAGAAGCTGTATAAAATTTCACTCCGACACACATGCCCCTGTTACAGAAGGTGTGTCATTTATTCTATCCGACATGCGATCCCTGAAACTCTTTGGGGGAGCTCATCTCAAGAGAACTTCAATCATGTCCTTTCAAGACACATCATTTATCAATTTCATCTCAGTTAGCAGGCTATAAATAACCATCTTGTACTTGATTACTGTCTGATATTTATCACCATCCATCCTAGGAATTTGACTCCAAATGTTCCAAAGTAAAATGTGTATAGATGTGTCTTACATATTGAACACGGACTATTATCTTTGTAACACAATGAGAAGCCATAAATATGAAGACAAACTCTTAATAACTAGATCTTGGCTCTGTATACTGACTGCAACCAGTACAGTATATGAGGTTTTTATTTGTGCTTGTGTATTTAATTTCAGGGCACACACAATGTGCTGTTTAATCTGTCATTACTTGTCTGGAACAAGAGGTGTGTTTGCCAGTCTCACTCTGGACTACAGTACATGGGTCCGCAGAACTGATGGACACAGAATCATCTTCTGTTTTTTTTAACTTGTCTGGACCTCTGCACACTGCTTGCTTTTTTCCCACAACACGTTGCATTTATCTTTATCTGCCATAGCCTTGATTGCACCAAATGTGAATTTTGCTGGTCATGATTTTCTGGAAACACAGCTACACTAGCAACTTTCCAAAGAGATGAGAGAAGTGTACGAAAAACTGCTTTAGTAGCTCTCATTAGCTCTCATTAGGTCATATGCTAGCTCGTTTCCCATTATTGTTGCTAAATAGGTCTATTAGCTCTCATTTGGCATACTGTAAATAGGTTAAGAGGACCATCTGAAATTTGCTAACACATATTCGCTCACAATGCAGTGAAGAAGACTGCCAGATTTTGGACACATCGGTGTACAGGTATATGCAATATTTATCATAACTCATGTTGGGGAATTAGCAGGATTGCTTATAAAATTGATTGCAAGTCCTGATGCTTTGCCACAACAACAGGTGCCAGGGCATGACATAAGCTACAGTATGTCTAATGCGACACTGGAGAGGGAAATGATGAAGCAGAGTACCTCCGGTCCAGGTGTACTGTATGTGTGCAGCATCTCGAAGCTCGGTGATATCTTGGCGTTGTCTTTGTGAAGAAGAGCACCATATGGAACAAAGCCTGGAGAGAGTGTAGCGTTTGTGGCAGTGAGTAATCCGGTGCAACCACACAGAATCATGTGCTGAGTCCTGGGAAAATGTAGGAACAAACTCAAAATGCCTTTAAAAGGGAGAAGCAAAATAAGAGACTTGTGTGAATTTAATTACTGACTATGTATTTAAATGGTTTGCTTACATCAGGAATCCATTCTAATTTCCTTATAAAATAATAATTTACTCCAAATAAGAATGTGAAGTAATTTTGTTACCAATAGATTCTGTTTAGATTAAAACATCAAAAGTGTGATGTTTATTCATGCATTTCTTTTCCCGTTCCTTAAATTGTTAAGCAGAAAAGAGTATTTGAACACCACAATGGAGAAATAAATGCAAGCATCTTTGAGACAGTCATTCGGCATCATCAGCATCGGTTTATTTTTTTCATGTGGTTGTTCACCCTGAGAGAGAGGGAGTGCTGCTCCTCATTTCTTACTTGAGGATTACTTTGGTTACCTGGATACTCTCTTTAAATGAGAGGGAAAATTTCCCCTAGAGAAGCCATTAATTACAATGTATGAATGGATGTGTTTTGTTCTTCAGGTGCACTCATACATATATATATATTTTTTTTTACTGTAGGTCAAAAATAAGCTTGGCATTTCATTATCTTTTTCTGGTGTTTGTTTATCCATATTACATGTTCAATTTTTAATTATCCTTCAAAGCTTTATTTCTATTCCACAGCCCTAAGAGTCATCTGGGAGTTTTTTAAATATCGTTTAACACTGTAGTAAACTAAGCATTATTCATTTTTAAAATTTTCCAGGAATACAATTTATTAGTTTCTTCGATTCCCCTAGGTTGGTTTTGTTATATTACAGTACATGAATGTAATATTTGCACACATTACTTCAGAATTTCACTAAACTAAGGCCTGGTGTTTTTACCAGAGACAACATTCACTTCATCTTAAGCTTTTGTGCAATGGTACTGAATGCAGACATTACTGGAATATGCTTTGAGGTACCAGAATCAGTTCAGGTCTTTAAGATTCCAGACTTCTATTGCACAGGTACTGCATATAGAGGTGTGTGATGTAAAATAAAAACAGTATAATTTAGGTCATAACAATTATTTTCTTATTCAACTTCTGCTTGTTTTAAACATTAAAAACATGTTTTTTTTCAGAGATAAGATAAATGTGGTCTCAGAAATTAATATTTTTTAGACAAACATGATCTTACCAATTGACACATCCGAAACCAAAATTATAAAAATTTCATGTTGATGTGTTTATTTTATTTATTTTTTGTCGAGGACTAAAAGCTGCACTGACGTCATATATCCAATTTAGACAGCCTTGGGCAGATGTAGATGTCTTCCATAAAATATAAAATTACATTTCCTGTATTCAGTGCTTGCTTGCAGAGTAATGAATTATTTAAAAATCATGTTGGATTTATTTTCAGTTATAGATTATCCATACAAATGGTGCTGCCCTCATCCCTTCTTAACATTACAGAAAAGTACTGTTGAATGGGCTCTATTAATTAATAAAAAATGACTTGTGATTTCCTTTCAAAAAGGTTAAAGAAATCATTGTGCAGCTATAGAAGCACAGCAATGTACTCTGTTTATTTAGCATTAAGCGCAGTATGGATCCTTTTTTAATCACACAGCTCTTTCAAGACATCAAGGTTTCTAGAACTTCTTACAGCCTGTTAATTACAGTTATGCGTTGTTCTGTAAAATGATCAAAATCTCAATATGAAGACATAACTTCAAAGAACTTCATGCTAGTAAACACAAAAAAGAAAATGCAGGTTCTGGCAAAATTATTCCCGGATTAATTACTTTTTTTAATCATTCTTACTATATGCTCCCACACCTTGAATTTCGAACAGAAATTCATAATTTCATATTAGCCCATCTCTCTTATGTCTCAAGGGAATGGCAGAGTTGTGATTTCTAGCAGTAAATGTCACTTAGGCAAGAGGGACGAGATAATGACGTCTCGTTTCCATAGAGAACAATTTCCCAGAATGGAACAAACATGGTGTGTGTAGAGAAGTGTATGTGCTCTTACTGCAAGATTGGCATGCCTGACAATATACATCTGTCATCTTTGTTAACATCCGTTCAGATAAATTGATGGTATGTAGAAATAGGCCCAAAGACTGCCTTTGCTGAAGAATAGAAAGATGTAAGAAATATGTGGAAAAAGTCAGTTCATCTGATTCGATGGAGGCTCAATTTTCCGTATGTCTGTCCTCCTTTTTACGTCTGTTGTTCACTGAATACAATCTTTTTTCTTCCTTGAGCCTCAAAATGCACTTTCATTCCCTTTCATCTAGTAACTTCGTCCATATCTTTGACATTTTAAATCAAATTGGTTTTTCTTTCGTATGATGTTGAAATTATATTTCAGATGTTAAGGTATACCAGTAGGACAGTTCATTTTTTAAACCCTGCCCAGTCACTAAGAGAATTAAAGCTTGCATTGAACAATAGTACGATGCAAAAGAAGCAAAGGAAATATTAAATAATGCCGTATAGCAAGTGGTTAGAAACGCAGAGAGGAAAATGTCTTTGGAAATGTCGTACGGTATTAAAAAAGTATCTTATGAATACTGATGTCTAGTAATTTGAGATTGCATTTTCTGTAGGAAAAGTGAGTAAATGAATGTGATGGGCAGTTTGCACAATAGAAAAGTCAAGACAAAAATGTTTTATGGAGAGAAAAAAAAATGATCTCAACTGATATTAATTCATCTCAATTTCCCTTATGGAAATATATTTTTTATTTCCAGAAGATGTGTTCAGATTCTAATATAAAAGAATGGCAAAACTACAAACTACAAGAGCTTACAAAACCTCAAAATGCATTTTAAAAGGGTTACAAAAAGGGAAACACTTTTTTTTCTGTTAATAATTGATGTGCCATTGCATAACTAGCACACAGTACAACATCCCATTGGGCAAATGTTAAATTGATCTTTAATTAAAAGTGCCGCTTAAACTTTATATTACATTTTTTATTTTTGTCTCATTGACATAATTAAATGAGAATGTTCTTCTAGTTGTATGTTTATTTCATAAATTCGCTATGAAATAAATTTGCTTGAAAGTAATTGTATTATTGGCACATAATATAAATGGTATCCACAGTAACAGCCTAGGACTCCAACCGCACTTAGTTCTAAAAACGAAAACGATTTTCTTCTGAGGTTTACGCAGAATTTGACATAGAAGTTCTTACTATCGGGGACAGCGTTAAAATGGAACTCATAAAACCAGGCCCCATTCCAGAGGGCAACTGATATTCTCCTGGAATTTGTATGGATTTGTGGTCATTATTTAAAACCGTTGCCATCTGATCAATAAAAAGAAAGCATTTCTCTGAGCTGTTGTAGAAATTTATTTCTATCGATTCCGAAACAGTTACACCAGCTCATCGTTCATCTTAATTATTTAGAGTTTCAGTGAACCAAATGCAAACTAACATGATGTCTTCTCATTTCTGGTTTTTGCATTTATTTTGAAAATACCATCCGTTCTCCTAATTCTAATATGTTTAGGGAATCTCACTAGGATTTAACTCCAGTCACAAAAAAACATTACAAGTGGCATTTCTTGAGGATTTTAATCTTATATTCCTTAACTGCTCCATATTCCTGATGTGCTTTGTTGATTTTTGTCAGTACAGTGACATTTTGAGTTGCAATACTGAACACTGTGCAATTAAAAAGTCACATTTTCTTTTGTGTTTTGTCACTTCACTTCACTTCTACCCTATTCAGTCATCACAGGTACAATCACATCATCGTAAATGTACTATAAATGCAGAGTAATATATTATATAGAGAGAATATATCATTTTTTCTGTCAATGATTCACAGCAGGGATACTTCACTCATTCGGAAGTCAAACAAGCTTGATTTCACCATTACAAAAAAATAAAATGAAACTTGTGATCGCAGAAAATGTGCTCTGCAAAGCAAGAACATTACTGGTTGCTAAAGAATAGCTGCAAGGCCTTAAACCTTATAATGCGTGATCTAAGAGTATCTAAACTTTAAAACCCATTAATTTTTTGTTTAGCTTATTTCAAGATTCTTTTCTTCAAAGGAAGGATTTATCCAATGATAAAAAGAGAACTTATAATGGCTCTTTCGCCACAGTCTTCTTAAATTGTCAACCACATCTGTGGTTCATCTCCAGAGAGCTGACTTTCGAATTGCAGGCACAAAAGAAGGAGACCTGTGCTGAGACAGCAGGAAGTTTCACTCCAAGGAGATGCTTTCACAGTTGTTGTACATCACAAAGCTTCCCCTGACTAAACTCTGCCCTGCACTTTCTGCTTTTATTTTACTTTAATAGAGAAAAATGAGAAGATGTGTTTGATTTCACTTTTTCCAGACCCATCTTCAAAACATGCATTTAAGAGTGAACAAAACTTGTAGGAAGGGATTAGAAAGAGCTTTGCTATTGCAGACTACAGTACATACTGTACTAGTACAGTAAATCATTGATTCTTTTGTGCTGAATTATATCTATAGGGTTCATTTTTTTCACCAGTACACACTTTCCTACTTAATATTGTAATTTGCCATGTTGCCGTGTTTTTTGTTCTTATATGTTGCTATTGTTATTTTGTTTTTTCACACATCTGTATGGATTTAAGAATCTGCAAAGATTTCTCTTTCCTACCAACAGAGTGTGAGGGAACAGAACCTTCTCGCAAGATTTCCATCACCAGGTTCATCACATTTTTCTTGAAGAAGTTGTTTTATAATATTTCATACTTGGATTTATTTCTTATGTTTACGTTGCATGACTTTTGCACTCAACATTCACCACCTTAGACGCTTAGCATGAAACCATTCCCCATTTCTAATAAATTGAGCTTTTGAAAATTCAAGTAGCAGTAATACAGTTATATCGAAATGTCATGCAATTTTTTTTTTATTTTTTTTTTATCCCTCAGCCATAGAGCTCAAGACAGGTAGGTCAAATTTTCTCTTTTTTTTTCTCTTTTTTTTTCTCTTTTTTTTTAATGTTCAGCAAACGCAGAGATCAAATACTCTCTGTGCCCCAGAGGGCTCCTGTTCATAATTAAGTAAGTTGCAGAGTGCTTTTGCAACTGATTTGCCAAGTACTTGGTTTATTGTATAAATATATAGTCAAGAGAGAGAGCGGTGCGAATTATGCAGTTATAAATGGATTACCACGCTCACTCCTGAACCCTGGGGTCACACAGCAAGTAGGAGCACAGTGCCCTAAGCGCGTGGCTTCAGGTTTGCATGAATTACCATAATCAGATTCACTCAAGAAGGTTCCTAGGAATAAGGCTGTGAGGGTGAAAGTGGCCTTCTCTGGACCAAATGAAGACCAAGTTTTCAAACAGGGCAAGTGGGCCACCTCGAAGTTACCTTGAAGTACATCTTTTTAAGTTTTCCCTTACATCTGCCAATTATACTTCCTTGACTCTCATGCAACAGGTGCTTTTACTCACTGCATTACTCACACGCTGGTCTTTTGTAGGTAGTTTGACGTACTCTTGGAAACACCTGGAATCCATCTTTGATGAATAGCTGTTTTGTCACTCCTTTTTCCCTATGAGTCAGCCTACACCCATCAGTCTGGGTGTGCTGTGCCTTTGCCTTCATCTTTTTTAAAACCTATGCTAATTGAGTTAGCTCAGCACTAGCTGGATGTTGGAGAATAATTGCAGGAGTCGCATGGATGGCATATATGCTGTTTATGGTGAAACAAATGACTTACTGGATTTTTTTTCTCTGTTTTCCACAATTAACACTAGAGATCTCGTAGGGAAAATTTGAAATCAGTACAGTAGCAGATAAAGTTACAAACAGTGGAGAACCAGCTTTTGCTATTTTCTGTTTATCTTGTTCTGTGTGGAGAATATAATAGCTTGTTTCAACAACTAAACAGCATTTCATAATTCTATATGCAATCCTTTCACAATAGTCAATAATCTTAGCTATAACCTAAACTGTCATTGTTTTCTAAAATGATATGTTTGTGTTCTTTTTCAGAAGGGACCTATTTATTACACTGCAACAGCATAAGAATAAAAACGAAGTCATTTTTGTGCAACATACTGTATACCCCAGATGTATACTGATGAATAATGTACATATGACACCATGAGGAATCATTTCTCTACATTTAACATGAATTATAGCATGCTTACATTGAAGACACAAATAAACTAAAATGAACCAAAGACAGGATATGGCTCTTCAAATATAATGAATGTAATAATGAGCAATTGCTCCAGAACAACTCATTCTTGTTTGTCTTTTTACTTAGCAGCTAATGACAGAATTATTTTCATGATCATGTCATTAAGACACCCTGTGTTATGTCTTCCTGTAATGTGCTATGGTGTATTAAATTGGGTCAATGAATTTGGAATCCAGGATTACAATGTAACACAGATTTTCTTTCTCTTATTTGATCTTTTCATTGCTTAGCTCAGTTCAAGGTTTGATGTCTTGTCAAATTAGGACTATTAAAGATTGGAAAAACATGCTAAAAAATATACACTCCCAGACTTACCTTCCCCGTGTTAATCCCCTGTGTTAAATAGCTTTGTTAAGCAACAAAGAGCTACAGATATCGTCAACCATTGGCCTCTTCTCTTTCCAGCATGCAAATTTATTTATGATAGTGGGGACAAGAAAAAAAATAAATTAGCATGCATTTTAAAACACTCTAGCCTCTAAGATTAAAGAAATCTATTTTAAGATGGAAAAGCTTCCACAAACTAGATTGTTTTTCTTCTTATTATTATTCTAATACCACTGTGGACAGGGGAGCGCATTAAAAAACATACATCATCAACAAGGTGGAAATAGTGCAACTTCCTATCATGTTTGTTTTTCAATTACAACATCAGTGTCTACTCGTATATGTGATACTTTCAGCCTTGAAGGTGATTTGGATTTGTAAGGAGAATTAAACAATTTTCCTAAAAAATTACATTTAAGTTTCTCTCCAAATCTTCCATGCAAGAGTATAATTATTGCTGTCAAATTGCAGTCTTCATCTTGAATCCCCTTCCCTGATGCTTTAACACGTCCAGTCTTTACATGTGTTCATGAGTATAATATCACTGAAAGATCTGTATAGATGCTCAGCACATATTGCTTTTATGCAACCCATTTGCCAGATGAGATGTACTTTTAATACGATTTTCTGTCAAACCACTGCAATGGGGAGGGTGATTGAGATAATTGAGCAGTCTCTTAACTTGGTCTTTGCATTAAGTGAATCCTGTAACTGCCACCTACAGACGACTAAGGCATTTTCTAATTTTATCTGTTACATGGGGTTGTTTTGCTTCTTCCTAATTTCATCTGTTATATGTGTTTGTTTTGCTGCATTTTCTGATATTCAGTATAGGCCTATACAAATGAATATTGGAGCCCCTGGGCAAGGGGCGGTAATTGAAATCTGAAAAGATGTGATACCAAGACCTTGTAGGACAAGTAAACAAGGCAAAAGAAAAATGGATCAAGTTTTTCCTAATGCCAATACAATCACTCAGGGAAAAAGAATCCAAGAACCACCAAAGTGTGGCACTGGTGCCACAGAAAGCATTTCACACTGTCTAGTTTTCTCTAGCTCAGCAGGCAGAGCAAAAAAGAAAGGAATAGGTTTCTTTAAATAAAGTATTGCAGCCTTTAAGCACCGTCATTATTTTTAGCTTAAGCAAAGAGCATTCGTATTCATAGCTAGCATTAGTTTCCCTTAAAGTCATCATTCTTACACCTCTGTAGCATGTTCTGAAATTAATACCACAGACTTTGCATTGGTTAAACATTTCTGTATCAATTAATGTAACCATCTATCTCTGACTCATTTTTAATGGACTGCAAGACATACTCAAATATGCATACATCCACGCTGACTCTCGCAGATCTTGCCTGATAATTCCACATTTAGATTCCCTGCAAGGCATTCCACTGCCAATGCTCCTGTGTCAACATCCTTGTTCCAGGCAGTGGGATTATTTCAGTTTAGCTATTTGATACAGGCTTACTGAACACAGTTGTGCAGCGTGTATGCTAAAAGCCCTTGCCTTCACACAACCCTAATGCACATCAAATGCCTGAATGTGCTTACCAGTACGGAAAACATTTTCCATGCAATTTTTTTTTTCTCTGCTTGAACTTTTGCTTGAAGAAAAATTTACAGCCTGAGAAAGAAAAACGGGAACTATCTCCAACATTACTTAAACAGAATGACATATTACACTGGTTTATCTTGTTGTGCAAAGTCAAAGAGGAAAAGGTGAGAATAGAGGTGCTGTTGATCTATGCCTGACTATGAATTTCAATAGTGTACTGTATTAAATGCAGAAGTGTTCAGGCAGTAGTACACATTTTGGGACAATACTTTGAGTTCTGATATGCATTGACTTTGTAACAGAGGTTGAATTGCTCACTATAGGACTCAATAAAGTTTACTTTCAATTTTTTTTCTTATTAATAACCATAATGTCTCACATTTATATTGCACTTTCCAACTCAAATGATCCCACCGCACCTGACATACAGTATAATAGGAGATCCACTTCACCCACCAGTGAAGTCCAGCACCCTCCTGGATGACACATGGAAGCCATTCTGCACTAGCACCCCCCTGCACAGCAGAACAGGCAGAGAAGTAACAAATTGGTTCACTGTGGGAACATTGGATAAACCAGTCCATGTGGTTTTTATGACCAAACAGTCTGGACAACAGTTCCACATCTCATCCAATGGAAGGGACCTCCTGCAGCACAGTCTCTAGTCATCACTCTGCGGGATTTTTTTGGAAACCCTGGTCTGTGGGGAAGAGTGGAATAAATGGAAGGAACTGACCAGGAGCAGAGATGTCTGGCTTGGTCTGCTGGCAGACCGCAAGTCAGGCTCAAAGGGATGGGCTCCTCTCTATTGCTGGTGGGAACTTGGCTCTTACTTCCCAGGAATATGTACTGTAGTAACCTTTACTGTCCTGAAGCAATTCCTGAATGTCACCCAGTCCCAAGTAATGGAACTGTGGTTTCTGTGTGTTTCTTCCTGAACAGTTGGACCTGGGACCTGAAACCAGCCTGACATGACAGGGAAGCAGACTGAGAACAGAACCATCCCTAGCCTAGGGAAATTCAATACCTGCCCTGCAATAAATTCAGCTTAGTACGTCCGGACATAGAGAAAGATTGATGCTTTGAATTACAGTACTGTGTATAACTGCTGGGGAAAAGTGTTTAATGCATCCACCTCAGACATCACATGTAGTGTTACAAGCTAGGCTAGTGCATTCATTTAGGATATCCTTGTGGGGAATCAATCATTTAGGATATCCTTGGGAGGATCAGTCATATAGCAAGAAATTATTAAACAAACTATTAAATATTTACAAAATTTATCTCCAAATGACAAAAGCATGCCTTCAGACACAACATAATAAATCTACCAGCTTTCTTCAGTCTCCACTCCTCACTCTTCAGTCTTCACTTTGACAACTTCTTCAGGTCTCTCCAATGCCTGTATAACACCTCTTCGAGTTCACTGTTCACTGTCTAAATCTGTGATCACCAAGCTACAGTTTCTAGAGTTGTCTGCTGCAGAAAAAGGATAAACCTATTTTGTCCTCTAATCACCTCAGGCTACTTGACTATGGTCTGTTACTTGAAGGAAACAGATATGGAAACTAAAAACCTTTAGTTTCCTCTGCTGCATTGCCCCTGTAGCATCATTTACTCATTGGTTGGTTGTTGATGTTGGTTTTTAGTTTTTCTACACGAAAGCATTGCTACAGTATGAGGTTCTTAGTTTTCATTTTGTTAACATTTCTAATTTATACACTGTACTGTACATCTTGTTTTTTTCCATGAAATATTATAATGATGAGAAATATTGTTTAATTTACTATTATTATTATTATTATTATTATTGTTGTTGTTGTTATTGATTTACTGTAAAATACTGTTTTATTAGATTTCAACAGAATAACAGTCCACGAAGCTGTGTTTATTATGTGGTTAATCCATGCACTATACAGAAACAGTATAGTCAGTATAAACAGTATAAACATGACACCCTTTGAGCTCAATATGTATTGAAAAAACTGTCGCGAGGGACTGTTGTGTATTATGTGGGTGTAGGTCATGAAAGCTGTTCATCCTGAGAAATCTATATTTTCATATAGGTTGGTTCAGAGTGGTGGCTCTGCGGCTAAGGATCTGCACCTGTGGCTGGAAGGTTGCTGGTTCAAATCCCACAACTGGTAGAGGAATCCTACTCTGTTGGGCCCCTGAGTAAGGCCCTTAACCCCAACTGCTCCAGGGGCACTGTACAATGGCAGACCCTGCACTCTGACCCCAGGCTCTCTCCCTGTCTGTGTCTCATGGAGAGGAAGCTGGGGTGTGTGAAAAGACAATTCCTAATGCAAGAAATTGTAATGGGTTAATAAAGCGATGTTGTTGTTTGTTATATGCATGGAGAACACAGCCTAGTTGTATTCCACTGCATAATTTTCAAACATCAGGTGCATATGTTTACCTCCATTTGGGTGAGAGCTCTAATATTGTAAAAATGCTATGTAAACTCCATCTGTAAATTTTTAAGAGGCAAACCTGATTTTCTCTATAGTATTATAATATATATATAGTATTTCCTTTCATTTTAGCTTACAAGGGCTATAATTGCAAGAGAAAGCCATTCAGCCCATCTTGCTTATTTGTGTTCTCATTTGCACATCAGTCCAAAAATCTTAACAAGCTACAGTATTTTCTGGAGTTTGTATCAGACAATGCAGCTTCTTGTGTTTTTTTTCTTGTTGAGCTTGAAGTGAAGTGTTGACTTCTCTGGCTTATTCTGTAGGTTAGATATAACCTACAGTAAAAACATTGTGGTCACAGAAATACGAGACATCACACAGAGCAGTAATTTACATAATGTACAACACAAGGCGGAAGACGTAAAATAAATGAAGCACAGAATGAATTGTAATGCGGCAAATGTGCAGAAAATGGCATTCGAAGCAATGCATAGTCGGTAGGTGTGCGACACAGAGCAGGCCGTGGGATCTACAAGCACAGGCTGATGAGTTTTGAGGAGGTGCTGTAAATTAGCGAAAGATTTTCACAGAGCAGGCTGTGACATCAAAGGGTGGCAAGGAAGACTGAGCAGGCACAGAGATTCAGAGAACAGACAGAGTCACTGGCCCAGCAGGGGAGCAAAACAGGGCAGAGTGTGCTCATTCATAGAGTTGCTGTTTGTTTGATCAGGTTTTTCAACCCTGATCTTTATGGCTTTGTTTGTGAAGATGTGAAGTAAAAAAAAAAAGACAGCATTCATTGTTCTCAGGGAATACAGCAAAATGCCACACCTGCATGAAGATTACAGACTCTTTACTTCCTCTATCATTGTGCTAAAATCCTCAAATTCTGTAGTGACTCCTTCAAATTCTGAAGGGGTTAATCTAATAGCTGTAGGAAGAAACATTTGTGAGAAAGAGCTACATTTCTGAAAACATAGAAGATAAACAAACATAAGAAACAGAGTGAGGTTCACAAATATCTATAGAAAAGATAAGACCAAATTCAACATATTACATTCATCACCAATTTCCTAGATAAGCCTGCCACTCTGAGAATGCAGTTGTTTTTAAACTCTCAATTTCCTGGTGGTTGATTACGATGGGTAATGAAATCTGAAATTAAGGATTGATTGCAGTAAAGAACACTGCTTGGTCGTTAAGTCTTTACAGCAAAGCTATCTGACCAACTTCTACTCCATGGGGAATTTTCCTAAAATTAATTACATCACAACGAATCAATACAGAGAAGTGACATGCTTATGAGGAAGAAGCCACAGAATATGATATTAATTTAGCTTAGAAAAGATGAGAAAAAGAATGCTCTTGAAAGGAAAGTAATTTGAACAGGTTAACGTAGTAATAATTTCCCACAGTGTTTAGCCTTTAAATTGAAAAATAATTTATGCCAAATAAAATCTCATTTAATTTAATGATGACATGCTCAAATAAGCCAACAAAACAATCCTATCACCTTGTTTTTTTCCCACGTTTTTGCAATATTTTAAGCAAAAAATATTCTAGTTTATTTTCTGCAAAATAGTGCAGTTTTAAAATATCATATTTTTTCTGCTTGTCCTTACAAGGTCCTAAACATTTCTGTTTTAATGTATTAATATCTACGCAAGTAGTATATCCAGGACACCAGTCCTCCAGACCTATAAGTCTAACTTCTATAACACCATCTCACCTATCAGAGCACTTCTTTATGATTTCTTCGGGATGTGGAGATCAGAAGAATGTTTGTAATAAAGTAGATGCAGCTTTACTCACACAAGAACTATATCTGTGAAAGCTTAAGCCCCACCTTGTTTAATTTATAACTAGTTTTCCTATCTTGCTGTCTTTTTGTCTGCTTACAGTCATTACTTAGCTGCAAGATATTTCCTATAATAAAAGACACAATGAAAGTCAACAGCAAATCGAAAGCCTTGCGTGGGCACTAAGCAGTGATCAGTTTAACTAAATCTTCTTGCAGGTTTCCATGTGTATTTTTATTGTTCAAAGGATTCAATCCAGCTCAGGCTATATGACCAGTGAAATACAGCTTATACTACTCTAATAAGCTTTTATTAAAGCAGCTGAAGAAGAGGATTTCCTGTCAATTATTTTTGATTGATTTTTCCAACAAAGAGAAGATAAGAAGTTGTGCTTTCATTATTTTTAACACAACATCCTTAAACATTGACAAGGTGCATTGGATTATAAATTTGTGGGAACCCACCTAGATTTTAAATACATTTTTTACTTATGATTTTAATTATGCATTCACTGAAAAATACCCCTGGAACTGTAATTCTTCTGTTCAATTTATGTTTTACACAACTCTTCTGTAAGTGTCCCCAGCATGACCCCACAATGGTACCCAAGTCAGACAATGCTGTCAATGCCATACCTGAGCATAAATAATGTAGACATTATAAACTCATCCCATTCCCTCACACTGAAACACTATTTACTGTGTTTAAAGACCTTCTCCCTGTTTTAACTACATGACAGTCTTCTCCCTCTCTCTACTTGACTATGTCTTGTCATCCATCTCTCTGCTCATTGATCCAATCCATCCACCACTATTCTATCTATCTCTGCCTTGTTCTTCAGGGACTTTTAAGCACAGCATTGTGCACAAAGCAGATTAATCTACAATTTGTAGCACATGTCAGGTTCCCCAGCGCAGAAGCTTATTACTGATTGATTGTTTTGCTTCAGTGTTTTACTCCAGTTTAATGCCTTTAAAGAGGTGGCCTCAGGAAACCAGCTTGTGACCAGATCTAGTGCTCTTCACTCCAGCTGTCTCCACAGCAGCAAACAGGCATGCCAAAAGATGATAAAAGAACATAGATCTTGTTGATTAAAAGACCAGCCAAATGACCTTCTCTCATTTTTAACCCTTCTTATATCTAAAAATAAAACTCTGACAACAGCAGCTGTGTTAATTCGCCCTGACAAGTCCTTCTTTCATGTGATCTCTACCTTCAGCTCCTGACAGACTTACAGTATATGATTCTTTAACCAATGTACTGTATGCATGTAGTGAGTAATATTTACAGCTACCTTTATGACAGCACTACTAACAGGCTTTGTCTAATCTTGGGAAGGATTAGCTTGGTTAAAAGAACATTCACCCAGCAAATGGATGAAAAATATTATACTGCAATCATAGGCAGATCAGTGACAGAAATTAGTGAATTCAAAGCCTGATACTCAAACTGCCAGATTCTATTTGCTGTAAAAGTTGATTATGTGCCAAAACCAGATAAAAAAAATAAATTAACTATCTCTGATGCATTTCTGATAAGACTGGTGCTTCAGGGTTCATTTCTACTTTCTAGAAAGCCTGTGATGCGCACAACACTAACGAACTGTGGTTATTCAAACCCAATATGTTGTCTGCTGAAATCTCTCCACGCGTTTACGCATATCAGATGTGCAATAATTAACAATTGACAAGAGAAGGCAATTGCCAGTGCTGCTTCTAAACGACTTTTCGCAAACTGTCTTACAATTGGGCTAATTAAATCCCCAAACTGAGGTAGAGCTGTTAATATGTTCATGACTAAACGTTAATCTTAGGCTGCATTTGATTACTTAGAACTGTCTCGCAGCGTATGGATTCATAATCTGCAGAAGAAGACTAGAAATCACAGGATCTTTCTGATCCTGTCATAATTAATCGGCAGCATCATCTTTTTTACTCTCACACCATACTAAACTTCGCTTTTGAGAGGGGTTTCTCCTGTTACCGCATATACAATATGAATAATGATTACGTGTAACGGTGAGTGTAAAACCAGACGCCGTGTTTGGAATACATTGGCCTGACTTTTTTTCTTGGCAGGGGACGGGGGGTAGTAGTGGTGATTAATCTTGAGGTCAATCCATTCCATGTGAGGGCTTGGGATCCACTCCTGGTTTTGCAGCAGTGGTGTTCGGTTTACCTCTTAGCCTCCCTCTCTCCTGCATTGCTGTACAAGCAGATGTTCTGCTACTGAAAAATCAGTTCATGCGAGATCGCGGTCGAAGGAGGTAGCAGACTGTTTCGCAAGCGAAGCAATAGAGAAGAAAAAAAAAAGGCAGGCTGCTGCCTCTGCCCCTGAACGGAACACGCTTGCAGACTCACGCAACGCACAGCCGCTGCACTGAGAAATTCCAGCGACAGCGTTCTGCACCACACCTGTGTCGCGCTGTTCTTGAGCAGAGAGGACCCAGAACGGAGATATCCATGGACAGGAAGGTGGACTCGGGTGTTTGCTACAAGTGCACATTCACGGGCTGCTGAAGGGAGAAAATAAGAACTGCTTCGTCGGCTAACGACACAGACGCGCGAGTTTCTCCGCTGTTTCTTAAACCACCAGCTTTATCCAAACTTGAACGGACAGGTGCTGAATATCATGTTGTTGCTTCTGGGTCCCTTTGTCTGCTGGAGGTCCGGTCTGATGTTGGTTGGAAGCTTGCTGCTGTTTGCCGGATTTACCTACAGTGGTAAGTTGTAGATTTAATTCTCGTTAACTCGATCCACATATTCTGGCTTCTGTTAAGTGTGGCATTAATTAGATGAAACGGGTCGATTAAGGGGGAGGCTGCGTTGTTTTGTACTTGTGTGTTATTGCTAGTCTTCTTCCATTCCCCTTAATAAAATGACAGTTTAGTATTAGAACTATGACTAGTTAATAATAACAGCAATAATAACATCATAGATCACGATTTTGTTAGTGCTTTGGAAGAAACTCAAAGCGCTGGTATTATTCGTACACGCACACTTTTAACATATTGAATCGAGAACGTTTTTAATTAAGGTTGCACGTTTAAATACGCGAGTCAGTATATTAAAATGACTCATTTGACAGTCGTGACAAATTGGATCTCCGCACCCCTAAGGTAATAATTCCGTGAAGTGAGGTTTTTACAATCTTTAAGAGTGAGAACAGTGGTGCCGCTGGTGTCTAGGTGTGATGATTGGGCTGTTAAGCAGAAGTACGTGAAAATTAAATTTGTTGTGCCTTCTTGAGCAATGGTGCGAAACTTAAGAGCACTACGTAAGAATTGTGTAGTTATTTATGTGTCTTTGACGTGCACAAGTGTCAAAAGAGATACCTGCGCTATACCTAAACTGCGTGCAGCACGGATTTTACGTCCGGAAGATTTAAGGTGGTTTCTTAATATTGACGTGCTGCATATAGCTCATAAACATATGTACAGTATATACGATTGTTAACTGGCATGTTTTGTTTAACATATGGGCTAGGCATTGAATCAAATTGTGAAAGATCTGTAAACCAGACTGAGTTTGGGCTGCGAAGACTACAGCGCTGCGCCTTTCCTTCTGTGTTTTAAGGATCTGTCGACGGGGAATGAAGAAACGCAGAGCTCAGAGGGGGTACTATCTTTCTCTCTCTCTCTCTGATGTAAATGACTCGGGCTTTATTTGCATTATTATGTCAAGTTTACAGAGTAACTTTTTTGTTGCTGATGGGCGGTTATCGACGTAACAAAAGAGTTACGTTTTACGGGAGCTAGCTTCCGAGCCTGATCTGTTGTTCCAGCTTGATGCTTCAGAGTCGCGGCTGTGTGGAAGTGATGCAGTACAGGAAAAGAGAAAGTAGCGGCCGGGATAGTTTTGGATTCGCCGAGAGCTTCGTGAAACGAAAAGGATCGCTCTCTTGTATTCATGCTAATGTGCGTCTGCTATCCGAGCAGCTCAGCACTAAAAACAGCACCCGTGATGAGGTTAATGGTGCTTGGTGCTGTGAATTTAACCGGTTACTGCCACTTCCTCGAATATTCTAAATCAATGCAGTGTCCTTAATCAGTGCAGTAATCTCAACCGAGTTTTTGTGAAAACTTCCCTCCCCAAAGCATCGTACATCATGAGAGTTCATATCAAAAGTTCCGCTGTGTTTGATCGATGTGCAGTGTTTGTGTGGTCAGAGTTAAGAGGAGCGTTTTAGAAACCAAATCAAGTGATGTTTATGTGTGTTTAACGTGGTGGTGTAGAGAACATCTCTGAACACCAAATAACGTTTTAAGTGCCAGCCTAGTCTTGCAAACCATCCTACTGCTAAAATGAGACTTCTGCAGCAGAAGTTTTTTAAAATGAGAAAGTCTTTTTTTTATCTTTGGAAGCCTAGAATGCCTGTAACATCAGCAAAACGCTGCAAGTCTCGCAGCTAATGTATTTAGTGTCTTCCTTGAAAGCATACATTTGCATTCAGAAGTCAGCCCAAGACATGTTATGCAATTACAAGATGCACAGAGCTCTGACAGTTGCTTATGATCTTTTTCCAGAAGTACAAAGTGGCTTAGAGAGTCTTCTGTTCATCTCTGGTGGGTTCAAGAATGCTTCAAGCTCATGCTTCATGTGTGGTGCTGCTGGCTGTTAAGGTTCCAGATGTGACCTGCCATTCTAGCACATCTGCAGTTGCCTTTAATAGCTGTTACCTTTCCATCACTTAAAGCCTCCAATTCTTAGATATAGAATCCCAGACAATTAGTTGGCTTTTCTTGTGAGTGAAGCAACATCTTTTTGTTTCACAGAAACCAAGCAAGAAAGCCTTGATAGGAACAAAAACCCATAAGGACAAAAGTTGGCTGTTTTCCTTCTTAAAGTATGAAACAAGCACAAGCAAACATGCTAAGCTAAATCAGGGGTATACTACCATTTCTGGACAATACGGGGATTGGGAAAATTCAAAACAAAAAGGAAACAATGGAATAAAATGGATCAATGAGTAGTATTATAATACTTTCATTTGTAGCTGGAAGTGAGGGCTTTTTTTGATTTAATCTTGCACAACTATGCAATCCTTTCACGTTCGTGTTAATCACCATGGATATTGGCAGATTTCAACAATGATAAGCCACCGTGCTGTGAAAATGTGATAATTCAGGCGTCTGAATCATTTCTTGCCTCTCTAGTAATCTGAAATTCAGTGGGAAAGTCGTATTTTTAAGAGCAATAACAGGACCTCAGAAGGTTGCTTCCAAAAGTTCCTAAAACAATAAGACGCACAGTAATTGTTCTTGATTTTTTTTAAGTCACAAAAATAAGCAGTTGTTGCTTTAGTGTATATCACCTGCAATGCAAACCTGCTTCTGAATGAAATTTCCACATAATTAGTGGGACAAACAGAACAAATCTGGTATTAAAAATATCTCAGATGTTTCACAATCATCCGTGGTACAGTACATGCAGACCACTACAGAGTCAACTGTGGGAGACCAGTGGCTAATATCCTATTAAATGTGTGGGATTATTCCCTCTCATTTGCATTGTGCTTGATTTCCAAATGTTTGTTGTACCATGGACAGAGTGCTGACTTGTTTAAGTCGGGTAATTGGTGCTCTTGCCCCCAGGACACTTAAGTACATGAGATGATGAATCCGAATGGGCTTTTCTGCTGCATTAATTAGTGAATAATTATGAATAAATTAAAATAAAATAAACAATCATGCTCCAGGGACATCATATTTCACACTAACTAAACAAGAGTTGCCCCTTTCCATCACTGGCATTCTTAGGTTTGCTGCACTTTATCTCAATACCAATTAAGATGTAAAAAAATACAAATTTATTCTGGGGGAAAAATATCTGATCTCCTGAAAATTAGAAGGCCAATAAGCTATCGCATCCTGTACTATTATAAGAGTTAGTGGCACCTCTTTTCAGTAAAATATCAATAAAGTCCTGGTTACAACATCTTCATATTTCTGTATGCTAGAAATGACAGATATAATAATAAATGAATTTAAGACCATCCATGTTCGGGTTTCCAAAGAGCATGATTGGTAATACTGTACATGTTCCATCAGTATTGCTGTGTAAAGGAAATGAATGAACCCATGGATAACTCTGGACAGATAAGCTCTGCAATGTAATATATCTATAGTGATTAAAACTGTTCTTCTGGTACTAAAGTTACTGTTTTTCTTGTTTAAGCATCAGGGATAGGACCTTTTATACAGGAACAGTACTGGGTCTGCATTAAAGAGTTTGTTACCTATAATTCTCTGTGTCCCTGATTTGTGTGTTAACACCACTGACTTTAGATGTTTTAAGTGGAGCTGATAAATATTTCACCCCTTAACTCTGTAAATCACTGCACCTGATTATAATGAATTATCAATATAAAACTTGATTTAACAACTTTAATGTTTGTGTTCACAAAAACACAAGTGCCTTTAGAAATTATTACCTTTTATTTTCAAAATCCCTTCAATGCAGCCTTTCCCAAATATCTGAATACCTATGTTGCTACTCGGCCTTAAACCATTTCTCTAAATGGACTGAATGCTTGGGGTTATGGAATTTTAAATTAAATTGTGTTATACAGTTTTCAATTAATTTTCAAATGAAATTTTCTACCAAAATACCAACCTGTGGATTGTTATGGTTGATTTGTCAAGTAGTGGAATCACTGAAAAGGTGGAAATATTCAAATTACACCTTCCAAAGCACAGACAAGGAATGCAGCAGAACCTGAAATTGGATTGTAAAGTGATTCTGGTACTGTTTGTTTTCAACCCTGTGTTGGGATTAATATATGAAACCAAGACGGAGATGAATATATCCATAGATCCATAGTTGTGGAGGAATTATAGCTTTTCATTTTTGTTAAGTGTTTTGTTTTTGTTTTAGGGGGAAAAAAATACATTTCTTAAAGAGATTTAAATGCTGTGCCAGAAGTGATGTCTTGCCATTGTAAATCTGGAAGGAGATATTAGACTTTGATTTATTGGAGTGAGTCCATGGTGCATATTTAACTGAGAGAATTGTTTAAAGGACTGTGATGCTGTCCCTATAGTAGCCTAAAAGCTTGCATAGTCTTAGAAGCGTCTTGGAGAATTTGGCTGTTGTAGCTGTTGTTTTTATTAAATGGCACTGTGATGTTGCAGACACAGGGTAAGAAATTGGAATGAGCTATTTATTTGTGGATCTGTTTTTATTTGTGCTAATGGAATAATCAGGAAAGAATCCTTTTTTCTGATGTGAATGTTTATATTTAATGTACTTTTCTTTCATTTGCACATTAAAATGCTGCCGAAATTGTTTTAACATTGTGAGAAGAATTTGGTCAAAGTAAATCTACCTTTTAGCAAAATAAAGTATTGAGCGTAAAAAAAGAGTGAGGAAATGGACAGTGTGTCATGAAAAGCGATATTTACAGTTATTTAATTTTCCGAGATGGGATAAAGCAGCAATATCCAAGGTTAAAATGTTGTTTCAGAATGTTGTTTTTCTTAAGATCATACGTTAAAGAGAGAAAGGGAATGAGTAAATACTGTAGGAAGTTAAGATTCACATGATTTATTAAAAAGGAAATTTGTCTCCCTTTGTCTCCCTCTTAAGAGAATTTAATAATCATTTTTTTTATCCCTTAGCTAATATGTAGCAAATTATTTTCATGTATTTGCTGGGCAAGGTCTTTCACATGGAGATGGTAATTTAACAAAAAAAAGTCTGATTTCATTCTTCATGGTAGTGAGCAATGAATTCAAATGATGCATGTGGAGAGAACATTTTTGCACTCAGGGAGAAGAGTTTAACATAAAATTATTTCTTCCTTATACCCCTGGTAGCAACTCGGTGGATTAGCATGATGTAGTGAAGAATCCGTGAGGAGGGGGAAAATTATACACCAGAAAAAAAAAATTTGAACACAATTAGTCCTCTGGAGGTCAAGCACTGAATTAGGATTTTTTGTGTTTCTATAATGCAAACCTACCAGGCATTTTTGAAACAAGTGGGCTTGCCTTTGTCCTTTATGCTTCAAAAACTCATTTTGACTTAATTTTGCTGTTTCTGTCCAACTGTGTACGAAGAATTTGTTTTCTTTTAGTGGGTGAGAGTAGTGGAGAAATATATTTTTTTTCTTGTTCATTTTAGTTTTGAGGTTTTGATTTACATGTACACAAATGATCTACAAAAATACCAGTAAGTTCAAAGTCTGCAAAATTCCACTTTTTATAATATACAGTATAATAAAGAACTATTACACATTTCTTAAAAAAGCTAAATTGTCAGTATTCTCAGACCTCTCTGGAGCTGAAAGACAGGTAGATTTAAAAAAAATCATGTGGCTTGATCATATGAAAATGTATTCTAAATTAATAAATTTATACTTTGACAGTTATTGGTCCTTTGCATTTATGAATAGCCTTTGGAAACATGTAATTTTAATTACTAAATAAAATATGTATGAAAAGGTGTGGTGTCATAAAGCTGAACGTCAAAACTCGCAGTCTATTATTTTAAGTGCAATTGAACGTCAAATAGCATTTATAAGGATATTGATCACCATGTACAGAATGTGCCCTTTTGCTAAAACATTAATATTTCCATGGTGTTGTGTTTTTGTTTGGAAGGTCCTTTGATTTAAGGTTTGGCTTCAGATGGTTTAAGATCTATTTCCCTTATTGCTAATCTTGCTCCTCATCCTACTAATGTATTTATATAGTCTTTACATAACTTTAATAAGTAGGGCACACATGCTGTTTGTGGTTAAAACGCAAGTTGATCACTGTACGCTGTATCAAGGTGCAACACATTACTCAGTGCTAGTATTCCAGTTACTGGGGAATTTGCACACAGAAAAATATTCCCTTACCTTTGAAATGCGCATACATTACACTGCTATTATAGAAATGGTTTTGAGATGTGTGCCTGTAAGTTTTGGGAAATTGGGACTCATATCCTCCCTCCAGTCTGATGCTTCATTCAGTGGACATGTGTGTTGCTGTTATCAAAAGAAACAAAAAACCAACAAACAGCTATGATTCTTAAAAGATATCATTAAATCTCTTGAGTACCAGCGCATTCTCCTCGTCAGGGTAAGCTGACATGATGGATTCCTGGACCTCTGATGTTGGATGATGTCTTTGTGGGCACAACGGTGTTCGGAGAGGGAGTGCCCTGTTTTAGGCTGGTGTTTTAGTCAAAAGGATGAATGTCTGTTTGGTGGGTAAAATCAGTAATGAAAAGTTTTTCGGAGCTGCTTCTGACATCGAGATTAAAGCCTCTTCTTCTGCTCTGTAAAAGAGCTTGCCTCTTGAGGTGAGGGATGGATGACTGATAATTCACACGAGATTGGATGATCCTGTTTTTGGTTCGAGACGAGTATTTGTTCTTTTCATCCATTTCAAATTTTTTGGACTATGTACAGTAGGTGAGGTGAGGCACGAGTAAAAGAACAAAGCACTGCAAATCAGAATTCCTAAAAGGAAAGTCTAGACTGTCCCTTTTCCAAGGTGTTTTATATAAAAATATTTCAATTATAAAATTAATTTAAATTGCATCATGTGTCACTGATTTGTTTTTTTTTATTGTTAGACTACACTTAAAGAGGATATAGAAGACATCTATCTTACTAACAGCCCTGCTTTTCATTCATCATTCAGGAACTGCTTCACTGCATATCGCTGTTGGTAATGAATCATGATGCACATCATGTAATGAAATTTCATAATCCATAGCTGCATGATAAATTGTCTCACCTTTAACTGACAAAAATAACTTGTACATTTGTACAATAGAGATTTTCTTGGGAGGAGAACCTAAGCAGACCTCAATGGGAACTGTTCCAACCATTCTGCTTCCTCGATAAGCGAATATCCAGATACACAGACTGAAAATTGCAGTATCTACATTTATAGCAAGAAAGCATTTTTTTTCCTGCAAAGCACACGACAACGTCACAAAGATAATAAATCTATGCCCCATAGCTTGGCTTCCAAAAAACGCGCTGAAATAAGTTGACCTTTTGCAAGGATGGCTGTGTTGTTTGCACCACTCACTAATATAACTCCTTGTTTTCTTTCATTAAGGTTTTGTTCAGTTTTTGTTGTCTGCAACAATTCAAGCTGCCGATCACATTGAGTGACGTGTCTTGAAATTCTCCATTAAAATGGCTCGGAATGCTGGCCAGAGTCTGACAGTCTGACATGCATTAGTTTAGGGCACTAGTGTAGCTGTTCATTTCTTTTCAAAGGAGTGATTTGTAATATTTATATAGGCTAGGTGTTTGAGCATTCACCACATTTGCCTTGGAAGCTCTGTCCTCGTTCTGGGCCAGAATAAAGGGCTACTCCTAAAAGAATTTAATGATTGTTTTTTTTTTTGTATATGCTGTGGTCTCTTAGTGCTTTTCTGCCTTCATTTAGTCTAACTCGCTTGGTGTGTGCCTGTGCACATCCGTAAAGGCATTACTGTTTCATTTGTGAAGAAACCCAATGCTGTTTGAAACCAAAAAATATCAAATGAACAAAGTCGTACATCTTGGATTGAAAAGAGATTTGTTTGAATGGATTTCACTTGAAGGGACAGTACTAGCAAGCATTTTACAAGGTTTTTATCCTCCACAGCCCTAGCTCATATAAAAAAAAGCTTGCGTTCTTAATATACACTTCAAGGAAGAGCTTTGAATATGTTTTGACCTAAAAGAGTTGTCTTTGTTTCTCAGTTTGACTGACGGAAAAACTAAACAGATTGTGTGTCCAAGCACATTTAGACAATTTTATTGTAAAGTCTATTCATTTTCTTGAGGTACGCATAAAAGTTCAGGGACCTGCAGGTTACAACAAGGGGTTCGGAAAGGCCTGGAAACAGGAGAGAATAAACTGTGACCCCTAAAACTGTGTCAGAATATACAGACAACTGGTTTAACTTGTCTCTTCGTATCTAATCCTGAAGGATTCACTGTTATTGAGAGAGTTGGAGGCAATATCCCAGATCTCCTGTGAAGTCCAATCAAGTAAACTGTAAAAGACTGTAGTTTTTTCATCTCTGTATTTATCTCTATTCAAAAAACACATACAGTATAATATTTCTAGTTTTCACTCCACTACAAGCAAAGGCAGGGCTTGATCCTCAGGCTGTTTTGCTGAAGCAGGGCTGCAGTAGTGTCCTAATACAGACTGGGGAACAAGGTTACATTTCTGAAGCACTGTATGTAACTTACAAGGGAAAGCAGTGGTGCTTAGATGATAAGTAGGTACTGTACATGTGCTGTAGTTTCACTTTTGTTGGCACGTCAGATGATTAAAAGCTGTGTTGGCATGTAGGTATGCTAAGTAAGGTCCATAAGGAAATTGTGTGCTAAATAAGATGTTTACTACTGAAACGATGACAGTCTTAATGCATTGCTCCAGTATGTTTTGTTTTTGGTTGATTATACACCTTCCTGTTCCCATCATTTGGCAAGGGGAAAAAATGAAAAATAATTGCTACAGAAGACAGATACACCCCGTTTTAAAAATCACATTCCACGAGTGGTTAGTAAATGTCATGTGTGGAGGTAAATTATTGCCAATTTCCTGAATTTCCTTCAGCTCACAGATATAAATTCTGTGCCCCAGAATTGCCATTTCATGCCTCAGAATGAACCTTTTGTGCATAAAATGATCACCTCATCTCATGAAATGATTTCCCCCAGACAAAATAAACTCTTTGTGTCATGAAATGAGAATTTTGTACCTCAAAATGAGCATTTCACCCACAAAATTAGTTTTTAGCTTTGAGCTCTATCTTTGCATTTTGCCTAGAAATGACAGTTACACAAGAATTCTTTAATAGAAAATATTTACATGATCTAATGTAATGCAGTTCTTCCTTTCAGATCAGAATCTTGAGGCTGCAGACAATTCGTGTTCCTTCCTTAAATATAACATTAAAATAATTAGTTGTATTACTAATTTTCATCCCTTGTAAAACTATTTATATCTTTAGAAACATTGTCTAATTTACCTCGAAAGATTCATTAAAAGAATGAAGCACAGTTATAACGGACCCAGTTTAAATGCTGCTTTTAATGAAAAGTATACATTTCTTTTTAATAGATTGTAAGTGAAGTTTTTCTAGTTTGAACAGCAGTATTCCTTTCATGAAATTTATAGAGACTGGAAAAGGGATCAGTTTTCAAATGACAATTAAAACATCTTAAAGCTTGCACAACACACACGAGGGTGCAGTATATCCACTACCTGAACAGCTGTCTCAGCACATCTACTGTAAGGCCCTCTGCTTGTTTTTATGATGTGTGGGGAGCTCACTCGCTCTCTGATGATCAATAGCTCTCACCTGAGTGTTTAAGTGTTTAATTGGCCATCAGTCAGTGACTGGGAGATGCTTATACACCCGGTGGTATTCAATCATGGCTCATTACAGAAGTCTCCTGGGTAGTGGATAAAGCCTTGCTAATACAGATTTCGGGGGCATACATTCTGTATTGAAAATGCGACAGGGCATCAAGGGTCAGAAAAAGGATATATACATAACATGGAAATCTATCAGGATTTACTGTACTTCTTTACTTGTCTGGCAGACAGGTCCAAGTGTTCCCAGTACTTACCACCAGGGGGCAGCAGGCTGTATTTAAAGCTGGAGCTTCTCTGGAAATTGCCAACTGTAAACTTGAGCACTAGCGTTCTTTTCAAATCCGCAGCAGAAGACGCACGGCCAGATCCGAGAGAGATTTGCAGCAGACACCCTGTGATCATAAGAAAAAAAAACACGTAAGCATAAATTCAGACCTCAAAAAGATACTGCAGTCATATGCTAATCATCCTGATGAGACTATCAAATCTTTTTTTTATTTCAGCAAGAAAAACAGAAATGGTGTTAATCAATTTACTGCAGTTGACTTCAAAAGAAGCATTTTTTTTTAATTTCGTTATGCTATTTATGCATTATTTAAGATTAAATTAAGTTTTCTTTTCCTTAAAGCAAGTCTTTACATACACGGAAGTCTATACTTAAAAAAATAAAAAAGCAGGAGTATATTATATGACAGAATGGTTGTACAAAGATTTTATATTCAAATTACTAATTTTTCAAACCCGCCGGTATATCCTTGATAGAATCTTGTGCTTCAGATACCTCTGATGTGAGAGCCTGAAGTGAGAAGGTACCTCCAGTTAGAAACCTGGAAATATTATGAAGTGTAAAAAGACATCCTTCAGTAACCTACAGTCTTGTGGTGATGCCTTTACATGAAATAAGTATGAATAAAAATGAGCCTTCTCTGATGTGAATATATATTGACACTCAAGAGCCTTCTGACAAAGTTCTGCAGCTTCTTCTTTGAGTGTCTTAATAGAAGACAGATTTTCTCTGTATGACTGATCTTTATTTTTATGGGGAAAACCATCACCAAGCAATTCGCTGAGTAGCTGTATCGGGTAGCAGCCTGTTAGAGTGTTCTTTGAAAGGTGTGTGAGTGGCTCTCTTAAACTGAGCATCCTCACCTCTCAACTCAGTTTTAAATTAAATGTCACCCCTGGCTTGTTTGATTTGACAGGTGACTTTAAGGTGGGAGTTTATGAAAAGACAGCCCTGGTTACACTGAGGTGGGAGAGAAGGTGGACTCTGTAGTGAAGTGAAGGGATGTAACTTCAGCTGTTCTCAGCCCTTTACAGTAGGGCTAAGGAAAGAATTGTGAGTCTGTGTTGTAAAGGTTCAGGGAGCTTTCGGCTGGCTCAGTGGGGAAGAGGATCACTCACCCAACTCAGGTGAGCAAACAACCTGAACCCGCAGGACCCAGATCATCTTATTTCTGTACAGCTGCGGCTGTCGCTCATAAAACTCCAGATATTGAAATACTGTCCTTTGTTTTCACCCGGTATTGTTGCAATTTAATTAATACGAGCAGCATTATACCCTGTGACCTTTGTGAAAGCAAAGACGGGCAGAATACAATCTCTCACTTCATTCATTTTCATTCCATGTTATATTATGTATTGCTTCCAGTCAATCCGCATTGAAAGTATATATATCCATGTGTATGAATATACAGATCTAGAGATAATCACATAAGGTGATGCGTAATGAACTTTGAAATACTACTGCTATTGGTACGTAGTTATCGGCTGGCTTAATACAAGGATTCTGTTTATCTAAGGGTAGCTACTATATAGAACAAGACAAAGAATGTTTACATTGGTTAAGTCCGAGCTGCTGTTATTTTCCAAGGTTAAGGGTGCAGAAAATTTCAACTGTACTGTATGTGCTTCAGTGTTATTAATATTAATCATAGTGTGATCCTCTCTTACTCGCACCAGGACCAATTCTACTGGAGCCAATTAACCTGCCAGTATGTCTGAGGACTGTGGGAGGAAACTAGAGCACCTGGAGGAAGCCTACACAAACACGGGGAGGAAACACAAACTCCATGCAGACAGCACCCCAGGAATTGAACCCAGGGAAATGCTAACTATGGTGCCGCCATGCCACCTGCTCCCCTGCCCCCTGTAGTTTTGAAAGTTAAAATTATTGTAAATTTGCCAATTGTGCGTTCTGAGCAGTGCACACTGTACACATTTTGAAACTCCAGTGTTAAAGCAAGGGTTTGGCAACACTGTAATTCCACTGTAATGCCGATGAAACTCGAATTTGTTCGGAGTTTCCCTCCTCGTGGAGTATCTTCCCCTCTGCAAAGCTGAAGCTTGGCTTCCTCAGGATCTCTGTAATGGGGAAATGAGTCTTTGCCTGTTCCATGACACAGCAGAGAGGAAACCTTGGCTCTTTCAGGCCATTGTAAGCATTAACATCCCTTACAAGACTTCAGTCCAGCTCGTGCTTTAAACACTTGATTCACCTTCACCTAAACAGTTTAAGAGTAGCAGGAATAAAGTCTTGGAATGGAATGGGAGAACCGTGACTCCTTTGTGGTTCTGTTGGATATGAGCAAAGAAGCATACAGTTTTTTTTGTTTTCAGAGACTTCACTACCTATTTCATTTTTGAATGATCCAGATGTTCACGTGCGAGAGGGCTTATATAAGCCTTGTATCCTGTGTTCCCTCTAAACTGCACAAGTGCATGACCTTGAATGCCAAAACGTTCTAAGCTGTGGAACAATTTAGGAAGCAACAACTTTGCTTCACAATGGATCGTACTGGTAAATAGAGCTGAGCAGTTCACAAAAGATTGGTGAGCAAATTATTTCAGTAAATCAAACCAATCAATCTGTGATTCCCCAGATGACTCGATCAGTTGATTTATTATGCCTTTCAGTTCAGTGAGACGAATCGAGCATCGAACCAACACAGGAAACGATTCATTCTCAAAGCTCAGAAATACTTAGGGAGAAACTTGGAAGACAGAGTCGAATGCAATATCGTAAATCTGAAGCAATTGGAAATCGCCACACTCAATAAAAACACAAATAGCCCTTGTATTAATGAGGTGTGTGTATTTGAGGGCTGTGTATGAAGAAATGATTTTAGCTATTTATTTCAGATGGCTGTATTGATTGAATGTTCCAAAACATCCTGAATTACCTCAAACTGATAATAAACACTGGATATACCTTCTACAAGGGGGATGCATACTTTTATATTATTATAAAAATTCTGGAATGCATACATTATGATGTCTTAAAGTTATAAATGCAAATATTCCCTTGAGTAGTTAAATAACAAAATGTAATGTCATGTTTTTTAGTTTTCCTTTATCATTCCACTGTTAAAGCTTTAGAAAATAACCTTGATTTGATGTTTTCAGAAATTATTCATATTATGTTTTCTTTTAGTTTTACATCATTAATTTATGACCCTGCACCTTTGATATTTGTTTATAAATAAATCAAATTTGATGTCCATGTGCTTGGAAGGTACTTTGTTTTGCTGCTTTTCACCCTGCAAAAGACAACTGCACACAACAATCTGGCCGAGCTGTCAGAACTGTCTATGCTTTATTTGATATTTCTCTAGGATTTTCACAAAAATGTACTTTGTTTCCAGAACTATGTCTTCCTATGTCGAATAAGAAAAACTACCCAGACTTCCCATTTTACATTATACCTTCTTATTTTCCATTTAACTTTATAAAAGATTGAACCTCATTTCAGTAATTATTTCTCTAAATATAGTATTCAGTCAAGCTGTATTTGGCCTAAATCTGCTAATGAGCCACTATAAAGCAATTAATGTGTTTTGTTACAATCCAAATGCAAGATAAATGTAGGATTCAAGTAAACGATACTGCATTTAACTGGATTTAATTGTTCAGATTAATTTAAAATGTTGTTACGGAATTTTAAATCAAATAAAATCAAGTAAGAAGAGAATCAGACTCTCGGGTATTGTACTTCTGGATAGGTTGTGGGCATGACCAAGTTTAACACACCCTCACATTGCTTGGAGAATTGACGTTTGTGCTCGTGTAACACTAGCTTGCTTGTTATTTAAAACAATTAGGGGGACATTGATTGACAGGCCCTTGAGAATCATGCCTAACATGATCAAAGTCTTTTGCAACACTCCACTGATCTGGACCTGTGTACCCAGATATGATTTTGTAGTGTTTTGAGTGAGTAGTATACTTTATGACAGCACAAACAAAGAAGGAAGGGAGGGCTTGACTTGTACCGTTGAGTGATGAACATATTTGGCTATATGTACAAGAGGGAATAAAGTTCTTCAAATCAAGCGTTTATGGAGTTCTACAGCTGCGTTAGAAAAAATGTTTTAAATGTTACTCCCACACAATTAATCAAGACAGGATTGTTTCCTTAATCCATGCATATATTAGGATCAGCTCACACAGGGAGTAATGTATGTAGACTACTTCACAGCAATATTTTTTTCTTCAGACAAGCTGAACAAACTGCACATGGAAACTAAACAATAGTCTTTCATGCAACCATACGTATTAAATGTGTTTGTTTATTCCATAAGATAGGATGGTTGATCTTTGATTTACAGTTTCTGAAATATACTTAAGAATATGAGAAAGGCCATTTGGCCTTTTCTTTTTTGAATACTTGTAGTGGCCCATGGTGTAGTCTTCTCTATTTCAGACAAAAATAATTCAGTGCTTTTAGCCTGACAGTATAGAACAGTTCAGAATTATATATCTTCTCTTGATTGATCCCAGCACAATAATCTTTGCAATGAGATTATACTTGTGTAATTAAAACTATGCTATTTTAACATTAAATCACATTATTTAATTATACACTTGGATATACTGTATATATGCTAACATTTTACTTTTTTTATTGCTTCCCCACATTGTCTAGAAGATTAAAACAATGTGTCAACATAAACTCCTACATCTTTGTCATAGGTGGCTTCTTCAAGCTGTTCCCTGTTTTATAATTGTAGTTGTAAGATGTTTTTGCTTCCTCTTCAATAAAACCAAGAAGGAAAGCTAAACAAGGCCAAGCCTATGATTCTGAAATTAAAAACTTTTCATTTGTGTATTGATAATTATAATGTGTACTTTAACAGTGTAAAAATATAAATCTTAGAACAAAATATGAACTCATTACAATCCCTTGAAAGTTTTACAAGGTATCTCAGGTTGTGAAACGTTTTTTTAAAGCAATATACTTAGAAGGCCATGGAATAATCCTAAAATGATAAAACATGATCGTAAAACATAAGCTTTCAAGGGGAACACACTAGACACTTTTATGAAATTTTAAAGCAAGTTGTTTTATCATGCTTTTCTCATAGTTCCAATTTTTGGTGTGTATCTGTGTGGTTTATATATAGTGTCCATATTTTTGTCTTTATTAGTATTGTTCACACAATGGCTATTAGTATTTTGACATTTTCAATGTGGATATAATGCTGTGTTTTAGAGATAGTTTGTAGTGTGGAATTTATAGCGGACAAAAAAACAGAAGACTTTATGGGTGAGCATAAATAGGACATCATCACTTTTATATTGCAAATTTCAAGGGAGGATCATCTCAAAGTGCTTTACAGATAATCAATTAAAAAATGCAACACCGTAAAGTAACAGTCCCACACTACAGTGCTGCACAAGCTCAGCATTGTCACTACCACAGGGAAAGCATCAAATGAACCAATAGGGTTCACAAAAAAGCAGTCCTGTTGATCACAGGTCAGTCTTTTCCTATACGTGTTCTCAATTCTGGTTTTAATATGAAGGTTTAAATCTGAAAATGGTTCAAGACCTGAATGAAGGGTTTAATTAATTTGATTACAGTAATGTGGTTAGAATTAAGATATTAACTGATAGCCAGAAACTAAAGAGATGAATGAATGGGAGCTCGTTTGTATTTCCAAAATTGTCAAATCAGATTTCTTTAAAGAAATATCTATATCATAAATGCTCTCCATTACATTATACAAAATTATACTGCATTATTTAGATATCTAAAAATCTAAAAATCTGTATTAAGTCTTGGTGATAACAATATTATTATAATAACTATTTTCATGTTTCTACATGTTAACAAAAAATGAAATATTTAAATTATACTGAAATTTATGAAGATAACTATTTACCACCATAATCACACTTAAAGTGATTCAATAATTAACACATAGGAGTCATAACTCTTCATTAAAAAAATATTGGTGATCATTTCTAGTTTCATTCTTTTGTATTTTAAAAATATACAAAGAAGTGGTCTATCGAGTGCAAAAACTAAACCAGCATTTTAGGCACCCCTGGCTCTAAATCTGAATTCAGAAATATGAAAAAGGATCAAATCGTTCTCTGAAGTGTGGCTGGTGGAGCTGTTGTAAGATCAATTCAAGTATTCATTTGAAGATTAAGAAATTAAATTGGAGGCTTTCAAAAACTCATCGCTTTGTATGCTGAGGTTGCAAAATCATTGTGCAAGTTTGTTTGTAAAAAAAAAAAGCCACTTTGTCCCTCATTCATCTTCAAAGCCACACACTCCCTATTCTGATGAATAAGAGGAAGAGATTTGTTCCAGTGTTTCAGCCAAAAGGATTTCACAGAGAGATGAAAATTTAAGACCAGCCATACATAACAAAAAGGGCACTGCCTCCTTTATTGGATAATCAGGACAGGATCCCCAATGGGCTAGAATTTGCCTCAGAACGTCTCGGTGTTCCTTTAACATGCATGTCTTACCTCTCAGATTCCATTACCTTAATCAATAGCTTACATTAAAAGGAACCAGCTGTCTTCAGACATTAAATAAAGATGTCTGAGAAAGGCAGGAAAAGTGTTCTTTTGTTTCCTTGTTCCACTGTTATGTTAGCAGTAAGTAACATTAAAAAGAGTGAGCATGTAGTCTCGATCCATCCCGATACACAGGTTTGTGGAGCAAGGTTCTTAAGGTGATGCTGTACTGGATAATTGTTTGTTTTTGTGCAATTTAATGTAGCAACATTCTTTTTTTCCTCCTTTTATGTGTAATTTACAATGAGCTCCAAATCTCCAATTAAATTGCTTAAAGCACAGATATTTGGGAAATGTTTTCGTCTTACTTAATCTGTCCATCCTGGCACATCCTTATATACTGTATTTCCAGTTAACTTCCCTGTATTTTATGCGTTATTATCCAAGCTGGCGTGTTTTGCAGTTGTGGGGTCCTTTCGTAACTCGACTCGATGGCGAATGTCAGGCGAAGCTGCTATGAAAGTACAACGCTCTAAAGACGGCACAGAGAGCTTCTGCTCTGGCCCTTATCGCGCAATTAGCAATCATCTTTGAATGTGGAGAACAATGACGAGCACTGGGAGCCAGAGTCGTGACCGGGAGCACTAGAGCTCTGAGCCAAGACAAACACATCTTCAGGCTGTGCTCCCCGGCCCGCGCACAATCGCCGGTTGTCAAAACCCATCAACGTCTGCTGTTAACTAATGACATCTACACGTTGTTCAGAAGGTGGAAAGGTTGATTAAAGAGATCAAATATTACCCCCCCCCCCCCTCCTACCTCAATTCCTGTTCCATTAGGCCTGGGGCTTCATGTCTCTTTTGAGACAGAGGTGTAGACGCAGGTTAACTTAGGCGAAGGAAAATAGTCTACGTTTCCAGTTGGCTCCATTCACACACACACCCACAAGGCACTGTACGCTTTCTCTCATTCTGCCCCATAAGGGTCATAACACACAAAAATGCTTATATAGGCACACATGTAGAAATGCCTGTTTCTGCTCGGAGCTACTTTGTCATTACTCTGAATGAGCAAGGATGAACAAATACCGTTCGCTCCTTATTTCAAGATTGAAATAGTGTCAGACCACTGTTTCGCATTTTTATGAATACGTTTCTCTGTAACTGTGTATAGTACCTTAATAAAGTAGACTCAAACATACACTTAAAACTCTATTTTAAACTGCGGCTCTACAAAATGCTAGGATTTAGACCTCTATGCACAGTATAAATTGTTTTCAGTAATTGGTAAGAACATTACCTGTCAGGTTCATTTAAGTGTATTGCCTCCATTTCAATATTTTTCAGCTATCTGTAGCTCCCTTTTGGCTTCCAGTAGTGTTTGCAACTAACTTCTCAACCGATCTCTGCTTCATTCTCTGTTATGCTACCACCTGTTCCTTAACATCCCTCACATATTGCCATAATGTGATATTAGATTTTTAAAACCTTTGTACAAATCCTCTGAAAAACATTCAGCAAATATTTAAATCTGTAGTCAAAGAGCTCAAAAATCCTTAATCAAACAAGTTATTTTACTGGAAAAGCGGAAATCTTTTAACTGTGTTTAATGAGGGGTGTTTGTTAACAGTTCTATATATCTAAATGCGATTAAAACATATTGTTAAAATCCAGATGTTGTTTTTCAAGAAGGGTTGTCAAATAATTATGGCTTGAAAATATGTAAAGGAAGTGTAGTTCTGTTGCATTTCCAATACTCCTTCCAAAGATCTGCAAACTCTTTATATATTGGCAAATGAGAACATAGCTTATGCTCTCTGATATGTTTTAGGGGACTCAGTTTCATTCATGACATTTCCTGTTCAAAAGAGAATTTATACAAAATGCAAAAGAGATTAGTCAGTATGTTTCTTAGTGTTCAAATAGCAATGCATGCTGCTGAGAATGATGGTAAATTATAGATTGGATGCATGTGTGTGCTTTTGTACAGCTCTTTGGATTTTGTAAAACGCTTATGAAATAATGATCGTATTGTTATGATTCACCGAGACAGGCTCTTCATGTTTTGCAACCCATTTGTAATTGGGTGCTACATCTCTTTGTGCTCAAAATAAAGCAAATACACTGTATTACTAAAGCAAATCACGGTCCATTTTTTTTTCCATTTGCTCGATTTATTAATTCCATCTGTGCACCTATCTACCCATTTACATAATTCCCAGAACAAGAACTGAAGGTGTGTGACATTCAGGGTTCTGAGAACTGAATTGAATTACGGTGTGCACAATGGACAGTAAGACTGTAAGTGTCAAAACAGGCACAAAACCTCAATGACAGAGGGTGAATTAGTTTGTAGAATGCCTCGTTTCAAAGAAATAGGTGTAACGGTACAATGCTCTAAAGGACAAATTAAACACAATACATATAGGAAGCTCATATACAAACTGGAGAGTTTTACTGTATAATGAAAATATTAATATTTTCTATAATATTAAATATTAATATTATAGTAATATTCATATTTCTGTGGGGTTATATTGATATTTCAATTAGTGAGTTTTCTTTGATATTTTCCCAGTTGTGTTTTTTTCTGGATGGTTCCTGGACAACAAGGAATTCCAGTTGAATATACCATAACCCCTGGCTGCTGCTCTGATTTCTGCTTAGAAATGAAGGCTCTTTTAAATATTCTTTTCTTCTGCTAAATAAGTGCTAAGAATCTTATTTGATACCAGCGGAAAATAAATCCCTCCTCAGATATTTCTTTTTAGAATAATTTATAGTCCCGATCCCTTCCTCACGCGGGTAGGTCATTCCGATAACCTTCCCATAAAATGTTATCGGAGCGGCACTCTGCCGGGCATCATGGGACCTGAGCTGCGGATGGCATCTTGAGTGCAGTTGTGCAGAGCTGCCTGGATCTGCTGCCTGCCAGAGGTGTCACTTCACATCTGCTTCACAGTGACAGGAGCACATTGTCGCTATACAGGCCTGGAAGGGGTTAGAGGGTTAGAGGGGTTAGAGGGTTAGAGGGCAGACTCCTCCTGAAATTACTTGCAAACAAAAAGCATTTCCACAGATCTCTGCCTTCCTCTCCAGATCCTTAGGGAACAAAACACCTGAAGTGCTTTTTCCCCGACTCTCTTCCTAGACTTTGAAAGAAGTACCGTATTCTGGTTATGCAGACAGTGCAACTAACACCTGTCGTGCTGCTATTACTCAGAATTCATTGTATTATTTTTAATGTGGAGGTCTACAGAGAAACATGTTTATTTTCCCAAAGGTGAATTTTATTTTTAACATAGCTGTGGCCCTCCTTGCCATCAGTTGAGGGGAAACAGGTGTGTACAGTCATTTGTACAAATACACAGGTGTATCTGTTTCATCCTGATCCTATGGAACTAAATGAAAAAGAAGTATAATATATTATATCAGCTGGTTCCTCTTCTTTCTCTCATTTGGTTTGATATTCAGATTAACACTGGATAGATGCAAGATCTGGTAGTCTTAGTTAAGCAAACTTCTATGTAAAAAAATATTCAAACATGTCATGTCAAAGTCCAAATAGTTTGTTTTCTGAAATGAAGGTTGTGTGAAGGTCAGATGGCAAACAGTGAAAGGAGTAAACCTCTGTATTCCCTTCTCTAAGAAGTGGTATGTTAGAACATTCTTTGAAGCTAGCACAGGACCCCTTTGTGAGATTATGCATGTGGCACAATCTGCTATGTATTAGGTGATCTTTGAAGAGCTCTTTACAGCCACTGGAGATTTTATTATACTGGCAAGCTCTCTCAACACAGGGCGGCATTCCCTGTCACACTGACCTCCCTAGATAGCTTTGAACAGGGTAGTGTGTAGCTCAGACAATAGCTTCCAGAGAGATCCACTGTAACAGCTCCACAGATTCCTTGTAGAATAACCTGAAAAGGCGTGTTTGCACCCACACCAGTGTACTGTACTGTCAAAGGTATAATGAAAGAGATTGCTCCCTCAGACTGCAGCTTGAGCTAGGCCTCATAACCAAGCATGATTATAAAGGTCAGTTGTGGCTTTGAACTAGAACACATTAAGATTTTGTAGAACTAACTAAGCTGATTCAGTATTCAAAATCAATTTATCATCTAAATCTTAATATGAAGGTGAACAGTACAGATCAGAAATTGAACACTATTTTAAGGAAAAATTTGGATCTTACCATGAAAAGCAGCTCCACTTTAGTGATTGCTCCTCTGGGTTATAAAGAATAGATCAGGAAAAAAAAGGCACCACAGATGCTATAGATATGCAAGAGTTTAAAATCTCACACATGAATAATGTATAGGAAGACCTGCAATTCAATGTTTTATATGACAGGGGTCACAAAGTTACAGCTTTCAAAGACAACTGTTAACTGAACTGGTGATCATGACATCTTACTTTCTTGTCTTTAGACTATTTGTAGTTTGTGGCATGGCTCTTAATTTTTCCAGCTCTTATCTTACTGATTGCTGACACTTTGTCTTTCTTGGGGGTTTCAGTTCTGAAGTTGGGTTCTGTTGATAGCACTGTACTTGAATTTCAATCAAAACGGGGAAAAAGTTGGGGGTGATATTTGATCCAGGCTTGACGATTGACCCACATGTCCAAAACGTCACATATTTACAGTATGTCATATGTTACCTCTGACTGTAGCAGAAAGCCAGTCAAGACATTTGCATTTTCTAAAATCAATGACTGTGATGCTCTACTCGCTGTCATATCTAAATCGACACTGAACAAACTTCAGTATCTCCAGAATTTGGCAGGTTGCGTGCAAGTGATGACATTACTCCTGTCCTGGAGTCCTTGTCCTGTTTTCCTGTGCTCATTTATAAGGCTGTACTTAGCTTCTCACCTAGTGCCCACTTTGCAACCTTCATTCTTCTGATTCTGATTTCTGCAGCCAGTCTTCTTCATGCCCATCAAGATGACAACTCAAATCGGTTGTCCACTAACAAATTGCTAAACTTCACATCTTGGTTCAAAAAGCCTTGACAAAACTTGCTGAAGCATTTGGTGTTCACAGCCCATTTTGTTGCACATTGCTGCGAACTGAATTCAGTGGGAAAGCTTTAATGATGTTAACTATTTTCACAGAAACATATTGCCAGTGACATAACCCCGCTATACAAAATTCCACACTGCGTGCCCAGTGTTGGCTTTTGTGAAAATGGCATTTAAATTAAAATATCTCCCTCCGTTGTATCGGTGGGAAATGGTTGACGGAACAAAAAATCTTCACAAAATCACTGTATACCCAAATAAGTAACAAACACAAACCAAAAGACACTGTATGCCAGATTTGAAACGTTTGTCGACTTGTCAGTTTGCAGTGAGTAAAATTCACTTTTTTGTGAGATTGATTAGGTGGCAGCAAATGTTTTCAGACATGCTACTAATCCACTGTGACACAGTATTGTCAGAAAGAGGGATCATATCCAACTTTTTAGCTGCCTTTTTGCCAGTCATACAACTTACCATGTCTTTGCCAACTGGTAAACAGATTGTTGGGACTATGCTTTCATTTCCTTTTTTAGCTTTCCTCTATAACTTACGAGGTAGGATATTTCAATGCATTCTTGCAAGACTTAATGTCTGTGTTGAACTGCATTAGTTGTTTGTTTTTTAAAAGTTATTGCAATTTCTTTAAGAAACAGGTCCAGGAATGGATACTCAGCAATGAATATCACCAAAATCCAGAATACTCAAAGAAACCAGCAAACCCAACATTTTTTCCAATGTCTTTAATTAGTATTTCTCCCCTTGTTTTTCATTTTCTATGCAGAACATCCATTGTAACAAAAAAGGTGAGGCATTTCAGCAATAAACTGTCTCTGAGAACTGTGTCAATGCTCCAGAAGCAGCATTTAAACTCTGATATTTTGTGTGGAGAGACACAAGCGTTTTTTGAAGTAATTAAGTATTTTTTTTTCATTTAATTTGTCAGCCATTGTGGATTTTTGTCACATACCCCTTGGGCCCAGCTTGTACTGCACTGGGGTATGTGCACCATAGTTTGAAAATCCCCAGTTTAGGTGAACGTTAAGGGTTTAGCTGCCCACACCTGAGCTGAATGATTGGGCTGTCAGCAGCCATTTTGGCTCTGTGCCAACTCATGGTTCACATAAGAACCAAAATGGCTGCCTCTGAGGGCTACCTCAAATAAATCTTGTGACTATATTCAGGGGTGTAGACTCTCTCTATCTGTATATATGCATTTGCAGTTCATGGTTCAGCGAGAGAGTAAGAAAATTGAGCAATAAATAGAAAAGTAGTTAGAAACAGTAGCAAGTGGGTCATTCTCTAAACACCACAGAATCATTTTGCCTGTGGATAACACTATAGAAGGCACCATTGCTATTATCTTCTGTTGATTAAATTGCAGAGTTTGAACAGTAGATATTGTTGTGGTCCAGGGGTCAGCAAACACATAATTTTGAAGAAGGGAGAGAGTAGCAGAATTATTAACTTATTTACCAGGAGGCTCCCAAGAACAGTAACTGTTCTTTGTTGAAATTGTAACTGTCCTTTTATTTAAAGTTAAAGAGTGAATTACAGTGGTTCTTTCTGAAGAGCATTTTACCAGGGAGGTATTTATAATTAGCCAGCAACAGTTCTGTTTGCTGAGCAGAATAGGCTTTAGAACGTCGCTTTGCATTTGCTGATCCCCTGAACCGCAACAATATTTTAAAATTTATAGATGCGGTTTATATTTTTATGTGGTGATTGATTTTTTTTTTGCAGTTATTATTCTTGTGAAGTTAAGAATCCTAACCCACAGTTTCTCATTGTAGTTCCATTAAACTGCTCTAATAAAGTAATAACGGCAGGTCTTTGATGTACAGCGCATTGTGCTCTATATCTTTCCTCGTCTCTTACTCTTGACGCTTTGAGAGCCTGGTTTAAATCTGTTTGTTCTAAATGGGTGATCCCGGTACCCTTGTTATTTTTGGTGTAAAATCGTCTCTGGCCATGGTCTAGCAAGGCTGATAGAGGTAAAATGAGTTATGTGATGATAAAGTAGTGACCACTTACAGGACTATCGCTGCAGTCCTCCCTCAGTCAGTCCCATCAATTCAAACCTTGTGTCAGGTGCCTGAACAAAAAAAAATGTCTATAATTAAACCTTTCTTGAAATTGACCCCTCGACCCCTTTGAGCATGGTTGACTGATTGGCTGATAAATTTCCTCTTAATTCCCATAACTTGTCTGAAGCCATGGATTCCTACGGGCTCGTGCTGTCACCCTATCTTCAGATCTTTAATTTAAAAATACAGCAGTGATTACTCTTGTTTTCCAAGCTCTTGATCCATTGATAGGGAGGTCAAGTATTGCCTTGGAGCGTGAACCAGGGTTTTATCAGCACACAGGCTTGTGTGTGTGTGTGTGTGTGTGTGTGTGTGTGTGTGTGTGTGTGTGTGTGTGTGTGTGTGTGTGTGTGTGTTTGGATGTGAATGTACATCTCTAAATGGCCTTTAATGCATAGGATTTGTGGTGCTCTTGTTTCACTTTGAAAACAGCACAGCTATCAGTCATTCTTTGCTCCAAGCTCCATTCAGGTATAAAATGCTCTTGCACAGTGGAGTTGGGGGGCATTATGACCATCAGTGAACCATTAGATGTCTTATTACAAACAGTACTATAAGGAAGGGCTTTATATATAGTATTGATAACGTATCAAATAATGATTTTGGGATCCAAAACATTTTTTTTCTGCCTTTTCATGCATATTTGTGAAAGAATGTTTTGAGTGTTAGGGCACTTTACATTTTGGCTACAATAAGCTCAGTCTCCAAGATAATGTTAATTTGATGGCCTCGTTATCGATTTCCCGGGCTTACAGGAATAAAAAAGCAGACAGGCTCCTTAGGAGGGCACAAGTTTTGTAAAAGTTCACCAAAGGCCCACATCATTTCTCGTTGTCAGTCCTTGGCCTTTTGACTGATGCGCCTTTGATTTTTACAAGCTCCTTTGCCTCTTCTAACAGACCAGGAAGAGAGGAAGAAAGCAATATATTTAAAAGGAAGTGACTGCAATCGATAGGATTTTCATTACAGTTAAGTTTTCATCTTTCACGAGAGGCCAAGCAGACAGGTGATAAATGATGCATTAACATTCCTTCCCTTGCTCCTCTCTAGTGATATTTGCAACTGAGGGCTGTCACTCTGGTGAACAGCTATCAGGATGAGGAGCCCTTCCTTTCCCTCCTCCCTCCTAGTGCACTTGGCTTTTCCTGTGTGACTCTCTGTCTCTGCTCCGGGCTTGTCCCATGCATACAACATAATGTTCCTGCTCTGAGAAGATAGCTGGCAGTAGCGGACCATGTAAACCTACCAAAAAACAACAGGTTGCATTTACTGGAATAGTCCGAAAGAGTCCTAACTTCCAAGAGTGTGTTTATCAACAACAGAGAGACTGCTTCTGTTAGAACAAAAAAATCAGCTCAGGTGGATTTTTAAACGTCAGTACTCAAATAATGGAATGCCTGGCACTTCAGAGCTATAAAGAAACTGTATCTATTTAAATATGCAGTCAAATCTGTTCTTCAGTGTAACAGAAGAGCTTATATGTTTGGGAATCCTGAAGATGAATCTCTGACAATATATTGTATCTGTGTATAATGTGTCCACTCACTTGTATGTAGATATATTTTCTAACTATGCTCATGCAGTATCTCAGCCCAGTGTTTATACAGCTCTTTTTTTAAAGCTGAACTGTAGTATACAAATACTCTTCTTTCTGATTTGTTTTTTTAATATTTTGGAATAGGTGATAGCTTTCTGCCACATTCCACAGGTCTGAAGCAGTTGATAAGGCTCTCATACATTTAGATATTACACCCGTTATGTCTAATACATTATTACTATTGGGGATTCTAGCATTCTAGAATACCAATATTTGGGATACAGCAGGTAATATGCTGTTTACTTACTGAATTTGATTGAAAATTCAAAATGTTTCATAAGCCAAAAGCTGTCTTTACATGTGAAAACAGCCTTGGGGAAAACATATAAATGTGGAGAAGTAACACCATTTACTAAGTCAGTATACCCTTACCCTGAATAACATTTTCACAGTCTTTGGGCTTGCAAAGCATGTTTTCTAACTAAAAAAAACATTTGTATGATACTTCATTTTGTACAGATATCCTGGTTGTTTAATGATAGAAATGCATCACACAGAATTTTGATCTAACCATTCCTAGTCTTAACAGCACAGCTTTAAAACCACAGTCTCTGTTACACTGCACAGTATGTGCAATTAAGCTCAAATATGACAAATTAAAATCTAAAATCTAAAACTGCAGTCAATACGTCTTTTACTTTTCCCACAGGATCTTATCAGATTCCTGCTGCTCAGCTGCATTTTACCTTGCCTTGTAGAAATATAGGATTGGTTCCCTATCCCTGTAGAAAACTCTACTGCTTTCTCCACAGTGCAGTTGTAGTAAGGTAACCCTGTATTCTGTGAAAGGAGCTCTAGCACTCAATCAGATAGCAGATTGACGAGTGTGTCTGAAGTGATCTTTTCCCCCTGGTCAAAGGCTTTTTTTTCCTACTGAATCATTGAACTGCTTGGTCCCCAGAGTGTTGCATTCATTGAATTACAGCTCCAGGGACTGAACCTATTGGTTCCTTTAAATGCCCTGGGCTTTTTCGAAAGATTGATCTCATTTGATTACTTATCAATTAGGCTTTTGCTGCTGCGGGTTTGTAGGTCAGCCCACATTACATCTATGTCACAAAGTGCAGGGACCCTGGGACGACTAGGTCAGAGGAAGCACAATACAGACGGAAACAACACTTAACTATACAGATAAAGACATGCTCAGTCGATGCAGAAGTAAATAGTGCCTACATTACTGTAGAGCACAGCCAGTTGTAAATTATTGGTGTAAGTAATAACATAGTGTATCCCAGTAAAGTAGAACATCATTATATCTATACTGGTAACTTTATATGGATAGCCATGGCCTAAATATAACATACTGTATTATGTTGACATATACTGTACAGTATGTTACTATATACTGTTATGTATTTGAAATTCAAATTAATGTATTAAGGTCAGTAGTCGTACTTTTTGTATTTTTTTATAACCTACTGGAACATCGGTCTTAATGATTTCACTAGAGAATAACATGTGCTCTACATAAATTAGTATGAAATATTTAGTCAGGCAAAAATGCTTTAACTTGAGTCTTGGCAAATAAGTTTTAGAATCCAATATCAAAGACAAAGAGCCCCTCAGCATCTCATTTGTAAAGGCTGTTTTTTTTTTCCTGAGAGCATCTCTGTGCTAAATAGGGAGTGTTTTTAGTACTTTCTCTTTTGTAGTTGTGTATAGTGTAATGAATGCAACTGATGCTGGCATGTTTTGTATGTTTGTTTGTAAAGAACAATGGGATTCAATAGTTTATTTATGCATCATACCAAGGGCAACTGCTTACTTATTTGCAAAAAAATAGCTAATTTTATGTTTAGCTATAAATGAAGATTTCTTAAAAGGCCACTAATGTTCTAACAGTATAACAGTGATTCAGCTATAGAATTTACTGAACTAAATGCATCAGGGTAGGTTAACATTTCAGCTGGTCTGCAGTCTGGAGCGATCTGTTGGCTGGTGAGGTGTACTCGTCAAAGCATGTACCTGTATACATCCACTTGGAATGAGATTGTATTTAAAAAAAAAAAAACATCTTTACAGGGAAATACAGAGAATGTGAACTTCCAAATGAAGTTCCAAAAACATGCATACTGTAGAAGTGGGGGAAAAAAAACAGTTTTCTGTTTATATGTATATATTTTTTTAAAAGGCATCTTCATGATTTTACAATTCCTTTTAGAAAACTGCTCCAGGGGTGCTGTATAAATGGCTGACCCTGCGCTCTGACCCCAAGCTTCTCTCCCTGTCTGTGTCTCATGGAGAGCAAGTTGGGGTATGCGAAAAGACAGATTCCTAATACAAGAAATTGTATATGGCCAATAAAGCCATCTTATCTAAAAACTGAAGGCACTAAGCTTTGAAATTCAAACCTTCCTCTGTTTTAATCACTTCACAGTTGACAGCAGAAAAGACAGATTCACTTGCATAAAGAAGTTTAAACTGTTTGCTCTCTTCCTTGGCTTTCTGCTTTCTCTGTGTGCGTTTCTTCCATTGTAAAGGAAAACGACTGTTGTGGCCTAGTCCTTTGGATAAATGAAAATTTCCCTTGCGAGTTCATCCTGGCAATCCATTGGCTTTCAAAAAGCGAAGTGCAAGACATATGCTTTAAAGACTATTGTTACCCCCTCCCCCTTGTTAATAAGTGCCCTAGGTAACATGGGCATTGGTAATAAATGATGCACTCATGTTCCAAGATTTATTCTCTTCTAATCCATCTGCAGGACTGCATTAAGAAGCACAGTCTCTGTAATGTCTGAAGAAATCAAGACATCTTTCTCCATTAATGTCTCTCTGAGATTTGTGTAACCATTTCTACAGCCTGTGGGAGATTCTTAAAGCTTGTACCTAGGTCAGACATTTAGTTATTTAGTTCAGCCTTTTATATATTTAGGACATTTATGTCTCTTGGACTTTATTTTTTAAGTGTGCATTGATGTTGGATAACCAATGATTATGGCTCTGAAGCAAGGCCATCCGAGTGCTATTTCAAACATCAGAAAGGATGCCCTTGAAATACATCCTAAACAAAACCAAGCAGCATTGTTGAGACTGCATTTTAAGTTTTATACTGTTATACATTTAACTAGGTTTGGGTTTGGTGGCACAATATATCCAACAATAATTGTACAATTCCACTAAAAAGGGCGGTATAAAGCTTGTTTTTAAAAGCTCGATATGATTATTCACACACTTATCTCCATCACAGAAAACCCACAGGCCTGGGTTAAAGCACTCTGTGACACAGTTTGGCTCTGATGTCTTAAACAATCACAATCCTGCACGAAGCATCAGCTCATATCAGTATGCTTCTCAATGACAGGCAAAACAGCCCCAGCATTATACCATATAGCATTCTGTCAGGCTAAGACAACCAGGGCGCTCATAAAGGACGTCGAGAGCTAAAACATTAGTTGCAGAGCAGTGTATTTTGGATTCAAATTAAAATGAGTGACAGTAAGAGGCTATGTGATGTCTTTAGATGAAGTTTTGCATGGCAGTGGTTATACACAAGTGACAGAACGCCTACCTAGAGAAGCACACTTAAGCTTTGGGGTGAACACCACCATCAAGGGACCTCATTCTTACTCAGGGAGATGGGATGTAATGTTCATTTTAATGTTCAAATGCAGTCAGCCAGCTGGGTCTTAATTTACCTGAGGATTTTCTCATGTCTGTAATAACTTAGCTCACCATTTCCCCAGTGTATAAGTACTGAAAACTGACTGCAGGCTTCTGACAGAGGATGATATAACATGCAAAAAAAAAATCCAATTCAAAAGATGCTTATAAGTTTTGCTCAAGGAAGGAGGCTGAAGCTGAGGTCCAGGTATGACTAGTTAAATGGTTCTGTAGGAGTGACTCACCATAAGATGTCTCTTCATGTGCAAAGTGAGTCATCAATATCCAGAGTTTGGAATAATCTTCTCATCTCCAAGAAGGAAAAGGGTTAATTTTACAGATTAACAGTGGTGTGAACCAAAGCTGTTCCCAATTAAGAACACATGCAGGCAGGGGACAAATGGATCTGTAATTTGAGGGAAATCAATGAAGCCACAGCTTTCTTCTAGCTCTTGATTCTATCCCAAGTGATCAGCCAGAAGCAGACTTTTTCCAGTCCGGGGTTATAGCAATCTGAGTTCATGTTATTTAAACCCCTTTTTTAACAGTTTCAAATTATAATGAGAAATGGTCAATGGGGTGAGCTAGTCAGATACACCTGAATAAAAGAACAGGTCCCACACTGTGAGAGACACCTTCCTCGCCAGCACCCACATCTGCAGTTTATTCTTTCCAAACCGATTTTCTCATCTTCTCTCCCCGTGCTGATTGCTATTGACATTCTGTATTAATCGACCAGTGAGACATCGATCTTCTATTGTGTGATTGTGAGATGACTGAGCGAGAATTGATATTTCAAAATGACCGACAATCTTACTCGGACGGACCAGTGCCCTGTCCGTTTAGATTGATTAAGTGAAATATGTAGTGCACGGACTGAACTTTAAATATTGACAGATCAATGGTTTGCAATAAATTTTAGAACAAAAGAAACCATGGGGCATTTTTGTGCCTCTTATTATGATTTATGCCTTATGGTTTTATTTTATCATTCGGGTCTCTCTTATTCCAATTGCTTTTCTTATCACAGTTCCCAGTGCACATTGTTGACTCTGTTTCTACTCGGATAAACATAAGCCAGTGCGTCTGGTTCCCTGAAATCATTCTCTCCTGATCTTTTCATCTGTTATCAGTGTTGCTATCCTAAGGTTAGAACAACGAGAGACCTGCAAGACCCCTGTCCTGGAGATCAAAACTATGCAGATTTTAGTTGGTCTATTTCATTTTTACAGAAGCCTAATCTAACACGGAGAAAAAAAAACTATTTTTGGCCCCTTTATGAATTCAGAGATGAGCATAGAGACCTACAGTATGTGTAATGCTGCTTTGTCATTGTAACTGTGCACTGCTGATCGAATACTTTCTGTGTTCAGTGTGCTTACTGTTGGGCCAAATCGGAGATCCCCCAATCTGTACTCTAAAACCCAAGTACTAAGTCATGAATACAAATGTCTTTTTAGATTCCAGACCAATAAAATTCTAGCACTTACAGTCCTTTGGTTTGCGCTTCACTATGTACTGTGTATACCGTTGAAAGAAAGTTTATACTGTAAGTCTTTTTAAATCACTTACTCAGGAATCAACATCAGGGCTGAATTTAAGTCTTAAACATCAAAATCACAAGTTCATTTAAGGAAACTCCTCATTAAACACCTACTGTATACAGATATGCAGATTACCCCGTGTGTCTACAAAGCAAAAGTGGAGTAAGCACAGAGGGCTGAGGGAACATTTTCAGATATTTCTTGGATACAATTCAGGAATGGGGATAATATATTTACATCATCATTTGCCTGAGCTCCCTTTTACCATTTGTAACCTTAAACAGAGAATGCTCCTGACCTGCCTGGTCGAGCATAAAGTCATGAAAAATTAGTGTATCCATGCTTGTTTTTTCAGCGATGCGAGAGAGTGTCTCATTGTTTTGACACATACTGATGTCTTTGGTGATCTTAGCTGAAATAGTTACGTTTCACTGGGACAATACTTTTGCCACTATATATACAGGTGTTGTCATGAAGGATATCTGTTGTATGTACAAATACCTGCAGTATAGAGCTGAAGACCATTCTGAGATCTGGACTGCCCATAATTAAATCTAATTATTCTGTTTTGGTGCATTGATTTTTTGATGAGCTTTTCTTCCCAAGACTGTTTATAATAATGTTTAGAAAGCTTTTGATTGAAATCCCCCCAAAATGCTCTTTCTATTGCCATACTACAATGGCATACTGAGTTCTTTCAATTTCTGATCGTGGTGAGAACAGTAAGTCAGTATGTGCTGCTGATGCACGGAAATTAGAGATACAACATTCCAGCCCATGGAAATGATTCTAACCATAATCAGATTTATTTACAGTACACATCTCTGAGAGAAAGATGAACATCTGCTCTGTGACTCTTAACTCAGGCATCCCCATGCTATCTGTGTTAGTGACCCCAATGGACACAGATAAAGGATCAGCCCTCCATTCCTACAGTAGTACCTGTGTGTTGTTGATGCTTACCAAAATATTAGCTCTTTTTTTTTTTCATTAGTTTTAGATGAAACACTGCTGCTTGTCAGAGTGTAGTTACAAATTGCTATTATTTGTTTTAGGTGTTAGGGGCAGGTGAGGTTAGCCCACGTCAGATGCATCCATCCAGAATGCAAGGTGTCAGGCAGCATACTGCAGTAAGAGCTGCTTCGTGACGAACAGCACTGCATCTCGTCGTTCCTAGTTTTTCAAATAATCTGATGCGGGACTGCATTACTCTGTAAAACTGCCAAGCGGCGCAGTGAACCCTTAGAGTACCGCAGCTGCATGTGGCTGTCGTACAAATCGTTGCAGTATTAAATGTTTAATAACCCATTAGTGCTTTCCTGCGCTTATCATATTGTTTGTGTACTGCACTGGCAACAAAATAATTAATCAAATATAATGATTACATTGTTGAGACTGCATGTTGTGACCACGTTTCCATCACAACTCTAAATAACATATTGTATAGTATTTCATAGAACTGTATAACACTCATATAACACTCCCCTGTTTGATAAAAGTATAGTTTTTTAATTACTCACATTATACAGAATGATTAGTGATTAGAATAGCAATAGTAATTAGAAAAAAAATATTTTAGATTTTGATTACAAAAGTACATGTATATTATATATTGTAGTAGCTTCAAAACCGTACAGTATTATACTGTACTGTATTTAATAAAGCAAATAAACACCCAAAGACAAGATGAAGTTTTGATTTGAATGACTGTCGATTGTGTACTACACATTAAGTTTCATTCCAGCTATTACAAGTCTGCACTATATTTAGATCAGTACGTTTCGATTCTTGATATTTTCAATAAGGTACTATATGTACTTCAATAAGTACAGTATGCTCCACTCTAAAAAATTTCTGAAATATAATTTTAATAATCTCTTGCAAAACAATGGTGCAAGTAATGGCGTTCAGATAAAGAATGACGCTAATCAGTACTATACCGTACTGTATTGTCAGGTATTGTTCGGATATCTGTTGATATGACCTCAGGTGGTTCTGGTTTGTGGCACATTGGTAATACTACTAATTTTATTCACATATTCAACACATGGCTAAAACGTGGCTGACGTTTTAAGACTACAGTATAGTACTGTACAGGACATGCTGTGAAGGAATTATGTTTGTGTGAATAGTACAATTAAATCTGCCTCCACTATCTTAATGTAACCTCAAGAGTTGTAGCCTTATTAAGTTATTAACAGAATTGTTGATTTACATTACATACAGTATACAGATTTATTAGTTTTTCTTCAGGGTTTTCTTTAATCAAAGACATGTTGAATCCAATACTCAAGCAAGATACATACAGTAATTGTAACCTATTATTTAGTTTGTGGTATTCTGCTTTATATGGTCATATGCAAGTATTTCACATAAACACCTGTTGATCAGCAATTCTCACAGTATGAATAATACTGAATTCTCGCAGTATGAACTGATCATTGTGCTTTTTGTTTATGCGCAATCATCAGTTCATACTGTGAGAATCCAGTATTACTCAGTTTGCTTTTCCAGTTTTAATTTGCTTTAAAACTCATCTGTAAAATCTATTAAATTTATTACAACCTTTCGGTTGACTCAGAGAATTACAGTCTCTCTGCTTCTGCAGTTATTTGGATGCATTTTTAAATAACTCATGTTTGCGATATTTAACATCATCCAGTTTTATGTAGCGGTGACTTATGTACTGTACTATTATGTATGCATACATACAGTACAGTATCTACACCGATTATGTAGGCAGTGAAGGTTTCTTATTGTCTTTCTTTTATTCTGAGTACAAATGTTGAAAAAAAGGCATCTTACCATAATTATGATACAGGCTGGCAGCAGAAGAACATAAGAAAGATAACAAACTAAGGGAGGCCACTCAGCCCATCTTGCCCGTCGGATAGTAGTTACAGTAATTGATCCTCAGATCTGATCCAGCTGTTTCTTGGAAAAAGCCAGGTTTATAGCTTCCCAACATAGCCAGGTAATGTATTACACATTCCCCAGAAACTTTCCAAGTTCTTCTGTTTTCACTTTTAAATGCCAAAAAATGGCAGTGCCCTCAACAGTATTTTGGACCAGGTACCCTATTTCAGGTACATGCCCTTTGGCCCCAGAATGCATGGTGGTGTTTCCCGATCAGCAATATCTTTTTGTAATGGGATGAACAAACATCAACACTACATTCTTAATACTGCATGTAATGCAGGTGCATTGTTCAGTTTTAACATAATATTCTTTGATTGAGATTCTGCACTTATAACTAAATATGCTAACATTTTGTTTGCCTTTTTATTGCATCCAGACTAAATTCCTAAATTTGGACTTGCACTACATCCTACCTAAAGCTGCAACCTAATTCAATTGGAGAAGCCATTTCTCACTTCTCAGCCTCTACTGGGCATCACACAGATGGCTGTTGCACTTCGATGGCACTTCAGGGGATCCCTCACTATACGTAAAACACTTCCTTTGGAATGAAAAGCGCTAAATAAATGCAAGGAATTATTTTTAGTCTTTCCATTGACTAAATGGAAGAAGCATTTGGGGAAAAAAAGGGTTGCAAAAAACTGATGTGTTTAAAAATCCATGTGTTTCCGTTTTTATTCATGTTTGGTGTTGCATCGATGCTAAAAGAAGTAAATGAAGAAAATTACAATGTTGTTCCTTCCACTGAATGATTGCATTCCCATACACTGTAAATTCCTTCACTCTCTGAAAGGAGTATATACAGTACACTATGTGGTATGTTACATTTCAATGTTGCGTTATAGAGTATGTCGTTTTATGCAATTTTTCTTTCGTCATTTCCAAACAGGACAGGATTGGGATCCGTATGAAATAAAACAAAGCCTAGACTACTGTTCTCTAATTTGTCTTCTGGCCTTTATTCACTAAGTTGTACATGGTTTCATCAACCCACATTGATTTGCAAGTCTCTCTTCACTGTAGTGTCAAATAAGTCCATAATGCAAACTACTCTTTAAACTCCAGCAGCCATGACTGGGAAAAAAAAAATATCTAATAATCCAAATGCTTGCAATTCCTTAAGGCTGCACTTATAAAGAAATTAGATTCAAAAATCAATGTGTTTCTAAAGCCTCCTAATGCACATCACACAGTTAGTGCAGACCACAGCTGCTGCAGAACAAATTCACAAGAAATAAAACAGAAAAATAAAATGGTTTACAAGTGGTGTAATCCTCTGTTTGAAGCAAAATAAAAGTCTCAGGCCTGAGAGCTAGTCGCTTCCTGGTAATGTACCTGGGAGCCCCCATTTGTGGTTCCAGATTATGTAAGGGAAGGGAGAATAAGGGTCTCCAAGCTCTGGGGGACCTATAGATCCCCAATCCAGTTAATTTTATAGGTCACCTGCTGTTCAGTGATTAAAAACCCTTGTTTACGCACTTGATCAATTAAGCAAGTAATGTTTCAATGAACAGAACATTGGTCCTGGGGGCTGAAGGATATTCTCATTCTCATTCCAAATGATCTCTAAATGACTTAATTGAGCACTCCACCTGTTTAATCGATCGTAGTTCATTTTCTCCAGGTTTTGATAAATTGGCGACTTAAAGGTTGCCTATAAAACCTGCAGGTCTGGGTTCTCCAGACCAGGGTTGGAGACCCCAGAGTTAGAGCTTGTCTTTGTTTCTACATATCACTTACTCATCACGCTTTGGCTGGATACCCTGTCCATGTGATAGAGTAGAATTATGCAGATAAGTGAGCTTATCTGTGAAAATGTGACATTTCTTTAAACCTGACATGACCTCTTAAATTAACACCCTGAAAGATGTACATAAATACCTTTTTTTATTATTAAAAATCAAAAAGGTGGTTGCTCATTTTTTATAACACGCATTGCAAAGTTTGTTCACAGCACCAGACACTTTTATGAATGCAGCCCTGTGCTTCAAAAGACATTTTGAAGAGAGACTCATTTCAATGTGGTTATATTAGTCAAAAGAGTAGTAACACTTTACAATTACAATTACCATCAATATTTTGGGCAATAACAGACATCCCTCCCCCTTATTTGTCTGTTAAAGTGAGGATTTACTGTAATATATGAATATGGAACACAACATAGAATTCAAAACAAGCATAATATTGTATTGGTTTTCTTTCATCTAGAGCAAAACAAGACTGAATTTCTACTGTTATATCGGCAGCTCCAGGAGAAAATGTTAAATGTGTGATTTCAATTAATGATCGGTTTCCTGATTGATAAAGGAAAGCTGTCTCTTTCTTCCTTATAACATCATGAGAGTCTGCTGTTAAATAAAATTATATTCCCTTTGTTCTCTTTTGTATGAAAGATTTTTTCCCCCTGCTATTTAAAGAACAACACTAACGGTAAGAAAATTAAACCTGAGAATGCACAGATCAGTGGCAGGGGTCACCGGCCAATGTCGATAAGAAACACAGCCATGCCTGAGTGCGTGCAATTCAGACTCTATCGCCTTAACTATAGGCAAACACACAGACCTGCTTATCTGCATGCAGATTCTGCTCCTTTGTGGAGCACCAAACAGGCCATGCTAATTTGTATCAGCCAAAACCATCCATCCATTAGCAGAAAGCTGCCTATTCATGTTAAGGGTCATTGCAATCTGTAGCCTGTGTTGGAAGCCTGCTGCACACATCAGGGCTGCAACCTGGATGCGACACCTGTACTTCACACACATATGGGTGATTGAGAGACCGCAATTAACCCAGCCAGCCTGACTTTGGAAAGGGGAGTAAAACTGGAGCAGGGTGTTCATGGAGTCATGCCTCTTCTGTTCCAATCTCACAAACGCAAATTTATGCATTAATAACGGAACCAAATGGGAAGCATTTTTTCCCTTAAAGTTTGAATCCCTGGTCATTGAAGAAGCTCTACATTATAACCTCAAAAGATATTATCAACTTGGCTGGCCTTTGTGACACCAGTACAAGCCCCAAGGGGGAATTATTCCCATATGCACTTTATTGCAGTGCTTTACTGGATTAATACAATGAGTAAACTTCATTGAAGGGATAAAATTTCCTTAACTGTACCCCACCATAACATGCACAACCTCGCTGTTAGGAAGATGGAGATAAAACAAGTTTAAACACAGCTTATTCTATTATTTTAAACTGATTTTTTTAACCTTGTACTATTATTTGGACTTAATGAAGACAGGAAAACAGAGGTAGAGGGAGAGAGATTTGTGTGGACTTCAGATAATGAAAAAATTCTCTGTTATTTTATCTAAAGTTCAGGTTTAGTAAAAAGGGGAAAAAAACTGGCTTTCATATATATTTTATGAAGTGGAGGAGGATTTCAGTTAATCTCCAAATTGTATTTCAGGAGAGATTGTTTTATGAATCTGCACACGTTTAGAATAAATTTCACTTTCTCTTTATTTTCTGGCTACATGCTCTGTCACCGTGAACTTTTCATAATTAAGTATTCCGGACGCAGGATTCATTTCGCATATGTCTAACACCTGCTAATTTCTCCATCTTTTTACAAAATCTGTTGCATTTGACCTTGAACTTTTTCTGCACGCCAGTGCTGAGAAACCAGCATACTTTTGCCAAAGATGTGTATGCATTTGTGTGATTTAGTGAGTTTCTGTGCTCTCAAACATTTCAAATGAATTCATACACAGTACGCTCAACAAAAGTGTACTGTATATACAGTACAAAAGGCTTCAAAGATCCAGTTTTGTTAGGATGTTGCAGTCTTTTGAGGTATGAGCTTTCTGTATCGTTAAATTTCTTTGTGCTAGCTGAGTTGACCTTGCACTTTGGGTACACAACAGTATGAAATATAAATGGAAATACGTTTGGTATAGAATCATTATAATGCATACAAACTACTGCTGCTGCTGCTGCTCTTAGGGACGAGCTAGGGGTAGCGCGCAGCTGGTGACGTCATTGTCAACCTGACCGTCTATGCGGGCTGAAATACAATCGAATCAGCTGGTGACTCGGACCACCTGGAATCGGTTTACGGCCACACCCGATCCAGGTGCTCTTCTGAGTAAACACCTGGACCCGACAGAGCTCGGGGTCTGAGCCCCACGCGTTGCAGTCGCGGTGTCAGTTCCCCCTGGTTTCGCTTGCCCTTACTCGAGACTCCTGCTTGCTTATCTTGCTACCTCGTCTCCCGGATTGTCAGTCGACTTTGTCTGACAATAAAGGAACAAGTAAAGGTTTATAATAAAATTCATCCCATGCTGAAAAGAGAGGAGAAACAGCGTTTCCGCTGTGGAGCCTTCTGTCACAGCCAAAACGTGGAATAAACTTTTACCTGGTCCTTTGCAGCCTACGCATGCTGACGCAGCTACCTACTTGAACTACTTTGTCTGACTATTGCGCCTTCCTGGCTTTGAACTTGGACTGATGCTCGACCAAGACTCTCGGCTTCCCGGTTCCTTAGCTTGCCTCTGTACTGCGTCTGTCTACCGTACGTGCGTGTACTCTGCGTGGAGCTCTGGGCGTTCCCTGTGTGCTGCTTGCAATCTCCCGGACTCGGCTGCCTTCCGTCTGGCACATGTTTCTTTACGTTCCTGGATCACACTTCGAGTCCCGCCTTGTGCGACATTACAAATCCCTTTTCTTTTCTTTTTTTTGTGTGTGTGCGTCTCCAAGTAGAAGCATGAGTGATGTATTCACTCCGCGTCCTTTGAAATGTATTCGTTGAAAATACCACTTAACGTTGTAGGTTTTGCATGCATTAATAAAAGTATTAGTGCAGTGACTAAAACTATAATCACCTCTGCTGTAGACTGCATGTTAGCAAAAAAAGAATCCTAATCCTGACCATAGCCTGAACCACACCCTTAACCCTGAGGTTATTTGCAAATGCAAAAATGCTCAGTCTATACTACTCTGTAATTGTGAAAGGATCTTAAATAAAGTGTGACCTGGAGACCAAAGGCCTTTCCATCAATCTAAGTCTTTAAGCAGGTGTACTGTATGTATAAAAATAGTTGGCTAAGAATATTTGCTTTTGACCTTGCTTTCTTCAGCTGATTGCTCCCTGCTCAGCTTTGTAAGCTTGACTAATTAATATTTAGCTTATTAAAATAAGCAAATATTTCTCCTAATTACATGCACTTAGAATTCTAATTAAAATGTTCATGTTTGTGGCAAGCCCAACATGAAGTAAATGCTCTAGATTGGTGAGAAACAATTAGTATTATGTCTTTGTGTTCACAGAAACACCTTTTGATATTTTGTCTCCATCGTGAGTTTAGTTCAATACAACTACTTATTTTGTTTGTGTTCAAAAGTTGCTTAATAGATTAATTACATTGGTTTGCATTTTAATGTTGCATGTATGCATTTTAATGTTGCTTGTTTGTACTACATGAAGAAGTGTCAGAATATTCGCAAGGCTCCATAAGCATGTAGCAAGACTACATGCTTATGGAGCCTACAGAAATAACTCTGTATCAATACTGAACATAATACCTGTATTCTATCAAATATAACTGGGTTTAAAATTCACCTTTAATAAATGATGCAGCTTGAACAAGTTATAATAATAATAATTAATAATTGCTTACACTTATACAGCACTTTTCTGGACATTCCACTCAAAGCGCTTTACAGGTAATGGGGATCCCCTCCACCACCACCACCAATGTGCAGTTTCCAGACATTTCTCTATTCCTGTTTTGCAAGGTTAACAGAATGAGTCATGAGGGTGATCTCCCCAGTCAGTGATCACTATATAATTGCAACAGATATGCTTTTATTCTTGTGTGTTTCCTTATCACATTCTGAGGTGAAGAACACGTTTTTAAGACTCTTTACAAAAGAACCAAATTCCTCACAGCTCCTACAAAGAAAAATCACTAAACTGAAAAAATACATCCCAATTATAAATGAAGGAGTTTAGAAGGAAATTGAAGGAATTGAAATTCTGTGTTTACTTCAAGATTTTGTTTTCAGCTAAAGGTGAAAATGAATCAGTAAGGAATCATGGAGCTTTGTGCAAATGGAATTCATTCATTTCTTTAGGTAATGATCATTACCATGTAATTGCACATGACAGTCATGAAATATGATCATTGTTTAACAAGGTTAGTTTTTCAAATGCAAATCACAATATCACGGTAGGGTTCAGGTACTCTATGAGGTGGGTGGAATGTTGAAATGTAAACACACTGCAAGATGAATTACCAGATGTTATTAAAATGCAATTAACAGTCTGTCACTGCGATGTTGAGTGACTTACTGTTTATCCAGTTTATGTTATATTAGAGCCTATTTATTGGGAGGGACAATGAGAGTCAACCTTATTAAAGCTTTAAACATAAGAATCCTAGAAAAGAGAGGAGCCCATTCAGCTCACTTGATTATTTTCCTCTCTGATCGTCTCTGTCACTTTTCAAAATGCATTGTGCTTGAGTGACTTTTTCAGTCTGTTCTGACTGCCTACTGTCCTGCATCATTTGAATCCTATTATATTGCACATATATACAAAACTGTTACTTGGAAACAGGTTATATTAATGATGAAGAACACCTGACAATAAACTAATGAGATGTTATTGGTAAATGAGATGAATTAGCTGCTACAGTACTTCATATTGCTACTCATCTGTAGTTCACCTTGAATCACTGTGACCATGTTTTTGAAGATTATGAACGATGAAGAAAGATTGTTTATAGGTATAAAGTTTTATCAATGTTTCTGTTAGCAAAAGGAAAACCTGCAGAACCAGCATAAAATAAACAAAAATGTCATACTATTGTTTTGCTTCTATCAAATGTTAAACAGAAGTGTTTTCATGACTTTATAAATAAGCGTTGTACAAAATCTGAATGATCACTTTGTGAATTTCAGTGGTTTCACTGGGGGCAGGCAGTATATTGTATTGAGCTTACAATTTTGAAATTTAAGCTGGGAAAGCTGTTCTTCTTTGCTCAAAGAACACAGGTGTGGTTACAAACAAAGGGGTCATTTTGGCCCATCTAGATAATTTGGTATTTTAATAACTAATTGATCCATGGATCTCATCCAAATATCTCTGATAAAGCCATATTATCAGCTTCAACAACATGGCTGGGCAGCTAGTTCTACACTCCCACAACCCATTTATTTATAGTGGAACATAAATATGATAATAGCGACCTTTGCTGTAAATTTGAATATTACCATCAAAGCCTTAATCCTGACCATAGCTTGAACCTTATCCTAATGTTAGAAGTGTGTATTATTTTTGTTTGTAATATCAGGGATAACATAGTAATGCATTGTTTTATGGAGATACAGTCTATGGAGCTCTGGAGACATCTGAATTAAGCGGTTACACAAAACATTCAGATAATTTAGCTTTGTTATATAACTTCTCTGAGGAATACACGTAGATAAATTTTTGCTAAAAATCTAATTTCTCTCATGTCTTGTGTTCTGCACTCAATGGAGTCCTCCAGAAACCTTGTTTGCATGTCCTCCAGTACTGCATAATTGTGCTCAATAGGTAGTTAATGCCAAATCATAAATCAAGTGTAGAAATGAGTGGGAGGTCTTGGGGAGACAGAACCCCAATGAACCATGGAAACAAATATTTACTCAGGAAAATGGAGAACCGTATTTCCTGCCGACTGTGCACCTGTCACTGGGAGTCAGGCCCAGGATTTTGGCCCATGCTGGGAACATTGGAAGAAAGTCAAACTCTTAAGCCTCATTAAGATTGCTGCTACTCGTATACTTATGTTTTTGCCTTTAATTATCTGCCCAGGCAGTGATGGGATTGCCAGAATTGTTGGGTCTTCCTAAAACCTTTTTTTTTCTTCTTCTTTGTCATCGTCATCTGGATTCGGATAAGTGAACTTCTGGTGGGTTTTGTAACTGAGTAAGAACAGGCGATGTGGAGGACAATAAAAAAAAAACTTCCAGAAGCATTACATGGTAAGGGAGACATATGGGATGTAACTAACCTTCCGTCCTTCTATTCCATCCATTTTCTAACCACTTCTTCCAGTTTAGGGTCACGGGGGAGAGGGAGCCTATCCCATCAAGCAACAGGAGGGGGGGGGGGGTTGGAGGAAGGGAAGGAACGGATAGGCCCTGGACAGGGTGCCAGTTCATCGCAGGGCAGACAGACACAAGCATAGACACACACACTCCCATTGGGGCAAATTACCCACCCAGCACTGTATGTTTTGGGGCTGTGGGGATACGTGGAGGAAATTCACTGGAACGTGGGAGAACATACAAACTCCACACAGACAGTCCTTCAGGTCCGGAACTGAACCCAGGGTTCCCAGAGCTGCGAGGCAGGAAGGACGTCTTTCTTGAATATGAGTATTGTCAATGAGACACAGTTCTGTAAGAAAGTGTTATGAGCTCTTTCATGATTCCATCTGGTCCAGATGCTGATATAAATAAGAACTAACTCGGAGCTGTCTTGTCTAAACTATGGTAGATGACAACATGCAGTCATTGAGAAGTACTAATGGGGTCTGCTTAACTATCCATGACAATCTAGGGTATCAGGCATATGTTGACAATCCCCAGAAGTGTATGTGCTGCACAGATGCTTTTCTTCTTATAAAGTCTGATGTAAAAAAAAAAAACCAAAACTCTCTGGTTTTTGTGTAACACTGTTGTTTCTTCCATTAGTTGGTAATTGTTCAGTCTGTGACTGATCAAGACATGATGGATAAGGAGCTCTTGATTGAATCCCTTTTCAGTCAGGGGGGAGGCAGAATCGAATGCTTGACCATTGATCACTGCCTTCTGTAAGTTGTTCTTTGGAGTGAAAATGCCCTTGAATAATTTGAATTTAACTACCTGTATAAAAGCTTCCTTCCCAGAAGCCAGAAGAAGTAAAAACATAGTGTGTTAATTCAGAAAACTGAGCTGGAATGAAGACGATTTTATTTATGCAGTTTTTTCTTATTCATTTCCATAGAGAGCATTATCTACCATAGTAGGTACTGTAAGTCAAATTAAATTAAGTCAATTGAAACATATTTGTAAATCTTTTATGCAATCCAAAATGCTTATTTTTGCATCTTTAGAAGATTTCATCAACTATGATTGAAAGAAGGTTGTGGGTTCAAATCCCAGGTGAGCCCATCGCTGTCGTGAGCAACCACTTTATGGCATTATCCCGTTCCATTAATTCTTGTGTATTTAAACCTGCCTACTTTATAACTAGTTCAGGTGGGGAGCTGCGTCAGCATGCGTAGGCTGCAAAGGAACAAGTCATAGGTTTATTCCATGCTGAAAAAAAGAAGAAAGAAAACAACTTTTCTTTCTTATTTTTTTTCAGCATGGAATAAACCTATTTCTTGTTACTTTATAACTAAATACATATAGCTGATATTTATTACAGAACTGCTTTGCTCAAAACGGTGAATTATTGTGTAATTTTAATGAAACTTTTAAGAGCTAATATATAGTCAATATAAATAAAAACTTGCAGTGACATAGCCGCAAATGTGAAAAAGATGTATTATAATGATTATTTGTAGTAATTGAGTAGACATCTTTATGAAGGGAGACTTACAATATGAAATTCGCTTTATGTAAATAACAAAGTAGCAACCATATACCTACAACAGTGTTAGTTAATAAAATGACAAAATTCTACTATATTATGGAAGTGCAATGAACCAATGCACTATGTATAATGAAATAGATGTGAATAGTATTTAAAAAGGCGGTGTGAATACCAAGCAGTAATGAAGGCAGCCGGTTGATATGTATTCCAGGTACAGTACATGGTGAATAAAAGCAATAAGAAAGCCCACTTTCAATCTGAGTTTTAAGGATATAGAGAATAGTGCTGACACATGACAACATACATGATGCAGTAGATAGGTCTATCGTGCTATTCCTTCATAAAGAAAAGGAGTAAGCAGGATTTAATAAAACAAAGAAAGCTGGTACCCCAAATCATGTTTCCAAAAAATGTCAAGCTGTGTTTTTATTCTTTAACTGGTTTTAAGCTAGGTAGATTCACACTTCAGAATAATTTCTTTTGTAATCAAAAATATTTCCAATACACATTTATAAAGCAGCTATAAAGAAACAACACCTGCTTTTAAAAGGATAGCTTTTCTCCTGTGATAAACATACTGTAAATAGGGCTGGGTTGGAATGAGGCCTGATATTTAACAAGTCTTGAAAAACTTCAAGTTACAGGTGAAATAAGCAATAATCTTTTTCCACTGAAAACCTTGACCTCCGTGAACTCATGATAAGATGAAAGACCAGGCTCAGAGTTGATCTCCAAGTAATCCTTTAGAAGAAAACACCAAGCTTCAGCTTCCCTGCTTAGATTTTGATACTTCCGTACTAAGTGCCATTTTCACTTTTGACAATTTCTATTTTTAATCTTTCATTTTAATTAACAAAATTACACTTCCTGAAGTTAAGTGAAAATTGTAATTTATAAAAGAAGTATAGGTTATGATAATTGCTTGTGAATTGAGCTTAGCATTTTTTAATTAAAATGTTAATTTTAGTTATGACAAATGTATGTGTATTAAAAGCATGCCATATGGATAAATGAACTTTTTTGCACTTTTGGCAGTTGAATGGCTAATTATTCCTTTAACCTTTTTGTCACCTTACTGGAAAGCTTTAAAACCTGTGGTCTTAAGCTTTGAAATGACTTTTCGTAATCCGTCTACCACATTCCTAAATTTCTATCTTTTTTTCCTAATTTGAAATTGACATAGTGGGATTGGAAAGTGCCACACAAAGCTTTCAGGATGCAGTTTATTTTTCACATCTCACTTGTGACCTCCATGTGTGCAACAATTCATAAATCTCTTCCATGAAACACCAAGAGAGGTTTCTGTATAGATTTTATAACTATAAATTTGTTCTATACATATTGCTGTTGTTGTTAATTGTATATAGTGCGTTCTGTAGAAACTATGGAGATGCCTAGATTCTTCAGTGACATCATGTCTGATATAAAACTGAGGACTTTTGTTTCTGCTTACACTTCATTACACAGAAACATTGTTAATTGAAAGTGATAGCTGAATTTACTATCAGTTACTGAACCTGAGTTTAATTGCTTAATGAATCGCCATTCAATTTCATGGTAACTGTGCATTAATTAACCCACACTAAGGTTTGATTTCTCAGTATTTACTAGCAGTTGATGATTTATTTATTCATCCCTTCCCTGCCTATTGCCTTTGAGGGGATTCATGAGGCATGAGCTGTGCAGACTGACCATATAAACTAAAGTCAAAATTAAATCAGTGTTATTCAGCTGCAGTATACATCCTTCTATCCATTTTCTGGCCACATTATCCAATACAGTCACGGGGAAGCCGGAGTTTACTGCAATGTACAGAGCAGGGAAATATTCCAGGCCTGATTTCAGGCAGCGATGCTTGAATCTATTAAATAAACTGAGTGAAAACTCTTTACTGTGGCCCCAGGCTGTACACCTTTGCTCAAAATAAATACAGTACATACTACCATGGCAGTGATACAACAGGGCAGGTAAGTTTTGTTTTATTTCTTTGTATATACCGGTGCCATTGGTGTTGGTCATGATATTGAAGTTAGTTCTTGAGACGGTATGGTCTTAATATTTGAAGTACTACAGTATATCTTAAGCTGTACGTTACTAAATAATCTCTTGCAAGTGGATGCCAGCATTTAAATCTCAGTAAATTTAGGACAAGTTGCGCTGGTCACTTCTCTTTTTGAATATCTGCAGAACAGATTTCAGTCAGATTGCCGGAAAGGAATATGGGGTGATTTTATCTGGCCTGTTCAAGCAATAATACACTGCCCTCTTTTCTGTGCTGTATGCTGTCAGAGACTTTTGAAGAAAGAGTTTAAGTCTCCAAGCAATCAGGAGTTGTCCCACACATCCCCCTCGTGGATTTTCGCATGGTGGATAGCTGCTGCTTGATAGTTACTGGTCTTTCATAACTCAGAGAGATTAATGGTCGTATCAAACAAAAGACTGTCACACATCCTCTTGCTCACTGTTTTTTTTTTGTCCGTTCAGCATATATGCATAAGGAGATCTTTAAAAAGTCTTTGCAAGTCTCTTACTTTGCATTTACTAAGTGTCTGAAAATAGATGTGAAATCTCTTTCTCCGAGATTTCATTCCCCAGCCACTGGGTGAACACCATCCATCTCTTTCATTTAAAAATAATCCCACTTCCACTTGGACTGCCGCATAAGTAGATGAACAACACAGTATTTTTAATCAAGCGTCAAGGATTAAATTAACCTTTTCTGAGCTTGCAACAAATTTGTGAACTAATGATCTGTAATTCTTAATTATGGGCAAATGTAACCACCAGAGAATTTGGTGTGACATTTTAATTAAACTACAGCCAACATGTTCTATCTTCTCTCCTCAGCAATACCAAGCTATTATGGCACAATAATAACACATTAAATCAATTTGGACATTGAGTGACCTAATTGCCTTTGTGACAAACCATGGAGACAGCAAAAATTGTTACTTAGCTAAAGACCTACCAATTGAAAGGCTTGATTGTTTGAAAAGCCTCTCGTCTCTGTATAAGGAACTTGCCATAGAATCTCTAACATATTTGGTGGATGTCAGAAGAGATCCTACGTTTCTGTTGTTGATCTAGGTTACATTGTAAGTAAAGTGAAGATGTCTTGACCAATATGACTTGAATTTAGTAACACAATGCATTAAGCAACAACTTTGGCTTTAACTGTGTATGGTGTGTTTATTATTTAAATTAATTTATCTGGAGCTTAAAACGCATGTAATATATCAAGTGATTTTAAATGGAGATCTAGTGGTTTATTTTGATTTTTGCAATTGATCTGTACAATTCACAGTGAGATTGAGTTGTCTTTGAGGATTCTTTAGTTGTTGATTTTCTTTGAATTTCGCAGTGTGAGAGAAAAAAAAACCTCACTGTGCCCTCTGTTGAGTTCAAATGGAGATCTCAACAAGTCCAAGAGGGAAGAAGTCACATATTCTCAGCCAGTTCATCTGTCAGTTCTATGCCCTGAAGGCAGAATCTTTTTCAAAGAAATACATAGCCTCACCTACAGCTGAACTAGTTGGGCACTGTGGTCCCAGTGGCTGATGCAAAGTGTTTGTAATTGGAAACAAAACTGTATCTGTTAGCCCCTTCTATTGCACACAGACACACAAGGTCCCTATGGGAGTCAAGTTGCACAGTCATTAGATCTTGCATTTTTACTATTTGTGCCTGAATGTAAATTTAATATTTAATGTATTTTTAATCATCTGCCTTGTGGGCTCTTGAAAAGGTTTAAAGGGATTGTGTAAATTTATAAATGGATTCATCTTTTTTTCTAATATATCTTAATGTAGATCAAGGATCCATACAATGGCAACATAAACTGGACTTTTTGTCTGTTCAGGAGTTGGGCACATTTGTAGTGGAAGGGTTGCAGGGCCATGCCATTTGTTCTTCAAGAAAGACAATTATTCTTTCCCAGACTGAGATTAATAGAGGTACTGTAGTCTCCATCAGGGTTTATCAGGTTCTTTGAGTTTAATTGTCATACAGTATATCTTTATGTATTTATATTGGGTTTTGCATGGAGCCTTTGGCAACATGAAATCACTTGTTTGTGAGAAAGCGTTTTGCAAGGTAATAGTGTAAAATATGGATGATTTTGCAAAATGTTCACCCATGAGGACCTCAACAGCTTGCTTCTTTCTTATAACAGTAACCAGATTATTAAGGTCTTCATAAAGAGTCTATGAAGTGTACCTACAACAATATGATCTACATTGTACAGAAAAGTGAAAATCTACAGAACCAAAAGAAATGACACATTTGTGGTACAGTGACAAATTATTTCAAAAATGAGAATTAAGGAGATCAGAAGAGTTTTCAGTCCCGAGGAAGTTTAACCTGCATGTAACGAAACAACTTAGAGCTGATTTTGGAAAACCTCAGCATCTGAAATGCTATGTTGCCTTTCTCAGTTCTAATTTGCTGCCGTTTGCTTTGTTTATAATATTCAAGTAACAGCTGAGGGTTGCATTTGCTCTGAAATTTCCATTTGTTTATTTCTAAGAAGAACAATAAATCTCTTGGTAATAAGATGAAAGAACTAAAGCCTGTGTTTAAAAGGCAGGAAATAACACCATTCCTGTGCTCACACAGTTATACAGTACTCCCTTAGCTGGTTGTCACGTCAGACGCAGTCCAGATATTGATCCTAGGACTGTCAGAGTCTGCTTTGGGATAGGAGAGAAAAGCCGGAAGGGATGGAGGTTATTGTTTGCTTTGCTTGATTTGAACAAGTATAGGTTTTTCCTGACTTCTGTATAACTTAGAAAGATCTTGGGTGACATCTACTTAAATGGAGCTAGGGGAAATAAAAGATGTTGGAGGTCAATTACTTTGAGCACAAGAATCTCTTGATAAGGTCGCTTTTGTCAAGATGGGACTGTGATCTTTTCACATGTGCCTTTTACATTAATTGCATTGTGTTTTCTCTTTCTCTGCCTCTGTCTCTCACTTCTCTATGAATAATGTAACCACACCATACATTGTTTAACATCATATGGGTGAACATAATAACTAACAAGAAGAAAGAAGGTTAGCCAGACGGCTTCCATTTGGGGAAATTTTCAGGACTGTCTTTTTTGTTTAAACGAAAAACATTTTTTTGAAATTTGCATATGGATCAAATGAGCCTCATCTGGTACTGTGATTGATACTTTATCACATCTTTTGCCAATCCCTTCTCACAGGAAAGATGGGTTTGTGCCAGCCATACTCCAGCTACTAGCTTACTGAAAGTGCTTTGTTTGAACATCTTCTGTGTAATGCATTGTTATTCAGTACATTACATTTGGCCTACATTATTCTACCAAACAAGTCCAGGCCCGTGTTACCAATATACCATGAGTAACAGCACGTGTTGTATAACTGAGTGTTTGAGGCCAGGTACAGTATGTAATCAAAATTGAAATAGCATAATGTGTTTGATGATGCAGTATCCATTTGCATCCTTTAAATTGCTTTTCCACTTCCTATGTAGCAGTATCTGAAAAGAAAGATTTTCACTAAAGCTGTTTTCTGGGGGGGGGAGATCACTTCTCTGAAATGGGTTAAGCTGTGCGGTAATGATGAATTTACAAGAGCAAAAAGCTGGATATATTAGCAATATTCCATAATGCTTCATTGTTGCTGCAAAGCACAAGAAGCTGAACAAGCGGTGAGTCAGGTAGAGTCAGGGGAAGATGTTGGGAAGATTAAAGATTATTGTTTACTTGGTCCATTTTATACATGCGATAGAAGACAAAACAAGCACGCAGAGACTGCAAGCTGGCCATCTGTAAGGAATGTTGAGTAGTTTTATCACATTTGAAATTCAATAACACCATTCAAGGCAATGCAATTTCCATGCAATGTTTTGGAAATTGAATCAAATAATAGGGTTGAATGATAAAGACATTCCTCTATCATGCAATCCAGTAGCTAGTAAATCTGTGTGGGTGTACAGCAGACCCAATATAATGGGAACTACACTGTTGGGTGGCAAATAACTTTATTATGTATTATGTATGTTTTGATTAATCTGCTTTCTTTTCTCCTTTTGTATATGTAAATACTATTATTAATTGCTTTTGCACAGGAGTGGTTGGAGGTTTTGCTTGTATTTTTGCATGTTTCTTGGTTTTTCTGGATACTCATGTTTCTCACATGAGTTTCCATTCCACTGTTTAGTGCCTAAGTCTGGGGGAGTTGTGACAATCAGAGACAGATTCATGTAAATTCAATTTGCAGTAGCTTTTGAAAACTAAGCTGCTTATATGGTTTCTGGATATTTATATTTTGCCTGTTAGACTGGGAAATCAAAATAAATATGAACTGCATATCATAGTATTTATGCAGTAATTTGGGTAGGTCGAGTCTATATCTTGACAGGTGGGATCTTGCTTCTGTAACAGGAGACTTTTTTGTCCTTTTTTTGCAATCAGCAACAATGAGACTTATCACCCTAGTTGTGCTTTTATGTTTTTATGAAAAGGTATATACATTTTGGTTATGCATTGTGTTATGAAATTAATTTATTATCTCAAACAGAAGGTGGTGGTTATTCAAAGTAATGTGTATGGGGATAAATGATCAGATTAGGATGATTTAATTAATCAACTACCTCAGGTACCATTGCTCTTACTAGATTACACGAGTGGTATAGTTTGCAGATAGTACCAGACTAGGAAGATTAACACATACTGTACAAGATGCAAAAAAAGCTGTACAAACTGAGACTTTGAAAATACCTGCCAGATGATATTTAATGTAGACATTTGTATGTTGTTATGTGCTGGAAGCAAAACCATAAACTCCAGAATATAAAATGGGAAATGCCAAGCTTCAAGAGGCTTTAAGAGAATGATGTAGGTGTTTATGTAGACATGTTTTCATCTTCCTGGCACAGTGGGAATGTAAGAGAAAAGGTTAGCATATACAGTTAGAATTGTATAGTATAGCACACTTGGAAGATTTTATTTAGAATAGTGAGTATAATTGTGGGCACCATGTTACCATGTTGGAAATCAGCCCAGAGAAAAGGGAGGAGACACATACCTAAGTTCAAAGGAATGTCCTACTACACCGAAGGGCTAAAGGGCTGAGAACTGAATCTTTTTAGTTTTGACATGCTTGAATTATTCAGAATCTTCAAGGACATTGACATTGTTAAATTTGAACCAGAGGCCACGAGTGGAATCTACAGGGGAGAGCCCTTAACAACAAGAGTGGGAGGTACTTCTTTATGCAAAGTTGTGTTATTGAAGCTGATACTCTGGCTAGATGACTTCCCAATTAGATCAAGTAGCTGCTGAAATGCCAAACAAGTTAGAAGGGCTGAACGGTCTCCTCTCCTTTGTAACCCTTTTTATGTTGCAAATGAAATGTTTTTGTTGACATTTTGGTTTTTCGGGACCGACCATGATACATGCCCATGACTGCTGCATAAGCACTGAATCGCCTCATTAGTGACAGTTGAGTGGGCACAGGTTATGTGGTGATGTAACCTGCTGAGTGTCAAGCCTGGCGGGTGAAAATAATAAAAAAGGAACTTGGAAAGGCATCTGTTTTCAAGAGAATTGAAATCTCTTTCCAAGAGAACAACGACCTTGTGCCAACACTATGTTGGATCAAGACCTCTCATGGACTTGTTAGCACTGGAAGTTGCACAGAGTGTCACTGTGGAGTTTGTGCGATGGTGGTTGAACACTCTGCTGGTACGGATAGGAACAGTAGAGCAATACGTGTCCCCTTGATTCTCGCATCACAAGACCTTTCTTGTGTGACGGGAATTTGACGGTAATGCAGTAGATGCCCTCTTTATCAAACTTGAGCCCCATTGAACATGTGTGGTGTGAGACTAGATGCCATGTGCCATCTAGGACTCTAGGACCATCTGGAGACAAGTAAGGGGCACATGGTGGTCCAGGCTCTGTGAGAGAAATGGGACAGAAGTGCATTATCTGCAATTGGGTTCATATCGTGCATCACAGGTGTACAACTTGTCTTGTTTCCAACAGTGGCTACGCACTTGCTTCACAGGCTCCTAGCCTTGACTTTCACAGTTGACCACTTTTGATATGAAGTCTATTTACAGTCTTGAGGAGGTTAAATAAAGTTTCTTCAGAAGTGCTTTTAGTTAAGGATCTAGGAAGCTTGCTGGCGTAAAAACACGACTCATTACTCTCAAGATCTGTGAACACACACTAGTGAGCTTACACCTCTGAGACAGGGCCATTGATTTAGTCAGTGAGAACTGGTTTTTAATTTTTTTTTTTAATTTGCAGTGATAATGCATGGTTTGTATGTCCATGTCCATACATTGTGAAATATTCAGCAATTCATGCCCTTCCTTCTCCAGTGAGCTTCTTTGTATGTAGACTAGGTTTTCTTCATGCATCCGGTCTGTGCTCATTTGCTCTCTGTGCCAGCAATCCCAAACAGTGCTGTAGATGTCACGTAGTGTGATCATTTAGTTGCTGAATCTTAAATATTTTATCAGATCTTTAAAATTTAACACCTAAAAGGTCAAAATAGAAGTGGTTTGTTATTGAAAAGAAGCGTATTAAACTGTGCATCAAATGGGACTAAAGCAAGCTGGTATAATTCCTTGTAGATTTATATTCAGTTGTAAATTCCGAATGTCATGGATTAAAACAGCATGCAGCAAGAGGGCTTCTTAATGACATCTTTATTAAAGCCCATTTCTCTTAGTCTAGTAATGGCCCTGAGAGTACTGAGGAAGAAAAAAATGCATATACCTTCTTGATTCTTCTGCTTCAAAGCTGGCATGGGATATACAAGCCTTGTGCTGTATCGATAAATTTCTAGACTCTACCACAGGCCTAAACACACTACACAACCATTCAGCCCTAGCAGTTGAGCTTTGCCTGTGTGTCAAATCCTCCACTAGACAAAATGGCAGCACATACTGTACCTGAGAGCACAGTTGCTTTGTGCGGTCTGCAGGTGCAGTAAATGTTATCCCTGGAGAGATGGACAAACTGGCAATCTTTGACAAAACAAATGTATATCAATCGTGCGTTATAAGTTAATGTGAATTAATATGCACACATGAATATGCCGCTTGCTGCATTCAGTCATTAAAAAAAGGTTTCCGATCACAAGCACTCTGTCTTTATAAACCCTATGATAAGAAACAAATGATGCTGGCTGTGGCCCTGGTCTGTTTACAATAGAAGAATTATAAAGAAAAATGAAAGCTGAACCCTGAAGCATGTGGCTTGTCCATCTTGTTTAGTCTTAGTCAAGGGTCCCTGTCTGTTTCTTCAGACAGGTGGTCGGTGTGGCAGATCCACGGTGCAGGTGTTGTCAACCTTCTAGAAAAGCTAAGCAAACACCAGCACCAGCACTCTGAGCAAATTTCTCACCTTCATGTGGGCAGTTGTGCCGGTGCATTTTAATTGACATTAATGGCATTTCCTAGAAAAAAAAGTTTAGCGGGGGCTGCTAGGGCCATGACTGCAAATGAAGCAGATGAAGAAAAAGAAATTGTGGATGAGTTCATTAGGAGACCCAAGCAGCTTGTTCACTGCTGTGCTAAACAAATTATACTGGCTCTTGCCGGGCTCTGGCTTCAGGAGGTCTCAAATTGATGTAGAATTATTTAGAAAATCAACTAGACTTGCATTCTCTCCTCGTGGCAGGGTGCATGCTTAAATAGCGGGGTCCCCCCCCAAATAAACGGCCTTGACAGCACATCAGGTACCCCACAGTAACTTTAAGAGTCCCAGGTCGCACTGGGGTGAACTTAGGAACTTGTTAATGGATTTTAATTGCAGGCGATAGAAACAGTTGCCTGGCCAGACTCAGAAGAGGCGTGATTGATGAAGAGCATCTGGTGTTAATAGCAATAATAAGCATCTTTATCAAGGCAAGGATTTTCAGAACGTGTTGATAATTAGTAGGCGCGACTTCATTTCAGTGATGGGCTCGTGATTAAATTATCAAGAGAAATTGGATTTGATTTCATAACACACAAACAGAATACACATACAGAGCACACACAAACACACAAGCCTGAGCCTCTACAAACCGAGTATTGTGCCTGTCAAGCCCTGCCCTGTTCGCCCCAATTTCTCATCTGAATTAAATTCAAGATGGGGGGTAATTTATTTCTAATGCACCTGACAGTTTTCTATAAAACACCTTCAGCTTTTTAGACATTTGTTGTTGAATTCTGTGTATTTTAGTTCTAAGTATTTTGTTTTTATTCTGTAATTTGCTGTTTTCAAGGCTACAGAGGCCTCCTTGAGTTTGACTCTTTGAGTGGATTTGTATTTGTACCGGATTTTTTTTCGCCACAGCGCACAAATTTTAAGGCGCAGTGATTTGAATCAGCCAGCTGCCTTCATAAAGAAGCTGCTCCTGTAGATCAGGACTATTCAACACGCAGCTCCTCCAGTCCACAATTGCAGTAGAGCTACCAGAGTCTTAATTGTTATATTGATCTTGTTAATTATCATTTAAAGTAATGTGAAGCTATTTGTTGCAAAAGTTGGCAAAAATTGGAAAGAGACATAGGCTGAATAGCCCTTCTTTAGCTAATGCTTTAAAATCTTTAAGTTGGCTATTATCAAATATTAATCTTCTTTCTCTTAGTTATACTCTAGATTGCCATTTTGTTTTCATATCCTATGGGTAATTTAGTCTCTTAATATCTCCTAAACATTCCTTTTGCTAAAGAGTGGTCCGTGTCAGTGATATTTAGCACCTCATGTTTGCCTATTAAGCTACTGTACTTTCATCTAAAGCTTCTTTCAGTTCTGTGTTTTACCACCACGTCAAGTCTTTCACCAATTACTTTTATCTCTGATAATGAGAAGGGGAAAATACATTGTAAGCTATTCATTCTTGTCTCAGAAAGTATTATTGAATACATGATCTTTCAATGTTTTTGTTGTCTAGCGCAATCCATTCCGACAGGGTAAGACTGATAATGCAGGCTGTTTGTTATCTTTATTACCAGGGTGTATATATATACTCAAAGTGTTTGAACTCTCCGACTCTAGCAATGCAAACTTCTCCTTTTGCATTCCAGAGTTGGAAGCACCGTGGGAATACATTGTTATACTTCAATTGACAAGACCCAGTACGATGTGAAAAGGATCCTTATATACTGTATATTATTGTAGGATAGAACAGCACACTGGTAACAAGAAATAAGCAGAGCTGTAGTAAAAAAAATCTTGCAATGGTAAAAGATGAGTGGGGGGTGCTGAGAGAGAGAGGGAAGGTTGTGTCTGTAATGCACTAACAGGATAACTGTCATAAACAAGACAAGCGCGAGGCGTTCCAAAGTAGTTTGGCGACACCGACTGTTCTGGTTATGACAGCCCTGTCACGGGGAAGCTGGGAGATATCTGTGCTGCACCATCGATGTGACATTCCAGAAGGATTTTTTTTCTTAAGAGGCGATGCAGGATGTTTTCATCCTACCTACCCCAGCGTAATAAGAAGGACACGCTTTCTGAATTGAGTCGCTCTGCGCAGGTGACACAAAGGGAGTGCACAGAAGAGAGCGATGAGTAACAGCCACCCCTGTTCTTCTGTTTGATGGCAAACCTGTCACCGATGTTTGATTTGCTCACCTTATTTATGTGGTTGACACAAGGGTGCTAGTGTCCTTCGGAATTCTTCTCGCCTATGCTTTGACTGTAGCTGCAGCGCCCTTTGGAACTGATAGGGTTAGCGACTGCTGACCCCTTAGAAATGCTGTAATTTCACCAGGTGTGGTCTGCATGTCTGTTTCAGAATCCCGTTATCAGATCACCTTGGCAGCTAACAGTACCTGTGTTCTACTGTCACAAGATGAAACAGAAGTGCAGTGTCAGTGGTTGGACTGGTTGACATGACCCATGATCAAGTGATAGCATCTACAAAACATTTCTGTTAAACAACGCGGCAGCTTATTCAGCCTTATCTAAATAAGGAGGGAGCAGCTGTTAAATAACTGCCCACGATTTGTCAGACACTCACCACCAAGGAGAATTGTGTACCAAAGGGAAGAAAACAACCTGTTACTAGGAAAAAATAGCAAGTCAAGGCTAATTTTAGAACTCTAAGTGACATGAGCATTGAGATTTACAGTTTACAGTCTTAATTTTCTTTTCCCTTTGTTGCAAAACACAATTATATATGCTGAGAATTGGAGGAAAAGAAGAACTTGATAAATGTGCTCCTGTCTTATTAAGAAAGACGGGGAAAAGAAGCTCAGGCACAGTATAGACTCCATAAATTGTTTCAGTATCAAAACTAAATCACAAGTTGGGCATGTAGGAATCAATCAGTCCATTTCCCAGTAACACTTACAGCATTCAGCACCCCTACATTGAGCCCAAATTTGAGTGACAGTTTGGGATCCGAGAATCAAAGGCATCTACTTTGACCTTGTGCTACTGTACAATAAGATGAAGGTACATTTGCTGTGATCTCCAGAGAGTGCTGTTTTCTTCTTCAACTTTCTTTGATGGCATTTTATACAGACAAGTCCTCTTCTGACAGATATGAAATAAAATTATTTTTGCTCTTGTTAAAGCTTTATCAGAATTGATATGATACTCTTCAAGATGTGTTTTTATTTATAGATTTTATTATTCCTTACACAACACCTAGAAGCCGCATTCATTCAGGTTTTAAGAGAATTAATTCTTAGATTTTATGAGAAAGATGTGACAACACATATTTTGATATTCTGCTTTAATTTTCTAAAACTTTAATTGTTCTTTGAAGGAAATAAAAGCATTCTACTTATAGTCATGTATGTGGGTTTGCTTTAGCCCAGATAATCCTGCATATAATATTGCTGCATTTAACACTTCACTGCATAATATTTTATTTTGCATGTATAGGTTGTCTTATCAGAATGTGTGCTGAGGTGAGATATCAGAAGGTTTTTGTACGGTACAGCAGGATAGTAAAGTAAATTTCACAACACTTACAATTCAAGATTACAGTGATCAAAGATAAAAAATGTGCATAGTGCCAGTCGAAGCAAAATTTGGAGAAGAAAGGACTAAGATACAGTTCAGTGCAACATGCTGTATCCTAGTGATTACAAGAGAATTTTTAAAGTTGTCAAATCTTTGGTAAAAATCTGGAGTCACAGTGTGTGCAATGGATGTTGTTAAGTTGGACACTAATGAATTTGGTGTATATGCTAAAAGGATAACACAAAAAACTAGAATCTAGTAACTAATAAAACTAACTGGTATCTACATATTACATAAAAATACAACATATCTGTGAATTAAAATAAAACATCTGCCCATCTTCAAAGTTAATGGCAAATCCAAGTTGTTGGTTCACAAAGAAGGTGAATGTAATACATTCAGAATTATAGTTATATTTTGTGTTTATTCAGATAGTTCACTGTATCATTGGCAAAATATGTTTTGATTATATTTGATTGGGAATTTGTTACAGTAATATTTATTAATCAAGTTAACAGTTTCAAAGACCTGATTTCAAAATATGGAACACAATTCTGGAATAATTACAAACAACTGATCTGAATAGTGATTTTAACATGAGAGCAAAAACAGACTTAGTTAACAAACTACCTTAACAAAGATTTATTAATTTTGTGGTTTCACGTGAACAAATGTGACTGTTCAGCATTTTGTTTTTCATTTACTGTAACTTTCATTGAACATAGCTGCCTCATGGAACTGTTTAAAAACAGAATGATTTATGTCTTTTGTCTTCTCTAGTATTTTCTAATTTTCTCTAGTATTTACAGTAGCTCCAAGACTTCATCTTTATATACTTATTTAAAGCCTTCATTTTATAAAAATTGTCTTTAAATATCTGTTAGCTATTCCCACAAGATTTTTCCCTGCAGTTATCTATTTTTAGTATTTATCTTCCATTTACTGTTTTTTTCCCCGATTTATGAAATGAATAATATGATTGCATACTGTATCATTAATCATTGCAGAATAATGAGTAAATATGATTATGGACAACTAAAATAAGTATGTCATATGGGAAAATGGAAACGAAATCCCTTATAGTTGAGTTAATTCTCCTATATTGTAATGCAAAGTAATGTTAATTAAGTTCTGTACCAAATTAAGAGAAGGGTTGTTGCTCAGTTTCCAAGTTACGTTTTGGGACAACTTCTAAAAGACTCTTTATGTCTCAGATTGTTTCCAGGAATGTGTGGTTGACTTACGCTATCTATGTCAATTGTCTACAGTAATCAAGGATTAGTGCAACATCTTTCAAGGGTGAAATGCAATTGCAGACTCCTGGTGTACAGGATAGTATGTTTTTTGTACTTACATGTGGCAATTCTGAAATGATTCAATGAAGCAATCCCCTAAGCAAATAACAAAACCACATTTGATTTGTTCTTTTCTTTCTTATTTAGTTTGAATGACAGATTCCAGTAAAGGCCCGGACTGATTGTTTCTTTCAGGCCTGGCTTCAGTGTAATGGGATGTGATGCAAGCACAATGACATGCTCTGGGAATGTGACACAATGTCTGTGGTGAGAGAGAACAAAGAGAATGCTAGAGAGAGGTCACAGGGCTCAAAGTGGTTTTCAAAAAGGCCTGAAATGTCTATAGTTGCCTTTGTGAAAATCTGCAGGTGTACTGCAATTGCTTTGTGGATTGCTGCAAATGCCACACATCGCTTTTTGTTTTTATTTTCTTGGAAAAGTCCTATAAGATTATGACACAATTCTGCCAGCATGCTCGTTGTCAAATACATCTTTAATGGTGACAGGTTCTGACTTTCCTGGCGTATTTTCTATGGTAAATGCGCTGTGCTTCTTTCAATTCTTTGTTTTTTTTCCTTTTTAACTATGGCATGCCAAATATTGAATCAATCATCCAAGGACCAGCTGTAATCTCTTTCCAGTACGGAGCCTTAAGGGTAGAGAAGGTGTTAAAACACAAGGTCGTGAGAAATTGCCTTTAGTAACAAATTAATATATATTAACTCTTGGAAATTACAAATTCACACTCTTTAATTCCATCCAGCCACTGCTGAGTTAACTATACACAAAACACTATAGTAAGATAAAATACCTGATTAACAAATAAAGGGGACGTTACTTGTTTATTTGACTACAAAAAAATCAAACTTCTTGGAGTGATAAGTAGCCTTATTGGAGCTGTTTAGCCTCTTTAAAGCCTAATCACTCAACCTCTGTTTCTCAGCCAGCCGCAATTTGCTGTACATTGACTGCCGCCTACCTTTGGGTGCTAAATAGAAAATTACACCTTGAGAATAGCTAGGAAAATGGAAGGTCATTTAGGGGAACCAAATCTCCTATTAGAGTTACAGTAATCATTTTTCTTAACAAAACTTTCATGAAACAAATTAAATACCTCTAGACTGTTGCTTTTCTGCAAGCCATGGATGCATTTTGTAGGAAAGCGGAAAGTTGATTAGTTTTGTTGGATACAAGGGTAGGGATGTGAAGCCTGGCAGTTAATGAGAACTGCACAGAAGAATGACCTCTACTGCATATGCCAACCACAATAATTAGTACTGTAGTGTAGATATCCAGCACCAGTATATGCTATGCAGACTTAATTTACTTCACTAGAGGATGTAGTGTTGTCAGTATTTATGGCTGACTGTCGCCGATCATTATAATGAATGTACTATATAGTGTATGGTAGTTTTGAAGACATTTTTTTTCACGTGAGAGACAAATTAGATTATATGTGATGTGGCTGCCTAGTGATTATCTATTGCCGTTCTTGAGGCTATGGCTTTTCAATTCAGAAACACAGAAAAACAAACGTCATGAAAATTTTGCTGCATCTTCACTTTTTAAGTAGTGCAGGACCAGGGGTAACATTCCATGCATCTTGACTAACATGGTCTCTGACCTAATTGGAGTTCCTTGGGTCCAGATTCCTGTAGGATAGTGTTGTTGGTGTGTGGTCAAGCACAGCTTCACAACACTGGTATGCACATTTGAGTAATATTACGCAGATTATTGTGGGAACTATTAAATGACAAGATCTCATTTTATCAACTCTAACATAAATAATGTAAATTGCATTCCCTGTAAGGAGATCAAAACTGAGGGCTTCAAATTTTGAAAGTGTAATAAAGCAACATACTGTAGAATACACTGGACAGAATGTAAACCAGCTCTGGTTTTTAGATGATAAGCATTGAAGAAAAACAGATTAAATGTATTTTTTTTTCTATCAGTGAATTCACTTTTCTCGACATAAAAACTCATTTACATTTATTTAAATCATTAACAGTTCTACATTAAAGTAGAATGGAAAACGATCTATAGGGTGAGTATTTTGGAACTAGAAGAGTAACTTGCTGCTATCAAGCTGTAAAGTTGACCCCATTTATTAAATCAAGAATACACAATGTAGTCATTTTGTGTACAATGCCACAGCAGGACTGTCTGATCTGCTGAAGCAAACCTATAAAAACATCTTCCATGTGCATCCAGTATTCACAGTAGGGCCACTTCCTCAAGAACTAAACCTTGGTTGTGTAGGACAAAAAAATCAAACCTCCCTAGAGTGTTAAATGCATCTATATGTCATCCATCAACAGGGAATATGGTTTCTGACTCACTTTTTTTAATAGGAAGGCTGCTCGAAGAGTTCAGGTAATACAGTCACTTAGCACAGGCTCTGCAGCACATAGTGCTGAATCCACATTTCTGAAATATAAAAAGCTGCCATGCTTCCAGAGATAATTAATGAATGACTGCATGCCTGTCTGTGAGGTTGGGAGGTGAAACCATTTTTTGTTTCAAAATTTTTTGCTTTATTTTTTTTTTAAAATTGGAAATTGGTTCAGGTGCACACACATACAGTACAGTGTGCTGTTATAATGAGCGATATTAAAGTCTAAACGTGGGAGTGCAGGCTCCAAGACCCCACTGAAGGAATCTGAGATTATGTGTAATGAGATGCCATCCCTGGTTCCTAATTGCAGCCCCAACTCCATATCATTTGTCAGAGTGGGCTTAATTGGCTATCACTGCCCAGACATGCGTTGTGCTTAGCCATTTTGTGCCTATGGAAAAAATATCTCAAAAGATTCCTTAAGATGTTTTGTGTACTTCTGTTACAACTACTAATGAATATAGCATCACACAAGGCAATAATCATACGGATGAAAACCAATAAGACCGGGCCTGCCATGTGTATATATGTTAATACAAGCTTGTTTTTTTCTTGGAGTTTTCTTTTTCAGTCTGCATTTATTTATTTATTAGGTCAAGTTTTTTTTTTATTTTAATAGGAGGCACCTTATGCCTCTCGTAGTAGAATTGTGAGCTGAAATTTTAATGTAAAAAGTTGTCAGGATGTTAACTTTGAACACTAGAATCAGGTACCCTCATAGAACTGGAACAAAGAAGACACTGACATAAACTGATACAAGTACTCAAGATACTCCAAGACGTTAACAAAGTCAAGCCCATGGACAACTTCTGAATCAACATAAAGGGAACCTACAGGATTGTGAATGTACACCTGAGAATGTTAGATACCTTATTACACAAATGTCCTGAGAGTATGGAACAAGCCACCCTGTCATATGTTATCAAAACGGATAGTATTGCTTTTTCTAAGGAACAATTTGAGTTCCTCTGAGCAATTAACTACAACATACTAGATGGGCTTTGATGACCTACACTCTTTTCTTATGCTCTGAAGGAAAGAAAAAAATTACAGGTATGTTAGTGAAGTACTTGCAGCAACACATGCTGTGGTCTATACTATACTGTAGCGTGTGCCGTCTTTCAGATGAGACGTTAAACCGAGGTCCTGACTCTCAGTGCTCATTAAATATCCCCGGGCATTTCTCGATAAGAGTACGGAGTTATCCCAGTGTCCGGGCCAAATTTCCCCCCTCGGCCTTTACCGTGACCTCCAAATTGTCCCCGTGTATGATTGACTGGCGCCCTGTCCAGGGTGTACCCTGCCTTGTGCTCATTGCTTGCCAGGTAGGCTCCGGGTTCCTGCGACACCGTATGATATAAAGTGGTTTGTCAAATGACATGACATGACACTTATTCCTGGTAAGGGTCACAGCAGTCCAGAGTCTTGGCAGCAGAGGGCAGTGCCTTACTCTACCAGACCATTGCAGGACACACTCTCACACACACAGGGACTGGTAGGTATTATTGATGAAACATTGTTTAATTTAGGAAGCACGTCTGGAAAACTCTGGACATGGGAAGAACATGCAGGCTCTACACAGAGGGCAGCAAAGGCCAGAGCTGAATCCAAGACTCAGGAGCCGTGAAGGAGCTGCAGCAGGAATTGCCAAACTACAGTGACTCTCCAGGTTGCAAATACAGCAAATACCTCCTGCCAAAAACCAGTACACACACTAATGCTTATGCATTCAGCACCACTGAAGCTGTAATATCTTCCCACTGCAGCACTAACTTCCCAATGAAATACCAGAAACTATTCTTCCTGGCTATTTAACTGTGGCCACATAAGCACAGGGTTTAATGGATTCACAGTACACAGTTCTTCGTTTACCGGCTTGTCACTTCGGTTAACAAACATTAAACTTTTGTTCGTGCTGAAATGAGCACATAGCTCCAGATAGCAAGCACCACAGTGCGCCCAAGGTAAAAAAAACAAATACCACTAACCAGCACTTTCGTTGCTTTCAGAATCTAGCTGAACCAGGATGATAGATGTCTGGCAATGTGTCCTTGGAAAAGTTGTGTCTTAACATAGCGCAAACCACACAATGCAATATTGACTGTTGCTTAAGTCAGTCTGATAACTGCTTCGTCAGATCAGCCTTTTTTTTTTAAATCAGATTAGGGCTTTTAGCACGATCGATGTAAGAATTCCAAAGGCACAGGCTGGCTGTGTCACAAAATGATATGTACAAATGAAATGATGCTCACTTTTACATACAAATTCAAACAAAGGATGAAAATCAATGCAGCTGTGAAGGTTTGACATTGTCATTGCAGCGTTTGTCTTTTGTCTGAAGACAAGTGTGTATATCGGTAAGGGATTATTAGATGATTAAAGTTAGGAGAAACAGATGGTTATTGTCATCGATTATGTACATGCTACTCTATTACTGGGTATTTAATAGCAATTTAAAGTATGCATTTTTAGTGAAAGGTATAGCTAGCAAGCACATATTTCAATTAACCTGAGGTTGTATTTTGTTTGTCTTTTTGTGTGCTGTGCATTCATGTCTATGTGATTCCTTTCATAATGAGAAATCTGTTACAAATCATTACACAGCATTGAAAGGCTCACCATTGATCTGAAAATATTAGTCTTGTCAGTAGCCGAGTACAAAGATTTATATCTTTAATGAAAGCAGAGTTTTGATTTTTCTAAATAAACATGAATGGATAGATTAATTAAACAGAGGATAGATAGTGCTGAAATGTTCAATGAAGTAAGAATATTCATGTCTTTCATGAAATTCTCCTGATTACTTTTCTAAATAGAAATTAACCACTTCTGAAAAACAGGGCAAAAAAAAACACACAAACAGAGGAGCTAGGGCATAAATATGAATGCCCATCACCTTCCGGAATAAAAGCAAGGATACAGTATGTAAAACTTCTGAGATAAGAGCAAAGCGGATATTTGCTCTGTCCAGTCAGAATTGCAAGCATGACAAAATGACAAAGACCAGTGAATAAAAGAGGAAGAAAAAAATGTCTTCTGGAGCGTTAATGTGAACTACAATACCACATGGGAATAAAGTGTGTAGAAAGATAAATCTAGCACCCTTTGTGAGACCAGAAACACAGAGGCAAGCATGTGAACGTGTGCTGCCCCCTAGTGAGATCCACACAGTGCAGTCCCAGCCTGCCTTTCAGACTTCTGCTTCGGTCAATATCAATTTTCATTCCCTGCGGTAGAATAGAAAAGAAAATGCTTTGCGTAAGTGTAGACTACTAATACCTAGCAAAATATTGTTTTTTGTACTGAGTAACATACTGACCTTATTGATAGAAGTGATCCATACACAGAATTACTTAAATAAAGGTAAACACAGGTACATATACTGTAAACAAAAGATGAAGGTGATGACCTATTGGCACTTCACTTCTATGTCTTTTCATTGACTTAAGATGAATTCCGCATCCATGTCAATGTTTTTCCTCTCAGTGAAATCTAGGCTACTCTACATAATTTCCTTGTCATCTTTGAGTTGTTTTTTGACTTGACTGAAATATTATTATTGCTCTGCAGTGGATGCTAAACAGGTACAGATGAATCCACGTTAAATAACTATCAAGGCTTGTATTTATAAATGTTTTGACGTGGCTTCCAGTGTGTTTAAAAAAAAGACTTTTAAAGTGATAAAGATTTAAAAAAAGGAAAAGTGTTCAGAAGCAATTCAGGCTCATATTTTTGAAAATCGGGCCCTGGGGAGATAGGAGGGAGTTAGTCTCTGAGAATCTGAAAGGATTCCTCCAGCCTCTATCTGAAAGTGCTATTAACAGATTCTTCTCTTTGACCTTTACTGTGAAGGTGACCTGATGCTGAAGCCTCTCAGTGCAGCTTTTCTGTTCCCATCGGAGCCTCTCTCCCTTCCAGGGGCATTAGAGCATGCCTCATCTCACATCCTCACACTCCAGACTGCCTCTGGTTCCTTCCTTCTCCATCAGAGGAACAGGCTACAAAAAAAAAGACTTCTGCTTTCGCGAGCCTGAATGTAGCAAAGTTTATTAGGGAAGTTCGGTTTTGTTTGAAGACTTGATTTTTTTACCACTTTGTTAAGAAAATGCAAAATATGGATTAAAAAAATATGCGTGTGCCAGCACTTGATGGCCTTTTTTTGTTGCATGTGGCTTTTCCTTTTCCTGTCTGGGTTGGTGCTCTCTCAGAGATTCTTGCGTTTTGAAATCATTTTAAGATCAGGTTTTTATAAAGGAGGATGGCACTTTATTTAGGAAATTATGAAAGACAGGTAGTATACAAAATTGCTTTCTTTTTTTTGTCAGCTTCCATTTCAGAGTGCGCTGACTCGGATCAGACTAAGTCTCCTGTTGCAGAGATGATGAAATTCCCAAAGTGTGCATCTCGGTTTGACAGGCTATCATGCGCTTACCAGCATTATTAGCGGAGTACACTATCCCATGAGATGCTGTGAGGTTAAACAGAATTACTACACAGTGAACATTTTTCACACCTAATGAAGTTTGTCATAAGCTCTTTTTATAAAATCTAGATTGTTTGTGTTGAACTTGAACCTGTTAACTGTATGCAAAATTAGTGTATAATAATTGGCTTCTGATACATGCCAATATTTTGGTTTTTATTTCTTTAAGCATTCCTGAAAAGTGTGTGTTTCTCTTCATGTTTCACAAGAGGCATATTACATTGGATTGAGAGTTCAAACTGCTTTCAGCATGATGTTGCAGGTTGATCACTGTCAGATATGTCTGAAAGCAGGGTGGCAGAAGTTCACTGTGTTTCCGACATTCCAGTGCAGCCTGATGGTTTAATGAAAAATGCATGACTGGGATGAAATGGGTGGACTGTTGATTTTTCTTTCTTTTTTGTTATTTTTTTGTTTCCTGTTTAAAGATGAAGGTCTAACAAGCCCAAGCAGTATAAAAGAAACGTCAAATTTAAAATGTTTCATTTTACTTTTTTTTTGTTAAAAGGGGAAGAATTAATTTTTAACAAGGAAAGGATCTTTTGAAATTATTTTAGATATGTAATTTGGTTTCATTGTCTATCTTGGGCTCTATAGAAGTAATATCTGAATAATATGAAATAATACTAATAAAATAATAATGAAAAGCCTTACATACAGTATGGAGTGATATAACGTGCTTGTAAATATAGCATATGAAGTGTTATACATGGTTAGTAATTATATACCAGATGAATACATGTGTTAGTAGAGTAATTACATACCATGCATAGTTTTAGTGGCCACAGTTTACTGGATTTGTTCATGCCAGAATTATAGTAATTACCGATCAGTTGGTGTAAGTTTAATGTCCTTTCTCTGCAAATCTTCTAAAACAGCAAAGCACAACATGAGCTCATGATCAACACTTTTGACAGCAGTCGGCAAAAGTCTTTTTGTCAAAATAAAAGATGTTAGATTTGCAAATAGAAGCATAAGGCATGTCTCATTTAGTACTTGTCACACATCTGAAAAGTAAAAAAAAAAAAGTAAAAAAAATCTCTTCATAATAATTGTCTTTCTCAAATATACTGTATAATGGCTATTTGGAAAAACAAGGTTTATATTTTCATGATGGTATGTACCTATACAGAACTGTATAATATATTTTTAATGCTTAAAGATGGAGCCTTAATTTCAGGACATTAATGTGCAATGATGGAAGGAGAAGCAATAAGGCAAAGGCTGTCAAATCTCTAGTTTGATTTTGTATTTAACAAGCCTGCTTGTTCCTGACCAACACACTTTACAACAGCAATTTTTTTATCATCATACCTTGCCTTTGTGGAACTCAGGCTTCTGGAAACTAAATTTGGCTGACTTTTTTATTCTGTTTTGTAATACTGTATAGTCAATAGTCAGTTTTCTGAGAATAACTCCTGTGAGCTTTGCTCTTTTCTGCCTTTTTGAAAGTAAAAAGAAATTTGGAGAAAGAGAGGGGTTAAGTTAAAGTGCAGTATTTTGCAAGCTCAGTTTAGCAAAGAATGTGTTTTCAGTCAGCCTTGGTTATGTTCGCCTGGGTTATGATGAGATTTAAATGTTAGTTTTCTGCATTGATTTTTTTATTTTGAATTGAGTGGTGCTTAGAGAGCTATGTATAGAAGCATTTGAAGAACAAATGAAAGCACAAGACAAATGAACAATCTGTTCCAGCCCTGACAAGACTCCAGGGTATTAATACCTGCCTAAAACTTCAAGCACCGAATAGCTAATGCTCCAGAGCAGAATTTATTTCCAGCAGAAGACAACGCTGAAGCTTTAACTTCCCACTAGCAATCCTGACATCGGCTACTCTCCGCCTTTCAAAAAGGTTTTTCAAAGATTTGATTTGTGAACACACTGGGTTGATGGTATGGTAAGAGCCTTAACGAAAGGAATAAATGTTGCTGTACATTTTGTTTTATGAAAAAAAAAGTTCAATGAAATCAATTAGAAATATTCCATCAAAAATATTTTTTGCTGACTTAAAACTACTTGTTGTGAATTTAAATTTTCCAAGGAAGGTCTCGCCTCTCCTTCATCTCTTTTTCCTTCATTCACTATTAATAGTGCTTACTGCTTTTTTGATTAGTGGCAGTACATTCCGTTACCATTTTGCAAGAATAACATTCTCAGCAGCTGCTTTCTTTGTAAAAAAAACATTAAGGGTAAAAATGTTTGTGAAGCATTTTATACTTCAGAGTCTGTGCCTCGCCTTTTCATCTGCTGAAACTGATGATAACAGATTCTGAAATTTTTCTTAAATTGGATTTTACAGTGATTCCTCAACATTTGAAAAGGTTCGTCAGTAGCACTGCATGAGAAAAACATATTCTGCCTTTTTTTTTTCCTTTAGGTGTAGAATAAATAGGTGTGTATCAGTAGTGGTGCCATGTGATTTCCTGGTCTGTATGAGTACGTACTGTACAGTATCAGCAGCAGTGGAAATATTGCTAAAACCAGTTGTACTGCTACTGTCTGTGTAGTTCTTGATTGTCCTCCAGGTGTTTTTAAAGATCTGACCTGCCTGGATTATTGTGTCATTTCTGCAAGAGTATTGCAGGCAGCAGATGTGTGCCAACATTAATTTCAAGGCAAACCTTCCCCAAAAAATGACTGATAGAAAGGTGGGGTGTATCTGACATACAGACATGGGGAGAAATGCCAGTGGTGGCTGACATTTTCACAATGTCTGTAGGGTCAGGCAATAACTGCTTCTAGTTGAGCTGACAGCACAGCCTTACTGACAGCTCTAAAAGCCACATGTCTCCCTATGGTGTTTCCTCCGCTCGAGAGTCAACACAATGCCAGCCTGAGAAAGGAACATTGAAATCGACTTGCTAACATTGAAAGCCAAGCTGCCTTCCTGTCAGTTTCTCTGCAGTTTCTTGAGTTGCCACAACGTTTTCACTATGCCTGATGGGAATGGTGTACTGGGTTCATTTTGTAGTTAGCACACTAACTGATCTCACTATATCCTCAATAGGAGTCCTTACCAGCCATCAAACAGCCGCTCGTTTTGGCCACTGCCTCTAAGGAGGTCAACAAAACTGGAAGTACAGTACAGTACACAAATGGGCCATATAAAAGCAGGTACATGACATGAGTGTTTGAAGGGAGGGTGCAGCATTTCTGCGTGAGAGCACGAGGGAGTGAAGTAAACACAATCGGAGTCGCATTGGAATGTCCTCACCTCATGTTCTCCTTCCTATCCAATTCTATATCCTTAACTTCAAGTGCTAGGTCATGAAGTCTGCCAAGCAGTAGGAAGGTGCACAACCTGGCAACAGCTTTTACTGGAGGCGATGAACAAACACTTAATCTTTCACCCTCCCTTTGTTTATGAAAAACAGGCTCTTTTTACAATGCGCTACCACTCTTTCAGTCAGTGTCTCACACATGCAGGTAGGTACTAATATTATAAATACCATCTTTCAACTAAAGTTGTAAACAGAGCCATACGGTATCATATGCAGTATAGAGAAGTACAGTGCATGAGCTCCTGAGTTTCCCAGTGAGACTACCTCCTTTGAGAAAAGGCAAAGATTTCTGAATGGATTATTGGGTGATAAAAACCCATAGCCCAGTACTGCTAGTGAGCACAGCTTGTAAGTGAGAGGGACTACTTCTCTTTCCCATAAGAGACTCAGGAGAAACACACATGAATTTTGGTATGCTACGCATGTTTTGGCAGGAGAACAATTTGATTACATGAAAGAGCAAACATAAAAGACGGAGTGAAATTATACATCATTTTTGAAACTGTGAGTAGTCTCCAGTTTGTTAGGTTCTACCCTGTTTTTTAAGCCTGTGTTCTAGTTCATCAGAAATAATCCCATTGTCAGTGTGAGAGAAATGTAATCAGTTAAATGATAAACAATTTGTTATGTGCTCCTATTGTGCTTTCAGTTTTATGTTTTTACATTTTTAAATCCAAGGAGCTCTTTTTATGTTCTTTCTGAGCAAAATGTTGTGAACTTGGGAGTTTGAGGACTTTGCTCCCTTATCTTTTGTGCGGCAAGAAACCTTTTATGGAACAATCAATCAATGCTGAATTCTGATTCACAGTGCAGTTCCCTCAAGTGTGAAGCTATTGAAGGGTATTTTTTATACTGTGAAAAAATGTTTTCTTTCTTAAAAATAAAGTTCTAATTTTTAGTGCAGTGGCAGCTCAGTCTACCCTGCAGTATGGTGTTATAAAGCAGAGGGGACACTTAGTCCTTGTCCTCATTATTAAATTACCATCATTTGCTGACCTTTGGGAGAGTTGTGAACTGCTGATATACCACAGAATGTTGCACTTTCTATTTCTTCTATCTATTTCTGTCTCACTGACATGTGTTTCAGTGATGTGCTGAACTCCAGAGGGCTTTCATGATGCTGTCTGAATGGTCAATAAAAGCATATAGTGAGATCCCTGGTGTCATAGAGTTGACTGGAGCCCTGAGATTTCTTCAGAAGTCCTTTTTTGTTTCTGCAAGCACTTCCACAATTTCAAAGGCTTACTTTCTTTCTTTTTTTTAGACAAAATAGATAAGGTAGTATAAAAGACAAAACTTACCATTTTGCACATACAGTTCTTTCTCATGTTTTCCACGTTTTGGCATCACCTGAGAAACTTCCTGTTACAGACAGAAAGCAAAGGAAGTACATGAGCTTTCACTGTAGTTTACTGAGCCATCTCCCAGGCAAAGTTGGCTTTTTGATGTTTAACATGTCTCTTCTTTAGGGCATTTTGTACATCACTAAGATAAAGAGGAGAGAAAAGATATAAAGTTGCTTACAGGGAAATATGAAATCGTTAGTCCAGGTTTATGTAGAAACCCTATAAAATATCAAATTTGGATTCTTATTGAATGGCACAGGTTTTTAAGGAGCACAAGGCTTAAGACATTTTCTTTTCACTTAGTATGAAATATACTGTATATCCTGTTGTAGAAGATGAATTAAAAGCCTCTGTGACCCCTTCAATACAAATTAATTATGCAATGAAGGGATTAAAAAAGCAGCAAAAACTACACACAAATTATTTCTCCTTTTTTACCAGATATGTGAGATCCGTTTAGCTGGGGGAAAACCATAATGTATACGTGTTGGGATTTGATCATTGAGTAAACCGACTTTTGGTTTTCATTGTTAAGTTAAATAATAAATTCTTAGATGTGTGCAAATAGTTAAAAAATGACCCAGGAGTCTCAGAAATAAAGTCATTTTAACCCTATGTATTCAACAGTGCCAAATAATTATCTGACAGATTAATGTGGATTTCTTCTCCTGGGAATGTTTATAAAATATAAATCATAAATTATTATCATTATACACAGATTAGCATCTTCATTGCAGGGAGTAATTATCTGTATTTGCATAATGAGAGCCCAGGAACACTCCAGAATTTAAAATTGTTTTAAGTTTACCTCAGCATCTAATATGTTTTCCAAGTTTCTTCTAATCTTCTGCACAGAAACTGAACTTAATCGTTGCATGTGGCATATTCATGTTCATGTACATATACACATATTTATCAGAGTACCAACACAGGGTAACTAATACAGAAGAGTTGTCAAGGGGCGGCCAGATGTCTCAGAGGTAATAATGGGAAACTTTTAGATGACGAAATGAAAATGGATATTATGAAATGAATTAATTTACCCAGGTGTTTTCCCATGAAAGGAATAGAGAACACACCTCAGGCTGAGGAAAGACAAAGTTCTGTATTAAACAGTGTTAGTACAGAAGAGGCAGAAGTCTTACAGGTATTAGAAGTACTTAAGATACATTTTTGAGGCCTGATGGTATTCTGTCAATTGTGCCTAAATAAACAAGATATGGATTTCAGACTGTTAACAGAGCTCTTCCAATAGTTACTCAAGCCTGGGGTAATACCCACTGACTGGAAAATTGTTAATGTTGCACCTATCCATAACAAGAGTGTCAAAACCCAACCAAGTAATGATAGACCAGAGTCTTTTGTGGAAACAATAATAAGGACAAATCTGTATGGAGATAGGATTCTAGACCATAGTCAACATAGATTAGGAAAAGGTAGGCAGTGCTTAGCTTAATTTGTTAGAGATGTTTGATCACGAAAAAGCAGTAATATAGTATATTTACATTTTTGGAGTTTTGCTTTTAATAGCATTCATCATGAAAGATTCATTCTTAAAATGTAGATAGTGGGCTTTCAAAATGATGTGTGTACATTATATGAATTGAGAACTGTAACAGATAGAAACCAAAGTGGTAACAATGGGTGGATGTCCAAATTGGAGTAATCCAATTAGCGGAGTACCACAACAACTGTAATATGACCACAGCTTTTTCTTAATTACATCAATTTCTAGATGGTAGCAAAGTTAGTAAACTAGTCAGGGCGGCAGACGATAAACAGAGAATTATTGAACCCTTTTTTAGATGATTCAAAAGTTGTTACAATTGACATGTAATATAGACATAGTGAGAGTTAAATGCAGGTAATGTAGATGGAAACATATTATGAAGAAGGTAATTGTGTTCTAGAAAATGTGAGGAAGCAATAAGAAAGAAAAACATTAGAATAGAAACTTAGAAGTGTAGAATTTAAATCATAGGATGTTATGTAAATGTTTTATCACACACGGTACTACTGTATCAATTAAAATGCTGTGTACGATGTGGGAACCATGTTGCAGAAGAAAGTATTGCAGCTCTGGAATCGGTCCAGAGAAGAGAAACCGCATTCATTTCCTTGCTTAAGGAAATGCCCTACACCGACAGGAAAAAAAACTTTTTTTTTTAGAATTAAACAGAAAAGATAACAGCATTGATGAATAACAAAGCCAACCCAAGGAGTTTCTTCAGAATTAACAGTGAAATATGAATCGGGTGACACAAGAAGACATTTTGGGAGAATTTCTAAAACTGAGAAATGGAGGCACATTTTTACACAAAGGTCTGAAGCAATATGGAATAAGTTGTGTGGTTGAAGTTGATACCCTGCATCTTTAAAAAAATCCCTGGATGTGAACCTTATGATCCTTGGATCAATTAAATACTAGAAACCAAAAAATTCTACAGTAGATGGGCTGGATGATCACTTTTGTAATCCTTTGTAATTCATGTTCTTACTTTCTGTGTTTTTTTAAAGTGATAATTAATAACTGTCATTACATTTTCTGTTCTGTCGCTGTTGTTTGAGATTAAGTCAGATGGTCATCAAAACTGGCAGAAAATCTGCATGATTGTTTTTTTCTCTGAAAAATTAAGGAGACCAGGGAAGAAGTCTGTTATTGATTAGAGCCGCAGGGTTTTTGATTGCGTGGCCATGATTGAAATTGACTGCTGGTTGAGATGTCATTAAAAATCAAGGATAAATGCGTGCGTTTTGAGACATTTAATAAAGTTTATCTACTGCACTTCCACGTATGGAACTGCAACATACAGTAAGTCTGTTCTTTAGCTACAAGAAACTTGAAGATACAGTACAGTATACTTTTTACATTATAACTGCAAACTAAGATGAAATACAATGTATGCTGGAGGAGACAAATACATGCCTATTGTTTACATTTTCTATTTTGTATTATTATAATAAATAATTAATGGGCAATTTGACCAAAATCCAATTAACCTTTCAGTATGTTTTTAGACTTTGGGAGGAAACCGAAATACCCAGGGGATAATTCACACGAACATCCTAACCACTGCACCGCTATACCACACTTTAATGTTAGGATTTGTCAATTATACTGTATATTTTATTCTTTCTTCCTAGAATACTAGCTATTATGTATATAATGTATTATGTATATAAATTACAGAATATATTTGCATCTGCAGTTAAACTCGTATGCACTGATTTAAAATTTGTACAAATGCATCTGCTCAATTCCCTTTCACACTTATGTCAACTTAAGTCTGTTAAGGGAATAGGTTTATGTTTGATACTAAAAGGCTCTGTCTTACAATCCACAGTTTTGTGATTTAATATATACTATTGCAATTGTAAAGCATTGAAGGCAGTAATAGTTTCTGTGGTGTTATGAATGTTCACATATTTGGTGACATTTACAGTAGCCACCGAAACACTTTTGTCTTTTCATTTTACATTTTAAATTCTAGCTCCAAGGATGGAACAAATTAAATTGTTGACCACCAAATTTCTTTCACCTTGCGCAGAGGAGACTGAGGCTACACTGGCAAGCAACAGACACAAGGCAGGGCACACCCTGGATGGGACACCAGTCCATCACGGGCAGAGACGCGGCCACAGTCACATTTAGGATAAATTGTCCCAGAAGCCTCCTGATATGTTTTGGGATTGTGGGAGGAAACTGGAATGAATTACGGGGCGAACATTCAAACTTCACACACACGCCGAATTGAATCCAGGATCCCAACAATGTGAGGCAGCAATGTCAACCACTGCGCCACGCTCGATTTTAAAGGATATGGGATTTGATGTCATGTAGTTTAACTTCCTGAAGACAAGTTCATTTTCACACTGAATTGTTTTGTTTTGATTTACTGGAAAACTAAGCTAATTGGGTTCCCGGGATGCAAGAACATAGGAAATTGGGGGGAAAGAAAAACATTTGTTTATTGATTTTACAGATTGCTAATTGAGGGAAGGAGGCATGCAGCTTTTTGACAGGTCTGTCGTCCTCCTGGGAGCTGTGTCTTGCTGGAGGCTCTGCCAAAAGAAGAGTGACAGGCGGCGTGTCGCCGTCTCCTTGTCAGCCCACATCACACATTGGCTCGTCAGGCGGGTCTCATGCAGGGTCAAGGAAATGAGTTTTCTGTTTATACACTAGATCTTCAGCTTCAATTTAAAGGACTCACATAAGGCTTTTATATAGCTACAAGCAAGATGTTTTACATAACTTTGTTTTTAAGTAGTTTCATAAAATTGCTTACAGTATAGGTACCGTGGTAGTTGCATTAACCTGATTAATAAATCATGACACAAGATACAAAGCAAAAGGGTCCTGAACTACTGCAAAATCTTGGTATCAAAAGACTTGTTTTTAGAACAAATACCCAAAGTTCCTCAAAATTATTTTTCTTTGCTTTCTCTTCAGATATTTTTTCCTCAATTCTTTCTTAAAACTGTCTCTTTAGCCTTCTATTTTATCAAACATAAAGTGGGGGTAAGCTGAAGATCACATGCGCTTAGATTGCATTACTGAGGATTTCTGAAGCTCTGTTTTGTAACTTTGTGGCTTAGAAAAATCAGTTTCTCTAGTTGAAATCGCAGATAGAGAAGATTTTCTATTTAGATAACTCCTTTAACAAAATCGTAGCAGAGTTTTATCCCTGTACAAGGCTGACAGTGCGACTTCAGGTGAGATGGAAAAATAATCCAAAAATGTCAAGCAAAGGAGGTCTAATGATTAAAAATGAAAAAAGGCTGGAGAGCAAAAGGCTGTGTGGCTGAGCGGTCGGATACAGTTGGTTAGTGCAGCTTTATCCTAAAAGATGGGGACCGGGAGGTAATTTACAGGTGTGTGTGGTCAGAGGATAAGCAGTGGTGTCTGGATGCTTGACTGTTGATGCAATACTAAAGCCAATCACTGATTTAGTTCAGACCACAGGAGAGGTAGGTATTTCCATTTTGCAATATATAAACTCAGACCCATTTCTTTTGCTTTGAAAAAATAAAAAATAAAACTCACTGAACAAGAAGCAACACTGAATAGAAAGAAATGCTTAGAGTCTAAATGTTTAAAAGGCCAAAACAGTATCCTTTTTCAACAACCTGAACTACAGATCGGGTTTTTACAGCTTAGAGGGGAGAAATTGAAAGTATGGTCAATACCCCCCAGTTTGAATTATAAGTGTGTAATTAGAATTATAAGTACTTTGACAAAATTTTTAAGTAACATTGAAAATTTCAGCATCCTTTCTTCTCTTGTGTGTCTCAGATACCTTTTTCTTTCTGTGGAACAGACAAATTATTTATTAATAATGTTCCCTCTAACAGCTAAGTATCACTAAGACCCATTCAAATTAATGAGGATTTGAAAATGTAAATGAAGGACAGGCTAAAAAATAGGATCACTCGTGTGTCTGAGTGTATTTTTACATGAAGATGTTATTTCACTAGATCTTAATTGGAGTCCCAGTTTTCTTTAATTTTTAAAAGTTTCAGTTAGTCTCGCGAGTGCAGCTTACAATTCAAATTTGCACAGAGCTTCTTCAGATCTTTTAACTGGACCATTGTGGTTTGGTTAAAATCAGTTTATTCAATAGCAATGCTATGTAAAATAAAATCAAGGAAACATAATTAATGTAGGGGTCACAGGGTGCATATTGCATTTACAATGCAAAAAGTTAATGCTATTTTAAAAGAATTACCTTTTATATTGCAGAGCAATTAATTTTGCCCAAAACTAGAACACAAACCTTCGTTATGGAAGTAAACAGAGCACAACAGTAAGGGGTTAAATCCATCATATTTATCTAACATCTATTTATTTTCATCTTGTCATTCATAATACCTCCCCATGTTTGTGTTTTAAGGGATAAGTGATAACTCCAGAGTACATGAGCATATACAGTACTCAGTCTTTGCAGCTTGAAGGTGTGGACAGATCAAAGGTGATTATACAGAAAAAGAAAGTTGTATTCCTCCACGGTTACATTTTATTTGCCACACTATTTTTGATACTTCATTCAATCCTGAATTGAAATAAATTTTAAATAAAATATCATATAATATTTGTGGAGAGTTGTGTCCCCATTCTCAGATTTAAGCCCAGTCAAGGTAGGAGCTAGATTCCACCGAGGATGTGTCTTGCCTTCTCTCCTGTTCATGATATCAAACTCACAACTGGCAGCCCACTGAAGCTAAGCAGGTGTGAGCCTGGTCAGTACCTGGATGGGAGACCTCCTGGGAAAAACTAAGGTTGCTACTGGAAGAGGTATTAGTGGGGCCAGTATGGGGCACTCACCCTACGGTCCATGTGGGTCCTAATGCACCAGTATAGTGACGGGGACACTATACTGTAAACAGGCGCCGTCCTTCGGATGAGACATAAAACCGAGGTCCTGACTCTCTGTGGTCATTAAAAGTCCCAAGGCGTTTCTCGTAAAGAGAAGGGCTGTAACCCCGGCGTCCTGGCCAAATTTCCCATTGGCCCTTACCAACCCTTACGGGGCTGGAAAGGTTCACATCCAAGTGTGACGGGTTCAGGATGGCATGGTTCTGTCCCAGAAAATAGTGGTTTGATCCCTCCAGGTGAGGAAGGACCAGCAGCCCCAGGTGGAGGAGTTGAAGTTCCTTGCGGTCTTGTTCGCTAGTGAGGGAAGAAGGTATTGTGAGATTGATGTTCATTAGTGAAGGAAGAAGGTATCGCAAGATTGATGTTCACTAATAAGGGAAGAAGGTATCGCGAGATTGACGTTCATTAGTGAGGGAAGAAGGTATCGCGAGATTGATATTCACTAGTGAGGGAAGAAGGTATCACGAGATTGATGTTCACTAGTGAGGGAAGAAGGTATCGCGAGATTGACGTTCACTAGTGAGGGAAGAAGGTATCGCGAGATTGACGTTCACTAGTGAAGGAAGAAGGTATCGCAAGATTGATAAGAGGAATCTTGCAGTCATTTAAAAAATGTGGATGCTGTACCAAATCATGGTGGTAACACAGGAGCGGAATTTTCTAACAGTACTCTCAGTTTACAGGTCGATATACGTCTCCATCCTCAGCTACGGTCACAGCCTTTTTGAGTAGTAACTGAAATAATGTGATTGCGGGTACAAGCGGCAGAAATGACGTTTCTCCGTAAGGCTGCTGGGCTTACTTTCCATAACAGCGTGAGGAGCTCGTCAATCTGGGAGGAGTTTGGAGTGGAGTTTCTGATCTTCTGGATTGAGGGGAGCCGGTGGACATGGTCTGGGTACCCAGTGAGCATGCCTTCCACTTGAGGTGTACCAGGCCCGGCCCACTTGGCCCATCCAGGGCAGACCCAGGATACGCTGCAGGGATTGTAGCTCTCAGCTGGCCTGGGAGCTCCTGGGAATCTCTATTGGAATTCCATACGTACCAGGCAGACATCAATGATGTTTAGAAGTGTATTGTCCCTAAGAAGAAAAAAGGAAAATATGTACTGTGTTCTACCATTTTGAAACTGCAATGCAGGATCTATCCTTGGTGAACCCGTTACAGAATATTTTACAGTTTCTCTTTACTGTATTTTATTCCAAAAAACACACTCACCTGGGGCCTTCAGGAGGGACTTTGTACAGTCACAGCTTGACTGAGTGCTTCAAAGGCTGAAGCACTGTCCATCTACCATCCACGTTGACGTTTTAACATGCAGCAGATTAATTTTATTGAACTCTCCATTCTGCTGTGTTAACAGGAAAAATATGATGCAAACTCAGCCTTTCAGAATGGACTGAAGGCAAATAAAAGTTTTATAGTCAAGTAAGCAGCATCAGAAAAAAAACAATGATCTCTGTAATTAGGCTGCCGTTAAATAAATGGCATGCAGGCTGTAAAACAACAGGGAAACGTAGAGGTTTTTAATGCAGTCTTTCCTGACCAGGCCCTTTGGGATTTATAAAGTAGCAGGTGGCAAATCCCATGTAGCACCTACTAAACAAGAAAAACGTTATTCGTTAGAGTCCAGGTTTTAAGTTAAATATAACATTCAGATTTTGAACGAAGAAAAAATATCAAATCACCCACATCTTGTTACTGTTGGTATTAAACTCACACTGAGAGCATAGATAAAAGTGGAGAGACAAGTATATGATTTTTGAAACTTGTGATTTACACAGCAGAGTACACTTTCTTTCAAATTGTTAAATTTACTCTGTAAGAAAAAAGCAGAAATGAGTAACGGAGATAACCCCAGCTTGTTACCGAGTATGTGGGCATGTTATGCAGTGATCTTGGGTTTTCATTCTAGCAATGAATTATTGAGAAATATTAATGCGCAGGCTGTGTATAATGTGCATCAGTTCCAGATTAAAAATTCAGTTTTTCTTAGAAATCTCTCATTGTGCCTGATATTTATTCTCATGTATCATATCGAAATGTACTGAGGTATTTATGAGGACTTTCAGAGAAGGAGAATTGCTACCGCAGGGCCTGAGATAGCTTGTAATTGTGAGATGGTTTATGGCATTAGCTTTTGTTCACAAGAAGAGAAAAATAAAGACAGAATTGTACTTCTACCTTGAAATTATATAACCGGATGGAAGCTTTAAATTCCTGTTACAATTTGTATTTTCAATATTTAAAGCCATTTTAAAAAGTTCCGTATGTCTGTATGTGTAAAATTCACAAGAAATGAAATCAAAAGACATCCAATTATACATATTACTTTTTTCTTCTTTTAACTATTATTAATGATGATTCATATTGAGATAACATATACTGTGCAATACAGAACAAGTAGCTTTCCTTATGAATTATGGGCATCAAGATCCGCACTCCAGGTTTCCTGATATTATAGCAGATTAACTTTTTGAGAAGAATAGGAAGGGAGCTCTCAGAAAATCCATGTTTCATGCACAGTTTCTTTTAGTCATACAGTATTATGAGCAAAGCAGGCAACCTGCAAGAAAATATGAACATAGGTTTTCGGGGATTTAATATACAGTATAACGTACATAATAAGGAAAAAAAATTCTGCAAAAATGTTCAGTGTCAAACAAGCAATAAGGATTTCCTTGAATGAGGTTATGTACTTCCTGAGGTTTTGGTGGGTTTCATTTGGGTACTCTTCTCACAGTCATAAAACATACTGGTAGATTAATTGGCCTCTGGGAAAATTGTCCCAGTGTGTGTGTTGTACAGTATGTTTCTGGTGTCCTATCCACGGTGTTCCCCAACTTGTGCCCATTGCTTGCTGGGATAACCTGAATTGGTAAAGTCGTGGTTGGCATTAAACAGTTGCATTTCGTTTACTTAGAAAATATGCACTTTCATATAAGGGTTTATTTAGTTTATAAATGCTATCTTGAAGCCAAAGACCTATTAGGTAGAACTGAAATAGTATGCATCAGTCTGGTCACATTAACTCAAATCCTTATTTCTTCCAACTCGGATATTTAAAGATATAGGTTCTCTTTTCACTGTTGTCACATCATTGAAATAAAGCAATTAACAATCAATCCTTTCAGGTCTTAGTGTACTTCCAATTCATAGCCTTGTCCAGGTCATTGTAAATAATCCTCTGTAAACTCACTCGCATGCTGCTGTGGATGACATATCGTCTATTGATTTAAGGCAATTGTATACAGATGAATGGCTTCAGTCTGTGACATAGCTGTAACAACCCCAGAAATTAGGGCTTTTTAATGTCACTCTATTTTATCATTAAATAATCCCCCTATCTCTATGTCACTAAGCAGCCCATTGGTCAGCCCCTGTGGTTTGGCTGTTTGGAAGAGGGATCTCTCTTGATCGGTTGTCCCAGGCTGAGATCTATGGCTGCAATTACATGTTGCTGCTGCTGCCTCTGTTTGGGAAATGTAATAAACAGTATTAAGGACTAGTGCAATCCTTTAAATATACTTCCTCTTCTTTTTCTGCCTGACAGTTGAAGAGAGTAATGTATTCCCTCTTGGCTTCTGAAGGCACTTAGTACAGAAGCTGAACCCTTCCACTCTTCGTTTCCATGTGTCTCTTCTTAGGAACGGAGAAATAAAGAGAACAGCAGAAAGGCTCAAAAAAAGAGACCGACCACAATGCAGAGATCAAGGGCAAAAAGGTTCACACGTTTTCCTCTCTCGGAATAATTAATCACACCTCTTTCTGTCTGACTGTATCAGAAATACAAAACAAACCTCACGCTGCTCCACCCTGGGTTTTTCAATGCACACAGATCTCATCAAAGGCCATCAAATGTTTCTGCTGGGTTTAATTTAACTACTATCCTTTTAATCCCTCGCACAAAAATTAGGTTTTAGAAAAAGTCCATACAAGTTTAATATACTTATAAACATCCTAACCATGAAAACGTTTTCATTTAGTACTTAGTAAAAACAAAAGGGGAATTTATTTGATCCCCTACGAACAGAAATTATGTTACTACAGGAATGTATTTGATAGGGAACTGAAAGGAACCTGGCAATTGTATTAGCAGGATTTGGTATTTACTGTATACTAATACAATTACAGAAGTGATATATATATACTGTGGCTTTTAGCTCCTTGTTTGAGGCTCATTCTCCTACACCAAGAGATGAACAGCCCTCTCAGCCTTCATCTCTCCAGCTTTAATCACAAAATTAATAGACTAATCATGGTAACTGAAGACTAATTAAGTCTAAGGCGTATGCTCTACATATTTACCAAAGCATTTGCACAGATAATAGATCCCTTAAGAATTGGTGTAATTGCCCCCCTGAAACTAAAAACACTAAAGAGCTCATCAGTGAACCCCATCCAGCCATACAGTCAGGAAATATTCCTGCAGAAGTGCAAGCTGAAAAACCTTGGTCACCAATTAACAGAACCAAATTGCTCAACGCTGGATGAGCATCTTTTTCTATTTTTACCACTACACAAAGCATAATTTCTGGGAATAAGTCACGCTCCTCTTTATATGATCTGGGAAGGGTGGGGGGGGAGGGTAAATTTGGGATTCTGCAGATGTGTTAATACCTGTGAGCCATCTACCTTCACTGTTCATAGCGTAATTGTACCATTACATTATATTAGAGGTTAAAATATGCCATTTGATCAGCTACAGTTTTCAGATCAAATCATAATTAAAGCCAAGTCTGTTCTTTAACATCAAAACTACTATTGTATAGAAAATCACAGTGTGCCACTAGTTCAGTATATTGCACATGCAGCCCAAAGACTCTGCTTTCCTAATTTCTTTCCCAGGGCCAGGCAAAAGATTGCAAATGGCAGCAAATCTATTTCCATCTTGCTGTACACCCTCTGTACTCACTTAGAAACGCAACTAAGCAAAGAAAACAAAATGCTTAAAAAAACAGCATTCCTCTCTTAGCAACAGAACCAAGAATAGCTTCAGTGACTCCTGGCCTGTGACAGTTAAACAGCAAATTTGGTGATTTGTGCTTTAAATCCCTGCAGAAAATCAATTCCTTGCCTTTCTGAAAGTGATTTGTTCCAGCAATAAGGAGTTAGGTTTGAAGCAACCCAGGCTTTGAACTGTCTGAGATAGGATGGGAGTGTCTAAATGAAATGGGAAAAAGGACAGCAATCTGAAAACCCTCAGAAAAAAAAAAGATTTATTATTTTCGCACCATGGGTGGAAATATATCTTTCTCACTGTCCTAACAAAAATTATTGGCCTCACATAGGTCCACTTAATGCACCAATAATGGCTTGGTCATGCAGCCTATAAAACCTTCAAAACTTTCCTTTGCTATTAAGACCCTTCTATCTTCAAAAACAAACTCAAACGTTTTTGAGCACAGCTGTAGATTAGGGTAGCGTGATTCCACAATTTCCAGAAACAGAGTACATGATTATCACGCAGGCTGTGATCCTCAAATACACTGTGAGTCTGTGATCCTCAGACTTAATGTAAAGGTCTGTTAGTACCGGGGTACTTTATAAGCTCCACATAGAACAGATTCCTTAGAGCCCATGGTAAGATTTCCCTTTATAAATTATTATTGTCTTTAAAAGGGCTAAATATTTATCATTAAAAGTGAACTTTTTTATTGTATCTGAACAAATATTGTGCGTTCTATAATGGTGCTTTTCATCATCGCAGTTGAAAGATTTTTTATTAATTTACCCCTTCAAAAAAATATTTTTTGTTTTTATTGTCTCAAAAGACATTAATCATTTGGGTCTTTATGGGACTTTCTCAATGCCCATAACTGCACTGCACACAAACTGTTTTTTTTCTTCAATAGATTGACTATATTGATTAATGATAATACATTTATATAATTCCTATACAATGCTGTATATTACATCCATCTGCTTTCTAATTTCCTCTTCCAATTCAGAGTCACAGTGGAGAAACAAGCACAAGGCAGGGTATACCCTGGACAGGACACTAGTCCATCACAAGGTCAACACAGAGACACAAACACAGACATGCATACACTCACACCTAGGGCCAAGAGGAGGAATCACATACAAACTCCACTCAGATGGAACTGCAGGTCTGGAATTAAACTCAGGGCTCCAGAGCTGTGAGAAAGCAAATGTGAACACTGTGCCACCACACTGCCCTGCCATACATTATATTTGATTTTTAATTTAGTCATTCAAAAGGAAGGGAATGTATATGTATATATATATGTTTTATTGTGAGTTACATCTTCACTACAGAGGATTGCTCCCGTGTTTTTGTAATATGAAATGTGTCTGGTATCATTCGTGTTTCTTATTAAAAAAAAGGAGGGCAGCCAGGTGCCGTATCAGGAAAATATGGTGGGATTCTGCGTCTGGCGCACGTAACATACCAGAACACCTGGGATACAAATTCTCTGGAGATTCAATGATGGATCCCATCTTCAGTCCTGCTGGGATTTGTGGAAGCTCGCATCCCTTCCATCTGTTGCATGTGTGTTTCTTTACCTGTGAGCAGTACATACTGATGCATGTCTACCGGTGCCATTTGTGTGCCAAGTGTGCTTACCTGAATTATATCCCATCCTTCTATTTACTAAGAGGCATTCATCTGCATTTGACAGAAGCCAAAGATTTGTTTTACAAGCATGAGGTCACTAATATAATAGCTCAGCATGAACAATGTCTTAGTATGGATGCATGTTAAAATATTTAGAGCAATTCGATGTACTGTTACAAATATTAAAAGGAATATTGTCCAATGTGGCTCACTATTAATGATGATAATGTTGCAGGTGTTCTTGTTTAGTTTACAAGCACTATAACTTGTACATCCAGTACTAACTACACATACATTAATAATACTGGTAGTGTTTGGTTATATGAAAGTATCTTATTTTAAACCATGTTTTCCTACTTATAGAACAATTGGGCTCTTAAAAAAGCAGACCCCTACTTTTGAAGAACTTATTTTGCCAGTATTTCTCCTCTCTTGCGGATGTGTCGCTTGCTGGGGCTCTCAGATTAAAGAGAGGGCTGTAAAGCTGTTCTGATCCTACTCGTTCTGTTCGTGTCTGATGACTTCAAAGCACAGACTGCCACTGCAGGGGAAAAAAAGGGCAGCACACAAAGACATGGGTTCGTCTGTAATTCCAGCAAGAATGCTTACAAAATAGTAAAGAACGTTCCTATGATCTCTTGAAAAGAGATTTGTTGGAACTGGCATTCTCTTTTCATTATTGATAAAGTCTGTGAGGGGACTGTCTGAGTGCTGCTGGTGAATGATGGCCCAGCCCCACAGCTTTTAGTTCTTTCTGACAGCGCAAGTCTTCTACGTGGATCTTTTTAACCTTCGGCAAACAGCAACATAGAAACGAAACTGATGGCGTTAGTTATGAAAAACCAATGGCCTCTCACTCCCTTTGCTATTCTATTGTCTGGAAGGCTCCGGGCTGATATTAACTACTATATGAATTCCAATAGGACTGCTTTTCTTTCTCCTGCGTGGATGTGTCCAAACTACATTTGGTTTCCAAGGTTACGGCAGGTATCCAGTCTGCAAAATAAACTATGCACAGACGTTGATTTAGCTTCTGATGTTCTGAACCAAAGTCTTTATTAAAAACGGTATTTACAGAAATGACATTTTCATAAATAGAGTGACGCCAACTGTGGCATGACAGCGAGTGCCACTCTTTAGGTCCAGGGTTCAACTCCAGACTTGGGAGCGTTCTTTATGGAGTTTGCATGTTATGAGGTTCGCATGCTCTGGTTTCTTCCTATCTTACAAAGTTTGATTGAAGTCACTAGTTCTTCCCTGTGTGTATATGTGTATCTCCTTTGACGAGCCGGCTACCCATCCAAAATATACAGTATTCCTGCCTTGTACCCTGTGCTTCCAGGATAGGCTTGTGTTTTTAAAACAAATTTGGTATTCAGCTCCACCTCTATCCCATCTCTCTCACATGCAGCACCTTATTGTGAGATAATACATTTCAGTCTAACTTTGAGTTTAAAGATTATTCCCATAGACTCTCCCAGGTTTCAAATACCATGCCTAAAAGTGAGGAAATGGATGAAAATCTGCCTTTCAGCTTTTCCCAGCCTTGTGAAATTAGTGTTGGAGATTGGTGAGAGGATATTGTATTTTAAGACAGATGCTCATGGTTCCAGATGATTACTACAATTTGACAAATGGTGTTTTCTGCCAAATTGGCTAAGTAATCACCTGCACAGCTTGGTCTTGTCAAGTCTGGTGTGGTTTTTAAAAAATGTAGGCTAATCTTTCCCATAGTTCTGTCTACAAAATCATGCAAAATGTTAAAATTAAAGACAAGAACACACGCAATGTTACAAATGAAACGTGGCCATGTGGCCCATCTAGCCATTTTGGTATTTAGTAGCTAATTGATCCAGTGATCTAATCCAGCTGTTTTGGAAAAGGATGCAGGAGCTGGGTACCTTGTTTCATACTCCCACAAACATTTGGCTAAAGATGACCCTCCTGTTCTCAGTTTTTAATGAACTTCCACTGAGTTTCCACTTAATCTGCTGGGTTGTCTTTGTCAGTGCCTTTGAGCATTTTGAACACGTATATGAGGTCCCCTCTGTTCTCTGTATGTGTAGTTTGTTTTTACTACCTGCATGCAAAACCCCAGTGCTTGTCTGCATTAAATTTGTGCTGCCAGTGTTTGCCCATTCTTCAATTTTATCTAAATCTTTTTTAACTTAATGTGCTGCTTCTACACGTTTTGGTAATGCCCCTACTTTTGTGTATCCACAGACCTAACTATACCAATATCTAGATCACTGATATAAATTAAGATCAGCAGCGGTCCTAGTACAGATCCTTGTGATACTCCACTAATTACATCACCCCAATAGAATTTAGATGGAGCGATACTAAGCTGTTAGAAATGTAGCTGTAAGACTTGAACTTGTTCTCCTTATCATTTTCTGACTAATGTTTTTACAATAATTGTGGTACATACTGTACCTTTATTTTTACATGTGTTAGGGTTTTTTTTTCTTTTAAAAAGAACCTTTAAAAACAGGCTCTGGCCACAGCTCTTGAAACTTATTCTTGATTGAAGTGTCATTTTCACAAAATAATGCTTAAGGTTTTAATTGTGTGTCTTTGTGAATTCCAAAGAATTCCATTTTTTAACCCTACGTTATGTTAATACCACCATGTCTGACAGAAGGAATCCACACTCCCCTGTGATTTCTTTAGCATTGCTTGCACTGGCCTTTTTTCCTTCCAGTTCAAGTGTGCGCACTTAGCAAGGTAGTTGCTATAAAGTAAATTGTATTCAGTAATAAAAGTAGCTGAATAAATCATCCCGGGCACTTTATAGAAGAGGAAGGGGATGATTACTCTTGCTGGGGGTGCTCTGAAGGGAACGAGATGAGTATCTGAGTGGAGGTTAGCACTTCTCCTTTTAAACGAGGACAGTGCTACTCAACATGTCAAAAAATGGAAGGTTGGGGTAATTTTGGGGGTCCATAGGTGGCTGATTTTCTGATGCATCCTGCCAGGCATGGACAGTGAACTTTTTCTACTCTGATTCATACATTAGCACCAACCTGAACATTGACCTTAATCTAAGCCGATGCTCATTTTGGACCAAAAAAATATTTCTTAATCAGTGTTAGTCTTTCTGTAGAACCTATTTAAGGTAAATGTTATGAAATACAAAAATGCTGAGGGTGAATGCTCAGCCCTTTTACTTCATAAAAACAATAAGGTTTGACAGATCGATATGTCTCAGATAAAAAGCTCCTCGTTTAGCCATTCAGTCATCATTTTAATCCAATCGTCAGCCGTGAGTCATTTCCCTATTGTTTGGAATGCAGTACAGTGATGCTTAGCATTGATTCCTTGTCAGTTCCATTGTAGAAGATTATTATGTTCTCTCGAGAGGAGTGTATAATCTTTACAGAGTTTTTCTTCTTGAGCACAAACTGCAAAAAAGTGCCTTCTCTAGTTCTGTGTTCATGAATCTCTGTAACAAATGCCTTATTGTTAAAAAAATCTATTTCCCTGAAGGGTTTTGCTCATCTAATAACATAATAGAACAGGCCTAAAAGCCATCTGGATAGATGGAAATTAAAAGCTATCCTATTCTTGCCAATCGCATGCTAGTTCCATCTTTCACTTACTAGAAAACTGCAACTAATTTTTCACTACTGCTAGTTTCATTTTTTATCATTTACAAAACGGCAGGTTCGTGCCTTTATAATGGTGATATGAACAGCAGTGAACTGCAGCATGGAGCATGCTCAAGAGTTTCACTGTGCCTCCTTCCTAGAGTGCTTCTCTTTAAAGAATGGGTTTGTTACAGTTGTTTTACAGGTTTTATCATGACTGAAGGCCTGTGGTGTGTGACAGCCTTAACAGAGATTTGTCAGATACAAATGGATTGTAAATCAAACAAAAAATTCTGAAAACCCTCTTAAGCCAGCAATACGTCAACAATACTAAGTTCTTTTTTGAGTTGCTGTTTTGAAACTCTTCCTTCTGTTAACCTAATACCTGTTGAAACATCAGATGGCCATCAATATAAACGTATATTGTAGCTATTTTTGCATAATATTTTTCAGCTTTTACAGTATTTACCTCACTGTTGTTTTATTGTCCTTTAGCTGACTCTCAGTGTCATGAGGTAAATTATTTGAATTACTTTATCTGCAGCTATTATAAATCCTTGTTTTATAATACATAAATAGCATGTAACATTAGCAAGCACATTCTGCTGTCCTCTTGAGAAGTTCAAGAAACTATTCAGTACTTTTGACTTCTTCAGAATGAACAGTAAGACATGAGCCAGAGAACATAGGAGGAAACTGGAGAGAATCTGGAAATGCACTAATAACAGTGAATAGGTGGCTTTTTTACCAAAAAGGTTGTGGGAGTGGAAGGTTGTGGAACAAGCTACAGTACCTAGCCATGTTTCCAGATGCTGATACGCTTTTTCATGAAACATCTGGATGAAATTCTCTAATCAGGACAAGAGGTACTCCTTTACCCTAAAAGGTGTAGGACTCTAGAACAAGCTGCCCAACCATGCTGTTGAAGCCAATATCCTGCCTTCTTTCATGAAGCACTGGATGAGATCCTCCGATCAATTAGCTAATATTTATACCATAGGCATGGATTTGCTGTGGGGGGGAAGTAGATATTTCCAATCATTTGTCCATTCTCATTTTAATATTATTGAATTCTGCATATCCCTGCAAGTTAAGATAAGCAAGTTTGTAATTTTGTAGTGCTTGAATCAATGGATGACATTGATTATGATATCATGCATTACAGCTCATAATTAAGTTGCAGAAGGTGGGGTGTGTTCTGTGACTGTTCTGTACACAACAATTCTGAGCTTTCTAACAATGACTTGGATGCAGTTCAGCCAAAGTGGCCTTGAAGGAGAACAACCGCAGAATGCTTCTGTATTGCTCATTTGAGTGGGCAGTGTGCTGCTAGACGGGAGAATTCTAAATTTAATAAGTGTGCCACAGCAGCAAGGTGTCAAGCTATTTTTCTTTTATTTTCAGAAACAAAGGGGCAATTATTAAGTTCTCAGTCCCTGCCTTTCCTGTTGCATGTAGAACTCTGCAGTGGCCACCGTTCCTAGTACAAGAAATAAAAGGACAAAATGCTTTGGGAAGATAAAACGGGCAGTCTTAGTAACTAAACTAGAAAATTGATTTATTGAACATCATCTATACAGGATTCGGAAAAATGTCCTTAATATCTGTGCCAAAGGCATCTTTCACACCCGACTACTGCTGCTGCCAGGATACAACATATATCCTTAATAATTGTAACACAGCCTTTGGAATGTACAAGAAAGTGCTTCATACCAGATAAAGTAAGGTCCTCTAATTAAAGACACAACTCTCTTACAGATTGAACCAGGCACTCTTAATTTAAGGCAGAGGCTCCTAGATGCAGTGTTCTCCAGTACAATGGCACAAACACATTATTTCTTTGTCTGGCTTCTGGCGGGCTGTGAACTGGGAGGGTGGCATGAAGAATAACCCATTTCCTGATGTCAGAGCTGATTGAGTCGATCAGAAGCTCATTTTGAGTTGCGGGGGAAGACAAAAGGAAAAAAAAGTGTTTTCTTCTTTTTCTGGCTCTGGGGTCACGAAAAATCAATTTGTTCACTTTGAGTTTTTTGTTTGTCAGACAGATCTAGGTAATTTCTTTACAGTCAGCAGTGACTTTTTAACTGCTGCGTTTTGTCTTGCCTCCTTGAGATATTCCTCATACATTTTTATGAGGTTGACTTTCCATAAATATTAATGCTATACTGTTTAATTATTGCATTATGTCTATGGGTTGTGAATTTGAATGATCCTTGTAAAATTTGGAGCACAATAATGTTTTTTTAGCCAAAATCATCTTAGGGAAAAAAACACAAGAAAGGTTCATGTGCAGGAGGAGCTGCTGTGCTCTCCTCTAAAATGATGGGGAGAAATATATTGACAGAAATGAACAATCTGGAACTTTTCACTTTTGAACTGATGAGCACAATCTTGTTTGTTGATTCATTGTATTACAGAAGTTCCTTATTCTGAACACTCAGTCGACGAATACTTTTCATGATGAAGATTTGAACAAGTTGTTTTTTTTTTATCTACCCCCTCCTCTGCTTTAATTTTATTAAGCTTGCGTTTGTGATAAATTACCAAGTGCTCAAACTTTTTGAAACAATGATGGTAATAGGAATAAGAATAAGAATGTATTTCTTCAATTTTCTCATTGAATGTTTGGCTCCAATCTGCTGGTTGTTCCTGCTCAGACAATCTCATGCAAGTGGTTGTCTAGGAGAGCTGGTAGCAGTGACACTGGCAGGTTGTCTGCCGCAAGCCTGAAGATGTGTACGCATCACAGATCCCATGTAGGCATTTCCCTGTGTCTATGCTTAATCTCATTTCTGGGCTGCTTGCTATTTTTCCACTTGGCGAGCTGCGCGTACCTGATTTGAAAATAATTATTTCTTCACTTCTGTACTTATTTTTGCTGCTTTGTGTTTTTTTTTTTTTCTGGGTCATAAGCCCAGTTGAATTTACCCTTCTTATTTGTCAGAATGTTTTGCTAGTTTGCCAAACGCAGGTGGTTCATTGTTTCTTAGACAGTGATCACAGTCCAGGAGTGGGATTTGAGATAAGAGTGGAGCTGAACCGTGCTGGTGTCCTCAGCAAAACATTTTTTATTTATTTCGCTGGCAGTGGTTTGTTATTGTCGTTATTGTTGTTGTCTAGCTACAGTAGAAGCTTGAAGCTTTTTTTCAGTGCTCTGTGCTATCTAGGGCAGAACGTGAAACAACAGGCATAATGTTGTTCAGCAGCAGACCACAATTTCTCTTGGTAAAAGCAAGTTCCGTAGTCCAGATATTAAAAAAGTCCAAATTAAAAACCAGAATAAGACTAAGGATAAGGTATTGGTTTTTTGTAGGTTCGTTTTTTTATGCATGTGGGAATATAAAACCAATAGCAAGCCAAAAAGTTGAAAATATATTAATTGTTCAATTCAGTTTTACAGCAACCAGCTGGATGAGAACAAATTCTTTTCAAGACATTGTAAACAATTTAGTCTACACTGCATGAACAGTAATTATCATGAGATGATTCATTTTTGCTTAAATGCATAAAATATATGAAAAGTGTTTGCTCTTTAATTACTTGAATTGCATTCCTTCATTAAGGACTGTGGCAGGTCTCCCTGTGTAGACATATAGGTTGTAGTGCTGGAGATTTGCTTGTTAGTGTGTTCAGAGGAAGTCACGCTGTTTTTGTTCCAACATCAGAAAGTGCTGATGGGAATGAAAGGCCAGGTGTCATGGTAGTCAGCCTCACATACTGACTAGTTATAAAATTAGTATATTTATTAACAGGGAGGAATGAGTCTGCTAGTTCGTTTTCTGAAAGCTAATTTGCCTAACGCAGATAATTCATGAGGAACACATTTCTGGAATTTCACAGGTGGGAGGCATTTAAGTCCTGTCTCCATTTTGTGTCGTTTTACTATGACAGACATGATCTTGTCTTTGTAAAAGTGCATCCATTTAGCTTGGGGAAAAATATATTGCTTAGCCATGGTGATAGGTTCATTAAAATTGCAAAGGCCTCGATACACCCTCTCTCTGAATCTAAAGAAGAACTGACTTTTCATGTCTTGACTTTTAAGTCTTTCCGGACCTACAGGGTGTTTTGTGGCTGCTTATCTCGACGCTGTGCTTGATGGCAGCACCAGTCCTGCCTCTATAAACATCACTGGGAATGTAGGCATCGAGGCCTCTATTAAGTGTCTCGGTAAGGCCATGGGTGAACTTAATGGAAAAGATGTCAGTGAAATCATGAGTGCAGGCATCTCAAAGTTAGCTTCCCTGTCAGCAGGGAATGTGAATTCTACAACAGCGACTCCTGGAGCTGTTCCTTTCAGTGAAGAGGAAAAGAGTGGAAAGAATAAGGGATTAGGGGAGTTTGTTGACTCACAACACGGGCTTCCCTCTTTCTCCACAAATGGAGAGCAGTTAAAACAGGAAAAATAAATCATTCCAAAGCCACAAATGGTTTCCCTAAGTTCCTTAGTGTGTAAAGATCAATGTTTTAAAATGTAAAAAAAATGCAAATCACTGATCTATGTAGTCAGGACAAAAATAGGGTTTTGTGATTCTGGTTTAGAATCCGTTATCATTTTAAAAATATAGCCCTCAAGGGATTAAAAAATAGCTTCCTTTATCACTATTTTAAGTATGACACATGGAATAACGTTTTCCGGCCATTGTTTTACTGCGACAACGACCTGAATTGTAGCACAGGCCAGTCACATTTTTATTGAGGCGTTCTTCAGCTGTCCGTAGCAACCAGAAAATTGTCCAGCTGTCTTTTTTTTCTTTTGCAAGATAAGACATAAAAGAAGAAGTTTGTGAGCCAGATTTTGAAGAAGATCTCAGCAGGAATCCTTCAGTACCCCATCTCCCCACCTCTGTCTTTGTTGCCTCAATAATGAGGGGTATTATACTGCTCACCTTGACGTGCAGAAACATACTGAAAGATGTTCGTTCTTCACATCAGTACCTGCTGTTGTCTCTGTGGGGGGCGAGCAGCCAGACAGTCCTCCCTTCTCGGAGGATCCTCTCTTCCCGTGGTTAACAAAGTGAATTTGCTGAATTTGATCTTCAGAGCGTTCCCGGGCACATAGCAAAATAACACGCTTTGATGGAACAGCGTAAAGCTTAGAAAAGTACAAGTTGAGGATATGCAAAGGGAATGTTATGCATAAAAATCATGACACCCTCAAAACTTTTAGAAAAACGCACTTGGTGAAGCTGAGCTAAATTGTTGCCGTTGTTCCACTGTCCTTTTGTTACCTCCGTAGAAAGCAGTGGGTCTAGAAATGAAAATCATGTCTGGAATGCTCTCATAAAGGCTCAGTTTCAGACTTAGCTTCCTTACTAGCAAATTTATTCTTGCAAATCTATTACCTTCTTAAGGGCCATACCCGTAGAATTACAGTGTAGTCCCTAGTCCCCTCATCTTTGGGAAATTGTTATAGTGAAGAATTAACTTGATGATAATTATGACTAGGATTATTGTTAGAATTGTTATAGAAACGCGATACACAATGCTGATGGTAAAAAATGTTGCCATTTGCTTAATGGAAAATTGAATGAATTTACAGTTCACACTTTTAAAAATATAGTTTTTTTTCCAGCTACAGAATGGTGCATGGAATGTGCCGATGAACAGTAGTGATTTTAAGCTGGAATTGTCTTGAGATATGAATGTCATCATGGTTATTTTGGAATATTTTAGATTGAGAAGGAAACAATGGCAATATCACACCCCCTAATTCCCACAACAGCACCTGTCTTTGTGGAATATGTTCAGGGAAAGCTGCAGCCAGGGCACTGTGTGACAAAGCATTGGAGGAGAGAAAGAAAACATCTAAAAACAAGATCTTACAAGATCTAAACCTTCAAATTGAAATCAGTGTAGTCTGATAAACATATCTTGGTATCTGCTTTTATCAATGCTGTGAGGTATCTAAACTTTTAAAAGAGATTTCTGCAGTACTGCGGGCTGGATGATAAAGTTGTCTGAGGATTGGAAAAAAATAGACCAGAGCCTCAGAATGTTATGGCCACCTCAGGGATTATTAAAGTTTAAAACCCCTTGAGAAGAGAGGCGGAGCTCATGGCACTCTGGCTGAGCGACCTGATCCTGTAGTCAGTCACGCAGGGTTACTTCACAGAGCAGAGTGGACACCTGAGATATTCGAAGAAAAAGATCATGGCTGATAGAGGTGGGAGGTCCCGTAATGGCTGCAAAGAGAGAACTGTGAAGTGGAAAGAAATGAGGCAAATCAAGCAATCTGCAGGCCACAAAGGTGCAGCTGAGTGTGTAGACTCCACAGTTTGTGCGTTTTAAGTCCACGTCAAATGTAAATAAAGAAAGCCGAACTGATGTTCCAAGGTGCAGACGTAAGAAACTTGAAATGAATAAAGTGAAAAATGTAACTGTTTTATTGTTTGACATGATCGGGTCATTTTTAATTAAACTAACATGAAACGAATAGAACTGTGTCAAGATACAGGAATAAGGTCCTCCTCCTGTTAGAATTTTCCCCTAATAGGACACACGAGGTCTCCTGAAGAACTTTTAGGAATTGTAATAATTATATTTTATGCAGTGCCTTTAAAAGTAGATGTGGTGATGTTAATCCTTAAAAACAGAAAAAAGGGTGAATACATGGTACCATATTGAAAGGAATACACAAATGTATTGTTTCCACATGTTAAATCAACATTTTATTTTTAAACATACAATTCAAATTATTTTGATATAGTTAGAGCCTGATTTATGAACTGTTGAAATCAAATATGGGCTGTGAAGAAGCAGTCACTCGACTCCAGAGAAGCAGGACCTCGATGTCCCCCAGGAAAATAGACGGAATAGTTAACAGGGATCCAAAAAATTCTTTGTCAGTTCTCTTGCGCCATTCCTCCTTCTCAAAGAGGTGGGTACATTCTTCTTTTTATAAATTTCCTTTTCACTGGATCAGTTAGCTAGTGCAGTTGCCATAAATTACCTGTCATTGATGTGACAGTTAAGTGAAAAAATAAATTGAGTTTCAGCGCCAAAAATGTCTCTGTCTGTGAAAAGCAGAGAGATAAACGCATCCCTGAGGGACAAACTTGGAAAGGCAGAGAAAAAATAAGATTCCCAGTCATTCTTTACAGAATGGGATTTTTATCAGCAGTAACTTGTCTTCCCACCTAATTTATCAGGTGGTGTTATTAACGGTATAACTCTGCTGTCCCAGACTTTCTGATCCCCTGTCATCTTATCGTCATCTCAAATAAAACAAAATAAGAATACCTTTTATTTTTTCAGACACCATGATGTAGGCCACCACAAGGCCTTCTGTGCATCTGTTGTTGTGTGTTGTGTATTCAAGACCATGGCTCTCACGGGGAGCAATTTTATATCTCTGCTGTTGATCTTGTAAAAAGTACAACTAACATGAAACCTATAAAGCAAACAAGAATGCCTCAGTCTACACCACACGCAATATTGCTTAAAGATATATCCTTGCAGTTAAGGTCAAATTCAGTGACGTAGTTTGGGTGAAATAAATAACTATTATAAACCTTTTCTATGGTTTTATGTTGTAATAGAATATCTTTTTGACAAAAGAATGGATTATGATTGCTGAACAAAATGACCATTAAATTGACGAAATCCTATGGACCTTTTTTATTTTTGTTACTTTATTAAGGTGCCTGAAGTATGAAATTATTGTACTTTTGTAACAATGTCACGAGGCCTTATAAACAGTCTAATGACTTATTATGGGTAATGCTTCATCACCAGTTGTGTGTGTACATGCAAAAACTGTAAATTCACAGTAGAAAGTGCTGTAAGCTACCTCCAAGCTCAAGATAAGCTCTGAGACTCCTGGAAGAGAGAGGCAATGGAATTTTAAAATTTTAGTTTTCTTTATACCAGCTTCCCCTATTTAATGGTATCTTCCAGTCATACAGACTACACTACTGAAATCTGTGTTAAAATGTTCATTTGTGTCCTTATCTGGACACATACTGTAGCAATGACTGTAAGCACTGTGCTGTGAATGTACGTTTTAATTTTCTTCTAAATTTGATCTAAATGAAAAACAATAAGAAAGTGGGCAGAAATATGTTGGAAGCTGGCCTGCTGAACAGCGTAATTCTCCCTGCATCCACTGTATATATTTTTTGTATTAAAGTGCACCCATTATGTTATGCTTGGTCCCAATGGAAGCAGCAGCTATTAAAAATAAAACAGACGATGATTGCTTTCCTACAGGGGGAGGTTAAGAAATAAGGCAGGGGCTGTCATTTGTCATGCTTGCTGTGAGTTGATCCCATTGTGCCAAGCTGAGGAGAAAGAAGAAATGTAGGCGTTTCTACATGTTAAACATTTTGGCTTTGTGGCAATAAATGTGTTCTTTTGTGGGCATGCATTAAGGTTACTGGCCTCCACACAGGCTTAAAAGATAAAGAAAAACATCAGAATAGGTTATTTAAACACTAACAGAATAGGACAGAAGCACCCAGTGGGATTTTCATCTTGACACCATTATTTTCAGTCACGGAATTTGTATTTGTTTTTTTTTTCTAAGTGAGTTTTTTTACAAGCATTTGGAGCTAGATATTTTGAAAGGGGCCTGGCACAGTTTTTTTTTTCTCTTTTTTTTCTCATTTACTATTTTAAGTGTCAAAAGACAGTTATAATAGCTTATGTGCACTGGGTTCAGTGCAAACTACACAACACAAATAGCCAGAGTGGAAGTTTTTACATTAACAGAACTTTCACTGTTGATTCTGAAGAAATCCATTGGAGTACCTTCATCATGATGGACTTATTATATGAGTCAGGTGCCCTCATACCCTTCTTTGTTCAAGAATCTGCCGTCTTAATGCTGTTCTTTTCATTAATTTTATTGGAATTGATTATTTTTTTACCACCTGGGATGATGCGGATGAATCCATTCTGTGTTTTTCTGGTGGAGAAAGAGGCGACATACTTCAGGAAAAAAAAAATCTAATTAGAAATGAAAGCTCCCGCAGATATAGATTTAGTTAGATAGTTGAACCAATCAGTTGGACTCCTCATCGCCTCAGAGGTGAGAGTGGAAGCGTGTGTTGGGTGGGGGGAGGGTGGCTGGCAGTAGGCAGCAATATCTAAAACAAATTTTGCAAAGATAATTCAGGCTGTTTTGTGAGCAGAAAATGAATTCCCCCAGCTGCTGCAACCAGATACCAACGGCATACCCGTAGGTTTAAACTGATGTTTATCTTGGCACAATCTGCATTGTATTAGAACACTGCAGACAAACAGGGTCTGCTCGAAGCGATGTGAGTGCTACACAAAAGCAACAAGCTGCATTTGCATAAAGTAATTGTAATGGTATTGGTGGTGGGAGTGTGTTTCAGCTTTTAAGTCGTATATCTAGGATTTCAGTCTGGAACATAGTCTTTCTTTCAAAGGATGATATGCTGTCAGTGATTGAAACTCAAAGCATTAGTCCACTAGGAATGCTGAAAGAGAAAATAACTCTTTTTTTTTGTTATTTTCTCTCCACTGGATTCATTGGCACATCACACTTCCTTTTACCTACTATTCCTGTGGGCTTGCTAGATCAATTTTCAGAAAGATAAGGCCTGGTTTTGTCCATTCTTTCAAGATCACAGCTTGTGGTATTCCAACACAGACAGTTAATGATATCACATCTGTCAGCGGTTATTATTTGTTTTAGTAATGTTAAATGTGCCATACTTTGATAACTTTATCATCATTGTGCTTATAATCCACCAGTAGATGTAGCCTGCTGTGGAGCAATGAAAACCACACACACACTGGTTAAGCTTGCAAATGGATGATATTGCATCAAAGAAGAATAAATCTGGGCTTCTTATTCCATCTTGCAAACTGCTAGTGTGGGGAGTTTAATGTCATGTCAGATGTCTGTTCTTAAAAAACCAATGGCCTAATTGTGAGGGAAAATATTTCAAATAAGTGAGTAAATGATGGAATTTAACTTTGTTTGCCTGAGTTAAACTTAGTGACTTGCAGTATTTTTGGAGATGGACATCTCTGAGTGTGGTGAGACATGCAGAGTGATGTTAATGGTCGACATGCAGAGACTAATTGATGGGGAGGTTCAAGTGTGATGGTCTAGGCAGGAGTGTCTAGCCATTACAGAACGTGCCTGCCTGGCACTATATCGATCACAGCCTAGATTCTCACTTGCGAGCTCATGCAAGACAATTTACATCCTCATGTTGGTCATGTGAGAAGGGTTTTCTTGTGAGACAAGCATGAAGCATTTTTTTCTATGGTTGCCCCTACTGGAAACCAGTTAAACATTTCTAGGATGGGCTGAGATGAAGTGGGGCACCCAGAGATCAGAGACTTGTGACAGACAAATGCTAGCCTGGGTTCAAGAAGAGGAATGGAATAAATTCCTACAAGACAACATCTGCATCATGACATGTGTTGCAAATGTTAACAAAATGTCTTACTGCTCCAGTACTGGTACAGTTCAAGTGGTGGCTATATTCACTACTAGCCTGTGACTTTCACAGTAGATCCCCTGTTGATCATTCCAGCTGATAGATTTTATTCATCTTAATGAATTTATTAATGTTGTGTCATGTGATTTCAATATAGTGTTAGTGCACATGCTACAGATTGATATTTTATTTGTGAAAAATTTATAAAAATACTATAATAACTTTGTTGTAGTAATAAGTGGTGTGCCATTTGATGATGAGCATATGTAAATGAAAGGATATATATATCGAATTTAAAATCGAATTTACAAAATAGAAAAAAGCTCTGAAATTATCCTAGTAGTGATAAAATGGAGTCTGAAGAGAAAGCAATGCTCAACAAGATAGAATATTTTTAAATATATATGAAAAGATAGATAATTAAAGATTCTGTAAAAATGATAACTAAACAGTAGTATAATTATGCTTTCCATTATCACTTTTTATGGAATAATTCCCAGCTATAAGCGATAGAAATAGTCATATTTGCATGGTCTGTTTGATGGCAGTTTTATACATTACAATACCAATGTGATGTGAAGGAATTGAGAGGGGAAATGTAAAATGTATTTCCTCTAAACATTTAAGAAAGTAATCCAGGGAATAACGGCAAACATTTAGAACTGCCATGCATTTGTAATAGACCTCGGTTTCAACTCTGTGATTTGCTGCTCTTATAACAAGATCAATGCTGAACACAAAACTGGATTATTGCTTGTGCCAGTCTGCTGAAAATGGCCATCAGGTGTCTTCCAGATGTTTCACAGCTGTGACAAGGTAAATGGCTCATTAGCACTTCTTGAATGGAAAGGTGCCAAAGGGGACAGATGTTTTTAAGTGAAATCCAGGGGACAAAAGTTTTGGAAGGGAGGAGATCAAATTAAGTCTAAGGAGGGAAACGATGGTTTTTGCCCTTTAAAAGGGAAGCAGGTTGACCTTTGCTACTACAGACACCTTTATTGCTCGAGAGCAGCACTTCCACTCCAAAGGCAGGTGAGAAATAGCATGGGGGGGTAAATTATCGCACACGTTCAATTCAAACCAGATTTGATTTGTGTCAAGTTCTTCATGACACAGCCTGTTGTCTGGCGTGGTTTTCTTTTCAGTTTTCTGATGCCAGACATTTGAATGCCATTGGTAATAGTGCCATACTGCTGCCAAGTGTCTTGTTTTAAAACATTTTTAGCTCAAGGGATGACCAATAATTAGATGAAAAAATATGCTGGTTCAAAATTATTTCTTCTCACCCTCCCCACCCTACTGCCTCACCACTTCTGCGTTATTGATCTCATTTATTTCACTGGCATTGGAGAATGTAGGGCTTAAATTGCCTCTTAATTTTTTAATAAAAAGCCATGTTTTATTGAATGTTCATGTTTTCTTATCAATTGGATTTGGAAGATGAAGTCATCCCTCTAGTCATAGATCACAGTACAAACATCAGGCCTCTGTGCTTTTAATTCAGAGATTCTGTGCTGCTTGTAAGCTCTACTCTCTATAGAGGTGAGGCTGATTCTTCAAGGCCTTATGGTCTTATTTCCCTTCACTTTTATTTTCCTAGTTGACCTGTACTCATAACTCTGCAACTGAACTTTGGCGTTTTAAAAACCCTGGTGTGTTTTATTATCATTGAACACTGCTCTGAAATGCATGCGTTACATCTCTACGAATTCCTATTTGCAGTAAATAAACAAAATCCGACAAGCACTAGGGTAATTTTTAGTTACGTTTTACCGCCACATTAAAACGGGTTAATGAGAATGTAAGAATTTTACAACATCTAGATCCTGTTTGAAGATGGCAGAGGAAACAAAAGCCAGATAGAGAATGAGTAGGAAAAAGGGTGCATAAACCGATTGACGCTATTTGCATGTGTGTGTGTGTTGGCGGGATGGGGGGGTGGTATGCTGGCAGAGTTACTGAGGACAAATATATCACCTAGCTGAGAGTGATAATGCTTCTTCTTAAAGAGCAGGTGTGGCAGGTGCCTCTGGACACACAGCCAACAGGATTAAATATGTTCCAAGACTGCGAAGCCCAACAACATTCTCATACAGGGTGTTTTCCACTGTCAGGGACTATGGTGACCTCTCCAGGATAGCAATATCTGAACAATGTTAAAAACTGTATAGTATTACCTGAGTCCTCAAGGTGTGCTAATCAGACCTTGGTGGACTTCAGACCAAGGACACATGGTAATACAAGACATGTGCACATATTACGAAGATAAGCTTTGCATTTTATTATACTATAGTAATTATTTGCTACTCAAGCTCACTAGCTTTTAACTTAATGCTTTTATGTCCTGCTGGTATTTTACCATGCCTTTGTGTCTGATCCATAAAACGTATATTGTGCGAAAAGCCGATACTAATTCCAGTGCTGTGGAGTGTCAGAGAGGGCCCTCACATTTCAAAGTACCATATGTCTAAGAGGTATGTTAATTGTATGGTTCTCACTTGGGTTATTTCTCATAGAAAAAAAATCTTCTGAAAGTATAAAACCACTGCAACCTTTTGAACCTTTCTCGGAGTTCTTAATTATATACAATCCCAGTGGGATATGGCAGGTGATTTGGATAATTATGTATAGAAATAATTTCCTTCTGATTAGGCATCACTGGGATAACTGAGGTGAAACCAGTTCTTTAGAAAGTTAGTAGAAAATGTAGTTATTTAATAAAAAATTCAATGTACGTTAATTTTAGTAATACTATAAATAAACTGCAAACTGTATGTTACCAAAGAGAGACGATGTAACAAAATGAATATAATAACCTCTGTACATTTTATTGCATCTCTGTGGATTGCAGAAGTGATGTTTAATTGCTGGGTGCAAACTTAAAAAGAGCACTAATCTCAGTGCTTAGATTTGTTTACCGCTCCTATAAAATAAATACAGAACTTTGGGGGGATGTGTCCTTGCAATAGGAGGGACCATATGGGTGGAAATCATAGCTGTTATTGTGAGCTGACAGTTCAGTGCTATTCTTCCCAAAACAAGAGGCATCTGTTTCCTCAAATGCACATGGACACCTTTTTGTAAAAGTCTGTACTTGCAGTTGTTCATCATTCAACAGTGCATCACAAGGGCAATGTGGGGTGTGGTGCAGGATGGAAGGTTTTAGGTTACTTTAAATGTTGCCGTGTTATACTTAGCATGCATGAAAGGAAACCTCGAACCAAGTTCACATTGCTACCACCATTTCAATTATAAGGAAAATAAGGACAATTTTAAAATAGGAGGTTCTTACTTAAAAAAAAAAACTCTAATATGTAGGTTACATGCTATGCAGAGTCTCAACTCTAACACGGAATGTCAGATTAAATATATTGTGGTGCTTTTCTGGTTAATTAGGAGACATCAACCCCATCTCAGATCCTAGTCACCAGCAGGGTCTGGTTATTTCCAAGGTATCAGACCCCAGGTCAAATCACAGCCTACACTGGATACAGCAGTTCCTTTATCTTACAGGGCAAACCTAAAACAAGTTGAGAGCAGTAATTTGAATGTAATGTCAAAATCTTTGGTGCTGCTGTTGTTATTTGTTAATCATTTGTTAATGCTGAGAGTCGCATAGAACTTAAAGTCTCTACTCCAAAGTGGCTAAGACAGATGCATTTTGAAATGTGTACTGTATAAATTCTGTATGACATCACCAGAAGAAATTATGCATGGAAGATTTATGAAAATGCCTGTGAAGATCCCATTTGAGATCCCAAGAGAAAGAAAAGTACTTTCTATTTTTTCACTTTTCAATCACTTTGCTTGATGAATAAAACTTAGATTTTTTTTTTACAGAGCTCAATTTCTAAAAAAATAAAATGATCATAGTAGTAGCAGTGATAGAAATAGGACTTTACAATTTCCATTATAAAAGTTTCCTGAACAATGGTTATTGTTTGTTCTGTGATATAAAACAAAAGGGCTTTCAAAATATATATTTATATGAAGCATATCTTTCGAAGAAAGATAGGCTTCATGTAGGTATACAGTTTTGTTGTTTGAAGAGCCAGCTTCATGTTGCTAATCAGTTAGCTGCACTCGTACCAATTTCCAGTGAGACAAGACCATAGAGAAAAATAATGAAAGACAAGGTAAAATTTAAAAGAAATACAGAGTTCAGGGGAGCAGCTAGGGGAACCTCATTAGTCTTTCACACCTTTTATGTTTTTTACTCTACTACCAGTACAGAATTGGAATTTAAAATCAATTTGATCCAAGTTCTACTTTTAAATAGAGCCCTTTCCATCTCCTCTTCTGACAGTTCTGTAGAATTGAAAAGAGTGGTGATGCTGTGTAAACTGCAGAAATGTTACAGGCGGAAGTTCAGCTCTCTTGAAGAAGTATGTTCAAAGGATGAGTTCGGAATTTCATGCTTTTTCTTTCGGTGCTGCATATTCCATTATGTGTTTTCTCATAGTCTCTGTTTTTGATAATCCTCAGATTGTTTGCCATTCCTTGTAATTATTCCAGGGAAAATAGTTTCTGAAAAGGGTACATAAGGCTGTTTGTAGATAAGAATGGCAGGGAAGCAGGCCAACGTCACACAGTGCTCTGAAGGCCATGAGCAAAGCTCTGACTACTGCAGCCCAAGCACCGTCCAAGTACTCCACCTTCTCCAGTCACTCACCTTTTGCACTCCTGCCTTCAGGAGAATCTTTCCAGAAACCCCAGGAAAAAAAAATATATTTAGAATATGGAAACAATACACAACAAAATTCAAAAAAGATGGTCTTATTCATACTCCCCTCTGAAAGCTTATCGGTACTTGTTTTGATTTTTCTTATGTTCCAATTCCATTCATTTGGTGGTGCAAGTTTAGTCTCTTAAGATGTAGTGTCACTTGATTATACTGTCAGGTTTGCCAGATAACAAAACCACAGAGAAACACACCTTTGATGGGTAGATATTTATTGTCAGGTCAGAATGATCGAATTAATACATGCTATGCCTTTTTCTGAGCAATTGCCCTTTAAAATATGTAATAAATGCCATTTGTATGTTGACATTTAGTGCTCTCTTGTGGTCAGGGCTCATTGCCTTCCACGATCCCGGCAGGGACTGGAGGCTGTTAAGGGATCCACACACTGTCTGGCAGGCTGCACCGTTTCTAGGCACTTCTGCGTAGTACTTCTGTGTGTTCCCGGGTTTAAGGGAATGCCCTGCTCGGACGGGTTAAAATAATTTGAATCTGGAAAAAAACTGAAAGTCTGCGACCAACTTCCCAGCTGTGTTGATGAAGCTGATACCCTGGCTTCTTTCAAGAACTAGCTGGATGAGAGCCTTAAATCACTTAGCCACCAGCGACTGAATGAGATAGATGAGCCGAATGACCTCCTCTCCTTAACCTTTCTGAAGTCGCGATGTGTTGCACGCACTTTGCATCCTGTGAGGTTTCCATTCGTATTTGAACACCGGCACTTTGAAACGCCCGGCAGCCTAAATATTGTGATGAGAGTTCAGGACGAGAGAGCCTGTATCGGAGAGTCAGGCATTAAAAACGTAAGAATGGTGACAAACGAGGGGAGGACATTCCACCCATCTGTCTAAATTAGTCATTGGCAATTGACTGTTGTGGAGGGGGTGGTCAAACCCAGCCATTTCTTGAACTAATCCATGGTATTGGCTTCAACAACTGTACTGTTGGGGAAAGAGGCATCTCTTGCTTAAGGTTATGAGTGCACTTTCATGTAGTGGAAAATTCGTGTCTCCAGTGCAGACTCAGGTCTTTACCCCAAGTGCATCAATCAGCCTAACTGTACGACTGCTATAGGAGCTGGGGGATTTACCTGCAAAGGACCAGCGTCCACCCAAGGGGACAACTTTACTGTCAGATTACACTTTTACTTACTTACACACATTTAAATATTTTTTAACCAGACTTTAAAATTTACCTTTAAGGTCATTGGTATCCACCTTTTAGGCACAAGTTTCAGAGGATTAAAGATGCCACTCATAAATGCCCATTGTGTTTTTATTCTATGCATGCTTCAGACAAATTTACAATCAGTGTTTTCCCAAGATTTTTTTTAAAGTTGTTTGACATACAAGTGTGTCAGGCACCATCCTGTTTTTCCGTGTTCAAGATCTTTGTCTTCCCATAACTCTCTGGAAGGTGTTTTTTTTCTAAGTGAAATATGCCGTTGTTTGGACTTCCTAGGTAGTTTACAACTTTGATTAGTGTGATTGCCATGTGATTATTTGCTATATAGTACTTTACAGTTATTCGGCGACAGTGTGCATTTAATGAAAATTGCTGTTCATTTACAAATTCACCATCTTCTAAAAGAAACTACATAGCAAGATATAAGGCTAATTGGTGTATAGTATATATTGTTATACATAAAAAAAGCTTATCTGAAACTGCCTCAGGTCGGCCCCCCCACCGCTGGGGGCTCGAACCCGGGCCTCCGGCGCACTCAACAGGGACCCAGCCAGTTGAGCCAAAGGGTAATCTCCCATTAGCCCAGCGGCTGCGGTCCCTGCTATTCACAGGGAAGGGTGGTGACGTCACCGCGCTGGTAAGCCAGCTCAAATAACCTGCAATGGTGGCCGTATGCGTTACAGTATGCAAGCCTCCATTGTACTGTATACTGTACAAGTCATCTTTGGTAATACTTTAACTAAAGGGAGAGCAATCTACCCATTGTTGATAGCATGTAATTTCTCATAAATGCATACCAATTGCTGTTTAGTCAGTGCCGTAATACTGTTTATTATTTTTCAGATTTTGAAGAATTTAGATATTAAGTATGGAATGACCAAAACTTCTTATAAAGTTTCTAACATAGTTAGCACAGACTGTAGTATAAGTTCTGGAAATTACATATTCTTTATACAAAGCAATGGTTTGCATAGTCTTTATCAATCTTTAACATTTTATTACTACACGTAAAGCTAATAGGCTTACTGAGTGCTTTTAGCTGTCCTGTACAGGCACAAAAAAATCAGTTCTTAGCAGGACCAAAGTGGGTGAGGTGCACAAAGAAAAATGCCGATAAACACCCAAGTTTATGAATAATTTAGCCTCCTGCATGAGATTTTTTGTGCTGTGGGTGTCAAGAACTTTATGATAAAACATTTAAAAACCAAGATTCTGTCACAGTGTTTCTCCTTAGGGGGCTGTCTCAGCATGCATGAGAATCTAGATGCCTAATTGGATTGTTTGCTTCTTGTTTGTGTTCACATGATCAGAGAAACTTGCTGGGTGCACAGGGAGCAAGGATCGGTCTGTCCGTGAAGCAGTTCGCTCAGATTCGCTATTGTGGCTCTTTCCTTTCAGACAGCCACCAAAAGTGGAAAAAATAATGAGATGAAAAAAGCAATAACATCTGTCTTAAAACTTGCTTTTGCTGCTGTTGTCAGAGAAACTCCATCTTTCCATAGAGAAAGGAAAGACATTGATGCCTGTTGTAGATTTTTGTATTTTTTCATTTTTCTGAATGTGCTTAGGTCCTGGAGAAAGAACATTTGTATGTCTTTTTCTGGGTTCATTTTAAGGATATGGGCAACCGTAGCCAAGACAGTAAAACAAAGCTGAATTTTTAACAGAAGGTTTCTGATTCGTAGTATTCCTGTACCTTAGCAAAGGAAATTATGAAAATATGTCTTTCTTCCTAGAGAGACCTTTTTAGAAGCCCAACTTTCTTTCAGAGCACCACTGTAAATAAAATTTGTTTTGCAGTGGTGTTAAGAACTGATGACTTCATCGCAGAACAATCTTTTTCTCCAACAACAAAATGAATTGTGGTTGTTAATCTGTATGTGGTATTTAAGTCTGTCTGCCTCCTGGTGGAACAAATTCCTTTGACTTAACTGGTGTGCTCGGATCAGTGACAGTCCCGGATCCATCTTACCCTTCGCCTAGAGGCTGAAAGAGAAATGCAAAATAATTGCAAGAAAGAAGAAGAGGGGAAAAAAGAAAATCCATTAAGAAATACATTTACAGAGCAAGGCTTTTTAATATGAATGCCGTTGTGGTTATGTTGTTAAATCACTGGAATATGAAATGGTTTCATATTCTGGACAGCAATTTTAATTAAATTAATTGCTAAAGACATTGTAAAGCGCTGATGGTGTAATAAAACACATGTTATAGCTGTCATTCATCATTGTGATGTAAATTATGCCTGGTGATTGCTCAATGATGCCTTCCTTCAGGGACGTGACACAGATAAAATATTTTAATTGGCTCCAAAAGGGTAAGAAACACGAGGGACCATGAGGAACAGCCTTCCTACCTTTCCTACCTGTTTTTTTTTTGTCTCCTAGCAGTGTGCTTGAACATACATGTAGGTATACATAAATATGAAGGTTTGAAGAGGTATCTGAATAAACATCTTCTTTTTCTGCTCGTCATGTCAAGTATACTAGGAAAGAAACATTTTTCATACTAATAGCTATCATTCTGGTCAAATTCTGGTGTCGCCTCATTTGTAAGACCTGAGCACGTTTCCTAAGAGATCTTGGAGCACCACATTAGAAACGCGGCGGGACTTCTGGCCTGCCTGTATTATTCAGAGAATAGCAGGGATGGAGCCCATCGCTCTCGTATCACGCTCTGAAAATGAGGTGTTAATTAGCACACTGGAGAGTGAGTTCTTCCCCTCAGACACCGCAGGGGACTGGCTAACTAACATGTAATGGCCGATGTCCTGGCTTCTTTCAAGAAATGGCTGGGTGAGATCCTTGGATTAATTAACTACCAAACGGGCCAAATGGCCTCCTCTCTTTTGTAACCATTGTAATGTACCTCCAAAAAAGAATGGGCTTCTGTGATGGTTTTTAATGGACAAAACATTGAGTTCTCTGCTGCAGGCCGCCGGATGTGAAGCTTTAATAATGGTTTAATTAATTATGGTTTAATCGCTTGCATGTGTATTGTGCTTTTCATCCAGATGGATCCCAAAGTGATTCACATATTGGGGGTGACCCACCCTATCCAGTGATGAAGTGCAGCACCCACCTGGGTGGCAGATGGTACCCACTCTAGTCAGCAGCCCCATTACATGGATGATCAGAAGAAATGAGCAATTGCTTCACCAGTTGAATCAAGTGGGAGATTTATGCAGGCCAGATTGTACAAGCCCATAGTGGAATTTAGCCTGGACACCGAGGTTAACTCCTCTAAAAACCAATGTCAAGGGACATACAAAATTGAAGGTGACCTATACTTTAAATTACATTAGGACTGAGAAGGTCCGTTCTGAAATCATCTTTTATAAATAGCAGATATAAGAGTTATACATTTAAACTTCAAATGTTGCTCTTGCGCTCTCTTTGATTTAATGTATTTTTTACAAGTCGGCTAAGGGGAATAGGATGTTTGCATTCAAAGTGTTGTATTAATGAAATGCTCCTGTAATTCATATCTATTCCTAACAGAGTTTGGATGCGGAGGTGTACCTGGCAGAATTAAAACAGTACTGATAATAAAATAAAAAGACCTCAACAACAAAAGCAACTAAGATTCATAATAGGCATTAAATTAAACATGATTGTGGAGCTCAGTGAAGCAGGCAAGTCCAGCTTTTAAGTGTGTTACATCTTGAGGAACTGCTGAGGTACCCAAGTGCCCTGCTCGTAAAGAGGAATCTAATAATCTTAAACCACATGGAACTCAGAAATTATCGTTTGAAAAGAAATATGTTTACTGGTACCAATCGTGGGTTTTGTTTCATTACTTAACAGAAAAAAACGTCCTTAAATAATGCAATAATAATAATAATTCCTTAAATTTATATAGTGCTTTTCTGGACACTGCGCTCAAATGTGCTTTACAGGTAATAGACCTGTATTGGTGGGACTCCCCTCCACCACCACCACCAGTGTGCAGCCTCACCTGGATGATGTGACGGCAGCCAGAGTGCTCCAGAATGCTCCCCACACACCAGCTCTCAGTGGGGAGGAGAACAGAGTGATATGAAACCACTTCATTACGAGGCCAAGACTGGTAAAGACTGGGGTGAAATTTGGCAAGGACATCGGGATGACTTCCCTACACTTTTCGAGAAATACCCTGGAATTTTTAATGAACAGATCTCGGTTTTATGTCTCATTCAAATGACAGCAACTTTTTTTTACAGTATAGTGTCCATGTCCCTATACTAGGGGAATAGGACCCACACACTACATGGTGAGCGCCCCCTACTGGCCCCTCTAATACCTCTTCCAGAAGCAACTCATCTCCCATCCAAGTACCGACCATGGTCATAACTGCTGAGCTTCAGTGGGTTTCCAGCTATGAGTTGTAATGTGATAGAACTGCTGGCTGTAATGCAATTATAAAATAACATAAAATATACATATTGCTATAGCTCTTCATGTAACAGTGCTCACATTTCAACTTCTCAGCTACAGTGTCCCATGTTCTTATACCATCTGTGTCTTCCACTTTGTACGGCAGGGGTGTGTCATATCATTGAGCTACTGAGCATCAGGTTTATGGTTTAGTTGTCAGCAGGTGAGTTAAGGTTGATCCAGGCCTTTAGCGCTTATTGTTGCTGGATTTGTCTTCATCGCCATCCATGTGTTTTGCCTTCAGAAAACAAAACTGTCCAGGTTTGACCATTTTGTATTCCATTCACATCTTCCAGAAGCAGTAACAGAAAAGCGCCACAGGCATGCCTTATGCTCTTTCTAAAAGAGTCATATGTTCTGTGTCAGGCCAGAGAAAAAGAGAATGAGTTCAGACTATACCAGCTCTCCTTAGCCTGAGCTGTTGACTTAAATTTATAGTTGCTTTTTTTTTGTATGCATATATTATAATCTCATCCCATGGTGTGTTTGGGTGCAGGCAGGGTGGACTCCTGGCTACATGACAGGAAGTGAATTTCAACCAAAGTTTTTTCCCCACTCTGAGCTCTAACCCCAAGCTTCTGTTTCAAATCCTAATAAATATAAATGGAGGTGCCCAAGCAAAGATAATGGCATGGCAGCCGAAGATGGAGTCTCCTGCTAAATGGGTCACCTTAAGCACACGAATGCAAGGAGACTAAATAAAACAAGTGCACTAAGTATCCTAAAGTGTAAGTGGCCATTAGGGAGTTATTACTATACTTTGGAAATTTTAATTGCATTTTGTAACATCAAAGATGCTCATCGTTCACTTCAGGGCACTCGGAGAGGCTTTTTGCTCTGCAGGTACGAAAGAACATAATATGGGGCTGGAAAAAAATAATTTGTGTTTTTCCGTTTCATCACCCTGCCAAATATAATAGGGGGGAAGCTCAGAAGGGTTGTGGGAAGTGATAGATGTCCCTCATTGGACACAGAACATTTAGTTTTCATTAAGAGTTAAACACGTACATGATACATTAGCAGGGGTTCAGTGAGTGCCACCGTGCGCTCACTGTATTTCACTCTGATGAATTAGCAAGCTGCTCGCTGGCAGAGGGATGACAAAGGGAAGCTGCAAGGATGACATTAATATGACATGTGTTTTGCCAGCCAGATAATTTCTCTGAGCAGGATGGTGTTGTAGAGCCGGCTAATATTGTCCCTGACCTGGGCTGAGCTCTCTGAGTGGACAGCCGGTACCTGAAAAGGTCAGGCAGAGAACTGAGTAGCTAAGGATTTCCAAGAGACAGCAGAACTGAAGGTTCAGGCCAGAAATGTAAAGCCTTTCACTGGCATTGGATTTCTCATGGTAAATTATTATTATTCTCTACAGAAAGAGGTTTAATTTCAGGATTTAGTCCTCTCTCCCGTGACCTGTGGTTTTGTTTTGACTTTTCTTGCCAGACAAACACCCACCACTAATACTTTTTGTTGATAATTTTGTTGTTGTTTTTTTAATCAGGCCTTCTTGCTGCAAACATGTTTTGCATGTTTTCCATGTTTAGTAACACCTGGGATTAGCATTTCCTCCAGGCAACATTTTAAATGCAAATTGTCAGACAGGCAGTACAGTTGCAAAAAAAGATATACAGTAAATATATATATATATATTGATAAAATATATATATTTTGATATTTATATATACAAATAAAATTTTTGAGTGTACTTGTTATACATTATTGCCCGCTGATGTGTTTTAGTTAACCCTTTTTATAGCTCATGCTTAAAAACCTTTAGACATTTGTTTAACTGAAACGAAGTACAAATTATAATGGAAAATGGAGATATTAATTACTGAACAGCTTCAGTGACTATATAGTCATCTGAAGCTTTGTTCATCACCTGTGCTACTGAGGAACTAAGTATTATTTAAAGTAAATATTTGCCGGAGACTTTCTTACACACCATGTTTGCATCAGGAAGTCTTGGACTCAAAGAAGGTAAGGCAACAGCATTCAATTATGGAGAGAAGCATCAGAGAAAGTGCTGTTGAAAAACCCTGTATATCAGCAGTACTGGACACGAGTTGACTATCGAAGTGCTGTGCAGAATCGTGAATGCATTGTAAGAAACTGTGGCAAGTTCTGTAAGAAAGGCACTCCTTTAGCTAAACAACAATACCAACAACTTAGAGCCCCATGAGAATAGCTGAAAAATGAAGAAGAAGGAAAAGGTTGATTTTTCTGAAGGTTTCAGTTTCCCTGTGCAATGTAATCTCTTTTAATCTAATTCTAATTAGATCTGTCTATCAAAATTGGAAGTGTGTGACTGCATATAATTGTACCACCTACACTTTTGTTGTGTTTATGATGTCTTGGGTGCAATGTCCACATCTTTAAGCTCTTTTTCAGCTTTGATCAGACAGAATATTGCATCAAAATACAGTAAAATACAAATACATAAAGATAATTCTAGTGCAAGACAACATATAATAAACTAAACGTTCATATTCCTTCTAGCTGAAATACCATTAAAAGTTTTCGAGTAGTCTTAAGGCTAAGTAACAGAGAACAGGCGCTGTCTGTGCTGCATATTCATTAAGATGGCTTTCAAAGACCTGTTAGACGCACTGTTGCTGTATGAGGGGAAAATCGGTGAGGTAGGAGGTCAGATACCAAGCCTTGTAGGCATGTCATGCAAGCACTCCTCCCTGCATAAAGAATGCAGTCTTTTCTGTTTTGAAGCAGGTGTTGGTTACAATTGCAATCTTCAGTCCAGTCTGCAGCTTGGTGCTACATAAAGGTCAAAGCTTATTGACGGTAAAAATAGGAAAGACCAGGCATCAACATATTCCTAATTTGTTTTCTGCCAGTGTGTGCATTCTTTTTCATTATTCTCCTGTTTCTGTTGGTGTAAAGTATGTGAGACACAAGCGGTAACCGAAAAATCACTTTTTATCTTTAATTTATGTATTCTTCAGACTGTTTCATTACATCAGGCCAACGAGAGGGGAGCTGGTCATCTGCGTTTACAATCATACTATTTTATGCAGAAACGAATAGCATTGATTGCAAGTGTCTCTGACAGGAAGGTGATGACTGCTGTAGAGTTTCTAGCCCATACGGTGCAACTAGAAGCTGTGGAGAGATTTAGAATCCCTGGATTACCTAAGGAACCCTCAACGTACCTGCACCGGATTTTACCTGCAGCATGAAAACAATCAATAATACTCTTTGACATCTAATAACAAGCTGGGGCTACTGTTGAGATGCTTCAACCTGGCACATGGCTTTACACAGAGGAGAAATGTGTCAAAAAAGGATGAAGCCTTTCACGTTCTGTTTATTACTGTGTTTTATTGCGAGGAAAATGTCTCGACTCTGCAAGGTCTACAAGTGAACGTGAAAGACTGTAAATGTTTACAAATGAGGGATCCTTTTTTTTCCCACCCAACACCATGGAAGTGATGGATACAAAGTGAAAGATTTTAAAGAACTGCGCAGCCTTTCTCTGGTTTGGCAATCTGCTGTCCATTAAATTATGTAGGAGTTAAAACCTCCTAGAACCGAGACATGTAATGTTTGTGAAGTGTTGCAGCCTTTCAGCAGAAAATGTCTGGCTCCCAGCACCGTTGCTCTGATCTGCGAAGAGCGTGATTAACAGTAGTTCTAAGACATGCCCGTGCTTCAGGCTTGTTCTGACAAGGCCACACATACTCCATCCGGGCCTGACAGTCGAATTATCTGCTCAGGCCAATTTCTGCCCTGATTGCTCACAGGAGTGCCAGGATTTAGGATTACTGTCCATAACCTTGAACTTCACAGTCATGATGATGGTATTGTCTGGACACAGCACAGTTTATTTCTCTGCCTAGGAATATTAATCTAATATTAATATTAATAACCTAATATTAATTCAGGTGGCACATCCCAGACTATCCAAATGCCAACCCAGGATGCCACACATATAAAATTTATAGTAACTGCAAGTTGCCTGTTGCTTTAGTTTTTCTTCCATTGTCGTCAGCAGTTGTCAAGATCATTCCATTGTTCTTTTCCCTTTGGCTGTTAAAGCTGACAGAATAAATTCATCTGATTTGCATTTGGTTTTTATATATATATATTTAACAACCAAGTATAGAAAAAAAGTATAAACACCCCACCTTCACAATTGTGTTTCTGTGAGAATTTCTGTCAAAGAATTCCTGCTACACCAATGATACTGCATTGCGTGTTTTAGTCTGTTTTAACAACTCAATGCCAGCACAATATAGACTGGTAATCTGCTGTTCTTTACCCTGCTCTGCTGAGAAAGAATAGATGAATAAAAGATTGGCGCTCTATTCTTATTCTAATATACTTCTGAACATGAAAGCAGTATTCCATATTGCCCAAATATACTGTAATCTTTTTTGCAAAGAGGAGAAAGACCATCATTTCTGTTTATTTAAAACACATTATAATAATTATAATAATAATTGCTTACACTTATATAGCGCTTTTCTGGACACTCCACTCAAAGCGCTTTACAGGAAATGGGGACTCCCCTCCACCACCACCAATGTGCAGCATCCACCTGGATGATGCGACGGCAGCCATAGTGCGCCAGAACGCTCACCGCACATCAGCTATCAGTGGGGAGGAGAGCAGAGTAATGTAGCCAATTCATAGAGGGGGATTATTAGGAGGCCATGATTAGTAAGGGCCAATTGGAAATTGGCCCTTACATATTATAAATATGTGCTATTGTCTGTCTTTAATGCAAATCTTGCAGCACAGTGTTGCTATTGAGAAGGGATGCATGCCTTTATTCTGATTTCTGTGGTTATGAAGTGAAGATGTATGAAACAAAAATAGATGATAAATAGGGTGTATGGAACTATCCAGACACATCGTCGAAACCCGCTCCCTAAGATCCTTCAAGTAGTGTTTTAACTACTTGATTTCTTGGATTAATAACATGCTGTGACCCTTCATTGAGCGACATTTTCTTTACTTCTCACAGATGCCCAACACATCGCCACTGCGACGAACCCCCTCCCAGCAGCCTTTTCAGACCTGCTGCCTCACTTCCTGGTGGAGCCGGACGACGTCTATATCGTCAAGAACAAGCCCGTGACCCTGACCTGCCGCTCCACCCCGGCCACTCAGATCTACTTCAAGTGCAACGGAGAGTGGGTGCACCAGGATGACCACATGATCGAGCGCACGGTCGACCCAGCGACAGGTATGGGCACGTCGGTGTGGCAGTGTGACTCTTTCCAGTCCCATCCACGGGGCCTATTGCAAAGAATTTCACCGTTTGTCTGTAGGATAAGTATCCTGTAGGGTGGCGTTCATTACGGAGTGTTGTCCCGCAGAGAGGACAAATCCCTTCACCCTGCTCAACCAGTTGTTGACTTTCCTTGGCAATTACATTCCTTAAAACCCTTGTGTTTGGCAAAATCACAGCGCGTGAATACTTTAGAACATGGGAAATAGACCATTAGGTTCCATAACGAACGGAACTTGCAAATTTCTCCCTTCAAAAATTTGGAAATAAAATTACAGGCCTGACAGTTCAACATGCAAAAGCTGTTAAATCATTGCACAAATGGTTAAAAATAAAGATTTGCAATCGCCCGCGCATGTTGATGTGAAACATACGCATCTAGCTAGGTGTAGACAACTCTAGAGAGGCAAGACAACAGCGCAGAGCCATGAGTGGCTGGAGGAGCTGAGCACGTTCTGAAAGTTTCCATTGGCAGAACCATGTACGAGAGAGGGTTTTCCACGGCAGGGAAGACTTGTTCTCACTCTGAAAACTGCTGAACGAGTGAGTTCTCTGGTTTGCACACCTGCCACTGTTGAGGGAAGGCTGAATAATAAGGTAAAAATCACTTACTTTAACAGGCGTCTGAGGTATCCTTCCCTCCTCCCTGTCCCTGCCCTTGCAGTAGTTCTTTGGACCGTGTGGCTATGTTAGTCTCATTTTCATGGTCTGGCTAGGCGGTGCAAAACTAAAACATTATCTCAAGCTGCTTACCAACCAAAGTGCACCACTGTGTGATTTCTTTCAGGCTCCTGAATTTGTTCCTTATCATGTTAAAATGAGCAGTCTTGGCACAGAAGTAATACAACAGCTCCAAGGAACGCCCAGAACAAAACACAACAGACACAATAACATCATCATCTGGTAGTTTGTCCTTGAATCTCACAGCACTTGGTCCTGATTTTAAAGTAGCGTGTCTCTGCATTATATTTATGTGTTGCCAAAGAACTGTCCAGGATTCTACATTCTAGCAGGATTCTTGCTTTAGCAGCTAGTCTTAAATGAATTATTAACCTTGATGTATTATTGTATATTTCTGATGGGGAAAACATTGGGGAAGAAAAGTCTCCTTTTATGTGTCTTCTTAATTTATGGAATAGTTCCTTTATTTTTACATCTATAATTATGAACAGTACCTTCCCTGCTTTTATTTATTTTTGCATTTATCATCATCATCATTAGCAGCAGTATTTGTTTTATTAGTTATACATTTTATCTTTAGATTCTGTTAAAGAAATCTAATATACAGTACAGGTAAATTAAATTTATCCAGTTAACCTGTGCCATAGTTTTGTTCAGTTATTTGTTTTCTCTGTTTTCCTTGTTTCCCGTCAAGCCCAGAGTTTCTGTTGTTTAGCCTGATGGTGTTATGTTTGCAGTGCGTTTCTGTTGTCAGTGTAACAAGATCATTTCCGCAAGGTCTGAACCCATTTCCTCAAGTCGGTACACCATGCACCCACCACATGTTTGTTCCAAGAGCAGTTTAACTCAGAAAGGCTCCAGTGTAAATCCAAACTTAAAAATAGATGCGTCTGTCACTGCTGAGCTGTGATTCAGAGCGGATTTGTAACTTAACACTTCGCATTTACAGCAGAAAGCCTACAGACCGTTAAAACAACTAAACTGTTAAGGAGGAGGAGGTTGGAAATAATGAAAAAGGCATATTTTCACAAGATGTGTTATTTTTGGCAGCCTATAGTCATTTTAATAGACTTTAGTTATTCTAGCTAAAGTCTTCCTCTGGGTAATTCTGTCTCATACAAACAGCTATAGAGATTATCATCGTCATTTAGTTTACAATTTCAGTTCAATTGGATATAGGATTTAAATGTATGAATAAAATTTATTAAGCATATAACAGCTTAACAAAATGTCAGAGTAATGTTTTGAAATGAACAACATGGCATTTACGCCACACAGTATTTGGGTTTGGTAATGGCAGAAATTGCTTTCGAGAGCAAATGACCATCTGCCTGTAAAGTGGTGGCTTTTAGAGGGCATCGCCTATAGTCACAATAGAGTGGCCTCGAGGCAATGGGAAGGATGTGCTGCAGCAAGCTGGCTGAAGCAGAAAACCGGTTTCAGTTTTTGGCAAATACTGCCCTGCTGTAGCTCTTAAGCCGTGGGAGCTAAGACGGCAAGGACGTCTAGCTCCTGACCGGAAGGAACCACGTTCAATCCCAGGTAGGGGCAAGCACTGTAGCTTGCTCTTATTCCTTCCAGACGGCTTCCAGGTCCACTCAGCCTGCTTTCCAAATGGGTACCGGGGGATTAATCCTTCCGGGGGGTAATAGGCCACATTACCTCCACCTCCAGGGGCCCTCGTCCCCCATTCCCCCCATGGGTCTTAATGGCCTAAAAAGTGACCTACCTACCTAGCTCTTAAATATTCCAAATGGCAAATACAATTTAAAAACCCGTCTTCCAACTTAATAAAGCCTCATCAAATACCATTAAAAATAAGAATAATTAACCGATTCAAAAGCTCCTAAAACCCTGAAAGTGGAATGAGTGCTTTGCCTGACCACTACTACAGTACAGAGACAGCTTTTAATGATCTGCAAATGCAGCTGGATGGTACAGTCTCGCTACTGAGCTTGGTGCCGACGGAGTTGCTGTAACGTTTCTTTTGTTGCAAGACTTGTTGTTGGTTTCCATGGAACCTCAAGGGTCTCTCTATACACAGCCATGGAGTTCTGAGCCACATCCTGATTTTCTATGACTCTACAAAGGATGGATTTGTCACAAGAGAGCATTAGAAAAGACCGAGGATGTGAAGATGCCAGATGGCAGAGTAAAGGTGCTTTTCTGAGCTACTTACTTCAATCCCCCAGAACCTGTAAACTTAATCCTGTCAGGACTACTTAGTGACCAAGGTTTATGATAACCCAATCCCTCTTGCTTGAAATATTAGGAATTTGGGAAGTAATTTGATGGCCCTTTTTTTATTTATTTGCCTGAAATCCCACAACCTTTTCCCCTCCACTGGCAATAAATGGCAGACCAGAATGTCGTATAAAATAAATCTGAAAACTACACTCTGAGCTTTACTGATTATCAGTGTGTTGTTTTGTTCATTCTTTCCGCAATTAAAGCTTAGATTAGATTTGAAAAAAACTGGCTTTTTTCTTAATCACATTTATATGAACTGTGATCAGACTTTTAATATAAACAGTTTTAATATAGATAGAAGAGAGAACCACAGTGGTGTTTGTGATTTATTTATATTATATGGCCAGCCAGTGTTTTAAAATATTTTTGTCTTTATAGCCATTATTTCTTAGTAAAGCAGTGAATATTTGACAGTGCATGATAGTGAGTACAAGTGTGGACACATACAGTCAAATCTAACATGTCTGGTTAAAGAGTAATTGTTTCATTAGCTTATGCAGATGAAAATGCTGGCTCAAGATATAAATATGAAAGTCTTTGAAAATTTCTGAGGAGCTGAAGTGTGATTCTGATCGGTCTTTTTTCCTAATATGTACTGTCCACACTGGAAACTGGACCTTAAATCACCTGCTCCCCTGAATTGCCGATATAGGTTGAAATAAACTGGAGGCATCACAGGGTCTTAAAGTCAATAGAACGGTGAATCATGCTTTCTGATTGTTTGAGAGATGTGGAGCAGTTATCTGTTGCCTAGGCAAGAAACAATCAGCACTGAAAAAGAGCCTAATGACAAATTCAAAAAAGCAAAATCAAGGGCCATTGTATAATATTCTTAAATTGAACCACTGCTAAGCTGCTAAACAGTTTCATTTAGATGGCCATAAAAGGAAGACAGAGGAAATTGACACAAATATGTCTAATCAATAAGTAAAATAAGGTCATGCTTTAACTTCATTTTGTATCTGTTCAATAGGTTTCTTCCAATTCAGAAAATCCACACCTGTCTCAGCACTGACAAAATCGACCAGGAGTTAAGAGGTGGAAATGTCTCTTGATGGCACTACACCATTTGAAACACAAAACTTGTGTCACTGTCCAAAATGCAGTTATAAACCGACAGTGTGGAGAATGATGAGCAATGCTAACACCTTCTTGTGATATGAAAATAAATCTAAAATTTCCTTTTTTTCATTGCTTGACCATTCCTTTCATTGCAGATTATTGCAATAGTAATAGATGGAGTAGTAAGATGGAAGTTAGTTCAGTATATTAGAAATGGGTACAAAACCCCACAACCAGTTACAGTATGTTACAAATTAGTTTGTTACATGAATAGAATTGAATTACACAGTAAACACAATTGTGTCTGTTTAGCACAGTAAATACAAATCACATACCCAACATTACAGAAACGTTGGCATTACAGTGTTTAAATAAAGCATAGCTGGAGCCATCATAATTATTCTAGTTCATTGTAGAACAGTAATAATAGGTGTTTAGTTGCATTAGTTTCATTTTAAGCAGCAGTTTTACACAGTTCTGGATACCCATATCTACACTCATTAAATCATATAGCTAATCTTATTGTGTTAATCTGTCTTTTATAGATTTCTTTTTAAATTCTTACTGAAAACTTTGAGTATTACTTTACAGAAAAGTTATACTTTCTGTACTATTTTAGCAATATTTTCTGCTTATTTAAAGCTTCACAAATTTCAAATGCCCAACTCATCTATAACCTTTTTTAATTACAACGGAAATAAAGTATAGATGGGGCCTTTCAGCTATGCCAGTCTTTTTGTAAAACAAAAAAATCCTAAAGGCATGTGTAGAGAATTGGGACTATTCTATAGAAAAGGAATTTTTTTCCTCTATAAGTCATTTTGTAAGGGTAATAGTACAAGTCGAGTATGTTGGTACCTTGCCTTGCTTGTTTCACTGTGGTACAAAAGCCCATAGACATAAATTTCATTTATATTACATAGTAGACAGCAGGATGTAACTTAAGTGTGGTGTTTGAGTTCTGCTTTTGATTAAAATATTGTAAATGGGTTTCAGAACATGGAATGACTCTAAAAAAGTTAGTAGGGATATTCCTCAGAATGCTGTCAGAGCCTGGCTTGTCATGGCTGTGATCTCTGTGCCTTTTTTTTGTTTCTGGCAAGTTGCTCTTGCCAAGAATAGTGTTACAATTTGCCCTTCACCTTAAAATATCTATAGATGGTATTGATCTTACCTGTAGGGTCTATCAATTCTCATTATCTGCCTACAGTAACTTATCTTTGTGGTGTGTCGCTGCCTGTTGGCTCTCACTGCTCAGTCTAGCTCTGGTCTTCCTGCCCTTCTGTCTCCCAGAGTGGTCTGCTCCACTTTCTGCCCTAGCATATGAAGATGAAGGGGGTTCTTACTATGTCACATAAAGACGTTTCCTGCCTAGAGAAATCAATGCTAACTGGCAGGGCTATTTGTGAGAATTATGGCACTGTGTTAGGAGATCCTGTCTTTTGTACATATTATTTTCAAACAGAATGGCCCATCCATCCTTCCAAAAAGAATTAATGGAGTATGTATTTAGAAATGGAAAAGGAAAATAGAATATTGCATTCATGTGGATCAGAAATATTCAGGAGGGTGCCTGTGACTGATGTACTGCTGTGGTGAAGGGACTAAGAAATTATGACATTTAGAAAGGAAATTTCCTAAAGAAATAAACCTCACGGGGAAGAGGGTCAGTTGGGCCCTTCTCTCTGTAGATCTAGTGATTTAAAAAAGTAAGATATAGAAGTCATATTGTGTTTTTCAAGTGAATTCTAACACTTTCCATCCATCACTGGAAAGTTAGCCTGTGAAAGGTGTACGATGTTAGATTTGAATGATTTTATAGCTTTTTATGGTTTACCTATGCTTGTAAGGTTATTTCATTGTGTTTTAGTACAATTCGAATCATGGTTTAACTAACCTGACTGCGCTTTATTGTGAATTCACTGTGCTTGTGTAACCCTGTCTTAAGGGGAGCCGGGTATATACAAACTGGCTATGATTGCTCACAGACAATCATTAAGGACTTGGTGGCTTAAGAACTACAACTCCCGTAAAATGTACTGAGCGACTACCTGACGGCATTACGTCACAGACCCTGTGCGGCCTGGCTGTGGTGAAATCTAGCGGCTCCCTCCAGTACTGGCAGTTTCAGAGTTGGTCGTCTCTCGTTACCGGCGCGCAGCAGGAATTACCACGGAGTTTCTTTTTAAAAGTGTGTTTTCTAAAACATTTGAAAAAACAAACAGGGAAGGGTTTACAGAGATATTTACAAGTCAAGAGTACTGCAAGAAGGTAGCCAGGTAGCAAACTTCCCACCTCATAATATTATTTTCTCCTGCTTAAAACGTTGACAGAAAACTTTTTTTTGTTGTTGTAATATACTACAACACGTTTAAACACAACACATCATAATAATTTCTAACAGTCCACTTAACTCACAATAAACACTACGGAGCTCTGTATTCGTCTCTTGACAACCCACTCTTTTTATACCCTTAAAACAAATATACTGCACACGCTAAAAACCTTAATGAAACAGTGACATCACTTAGCATAAAACTAAAGACAATAAAAAAACATATTACTTTACTTCAGGTTTGCTCGTCTTAACTAAAAAAATAGAAAAAAAAAACATAAGAGTGTTTCCAGCTATATTTACAAGTGGAAAGTACAGGACGCAGGTAGAGAGGATCGAACTATCCGCCAATGCCAGGCGCTACCCCCGACCCGTTTGCCCCTCACCACAACTCCTGCTTACTCTTGATGACACTGCGCTGTGCTTTTACCGCAGTGAGACACAGCAGTTTCTGAATCTTGAGAAATAATAAAACCAGCTGAGACATGCCATGCCTAAGCTGAAAAAATCAAGAAGAAATGTTTCTTGTAATCCAGAACTAACAAGGCAGACAATAGCAGGCAGCAAATCTGTGGTTAGACCATGGGAAAGTTAAAGACAAGCTTCTACAGTAGTTCTAAAGTTGTTCAACTCTGTCTCTTAGGCCAAGAGAATCCAGAAGAGAACAACTATTTTCAGCTTCCTGCAATCAAAAAATGTCAAACTTTTCTGCCTTTTCATTTTCAGTAGAACTCATTTCAGTGGTTGCATGATCAAACTTTTTCTTATTTACAGATAAAGTTGACACTCATTGTACAACTGTTCCTCAAACTCAAGCATTTAGATTCCCCTCAAACTGGTTGGGCCTCATCCCTCTCACAGCTGAATTTCCTAACTGATGGAAGGGAGGTGAATGATCATTAGAGCACCTGACCACTTAATGTGTGTGCTCTTCAACCTTTTATGAGTCTGTCTTGCCAGAGAAACTTCTCCAGGCTTGCAAAATTTATACCCTTGTGCCTCACAGTTGCTTTCATTCATTAACTCAAAATTCCTCCCCCAGCTTTCTCCACACATAAATGTTTCTGTGAACATCAAGTCTCATTATTCTCTAAATTCGCTCATTTTTTCTTTCCCACTTTGCTGTAAAATGCTTTCCTTGAGATCATAGCACATAACTTAAAAGCTGACTGTCACACCGTGGTATGTCTCTACATAAACAGTGGTCCCTCAAGCCAACATTAGGCTGCTTTTCTTCATTTGTGGTCTTTCTTTTAACTAATCTCGTTGTGGTCTCCACAACATCATTGCATCCATCAGTGAAGTGTGAATTTGCAAATTCATCTCGTTTCCATTCTTTCAGAATTTTACTTTTTTCACATCTATCAACAGATCATTAAATACCTTCACTTACCTGTCAGGATTTCCAAATAGCTTAATATGATTTGACGGTTTTCCCACAGTTTCCATTCTGGAGGATAATTTCCAGTAATTTATAAAAGGCTAAACATGTTCTTTCATAAAAGATCCAAACTGTGACATAGAATGTGATGTTAAAATGAAAGTCTGTTTGGCATTGATTCAAGTATTAGACAAATAATGCACAAATCCCTTTAATACTTCTAGTTGAGTGTAAAAATTATCAAGGGATATTTAATCATTTGGGATTCCTGGCAAGTAAAGGTATTTAATATTAGAAATATAGGTTAGCAAAATCTCTTTAAACAATTTTCCCAGTCATTTTCCATTTTCTTAAAAAAAATCAGAATGGACAGTTTTAGAAAGCAGTGAAAAATATTTGAACAGTCTGTGAAAATGAAGAAGATTCTATTTCTGGGTCTACAAGTGAACCCCTTCTATGATCACAACAGGTACCAGAGTTCAGAGTACAGTCGATGACTTGGTTGGAAGGCTGGAATCGGAAATAATATGGGATCATCCAAAGTTAAAAAGAGAAGCCTTCATGGAATGTGTGACAAAATATACCAGTGCGGCAATATGAGCACAGGCAAATCAGACAAATGGTAATCCGGCCTTGTGAGGTCAGCAGGGCCTTATGCAGATGATCATTCAGAAGGTTAACATTTTTGTGACTGAAGGGCATGGAACTAGTGTGGGAAAATTGGACGGTCCCACCATTTATGTGTTTTTTTCTAGGTTATTAAGGTCATCTAGGTCATACAATATTGTTTAAGAAATTGATGTTTCTTGCTCTATATCTTTGTTGTATTTTTGGAAAGATACTTGAGGTGATTAAATGTGACACTGCCTTCATAATCCAGTCTATTCAACTCCTAAAGTAATTGCTTACTCTTGGAGGTATTAACAGACATTTTCAGGAAACCATTAGTATTGTCGCTAATATATAAACTGGTTCATTACGCAATTCCGTGTTCTTGTGTCTGTGTCTGTTTCACATCACAAAACTCTTTTTCAAATGAAAATATTGGCTGTATAAGGAGGCAAAAAGGCTGGATTCCCTAAATGACTTCAGTCACAAGTCTTTCATCAGCAAGCTATTGAAGAGGGTGTAGTCTTTATCAGTTCTGCCATATAGCTATAGACCAGAGTATTGTAGTTGCAGGAGCTCTCTCAGAGGCACTTACTTGGCTATTCATAAATTATCAATAGCCAATTTCAGAACATGAAAAAGTACACAAATACACATTATTAGATCTTCGAAGTACTGCAGTCAATGTGTCATTAGTGATATTTAAAGAGCCTAGGAAATGTGATTCTGTGATATTTAAAGCATTAAATTTAACAGTCTGAATTTAGTCAGTCTGTTTTCTTCATACCTAAAGACTTTCTGTCAATATTTATATATATCCTAGTAAGATTCTCGGGTTTTTAGTAGAACTCTGTTACTTTAAAGACTGTAGTGAAGTCCAAATAAGCATCACTAATGCATTCACAACCCATTGCAGAGATGCGCATTTTCTGGCTCTGAAAGCAACTTTTGCAATTCAATTTTCTAATTGCGATTAGGATTGCAGAATAACAATGAAAACCGACAATGGTGATTAAACATGATCCGGGGTATCGAAGAACAATCAAGCCACAATTTAAGTAAAAGCCGATACTTCTATAAGCTTGAATTTAATGAACACGTGGAAATAGGAGAAGCAGGAAAGGGACAATATAGTCTTAAATGAAGATAATGGGCTCGAGCCACCTGCTGCACATCGATCAATAGCAAAGAGTCTAATTGATAATGCATTATTAGCTGGATCCTTATAATGGGAATTGTATTTCAGCCTGTCGGTATGGCTGATGGAGAAGTATTTGGTGATGATAACCTGAAACAGATGGCAAGGTCAATTATCTCTGCAACACAGCTGTCTCTTTACTCCATTAACTGGCCTTTATGAGGGGAAAATGAACTCCATTTAACCCACCACACTTCTCCACTGACATGACTGGATTTGTTCTGTTGGTCAAATATTTAACAGCCTACTTAAAATAACTGGATTAGATGTGTTAACTTACACTTTTATTTCCTTGACCTTGATAAATTGGGATAATCTTTGGTTCATAAATAAGACTGGGAATTGGAAAACCAATTATCTCCATATTCAAAGCAGGAAGTTTTTATAATAAGAAGCGATGATGTATGTTTGTATCTGTTTAATTTATTACTGCAAATGCCCTAGTAGTGTTATCTAAAGCAGTGTGTGAACATTTGTATAACCATATGTTTGATTGAAGTTGTCCTGAATGTAGAGGGTAAGACAGATTTAAGTACCCTTTCATGTGTCAACCTTACCACATTTCTGAAGCTTGAGAAGTCTTGTGTTTATTAATTTGATTAAGTGTCAGCCAACCTTTGATATATTTTATGTCAGCTCTTAACTTGAGGAAAAAGTAAGCCAAAGACTGTTTATTTAACATATTTTACAGTCTCTCCCACTTACTCGTTTTTTGATAAGGCTAAGATATTTCTCAATTCCAGTTTAGTTATTTCTACAAAGGTTGCATGATTGCTAATATTTGTATGTTCTAAATTAATGTTTTGATCATGCATACAGCAGTTTTGTCTTATGCTGATAATTGGAATGAACAGGTATTCCTTATCTGTCTGATGTGAAACGGAATACAGGAATTACTTTTAAGTTAACATTTTTAACTTTGATTTCCTGTTTTTTACATCATGTATTCTTCTGTCACCGTTAGTTTTGTGAAGCAAATCATATCTATCCTTAAATAGAAAGCTTATGCAAATACACACAGATTTATCCATTTTCCCACGGAGACCATATGGAAGTGCATTTAAAAACTGAGAACCTTTTTACTCAAAGTGTTGTGAGAGTATGAAACAAGCTACTCATGTTGTTTCTGAAAAAAATGAGCAAGATCTTTGTACTGATTAGCTTAACTACCAAACTAGCTATGTAGACCAACTGCCTTCTTCTCGTTTGTAAGCATTATTATACTCTTATAGTGCAAGAAGGCTCAAATGTAGTAAGGACTATAGTAAGACAAGAGGCAACAGCCTGTTATGAGAAATATGAGGGCATTTATATATAATAGTTAATATCTGAAAGCAGGCTAAGAGGACCAGCTGTAGCTGAAGTAGCTGCAGACTTTGTTGAGAATGTACACAGCTTGTGCAGAAATAGCTCAAAGTGTACCCTGAAGACATTATCAAGCTCAATTCAAAGCACTCCCTTGGAAGAATTAAAAAATGCATATTTCCCTCTACTATGCTCAGGCTTGCTTTCTTTGAAAAAGGCTGTTTGTTGACATCTAGGAAACCGTAGCAAGGTAGTTACTGACCCACCAGAAGAAATGCCTAACAAAACCATTATACTCCCTGGTTAGTGGCACAAAATAATAACATTTGGAACAGAGAATCCACAAAGTGCTGTTTTGTTTAGAAATACAGCCGCTGTGTAAGACAGGCTACATTCAGTAGCAACAGGGTTTAATGAGACTGTTATGGAATAAACAGGCTATGTTCTGTCCTGGCTCAAGAGCACATGGGTCTCCGGCTCTCACCTTTTACACTTTAATAAGCACTGCGAAACTGGACTACTGCTCTATGTCCCTAGCAATGACTTCCAGAAAGCACATTAACAGGGTTTCATTTACAGTTGCTTTTACAATTATTTTTTCATTGCTTTGTTTGTTGGGAGACAGTATTTTTCAAGTAGCCCGTCTTCCTCCCCAAAACATCCAGTGTATAGTGTAATTATCCCAATTACTCCCTGGGTTCTGTGTTGATCCATGCTGACTTTAACCACTTCAGTACTTACTGAATGTTCTCTTGCCCCCATAAGTCATTAATTAAGGGATGAACACTCAAAGGTTTTAGCTTAATTAGATGACAACCCCTGTGGGTGTTAAATAGTAACACGCAGCAGGCTGCTCTGCTGGTAATATTCTTGAAAGGGAGGGTGAGTCCAACAGTTTACACCTGAAATCTAGTAATATTTTTTGGCACCTATCAGGTGGAACAATAAAGGTGAAATAAGTGATGAGCAAAAGTACTGACACCTTGGCTGCAACTTCATGACTATATTATGGATATGGATTTACAGCAATCTCACTCTATAAAGATCTTGATGATCTTTTTACAGGAGTCTCACTCCTTTAAAAAGCATGGTGTTTTCATACCATTTTTATTCCTATAGGAGGAGAGGATGTATTACCCACATCTGCAAAAATATAGGAATAATATATAAAAATCCAATCCCCTGCATATACAAACAAGGACATTTTAGGGTGTCCTCAAAGAGTTATTATCCAAACACTATCCAATGCAGAAATCTATTCTATGCAGACTTTTTTTTACGTTCTGGAAGGTGCTGGAATAAATAATATGCCAACCAAACACATTAGGCTAAAATAGTGACTGTGTTAGACACCAAAGGTTACTGATCACTTTTAGGGGCATAGAACATTTTGCAAGTATTATAAGCTGAATCCCAACCCAGGCATCCGTATAGTAATTGCATTAGAAAGCTGAACCCCTTTGAGTATTCACTAAATTCAGTGGGATTCACATCCCCATGGCATATTGCAAAATCAAAAAAAAAAATATTAAGTGGATATTTAATCATATTTTCTTGTTTATGAAGAGGCTTGGTTATAGTCCTTGGATGCCCTGTATCTCCTCTCAAGGGGAAAGCATGCGGTTCTCATTTTTACTGCCAATGGGGTCTTTCTGCTACCTGGCCTGTGTACCTTGTGGACTCAGTCTAATTGAATTTCACCGCTGACAATGGCAACACATTCAAATCTGCTGGTTCCAGTCTCTCCTTCTGATAAGCAAATGACCCATGTGGAATTGAGGTCGAGACGAGTGGAAACAGAAGAGGGAGGAAAAATAAAGAAGTCTCTTACTGACACAAAGGATATTCCCTCTCAGAGAACAATCACTTTAATGATGTTTACCTCAGGTTGGAGCACCCCGATTTTTTTTCCCCACCACAGCTTTGTCTCCTAATGCATTATAGCAGAGCACTCAAAACATCTCATCTTCTTCTCTCTGAAACGAATAGTTCAAAAAAATACTTTGCTGCGCTTCCAGTGAATAATTCCCCTCCACCACCACCCTCTAAAGTACAGTGTCATTCAAAATTACTGGGACAGCAAAGTCAAAACTGTCCTTTTTGCTTTACAGTCTAGCAGTTTGTATTCGTTACAAAGAAGCCTGGGTAATAAGTAAAAAAAATAGTAAAATACAAAGTACTGTTTTGTTTTGAAATACATCAGCTGTGTAAGACAGGCTACACTCAGTAGCAACAGGGTTTAATGAGACCGTTATGGAATAAACAGGCTATGTTCTGTCCTGGCTCAAGAGCACACGGCTCTCACCTTTTACACTTTAATAAGCACTACGAAACTGGACTACTGCTCTATGTCCCTAGCAGAAGCTCAATGTCCAGAGAACACATTAACAGGGTTTCATTTACAGTTGCTTTTTTAAATGTTTTTTTTCTTTGCTTTGTTTGTTTGGAGACAGTATTTTTCAAGTAGCCCATCTTCCTCCGAAAACATCCACTGCGTAGTGTAATTATCGCGATTAATCTCAGGGTTCAGGGTACCCCTGCAGATTTTTTTGGTAAGCCTGTTGTAAACCTGTTACAGTTTGTGCTGCAAAGCTAGTGTTTTTTAAGTCAAATGTACCCTAGAATATGTGACAGAGGAGTAGGCATTCTAATGAATTTCTGCTTCTCCAACTGCATTTCTTTGCATTCAATTCAAAATCATCACTGCCTTCTACACAGTTGCTGCTTCAGTTTGAGAATGACAAATGTTGTTTCTGTACAGTGTGTCTCATCAACATGACAGACACAGTAACTGGAGTCATGCAGCCAGTCCCCTGTCTTGTACCAGCTCGGCTGTCTCTCTCTTTGACAGGAGGGTTTAGGTTGATATGTGAAGGGAAATGAGATGCAGGGGTCTAATACCACCTTAATCACCACTTTGGCAAGGCAAGCAATAGAAATCAGCGATGAGGTCGCCCCAATTATTCCTCTTCTGAATTATTGAACATCTTCCAAGCAGGGTAAACGTGCAACCCATTGAAAAATATCTTAACCTCTACAAGTCGTGCCAGGGAAGCATTCAGTGTGTCTGTTTGCCAAGAGCTTATTTTGAATACAAAGCATTGTTTTCCCTTTTCTAATGTGTTTGCACAGTTCATATAGTTGGTATTAAGGTCGTTGACCTCCCTATCATTCTTATTTCTTATTGCAGGCTAGTTCTGCAGGATATTTCTGGTTTTGTTTGGCACAGATGTGCAAAAAAGTTTGCTGTATTTGTCTTATGAGTCACTGTCACTTGTGTATTTGTCTACTCTGTTCGCCCAAGGTAAAATAAAAACAGCAGGAAATTGACATGATCACGCAGGGAGAGAATGGTGGTGTTCCACACCCTCGTCCCCCACTTCTTGAAGGTGAAGCGTATTGGAACAAATGGGCACTAGAGGACTGGGAAATGATGAGTGTGATTATGCATATTCATCTCCCTTAATTATGCCAGTTGCCTCTTGATTACTTGGATAAGACAGTATGTCACATAAAAGCCTACATTTTAATGTACTGTCTTTTTTTTTCTGTGACACTTTGAGAGGCTGTCTCCTGCAGTCCCACACTCTAATTACATTACATTTGGAAGCTGAAATAACTTTATCAAGATACAGAACTGTAGCGTGAAATCTAACATGTCGGTCATGTAAAACAGATGATTATCAGCAATGCAGCCATATTGTTTGAAGAGAACTTAGCAAAGGTATAAGAAAATAGGTAACAGTTCAGAAAAGGGATTGCATATTTTCCATAATTTTCCTGATTTTCCATAGAGGTTATATTCCATGTAACTCCTAATGTACTTTATATATTTAAAATAACCTATTGAACCCATTGAATAATTAGTCAGTGATTTTCTAAATCATTATTTGACACTCTAAGCCCTTTGAGAGCTGTTTGCAAGACATTTGCACTGATTAAAGAGCAGCATGTCTCTCTCTGTCTTTTTGGGAATTCCACAGTGCAGCTTTGCCCCAGCCTGCAGTTGTCTGCTAACATAGCCCTGGCTTGAATCTGTCACAGTTTGTCTATGGAGCTCAACCTATGCTCCTTGTTTCCAATAAACATCTTCACTGGCTGAGTCACCCAGGATCCACTAAACTGGTAATTTACAGTATATTTGCAAAGACTAACAGAGTGTCAATTAGGTGAGAGGAATTGACCTTTACCAAAAGGCACTTTATTAACTAAAGTCAGATTGTTCTCACATATACAGTAAATGCTTTATTAATGTAATTATATATTAGTTACATCAGGTTCATTTAAATTCTGAATTAGCATTCATAATGCTCAATTCATAATTGAGCCTTCGTAAAGTGTTATTTATAACAAAGTGGGGTTTTATAACTGATGTACTGGTTTAGCCTAACAAGATTATTTTCTCCAGGAAAGCAACCACTTTGACTAAATTAAAAAGTACTGATGCTTACTAATCAGATGAATTGATTTATTTGGATTTAAATCCTGCTGCTAGATGGTTGAGTTGAATTTTATGGAATGCTCTTTTGTGACATGTTCTTGGAATGCCATTTGTCTTGTCAGCTTTCTATTCCAGAAAAAATAATTCCTGAAATTAGGTTTCCCAGTAAAGAAAATAAGTGTTACACATTGCTGTCCGCAAGTGAATCTTTAAATAACCATCAGCTCCATCTTTCAGATATAAGAAGCATTCTTAAGGCTTTTAATTGATTTGAACTTTTCTTTCAGTTTTGGGAAATGCTCGTTTGTTTGCTTTCCTGATCAGCAGACGTTAATTAGAATTGTAAGCATGTAATGGCAAGTAATAAAACAAGGAGAAATAACAACTGTGACAGCTACAAGAAAAATAAACATGGAATATACAATAAGATATAATCTTATGTATCATGTATAAAATCTGAAATAACAGAAGAGCAAAGATGATGAAGCTATTCTTTGGAATGGCCCATTCTACGGAGATACTTCTGGGTCTATAGGTTCTCCATTTCAGGAAAAGAAAAGCTGTACTTGCCAACTTCACCTTTTTGTGAAGATAAAATTAGAAATTAGAGGAGGATGTTCTGTCCATCAAGCCTGTTTGATAGTCAGTGGCTGATAGATCTGGGGATCTAATCACTAATCACTGGGGATCTAATCTTTGTGATTTCTTTGAAAAAATGCCTGATCTCAGTTTTAAATGCAGTTCCACATACAATCATTTCCATGTGGATAAATACTTTATACTGTATATAAATATATACTGCATTTATTACTGTACTTATACTGTATATAAATCTGTGTGGATTTCTGTAAGCTTTCCATTTTAAGATGCTGTACACTTTACTTCAATTAAGAAAACTAGTGGTGACAGAACTCCCATAGGTAAAAAAGTGCCTCCTGTTCTTAGCTGTATGATTAAATTCAGACCTCAAGGTACATTGAAAGAAAAACTTGTGGTTGCTGAATTTTATGTTTAAGATTTTCCATTTACATCTGCAGTTATCTAAAAAAGTGTAGCTTCCCTTGTTAGCAAAATACATGAAATCTGTATACAAGAAAGCCTTTGTCACCTGAGCAGACTGGGGCAGAAAGAGGAAACTACCTCAGCCATTTCACCCTGCAACTCACAACTGGCAGCCCACTGAAGCTCAGCAGTCTGAGCCTGTCCAGTACCTGGATGGGAGACCTCCTGGGAAAAAGGTTGCTGCTGGTAGACAAGGTATAGGAGCCAGTAGGTGGCGCTCACCCTGCGGTCTGTGTGGTAAATTATGACTCTCTGTGGTCATTAAAAATCCAAGGGCATTTCTCGAAAGGAGAAGGGCTATAACCCCAGCATCCTGGCCAAATTTCCCATTAGTATTTACCATTGATGGCTTCTAATATCCCCATCTATGAACTGGCTTCATCACTCTTTTCTCCTCCCAACTGTTAGCTGGTGTGTGGTGAGCATAGTGGCGCACTATGGCTGCCATCACATCATCCAGGTGGGGCTGCACATTGGTGGTGGTGGAGGAGAGTCCCCAGTGCTTTGAGTGGCGTGTCCAGAAAAGCACTACATAAGTGTAAGGAATTATTATTATTGTATGTAAAGGAGACTAAAAAAAAACAAAGATGCCTTTGGGAATGTGCAAGAGTTCTCACAAGTGTTGCAACAGTAAAATTAGTCATTGTAAATTACTGTGGAACAGATTTAGTGTGTATTCCATTTTTGCTTTCTTTTTTTGTGCATGGTTTTATGTTTTTTCACATTTCATGATTTTTAATGCAACGCCTACTCATATATGTGTAGATGTTTCTTTCTAAATATAGATCTGTTATCAGCTACATTAGCAAGCATTGTTTACAGTAGACTGTTATTTTTTTAAAAAACGACTTAAAGCTTATTTTCTTCTAATAATGAGACTGCACGCCAGAAAGTATCAGCAAAGCAGATTTTCGTAAAACAGGTCAAATCCTTTGGGGGGGAAAAGTAAACAAGTAGATTGTATCATTAGGAAGTAATTAAAAAAATACTTAATCCGCTTTCGTAATTAAAAGGATCTGGTGTGTTTTGATTGAGAGCTTTGTTTGTCTTGCAAAAAAAAAAACAAAAAAAAATCTCATTTAATCTCATCTAATTTGAAGCAATGCAAACCCACAATATTGCATGGTGGCAAATTGTGATAATGTAAGAGCAACAGAAACTGACAGCAGATGCCCAGGCTTTATTTGGTTCCTGCACATTACCACATTTGGTCTTAACAACATGCAACTTGCAGTTCAACGGGAAGGCCTTTAGAATAAGATTGCTCTAGTGTGCATCCAAACCAGTGAGGAAGTACTGATTATGCCAGAGGAGCTCAATGTGTCCGGATTCTTGCACATAGGCAGCACTTACTATTCAAGTAGATTGGAAGTGATGGGTAAATACACAGAAAAAAACACAGATTAAAGGAGGCATGTAACCTTTTAGAGGCATTTAAGAAAAGCAAAGATTTTTTTGTACTATCACGGTCATCAGTGAATCAATTACAGCTCGTTGAATAATCTGTTTCTCTTTGCATTAATGTACAGTATTTTACCAGTGCAAAACCTTGTGGGTGCAGACTAAGCTACAAACGAATCTGCTCTGTGTGAGTACAGAGCATATTTTAGAGCATACAGTATTTGTCCTCTGATTTTTATTGATCTGCATAATGGACAGATTTGCCTGTTAGGCTGTGACTGTGTCTGCCTAGTTTCGATTCAGCACTGGTGTTTTGTTGGGCGTGCTTCACATCTGCTTTCTTGAACTGCCAGGTGGTTTAGAGAGAATGCTCAATTGCAGCTGGACATCTGAATTTCTGAATGTCAAGAGACAGTAACAGGTAATTGCTGCCTGTAATGTTTAAATATTTTGAAAAATAATTAGGCAACTTCCCATAAATTGCACTTTCTGTAAGTACACTAGTGCTTACCTGCCAGAAATCTTGTTGGGAAGATTCCATCAACTAAACGTTGGTCACATTTTAAAATGAATTGCAATTCAGTCCATGTTCATGTGAATCTTGAGTCAAGTCAGATCATCAGCTGATCATCATAATGAGAAAGAGATGGGGCCTTCTTTCTTGGGGTCTTTGGTATTCCCCCCACCAAAGGAAATTTCTATGGGCTTCAATCTCAAATATCCAACAGCTATCATACAATGTGTGCACTCAGTCCACAAAACAACAGGAAGAAAGACAACAAATAAAAAAACCCAGTCTTGGTATGTACGTGACCACACAAGATTAAGTACTTTGTGCTGCATATTTATAATCACAAATACATTTGCAGTCACACAGACCTGTTCAGCATAATCAGTCACTGCAGCATTTCTGTTTACATAGAGTGGACAGCAGGAAAGAACCCAGGTAATTATAATGAAAGAGATGGTGGCACAAACTGTGTGCAATTACCTCATCATGAAAACCCAAAGTGTGTAAAATTACCTTTCTCTGAGTGCCACAGATCTTTGCAACCATTCTGACTCCCCCTGGCTGATTTAATAGAGGTACTACAAATGTGTGCGTACATAAGTAAAGAATATATCACGGTAGACTGATTCATGATTTTTACTTTCACCCTTTTGGATGTAGTCCAAATACAAGATTCAGTACTTGTGCACAAGCAATGGCAAATTAATCATCTCAAGCTATTACAATGACCCATTGCACAAGTAAAAGTAGCTGTAAACAGATTGCAAATCAATTCATAATTCAGTTTGAAATAAGTCCATTTCTTAATTCGGAGTGTAATGGAATGCTGAAAAAATTAAAAATGCTCGTTCATGTTTATTGTATGAAACATCCTGGATATCAAGGGCCAGAAGATGCATTTTGTCCACGGTGATGACATACGGCGGGATATTATCCTCCCTGCACTACCCCCGATGAATCCCTTAGGGCCATCAGTTTAAGGTTTACAACTTTGTGCCTAGAAATTACAAATTCAGTCACTAGACACATCAAACATTGAGCACATAAGGCGGTCTCCATTATCTGTTATTTCTTTCTCTTTTCCCTTTGGTTATCTCATTCCTATCTCTGGTTCCCTTTTTTGTTTCTTCCACCTTCTTCCTGTTGTTTTACATTATTGTTGGATTTACACAGTTTGTTTAGGTACCAGGTCTGTCATACCATGGTGATTGTTCCCATTTGACATTATTGTAGATGGTACTATGTGATATTCTTTGTTGAAACAAATTGAACATATAATAAGTTTCCTCCTTTTTGTGTGTTGTGACTTGAGGAGGTTTTTTCAAGTGACATTTATTAGGATGGTTTGTGATGTCAGTAAAACCACCGTGACTATCTTAATCGTGCAGGTGGATATGTGACATTTTACGAACTTGTTTTTTATTGAATTATTTTGCTTCTCAAAACCAGCCTTGTATTTTTGTTGTTCCTGTGAAGTAATCTAACGTAATACCTAACTTAGATTGTTTCTGTTGGTGCACTTGGTTTTTAAATCCATGCCACTGCTTTACAACTGCTTTATCAAAAAAGCACACAAAAAATCTTCAAAAGCGATCCTAACAGATAATGAAATATGGTTTGAAGGGCTAATTTGCGCAATGCTAGGAGAAAGAAAATGTTAATTCTCTTCTCTCCAGAGAGCTTGTAATAAATGTAATTCAGACATAACCACAGTCTTTCCTGGGGGATGTTTAAATCAAAGTTGATATTTTTGTGAACTGTTTTTCACAATTGAAATCTAATCAGTCATCAGTTTCCTGGCAAAGCCAGAGCACATTCTGAGGGGGTGAACTGGCTCTTGCAACAGAGAAATTTGGATTGGATTCAACGGGAGATGCAACCGTCATTGTCCATGTCTGTTGTGGCTGTTTAACCCTCGGAGATGTGACATTTTCCTTGATACGAGAGTGACCTTTTCTTAAAGTCAAAACAATAGGACAGCCAATAACTTTTTTAAACCTCTGCATTCTTGTCATAGTCTGAAAACTGAAACAATCATATTAAATGTCATATACAGAATTTTCCCATACATATCATAAACCTTGTGCCCTCTGTAGTATTATTTCACCTCAGCATTCTTGCTCGAGAAAGTCTAGGGTTGGTGGTTCAGTGAGAATATAAGGTCAAATCCTGGTTGTCCTAGTTAACTAAGAACCCAGAAAACTACTTGTGGGTAATATTGTTTATTTATTTGGCATAGCCACAATACCTGTAGTCTTATTCAAAAGATAAAAAACACCTTTCGTGTTTAATCACTTCTTTGATCTGCCAAGTGGTTAGAGTGACTATGTGCCAAGATCTTTTAAGAATGATGCTTCTCTTTACCTAGTTTTAGTATGTTTGCTTTGTGTTTTTATTATTGAACATTTTTTTCCACACTTATGAAAATTAACTGAACATGTACATTGAACTGAATGTGCTTTAGGTTATAATACAATACCAGTTATCTGGTTTCAGTCATTCAAAAGAAAGGATATTCTTTGATTTAAAGCTATAGTGTACTGGCTTTATAAAGATAATTTTGTATTTCATGTAGCTGTTGTATAACTGGTTTCTTCACAAATTATACACACCAAAAAGTTTTCATACCTATTTGTGTTCGCCAATAGAGAACAGAAAGTGATTTGAGGGGTTGGCGTGTTGCCTGGATGGGTTCAGTCTCATGTCACGTTACGGATTTTGTGTGTCTGTACTTGTGCAGGATTGCCAGTGATGCAGGTGAAGATAGACATCTCCCGACAGCAGGTGGAGAAGATTTTCGGGCTGGAGGACTTCTGGTGTCAGTGTGTGGCGTGGAGCACCTCAGGAACACAAAAAAGCCAGAAGGCTTATGTTCGCATTGCCTGTAAGTGC